>NC_080090.1:3913928-4565000 GCF_950005125.1 Chionomys nivalis | reverse complement strand
TTGGTAGCTGGGAAGATGCAGGCTCACTGCTCAAATACAAGAACCTTTGCCTACCAGTTAGGTTTCTGGAAAAACCTACCTACAATAATGGTCCACGGTCACTCCTATTGCTCCCTGAAGCCAGTGATCCTAAAATAACACTACTAACTGAAAAGATGGCTAATTTCCCAAATGAGGCAAAAAAATAAAAAATAAAAATAAAGAAAACAAAGTACCTCACGCTTAAGTGGCCACAGGCCCTGGAGAAGGCACTCGCTCTAACCCAGGGCTTCGTCATATCCTTAACAGTCTTCTTTTTGGTTTTCAGCCTACAAATTTGTCAGATGAATCGTTCTTTCAAGATGTGTCAGATGATACTCCTGCAGCACCATAACCAGCCTTTGCTTGCAGACAGCTGCTACCACGCCGATGAATCATCGTTTGCCTGATGTCTACGGGTGTCTCCACTGCTGTATGAAGCAGCCAGGGCAGTTTCTCCATTTGCACGCTTGACCTTGGATGTTCTTTCATGTTCTTTCCAAGTTGTTTATTACAGGGGTGCCAGGACAATCCAGTGTTCTCAGGATCTGTCCGCATACTCACTGTAGTTCTAGTGGGTGGCCACCAAACTCAAAAATATTCACTTGCACTTTCTGAAAGCAAGAAAGGCAATGCAAAAGCAAGGTCCCCCGGCTGTGTTTCCTGCAGTCTACTTCTAATTTATGTTATGCCCAATGCTTTTCAAACTTCCTTTTTCCTTCCTTTCTTGGGGTAAGGTATGGTGGGATCTCTTGCCCCCACACAAAATTCTACAGAACAGTTCAAAAGACTAGACAGAGCAGAGATGGCAAAGCTACACAGCCCCTCTGACGAACCCTTTGGCTCACACACAGAGCCAGCATAGAAAGACCAAAGTCTGAACCACTCAATTTAAAGATCTTATGGTCTTCTCAAAATCAAAATGGAGCAAAGCATGAACTCTGATTTGGTTATAATAAAAAAAGCCTCCAACAAGGAAAAGTGTGACAAAAAAAAAAAAAAAAACCCTATACTCTGAATCTCGATTTTTTAAAAAGATTTATTTAAGTTAGTTATGTATACAACATTCTGCTTGCATATATGCTCGCACACCAGAAGAGGGCACCAGATCTCATTACAGATGGTTGTGAGCCACCATGTGGTTGCTGGGAATTGAACTCAGGACCTCTGAAAGAGTAGCCAGTGCTCTTAACCACTGAGCCATCTCTCCAGTCCTGAATCTTGATTTTTTACAATAGAGGAAGTCAGTAACTTTACAGTTTACTTCACAGGAAACTCAGGATTATTTGTTATTACTTTCCTGGTTTTGGAAACCAGGAGTGAGCCCAGAGCCTAGGGTGCAACAGGCAAGTGCACCCCCAGTCTATTGTTATTTATGTCTGTAAACTGTAGAGTGAAATACTATTTTATAAGATTTTGCAAGTGTCCACTTACTTGCCCATTCAACTGTCTATATAGAAAAAGCCAACATGGAAAAATCCCTGGCATTGGTAATGATAATTGTTATTAGTGTTGGAGAGTAAAACGCTTCCATTTTTATGTAATACCTGAGTTTTCTGTAATAATCATGGCAAAACAATTTTGTTTTTATTAAAAGCTGGATGTCACAATGAATTACAATGGAATTCCAAACCTAACAACAGATGTGTCTCTATTTCCTGAATAAATATTTGACACTAAATACTGACAGTAAATCTCTTTACTCCATCAGGTGCTGTGTGGTACAAGGAAGTTCCAAATAATAATCTACTCAGAGACTCTGCCATTTAGTTCTTAGAGCAACATGATCAATAAATAATAACAATTAAGTGTCCAGTTTAAGTCAGAATAGATCTAATAGCTAAATCAAATGCTTTAAGCTGCTATTAGATTTTAGAAACAATAAAAAGTATTAAGTGCTCGCCAAAAAGATTTATATATTGAGAACATAAGATGACCAATGTCACTCACAAGTGAAATAAAAGACTAAAACATTAACAAGCATTTCATACTATCCCAAAATTAAAGTTTGCTAATATAGTGGGGGTCCAACAATTTAGAATATATTTAAAGGTTAGAACCCCATTAAAAAAATCAACAACACAATGTATTCACTTCTTAGTATTTTGTCTCTCAGTCTTTAAGTTTTTTAAATGAATACAAAGTAGACAATAGCACTCAACTGGCCAAAAGTAGCTGGGGAGCTTGCTCAGCAGAGGAAGGGCTTGCTATGAAAGCATGACCAGAGTTAGGATCCTCGGGATCTATGTCAAAGTCAGGTGGGTATGGAAGCCTGCCAACAATTGCAGCACTCTGAAGGTGGCGACCTGAGTAAGCTGACTAGCTAGGCTAACCAGACGAGCCACATCTTAGACCTTGCCTCAATGAAGAGGGTGGAGAGCAACTGAGAAAAACACCTGATGCCAATCCCGGGCCTCAGGAGTACTCATGTACACACAGGCAGAGACTGGAGAACCACACTAAAACCTCTGCATTCCTGACAGTTTGAGCGGAATCACGCTTTGCTCTGGGTGACCATTCTCTGGGCAGAAACTATCTGGTGGGAACCTTCAGCCCCCACCCATTGAGCATACCTCTGCCCCCAAATGAAAACCAAGACTGTGTCCACACGATGTCAAATCACTGTCCTTGTTCAGAGGGAACAAAAAACCACTTCTGAATGAGAATGACTAGGTTACACTTGGCTCACATTAGTAATAAAGAAAGGCCATTGGCTAAAAAAGTATTTCTCAGAGTCAAAGGTCCAAGCTCCTAGAGAGAACTGGCCTTGGAAAAGAGACTGTGGTCACCTTCCGGGACCTTAGCATGGCTGGAAAGCCCTCTTCTGCCTTTAGCTAAGTTGGCTGAGTCCTGTGTTGCAGATTGATGGCGGAAGCGCAGAGGCCAGCTGAGGAGGGCTGAGGGAGCTCTGAGCCCCGGGGCTGGGCTGCAGTCAGAGCCTTTCTAGAACCAAAGGGTGGGGCGCCAGAGGATGGCGGAAGTCACAAAATAATCCCACACTAGTTTCGAATTATGAATAATAAAGGGTTATTTATTTAAGGGAAACTTACAGATCACTGTCCTAGATAACAGTCCTCTGGCGAACAGGAACAGAGTCTAGCAGGGGAAGTGAGAGCCGGAAGCAAGAGAGTGAGCACATGCTTTACAGCCCCCTTTACAGGATAAGAGGCCACGCCCCAGTGGGCTGGTATCTTAAATGCTATTGGCTGAAGGAGTGGAATGTGTTCCCACAGCAGCAGATGCCATCAAAGTGTAATAGAAGTAAAGCAATACAGCTGGAGATTTTCCAGAACCATCTCAAATGATACTCTAAAAACTTTTAATCTGCATGAGTTATATTCCAATTTTTGGCCTATAAACAAACATTTCTCCAGGGCCTCTTTCCAATCTGCATACTTTCATTCCCTAATAATTTAATAAATCATGATTGCCCTTGAAAATCATGTTACACATGATTTTTGGAAAACAGATGGAAAACACTTCAAAGTACTTTGAGCAGAAATTCTCCATGCTGCCCACTGGAGCTGAGGACCTGGGCAGAACTTTCCTAGGTCCATTCCTATCCTGTCTACTATTTGGTTACGATGGAGTCAGCCAATTCTATCCTTCCTACCACTTACTCTAATGCACCAATGAAAGAACACCTTACCAATTTAGGTTAACTTAAGCCTCCATGAGCGTCTTCCAAAACTGTCTCAGGCCCCTTTACAGCTTGAGACTGAACAAACATTCTATGTTCATCACTGACTTCCTACAGCAAAGCAATCATAGTCCCAACCAAAAGCTCTTGCAACGCTAGCAAATAAAACACAAACCCTTGCAAAGTGATTTACTGTGCTCACAGCACTGCCGTTGATCTCCTGGACAGTAAGTTTGTTTATTTTCTATTCCAGGTTCCCCAAGTCAGCCATGCCCTTACCATGATACTACCAATCTGTTACTATTGAGGAAGACTGTTACACTTTTTCTTACATCCCAGTTCATCCTGAATATCTATCTGTTTCTGCTTGTCTCCTCACTCTCACTGCACTTCCTTGTAGACAAGTAGGAATTCATCAGTTGTAATCTTTTCATTTGCCCAATTAGAGCTGTGATCAATTAAACAGGGAAACATTACTTTGAACACTGTATACATTGAATTGTATTCCCCCTGGCATCTTAACTTAGATATTTAAGCAGTAGCCCCATGTGTCTCTACTGAGCATAGGGATTATAAGAAGAAGTTTATGTTAATTGAGGTCCTGAGGGCTGCACCTTATAGGACTATAGGACTCATATCCTAAGAAGAGATATGTGGGCAGAACACATATCCACAGTCCACACTTGTTCACAGAGAAGCCAATGAGGACACAGGAGCACAGCGTCTGGAGCAGCCAGAGGAGGCGCAAGACCTGGCATCTTGATCTTCAACCATGACAAAATAAATATTTGTTCTTTAAGTGATCCAGTCTGTGGGTGTGTTATGGCAGTCTGACCAGACAATTATAAGGTGAAATATCTATAGGAAAAAGATAAACCTAAACCTCGAAGGCCACTAGTATCATAGTCATAGACTTGAATATGGCTCTTACTGATGCAGATACTGGAATATCATTTTATTGTTTTGTTTGGAGAAAGAGGATTTTATTGTTCAGTGACACTATTGTTAAAAGCATATAGAAAATATGTCTGGAAAGATTGCTCAGTGGTTAAGAATGCTTATCATTTTTCCAGGAAATACAAGTTCAGTTCCTAGCACCCATGTTGAGTAGTTCACAACCACCTGTAACTCTAGTTCCAGGCAGGCAGGCAGGCACACACAGACACACTCACACACACACATGTACATGCAATCACACATGTTGACATACACACATGCAGACACATACACAATTTTTTTAAACCCAGGAAAAAGTACTTTGCTTTCTTTTAGATATAGCTGAGTGTGAGAAAGACAAGACAACCTGAGAAACAAGCCCAGGAAATACAACCAGGTTTCTGCTATTTCCAAGCAATTCACAGCGCAGGCAGGAAGGAGCCTCACTGATGACAAACCAAACTGGATAGAAGCCCAGAGGAGGGTCTCTTCTATGCCTTCTCTACAAGCTAGGGGCCGGCAGTGGAGCCAGTTGTGCCCAACTTGGGGCACATGCCCCTCAAGCTCTTGATGCACTTGGCGCTGCCGATGATTTTGCGCTCCACAGTGAGCTAGAAAGTAGGTCAAGCACGAGTGAAGATTCAGGCTACAGTTGTTTGGTCCCTCGAGGTTTTAGTTCACACTGACCAACGGACTCTTGAAAGTAGACAGTGACCACAGACCAGACCTCCCCAGTCATGAACTGGTTTCTCGGCATGACTGAGATTCTCCCAGGAAGAAGCCAAACCCTTCTGTAGTGAAAGGCCCTCTTGCCACCGTTTTTATCTGCATCGCCCTTCAAAGTGGCTTTAATGCCTTCTTTGGAGAGAGAAGTCACTGTAACCAGAGTTCCCCCACAAAGGTGACAGTGCCAAACGCTTTGAGATTCAGCTTTATGAGCTGGCGGGACAGCTGTGGTCGTCACAGAGTAGAAGCACGCACAGGGACTCCTCTCCTAGATCACGGACACAAACGTCTTGGTGGGACTCCACACTGGCTCGCTGCAGTTTTTCCTCCTTACGATCCTTTCCAGATGCCACACTCTTCATTTTGACCGTGTTCCCCGTGTCACCGTGGTTCACGGCGTTTAGCTCACTGCTTTGTTCTTCTTGCTGCTGTCACTCCCCGCAGGGTGACCTCCACTCCACTGGGTCCAACACTTGTTACAGCTGACAGCTCAGAACAACAGCAAAACAGGTTTCTCCTTTGTTAAAATTTTTTTTTCAGATTCCCAGTATTAAATCTCTCAAATATGAAAGCCTTTTACTCTTTCAAGTCATCAAAATGAGAACCAACTTTCAAAGTGATGAGAGGTATAGAGAAATAAAAAGCACCCTGGAGTTCATACTGTTTTCTGCTGCGCTCAAGAGACACGAGCTGGCCTCCAGGTAAGCAGCACTCAGTTTTGGTGGCTGCTGCTTCCCTTACTCTTTGAAAGTTCTGTCAGCTGTCATGCCACTGCTGCACCAAGGACTAGCTCTCCAAAGATGGAGCAACGGAAGCAAATGCTGACTTTGCTCCACTATTCACCATAGTCTCTGCCCAGTGGCAGCTGAGAATACCTTTAGTGTTTACAGATACAGTGCCTTGACACAAGAGCAAGTGAACAGCAAGACATTCTACTCCCACTGTTGACGCCATCTTTAATGTGGCAAAACCCTGTTACGTTCTTGGGGAAGTTTGAGGTCTGTTCCTAGTGACAATTCTGGCAGTCCTGGTATAGCTCTGAGAGTGAAATAATGAAAAGGAGAAAGACTTCCAGACCACAAACAAATGATGTAGTTAAGAACTATGAATAGGTAGAAACCAGTCAGTCCTGTTTTAATTGTGCATGAGATGCTCAGAACAGGTAAATCCATACATAGAAAGTAAATCAGTTGTTACTGGAGGGCAGGTAATGTATTTTGGGGGTTCTTCTAGGGTAATTAAAATATTATGGACTTAGATCATGATGATAGTTACAGAACTTTGAGAATACTAAGAAAATTGAGTTATATACCGAAAGGTGAATTACATGGTATGTGAGTCATGTCAATATAATATACATTTAACATAACAATACCGATACAAATCTAAGTGATTGAAATGGTACCCTAACATTTGTTTAACACAAAAGAATGGAATAAAGAGAAGACAGTGATGGTCAATCCTGGTTATCACTGACTGGAACTGGGAAGAACCTCACAACCGGTCACCAGGCGCTGAGTGGGAGTTAGTTTCCACTCTGTCATCTGAAGTGGGAAGGCCCATCTTAAAACGAGGGCAGCACCTTCCAATGCAAGCCACACAAAGAGGTCTTAGAAAATGTGCTGGTTTTTGTCCTTTCCTCTATTCCTGCTGGCAGGCAGCTCATTCACCCTACTACTGAAAGCCTTTACTGATACAAGGATCCTGCTTCTTCAGGCTTCCAACATGGACTGACAGTGGCTCCTCGGGCGCTCCGAGGCCAGCAGAACCACACTGAACTGCTGAGGTGGTACCTGCACGAACTAGGCAGTTACAGGCTCTTGGCCTCCAGGACGAAGACAGTGAGTGTCAAGGTACTCAGACCCTGTCATGTGCCAGCCTAAGACAGTGAGTGTCAGAGTACTCAGACCCTGTCATGTGCCAGCCTAAGACAGTGAGTGTCAGAGTACTCAGACCCTGTCATGTGCCAGCCTAAGACAGTGAGTGTCAGAGTACTCAGACCCTGTCATGTGCCAGCCTAAGACAGTGATTGTCGGAGTACTCAGACCATGTTGTGTGCCAGCCAAAGACAGTGATTGCCTGAGTACTCAGACCATGTCATGTGCCAGCCTAAGACAGTGACTGTTGGAGTACTAAACCAACCTAATACGTCCCGTTCTAATAATAGTCACTCTTGATTGTTGTTCCTTAGGGAACACTAATAAAGGAACTAAAAAATGACTAGGCATACACAAAACAAATAGCCAAATGGCAGATGAGAATTTAACTTCACCAATAATCACATAAAATATGAAGAAATTATTTAATAAATGCCAAAAGTATCAAGCTGACTAAACAGGCAATATGCAACTATCTATTAAAGACAAAATTTAGCCTCAAAACCAGACGTTAGTTAAAATGGAAAGGAAGGGAAAGAGACAGTCATGGAAAAGCAACGCCTGTGTGAGAAGCAGAGAGGCCAGGCATTAGCACGCATCACCAGGGACACTGGTCTACTTCAGAGCAGGAGTACCATAGAGTAAGACACACGTAAATGGAAACACTCCACAGCAGAATTGCTCAGGACAGGAAGCAACACCGACAAAGCTCAAGGAGGAGGCAAGCCCACGAGAATACACAGAAATTTCCACGTTCTCCTCTCACTAGCAGAAAGAACAGAAATCAGGGAGAACACAGAAGAGAGGAGCGGACCAACCTAACTGAAGGCAGGGAACCCTTCCCTGTGAACAGAGATGAACATCTTATACAACAGCCCATGTATGAAGCCATAAAGTAGGCCTTGAAGAGTTAAACTGTTGGGAAGACCATAACAGAAATTCTCTGAAGACACTGGGGTGAAATAGGAAATAGTTAATAGAAAGAAATCTGATAAATTCCCATTAAGAGTCTTCCTTATCTGCAGCTCCACTTCTGTGACTTGAGTTATTCAAAGCCAGTTGTGGTCCAAGGGATAAGTGGAACACTCCAGGAATGAACCAGTATAGGTTTTAATTGTGTGTGTTCTGAGTTATGTAATGAAACCACACACTGACCCACTCCACGATGCCCTGGTGTCCTGAAGCTGTGAACTCTGCTTTTGTCCAGCACATTGCCACTCACCCATTAGTCTCCTTATAGCCATTTTGGCTATTAAAGCAACAGTCTGAACATCAGAGAGCATATGTTTACGAAACTCTTATTCTAATTAATACTGGTCCACAAATGCTAGGGTAATGATGCTTGCAATTCTATATAGCATATTGTTAAAATGTTTCCACTTCATTATTGGTTATTATTGTTTACATCTCACTGCATCTAACTTATAAATTAAACTTTTTCAAAGGTATGTACATATTGAATAAATACTGCACATAGGGCTCACAGCTGTCCATGATGCCCACAGGAGGTCTTAGGAATAGTACCCCTCCTCAAGGGAGACTACTCTATCTACAAATTAAGTAACACACTTCCAACAGATCAAAAAGGAAGCCAAAAGAAATCAGAAAACAGTCTGAACTAAGTAAAATTGAAAACACACATCAAAACCTGAGTGCATAGATAAATATGTAGATTTATATTAGAAAGGAAATTGATTTAAAATAAGTAATCTATAATGACATTTTAAGAAGCTAAGAACAAACTCAAAGTAAAGAGAATTAAAGATATAAATAGAGACAATAAAACAGAAAAAATACTGAAGTTACTGAAACTCAAGTTTTGAAACTGCTAGAACAAAAGCTAAAAAAATTTTGGTAGAATAACCAATGGAAAAGAGAGAAAAATAAAAATACCAAAATCATGGTACACAATGAGAAATTACCCAAATCACAGAATGGAAGAGAAGTCTCTCTACATACATAAAAGTCAGTGATTACAGAAACAACTATTACTAGGGTCATATCACCCTATTCTAGCCAGGAAATGATGTGGTTTTTAAGAAAAGCTGTTTCCCCAGAACAGCAAGGGAAGATCCAAGTATTTTCCTCCCTCTGCTCCCAAAGAATGCCCCCACACTGCCTGTGACAGAAACAAGCCAGCCAGCCAGAAGTGGAGAGCCTGATGACACACAGAGCTCAATGACTTGATCCAACAACCTAGAAGCTGCCCTGACTCTGGGTTTCCTTCCGTGTGACGCTGTCTATCTTGACGACTAAGATGCACAGAGACTTGGTCTACTCTGGCCAATGATGCAGTGATGCAGTCTCAGCACCTAGAACATGACAGGCACAATAAATGACTCATGAAGAATAAAGACTCCTACAGCAGTGAACGTTCTCTGTCTAGCCCACCATTATGGTTCTACCGAGCCCCCAGTGGCAAGTTAGACACTTAACCTCCAATGTGAAATGAGGAGTTGAGAACCAAGAAGAAGTGAAGTCATAAAGGCAGAGTGAACAAATTAATGCTGCTATCATGGGATGGGGTTGTTATAATAGGAGTGGGGAGGGGGAAATTTGGATATTTGGATTCTACACACACACACACACATACACACACACACATACACACACACTCCTTTTTCCTTTGTCTCTCATTCATCTTTTGCCATGCTATGAGGCAGCAAAAAGGGCACTCTCAAATGCTAAGCCCTTCATATTGGATTTGAACTGGCCCTCCAGGACTACAGTCAATGAATTACATATAAAGTCTCAGGTCCTTTGTGGTAGCATAGATTACAGTGCCCAACTATTGTAGTCATTAAGTTCCTTAAAAGCAAGAATCTAGTTAGTTACTACTAACTAAACATAAAAACAATTGTGACAAAGGTTTTTTTAAAATGTCAACTTAACACTGAAATATGCCACTACCCTTACAAAAGGAAAATGTAACTATCAAAAACCATGCACGGCAGCAGCTCAGAGGGTAAAGGCACTTATTATGCAAGCCTGGTGACCTGAATTCAATTCCTGGAAGCCATTAAAGGTGAAAGGAGAGAAGTGGCTCCACAAAGTTGTCCTCCGACCTCCACACATGCCCCTTCCACACACAAATAAAAACGAAACCATGCATTTATAAAGACTTACGGTTTCCTGGGGTTCTGTTTCTTCCCATGCTCCCCAACTATCATCTTCCCAGTTTGATGATTTACCTAGAGAGAAGAAGGGAGGAAGAGAGGGGTTGAGAGAGGGAAGGAGAGAGAGGGAGAGAACATATAAAATTAAAAGGCTTAACATTTTTAAACATTTTTTTCTAAACATAACAGAAACAAGTTATTTTTCATTTGGTTGGTGGTTTTTGTTGTTATTTTTAAGACAGGGTCTCACTATGTAGTTCTGGCTACCCTGGAACTTGTTATGTAGACCAGGCTGGCCTTGAATTCTGCCTCCTGAGCACTTGACTCACACCCAGCAGAGGCAGTTGCTGTAAAAGGAAGAATGTGATTGTAAGCTGTGCTACCTCAGGATTTGACATACATAGTCAAGAAACATATAACCTATTTAATTTCCAAATATATGTCTAGTAAAACTATGTACAAGTTATTTAAATCTTAAAATATTGGACATTGAGCCAGGCGGTGGTGGCGCATGCCTTTAATCCCAGCACTCGGGAGGCAGAGGCATGCGGATCTCTGTGAGTTCGAGGCCAGCCTGGTCTACAAGAGCTAGTTCCAGGACAGGCACCAAAAACTTCAGAGAAATCCTGTCTCAAAAAATCAAAAAAAAAAAAAATGGACATTGAGTAGATCTGCATTTGAATCAAATGTAAAGGTGAGTTTAAAAATTAATCTGGCCATGGTGACACAGGCCTGTAATTACAGCTCTTAGGAGGTAGAGGCAGAAGGATCAACTGTTCAGAAATTCAAGGCCAGCCTTGACTACATAGCCAAGTTTGAGGAAGTCTAGGCCACCCCAGACCCTGTCTCAAAAAAACTACACACACACAAATTTTAACAAATATTTGTTACTTAAAGAAAACACATATACAGCAACAAAGATCTAAATTTTCACACAGATGTTTGCAAAGTGAATTGTTGTTTCCTGATAGGACGAGGTATCCATGGAAACAACCTTTATTCTGAAACAAGACAACCCCCGTAGTCCTCCCTTTTTGTTACTCTTGTTTCTTATATCTGAGACAATATCTTCTAGATTAAAATATATTCACTAAAATATGCAACAAGGAATTAAAAAACTCAGGTAAATTGGGAAAGCACCATGTCTTGCACTGCTAATGTTGATTTTATATAATTTGCTTAGAATTTACCGGAAACAATAAAATTATCATATCCAAGTAACCAGAGACAAGAATGGGATACTCTATCACCCCAAATTAAAACACCAATGAAGTTCCAATGAGACTCAGGCCTGAGACTCGGACTGTAGATGTGCCACTTGAACTGTATCGAGTTTTTACTTATGAAATGCATTATGAAATACCTAATGCTTGCTCCAATTCCGGATGCGGAGGAAGCAAAGCACCTCCTCCGTCACTTTGAACTGTGGGGTGCATAAGGACTGAACCAGACAGTGTCTCGGGGCTCTGTATCTGAGACGTAAGCTCTCACTGTCAGCCATCATGATTTAGCCATCAAATATAACAACCATGAAGTAGAAATAAAATATATTTATGCAATCAGCTTTCAAACCCTGAGTGGAAGTCATCACAAAAGATGAGCAGAATCCTGACTAACAGGAAAAGACGCAATGAGAACATTCACTTACACATTTGGCTTTAAAGGTTGCTGAAACAAAGGATGCAGATGATTTAAAAGGGTTACAGTCTGGCACTTGGAATCGCTGCTGAATTAGCTTGAAGTAACAACAGTCTAATCTCCAGTACTTAAATGCCAAATAATTACTTCCTAAAATTCCAAATACACTACTAGGCATATATTAAGTCCTAAAATAGCACCACGTTTTGATTAAAATCACACAATCTATAGATTTCCATACAAGTCAATTAGCAATTGCTCTGTTAAATACCATGTACCAAACCTTGTAGTAGGAGCTAAGAAAAGATAACAAATCCCTTGCTTTTAAGGAATCTATGATCTTATGCAGGATGTAGATGGACACTTAACTATACCAATAAGTGCTGTAACTGTCGGTACCTTGGGCAAGAGAGTGAAATATTTCATAGGTGTACAAATGTATACACACATATACTCTGTGAATAATTGTTATCATTATTTATTAAGATTTTGTTTTTATTTATCAGTGTGAGTATATGTGCATGTGTATATGAGCATCTGTGTGACTGAATATGCACAGGTGTGTGAGTGAGCATGGGGACACACACGAAGAAGGCATCAGATCCCTTGGAGCTAGAGTTACAGGTGTTTTTAAAACTACCAAACATGGATGCTAGAAACTTAGTTTGGATCCTGGGAAGAGCAGCCAGTGTTCTTAACAGATGACCCATCTCTCTAGCCCCTATTTATTTTTGAGACCAGTCTTGCTACAGAGCCCTAGCTGACCTTAAACTAATGGTCCTCCTGCCTCTGCCTCCCAAGTACTGGGATTACAGATATATGACACCACAGATGGCCAAAATAGTGTCTTTACAAAGTAGCTAGAAAATTTTCAGATTAACGGAAAAACACGAACATTCGGCAAAGCCTCAATGCACAGAGCACTGGTGAGGACTCGAGATGCCCGAGCGCTGCAACACAGCGATTCACTGAAACATCAAAAGGTTCCTCCACAATTTAATGCTACAATGGGAAAACAGATTCCTCAGAAGTTCAAATAGTGTGGCCTAGGTCACAGAAGTGAGTGACAACCTAGGACTGAAGCTCAATTCTGCCATCGTTGCACAACTCATGCCCCAAGACTCGGGCTATGCATCCTTCCATGTGGCTCCTGGCAAGGACAAGAGAAACCCTGGAGCCCACAGAGGAGCAAAGTGATAGAGGGGTCTTTCTCTGAAACAGACTAGCCTGGATTTACTACACAGCTAAGATGACCCTTAAGCTTCTGGCCCTCCTGCCCCCACAGATTGCTAGGATCACAAGTGGCCACACCACATCAGGGCCACACAGTTCTATGAATCAAAGCCAGGGCTTCATGCATGCTGAGCACTCTCGACTGAGCTAGAGCCCCAGCCTGTGTGTGTTTGTTTCTTTTAACTAGTTTTTAAAATAGAAATATCCCCTTGATACTGGAACTTTAAAGAGAGGCTTTAAAAACTTGAACAGAGAAACCCTGTTTTTTATATACAAATATATACATAATCTTGAACAATTTGCCAGGAATGGTGATACAAACCTTTAAATTCCAGCACTCTAAACACAAGCGAGCAGATCTCTGAGTTAGAAGCTAGCCAGCCTGATCTACATATTGAGTTCCAGGCCAGCCAGGGCTACACAATGAGACAATGTCTTAAAATCCTTTGGACAATTAAATTTTGTGGGTTTTTGGCAATATAATTCATTAAACACTCTCTTTATTCATTTTACTACATCACCAAAACCAACTATCTCACTGTGGGTTGGTTGAGACAACTTAGCCAAGCTATTAATCATTTTAGAAACTAGATGGTGGTGGCGCACACCTTTAACCCCCTGCACTCGGGAGGCAGAGGCAGGCAGATATCTAAGTCCAAGGCCAGCCTGGTCTACAAAGTGAGTTACAGGACAGCCAGTGCTATACAGAGAAACCCTGTCTCAAATAACTGAAAAATACAGAACGGTTTTGGAATATGCATTTTGTCTCTTAAGCAAGAAATTTAAGTCCATGGTTCACATTTAAAATTGCTATAAAGCTATGTAAATATCAAATTATCAGAACATCAAAACAACCTTGCAGAATAAAAGCCCTTCAGGAAGTCTATCATTCATTCATTCTTTAACATCTTTTCCACGCTAGACAGCAGACACAAAAGAAGTAAATTTCCAAAGAGCTCGGTTCAAGTACATAATCTCTGCTGAATGCACAACACTATAAAAAGAATTTTATTTCCCTTTATATTCGTATAAAAAGAACCTGACTCAGTTCACAAATGACTCATACAATCAAGCGGAAGACGGCAGTTATTTGAATTTCCTGCCCCTACAGAGACCCAGTATCTTCATGCTTCAATTCAAAAAATGCCCAAAGAGAAAGATTCTGAGAAATACATTATTTGTTTCAATGAAGGTTTACCCACTTTTCAGTGTCTGGCTAGAAAACTGTTTTCAACTGAAGGAAAAGAAAAATTAATTGGGCAGTTCCTGCTATCACGGGAATATTTTCTCAAAGTCATTAGACTATAGACAGATTAAAGAGGGCTGAGGAGATAGCTTGGGGGAGGGGGTAAAGTATTCACTGAGCAAGTATGAGGACCTAAGCAATCTTCAAGACCTGCATTTTAAAAAAATGCCATCTACATCATGAGTAGAGTTTCTCTACAGACTGATCATTGATCAAAGTTATAGGTAAGCAAAGCAATGTTTTTAACATTAAATTGTGATCTATATAATTTTATTTTAATATGGAACATTTCTGTAAAATCTGAGGTCTTATAAAGTTCATGTAATCATGAGGAAATAAGATTAATTTGGCCAGGTGGTGGTGATGCATGTCTTTAATCTCAGCACTTGGGAGGCAGAGTAAGGTGGATCTCAGTGAGTCTGGTGTACAGAGAAAGTTCCAGGACAGCCAGGACTGTTATAGCAAAACCTGGTCTCAAAAAACCAAGAAAAAAAAAGATTAGTTTGTTTAACATATTATAAATTATTATAAAGGAAAGCTAAAAATATTCTATCGTGGTTGTCTCTTGGGCGAGTAACTCAATTTGTTATCTTTTGAAGGCTAAAATAATTTAAAAGTCCTAAGCCTTGGTCTGACTTAAAATGTAAGTGTGTGGTGGAGTCAGGACCTTGAGTGGACAACTTCTGGGGAGATGCAGTAGCAGTGTGATGACCCAAACACCACTACCCACCACACCACACCACACCGGTAGCTACCCAGTTTGCATCATGAGCTGTGTGGTACTTGTTTACATCAAATGCTAGAGTACACACTATAGGAAATTTGCAATTGTGCTTTTGCCCATTAAATAAGTAGCAGCCACTCAATATCCAAAAGTAATTCTTTGACATTATCACCAATGCCTGTGTCTCTCATTTTGTCAAAGTATAACCCAACAAAACTGATCAGAAAAAAATAAACCAGCAACCACATTTGTTGGTTGCTGGTCAAAAACCCAGAATTATAGCTTTCCTGCCAGGTTCCCTTTGGATAAAAAGATGAAATAATGAGTTAGGGTGACTGGTGTCTTGGAGGTCTGTTTGAGAGGTCTGCATGGGTCCAGGACTCTAGTCCTTGACTCATCCCCCACCTTTCACATATATGAGGCGAATAGTCCAGGGATCATATCTTAGGAACACTATCGAAGGGCTAAACATCATTTTCTCCTCAGTTTGCCGTCAAACTGTCTACTCACTGGCAGAAGTCTTCAATAGTAGCCACATGCATAATTTTAAATTAATTAGCAATTGTATTTAAAAGTAAGGACTAAAATGAACACTATATTTTAATATACTATATCCAGTGCTATCATTCCAATACATAAGTGAAATCACTCATGAGGTGTTTTGTATTATTTTCTCATATTAAGTCTTAGAACTTAGTGTGCTCTGTGCTTTGAGCACATCTTGTCTGTACTAGCCGCATTCCAAATGCTCACCAGAACACATGACCAATGAACATGGTGTAAGTAAAATAAGGCAAGTCTGGCGTAAGGAATGATTATCAGGCTGTCTGCAATGGATTCCAGATTTTACCCTGCAGAGGTATAGGAGCTTGGGCAGTTTCACTAATCTCTTGTGCCTCACTTTCCCCCTTAGCAGGATGGAGCTAATAACTGCATCTGCTCACAGAAATGTGAGAGTTGTGAGGAGCACTGAGGACCATGACTAATCACTTCAGAATAACCAACCTGCACACATGGCATTCCCATCCACACTCTGCCTACCCTATCATGTTAGTCAACCACATGCCTTCCTATGTGATTATCTTGCCAGAGGTGATTTCCTTAGGGCTCACATTAATTCTCCACGAACTTTGCTTATAGATGATTTTACATCAAGGATCAAAACAATCTTTTAAAACAAATTTTCCATAAAATATTGTTACATCATTAAATTCTATTGCAATTAGTGAGGCAAAGTAACTTAAAAGTACTGATTCCTAACCTTAGCTTTTATTAAGAAATAATAGGCTGGGCGGTGGTGGCGCACGCCTTTAATCCCAGCACTCGGGAGGCAGAGGCAGGCAGATCTCTGGGAGTTCAAGGCCGGCCTGGTCTACAAGAGCTAGTTCCAGGACAGGAACCAAAAAGCTACGGAGAAACCCTGTCTCGAAAATCAATAAAAAAAAAAAAAAGAAAGAAAAAAAAGAAATAATAGGAAACGTGTTACATTCTTGTTTGAATTCAAGCACAAGTGGAAGATTGATGAGGAATCTTTGCCAGCCAATTATCTTTAAGAGGTGGGGCCAAGTTAGAGCATGGCTTTCTTGGTACCTGGAGAAAAATGCAGCAGGCAGCCCAGGTGTTCTCTCTCTCTCTCTCTGTGGTTCTCTTTCAGTTGAGCTTGGACTTTTCGCTCCTGTTTCATGAGTTTGTCTCTTATAATAAAGAAAATTATAATTGCTCTATCTTTTAGCTAGCCTGGTTATTTCTCAATCAGTGATAATTCAACGTTGGTGCCCAACGTGGGGCTCAGGTCCCCTGTGGCTCTAGCCAGTTGCCACCAGACTCCGCATGAATAACTGTTTTGTTATATGTAATTACTATGTAAAAACCTTCCTTCTTATTTAAACAAAAAAGAGGAGATAATGTGGGATTCCCTTCTGTAGTGCTGTGAATACCATTGGTTAATAAAGAAACTGTCTTAGGTCTGTGCAGGGCAGAATATAAATAGGCAGGGAAAACTAAACTGAATGCTGGGAGAAAGAAGGCAGAGACAGAGAGAAGCCATGTAGCCCTACTGGAGACAGACACTGGAACTTTACCCGGTAAGCCACAGCCTTGTGGCGATACACAGATTAATAGAGATGGGTTAAATTAGGATGTAAAAGCTAGCCAATAAGAAACTAGAACTAATAGGCCAAGTAGTGGTTTAATTAATACAATTTCTGTGTGGTTATTTCGGGTATCTAGGCTCCTGGGAACGCACAAGCGGATTCCTAAAACAACAGTAGATTTCATTAGGAGCAGAAATGTCCTTAGCAATCAAGTTGAGAGAACATGGCTAGCTATGGACTGAAGAACCTTTATATTTCACATCTACCTGCACATACAACAACCACCTCAACATTTAAAAACAAGACATGACTCATTACTAACAAAAGACCCTGTACCAATACAAAGTTAGTTTGTTCACCCAATGACTTGTAAATGAACAGTTTTCCTGAGAGTGCTAGGGAAAAATAATGATAAAGGCCACTAAGTTCCCACACAGCACACCACTCTAAAGAAAGAAATCTGCCGGGCGGTGGTGGCGCACGCCTTTAATCCCAGCACTTGGGAGGCAGAGGCAGGCAGATCTCTGTGAGTTCAAGACCAGCCTGGTCTACAGAGCTAGTTCCAGGACAGGCTCCAAAACCACAGAGAAATCCTGTCTCGAAAAACCCAAAAAAAAAAAAAAAAAAAAGAAAGAAATCTGCTATTGCTCAAATATTCTTTTTATCAACAGTGAATAAATATATAAAGGCAGATGAATACAGCAAGCATTGCCTGGTAGAGACATCTAAAGATCACGATGGGAATGTTTCTCAACCTTTGTAATTTCCATGATATGATCATACCAGATACTGCATCTAAAGAAGCTGTTTCATCAGTACATCTCTAGAAAAAAATATCCCATGTGTCAGTAGGCTTTCTGACTTGCCTTGCTGTACAACTTAATGTCAAAAGAGCATTCTAGGATACACAAGATATGTGTATGTGCTTTGTGTTGAATCTAGTCTTTGTTTTTATTCCTCAAACCCTACTCTTGTGTCTGTCTATCTGCCCCCCTTCCCTGTGTGTGTGTGTTGTATGTGTATATATGTGTAGACAGGGTCTTGTGTACTCTAGGCAGGCCTTGAATTCATTATGTAGCCAATGCCAGCCTTGAACTCACAACCTTGCTGCTTCTACCTTCCAAGCATGGTGATGAAAGGCATGGGCCTCCCACCCAGCCTCCCACATCTGTTCTGAAGCATAAACTCCCTATAAATTTTATTCTCTCATATTCTAAATAAAATTTTCTTAAAATTCACAGGTTATCAAGGCTTTCATTGGGAGTAAATTTGAGTCTTTCAAGAAGTTTTCTAGCCGGGCGTTGGTGGCGCACGCCTTTAATCCCAGCACTTGGGAGGCAGAGGCAGGTGAATCTCTGTGAGTTCAAGTCCAGCCTGGTCTACAAGAGCTAGTTCCAGGACAGGCTCCAAAACCACAGAGAAACCCTGTCTCGAAAAACCAAAAAAAAAAAAGAAGTTTTCTAGCTTAAAATGTTTTGTGTATTTCAGTTGTTAATATTATCCTTCATTTGTTTCACGCCATATCTTGAATCATAACTTCTCTTTAAATAAAAGAAGCTGATCTCCTATCAACCTACATGGCATGGAGAGAAATAAAGAAGAGCAAGAGGTTCTACATAAAAGTGATGAAAGTGACAGATGCACTGACTGACAACCTGACTGACAATGTGAAAATGACTGACAACCTGAATGACTGCAACCTGACTGACTGACAACCTGAATGACTGCAACCTGACTGACAACCTAAATGACTGACCGAACGACTGCTAACCTGACTGCCAACCTGACTGACTGCCAACCTAACTGCCATCGTGACTGTCAACCTGACTGACTGCTAACCTGACCTTTGAACCTACTCTTTTAACACCAATCACTATCCACTACTCTGAACAGTCTAGAGTCAGAGTACCAGGACAGCAGGCAAGCACCACCACACCGGGTTCCAGTACTGTGAAGTTGTGTTCCCACCCTTATCGGGTTAAACATTTTGCCTCAGAGAATAACACCAATGACTTTCAGATTAAGATGCAACAATTCCCTCCTAGGAAAAGCGTTTTCCCTGAGCATACTGCATCACTCTAAACACTGTTCTCTGACTTGATAAAAGAACGTTTCTAATCACAGAGAAGACATACCCCCCCAACACAAATGTCTTACTTAGGATTATTTACAATGAATGAATCATTCTGCTAACAAAGGCCTTCTGCTTTCTACAGCTTTATTTAATTCCCCAAATACGTTATTCTAACTTACTTATGAATAGTCTGTACCTCTAAATGGAGAGCATATTTTTTTCCATTTAACAAGAACCTGAAGCTAGAAAGGAAATTGAATTCCATAAGTAGACAATTAGTTTGACAGTTATTTGTATGACTGTGTCAAGAACAAAAACTGAATGAGAAACTGAAAATGAGAAAAGAGAAAATTAAATTGTTATAGTCTTAGATCCTAATACAAGTGCAAATTCATTTCCATCTTTATGTATTGTATTTTTATATGAATAAACTTCTAGAATCTACCTTCCTACTCTTGATTTATCAGTTTTCATTGGGCTCTTTTTTTTTTTTTTTTTTTTTTTTTTTTTGCTTTTTTCAAGACAGGGTTTCTCTGTGGTTTTGGAGCCTGTCCTGGAACTAGCTCTTGTAGACCAGGCTGGTCTCGAACTCACAGAGATCCGCCTGCCTCTGCCTCCCAAGTGCAGGGATTAAAGGCATGCGCCACCACTGCCCTGCTCATTGGTCTAATTCTTAATCCTCATTTAGGTTTTAGCAGTTCCCCACTAATGGTGGTGACTACATCCTTAAAATTTGCTCAGTGAGGTGCCTGCTCCTACATTAATCATAAAATATTTTGGTTTTTATTTAAGCACACCCAGTATTTAGGCAAAACAATAATCTAAATTAAATCCATAAGGTGCATGTGGACTATCATCAAACATTCTAATTTCCTGTGGCTTTCTATGAGAAGCCAGAGGGACCAGGGATGGTGAACACCGACACAAAGATCAAGGAATAGGATCAGGTTCTAGAGCTTAAGTTCAAATAGGGTTCCCCAGTGGTCAGGCAGTTGGCTGTGGGAGCCCCTCACTGAAAGGTTATCATGTAAGAAGTAGTCGTACATAAGATCATTGGGTTTTCTATTTACTTTGGTTTTCAAATGGATCAGCACTAAAAGTAATATCTTTTATATATTAGGAGAACTTATCATTAATTGTGTTTAAACCTTTTTATCCCTAGTATCCTCTCTTTGCTTTCATATGTTTTATTGTCGCCCCCAAAAGGGGCCCCTGCACCTCTCCATCTCTTGCTTTCTATCTACCCTCTACAGGTATCCCTCCAACTTAAATACAGAAAGCTAATACTTCAAAGCTAGAATCCGCATTTGAGTGGGAGGTATTTGTCTTTCTGGGCCTGTCTTATTTCACTCAGTATATTTTCCATTCTTTTTTTTTTTTTTGGTTTTTCGAGACAGGGTTTCTCTGTGGCTTTGGAGCCTGTCCTGGAACTAGCTCTTGTAGACCAGGCTGGTCTCGAACTCACAGAGATCCGCCTGCCTCTGCCTCCCGAGTGCTGGGATTAAAGGCGTGCGCCACCACCGCCCGGCTATATTTTCCATTCTTAATTTCAGCTTTCTTTTTGTGATAAATGAGAATTCCATTAGACATATGTACCACATTTTCACCACCCACTTACCAGGTGGTGGGCATCGAAGCTGATCTAGTCTAACAATTCTGGACAGAAGCCGGGCGGTGGTGGCGCACGCCTTTAATCCCAGCACTCGGGAGGCAGAGGCAGGCGGATCTCTGTGAGTTCGAGACCAGCCTGGTCTACAAGAGCTAGTTCCAGGACAGGCTCCAAAACCACAGAGAAACCCTGTCTCGAAAAACCAAAAAAAAAAAAAAAAAAAACAATTCTGGACAGAGCAGTCATGAAAATGGTTGTGCACATATGCCAGGGTATACAGTCCTTTCAGCAAATGCCCACACGTGGTATGGTTGGGTCATATGATAGCTCTAGTGTTGGTTTTTTGAAAGCCCTTTACACTGATTTACACGGTGGCTAAACCAACTGTTCCTGCTGTCAGCACCAGTGAACAGGGCCCCTCTCTCCACACCCTCACAAACATTTTCTGTCTTGATAGTAGCCATTCTTACCATAATGAGATGATATCTCAAATAGCTTGAGTTTTAATTTCCCTGAGGACTAATAATAATGAACACGTTATATATGTTTATCAGTCATTTATATTACTTCTTTTGAGGACTCTGCTCAGATCCATTCTTTGTTTCCATGATATTTAGTTTTCTGAGTTCTCTGTATAGTCTAGATATTAATCTTCTAGCTAGCCGAGATTTTTTTCTCCTGTTCTGTAGGCTGCCTTTTTATTGATAGTTTGAATTACTTTTGTTGAAGAGAAAATTTTTAATTTTGTGAGGTCCAATTTGCCAATTATTGGCCTTATTTCTGGGACAAATAGAATCCTATTTAGAAAGTCCTTGTCTCTGCACATACTTTGTAGAGCATTCCTACCTTTTCTCCTAAAAGTTTCTGAGTTTTGGGTCTTATGTTGAGGTTGTTGATCCTTTTTGAGCTGATTTGTCTAGGGGGTAATTAAGGATTGAGTTTCACTCTTCTATATTTAGGCATCCAGTTTCCCCAATATCATATGATGAAAATGTGATCTTTTCTCCAGTGTGCATTTTTGGCATCTTTGTCAAAAATCAGGTAACTGAAAGTTACTCATACCTATCCCACGCTATAGATCTATGTGCTTATTTCTGTGTCAGTACAATGCTGCTTTCATTACTATGATCCTGAAATAACTTTAAATCAAGTATGGTAACGTCTCCATCATTATTCTTTTATTCAGGGATGCTTTGTATTTCCATATGAATTTACAACTTTTGTTTTTAATTTCTGCAAAGAGGGTTGCAATGAATCTGCAGGTTCTTTTGTTCTTTTGTTAAGATGGCCACTTTCACAATCCACAAGCACGGGAGATCTTTCCACTTACCAATGTCTTCCTTTCTTTCTTCAGAGTTTTCAAGTTTCCCCACAGAGGGCACTCACTTCACTGATTGTTGGTCAGTGTTTGTTTTGAGGCCATAGTGAATTTTGTGAATAGAGCTGTTTTTCTCTCAGTGTATTTGCTACTGGTATAAAGGAAAGCGTTTTTTTAATATTAACTTTGTATCTTGTGACCTTGCTCAGTGTTTATCAGCTCTAAGAGTTTGCTGGTGAGTCTCAGAAGATTCCTATCTGCAGTATCACACACAACGCACAGAAGAGGGAACCGAACTAACAAGGCTGAGGAGCACATGCCAGGATGAAAAGGGACAGTGGCATAAGGATTAATGAAACTATTGTCTGCACACTCCAGAGACTCCAGTCCTACATCTTCCTACCTTAACCTTTTCTAATGCTCAATCACTTTCCTTGTGTTACTCATTCTTCATATTTAAAATAAATCCTCTGAACACCAGCCAAATCTTGTATCATAGCTACGGGGTTCTGTGTTTCCAGTGCACAGAAAGGAAAGCCGTTTGTCTTAACAGTATCACTTGAGAACCAGTAACAGTTTAGATGCATAGTAAAGAAAAATATATAGCTGCCTGTTTATCATTGTTCTTTGCTTCCTACTTAGCATTTCTGGAACAAGGACAACATCTAGCTTAGGTATCTATTGTATTGTACTCTTGAAAGTTGCTAAAAATGAAGAGAAAAAGTTCTGCTCTCCACACCCTCCAAAGACAGATGTGACGCAGCAGGTGTGCTGAGCTGATTGTAAGAATAATTTTGACATGAAATCATATATCAAATTTCACACTGGATGTCTCTAATATACAGAATTTCTGCCAATTGCAATCAATAAATTTAGCATGAAAGAAGAATTTCCCGTCAGGGGTAATGCCAACCCTCCCCAAGTGAACATGAGCAACATAAGTTCATCAAAAATCCCAATGTGAATTTGACTTTTAAAACTTAATAAACTCTTACGCTCAATTGGGAGAGAAGTGGGTGAGACTATCCCTGCAACATTCTTGAGAGATGAGTGACTTGGCAGAGATAATGTAGGGTTCATTAAAATGGACAACAATCAATAAATACATCAATGGAACAGAAAGGAGTCCAAAATAAAAGCAAGTGGCAAGTACGACTGCCTCCACAAGAGCTGCGTAAGATCAAGCCAGCAACATTCTAGCTGGGAGGAGAGAGAGGCTCACAGGGCCACAGCCCCAGGGAGAGCTACTGGCAGCTGGGGGAGGAAAAATCAGTTTCCTTCAGGGTGCAGTTTCTATAGTTACCCATGACCCAATGGGTAGCCCTAAACCCAGGTCCATATGGGCAGCTCTGACTGGACTCAGAGGGTTAAAGAAAAAAAAAAAACATGAAATTGGGAGAGGGGCATGGGCAGCTCTGGGAAAAGTTGGTTGGGAAGTAGATGAGATAATAATATATTTATACATGTATGATGTTCTCACAGAACAGAGAAATAAAATTAAAAAATCTTAAAATCTAAATTCTTTCCCATTAATAAAGTTAAAGACAAATGTTATAAATATATACAAAATAGAAGGACAAAAAGAATACCTTTTATAAAACAGTCCTTTATAACAGCCATATATGAAAACCCAATAAAAAATAGATCAGACATGAGCACAAGGGTTGAAACTACAAAGCTACCACAAGAAAACATAGAAACACTTCAGAAGTATTGTGAATAAAGATATTTGGGGGTAGCACCCAAAAGTGCTGGCAACAAAAGCAAAACCTAGCCGGGCGGTGGTGGCGCACGCCTTTAATCCCAGCACTTGGGAGGCAGAGGCAGGCGGATCTCTGTGAGTTCGAGACCAGCCTGGTCTACAAGAGCTAGTTCCAGGACAGGCTCCCAAACCACAGAGAAACCCTGTCTCGAAAAACCAAAAAAAAAAAAAAAAAAAAAAAGAAACTACAAAGCTACCACAAGAAAACATAGAAACACTTCAGAAGTATTGTGAATAAAGATATTTGGGGGTAGCACCCAAAAGTGCTGGCAACAAAAGCAAAACCTAGCCGGGCGGTGGTGGCGCACGCCTTTAATCCCAGCACTTGGGAGGCAGAGGCAGGCGGATCTCTGTGAGTTCGAGACCAGCCTGGTCTACAAGAGCTAGTTCCAGGACAGGCTCCAAAACCACAGAGAAACCCTGTCTCGAAAAACAAAAAACAAAAAAACAAAAAAACAAACAACAACAAAAAAAAAACAGCCTGGGTCAAATAGCTAGACCCCATCTCAAACAATAACAACATGTATAAAACATAAAAACAGCCGGGCGGTGGTGGCGCACGCCTTTAATCCTGTCTCGAAAAACCAAAAAAAAAAAAAAACCACACAGAGCAGTTAGAGGAGTGGTTGGCAGAGGCTGGTGAAGGTGTGAGGACAGTGGCAGGGAGCTGAGAGCTCTCGAGGCTGGTAAGGATGTGATGATGGTGATGGGTATGGAGAGAGGACAGTCAGTGAAACAGGAAAGCGTGATGAATGTCCCACGGCACAGCACGGTAACTCCAGGTGACATTAGTAGGTGCATGTTTCAGTATTACTAGTAGAGAGGATTTTAACTGTTCCCAACAGGGAGAAATAATAAACGTCTGAGGTGATGGGTATGCCAGTCATCCCAGTCTGATCATGACACATTCATATGTGTACTGAAATACCATGTTGTAATTCATAAATACATACCCCTAGATATCAGTAAAATATTATGGTGATAGCACCTTTACCTGCTGAGCCTTCTCACTGGCCCAGAATTACTGACTTTAAAGTAAAATTTTAAAAGACACTGTGGATTATAAGAAGGAGAATGTGATTTAGATTATCTTTTTGAAGCTTACTGGGACTACTGTTGAAACTAATTAGAAGTCAAGAGTGGAAGCAGGAAGGAGGTCTGTTAGCAGACCGGTGCCATGACCCAGGCTGAGATAAAGTGGCCTGGACCAGGACAGTGACCGTGGGACATAGATGCGCTTCCTGCTCTACACTCTCGGTTTCTCACCCCAAGTCTGCTGTCCTTCACAGCCAAGCTCCAAGCAACAACCAATTTCACTAGCCAGTTTCCAATTTCTCCAACACCCTACAGACAGACACACTTCTGACCACTATTCTGCTCAAACAGAGCAAAGGTCCCAGCCACTCTCATCTTCCCCAAACCACTGAGCGAGCGCTTTCTTGGTCCTATCTGACCTCTACTGACCACCCTTTACCTGCATCAAATCCTCCCCTCAGCTTAGGGAAGATTTCCATGTTGGGGAAAATTATCTTAAGGTGTGTTACATTTGTTTATGCTGTGGAACATTTGTTTTAATGATGCAAAGATGTGTTGCATGCTTTTATGTTGTATTTGTTTAACTCTGTGAAGCTGTGATTCCTTGCCTGTCTAAAACACCTGATAGTCTAATAAAGAGCTGAGTGGCCAATTGCGAGGCAGAAGAAAGGATACACAGGGCTGGCAGGCAGAGAGGATAAGTAGAGGAGAAATCTGAGAGGAAAGAGCAAGAGAATAAGGGGAGGAGGATGTCAGCCAGCTACCCAGTCAGCCATGGGGTGAGAGTGAACATAAGACATACAGAAGTAAGAAAAGGAAAAAGCACAGAGGCAATAGGTAGTTGGGATAATATAAGTTAGGAAAAGCTGGCTAGAAATAAGCCAAGGTAATGTCAGGCATTTATAAGAAAGAATAAGACTCCATGTGTGATTTATTTAGGAGCTGGGTAGTGCCCCCCCCAAAAGCCATAAGAGTAAAGAGTTAAAAAAAAAAAAACAACATTTCCATCACCTAGCATTCCTCTCTCTGCTACTCCCTTTTGATCCTCTCAGGAACCTTCACAGAACTCCCAAACTTCAGTCTCTAAGCTTACCTCTCCCGTATCCAGTTCACCATACGAAATCCTAAAGATGGAAACCACACTTCTGCTGGTAACTCCCAAATTAATGCCCCTGACTCCGGATGCCCTGCCAAGTTCTGACCTCTATCTACTGTGTAACCTCACCTGCTCACTTGGACAAATTCAAGCATTTCCTATATGAAAGGTTAGGATGCCTTCATTATCTCTCAACACACACACACACACACCTGCCAAGCCAAAGGCATCCTAAACTGCCTCTCCCTCAGCAGCTACCACCCCAACCACCAGACCCTCCTCCTCACAGTCGCACATCCCGACCCTACTCCTTAACATCTACTTCCTCTCGGATTCTGCTAAGATTAGGTTCAAGTTCGCAGCATTGTTTGTTTGTTTGTTTGGATTAAGCTTCTCAATCCATTTGCCTGCTTCTGGACTCACTGTGGTCAAAGGACACTCTAGATCTTCACCAAGTTCTGTAAATCGAATCGAAGGCAAATCTGAAGGCAAAGCTTTGGTCCTCAGTCGGAGTGCCTCTGCCGGTAGTACACCTCCTCTCCAGCCATTCAGCTTTTGGGGGGTTCTTTAAACACCAGAGCTGTTCAGACTTGCTTCTTCCTCCCAGGCTTTCTCTACTCTTCTATCTTCTACTTCACAGGGAGGCCTACTGTCATTAAAGAAATGCCTCTTGGGGGCTGGAGAGATGGCTCAGGGATTAAAGGCACTTGCGGCTCTTCCAGAGAATCTGAGTTTGGTTCCCAGTGCCTACTTCAGGCTGCTCACAAGCACAGGTAACCCCTGCTCCAGGCTCCAATGACACCCTCATTTGGCTTCTTAGGGCACCTTCACTCATGTGCAGACACACAGGCAGATGTGACCAGTGAGTCATGGCTCCTACAGGACAAAAAGCTACCACCTTAAGTGGCAAGTAGCTCCAATGATTGGTACAGACTATTCATTCCTAATTTGATATTTTTCAAACGTTATTTTTCAAGCAGACCCAAGCTAGCCCTTGAATGGGAGGCTAAATCTTCCCAATGCCCTGTGATAGTTTCTAATTTTTGAAAGGGAGAGTTTTGGTTTTGTTTGTTGGTGGTTGTTATTGGGTCTCATATATCACCATTCTGCCATAGCACAGAGTAACAACACAATGCTACAAAGCAAAACATGTTTCATATAAAAAACAAGAAAGCAGCATAAAACACGCTCCTTCAAAGGGAGAAACGAAAGAGCCCTTAACAAATCCCAGGGAAACACACAGCATCTAATAACCCAGCCCTGGGATTTATAGCGCTGAAGAACTTGATGGTAATAACAGGAGGAAGGCTTCTCTCCTCAATAAACGCCAATTAACTTTTCTTGGCCATGCCGCTGGAATTTTAGTTCCCACCGTGGGCTCTCCTTCACTTCCGAAGCGGTTCCTTTTCTTACTGGGGAGTTTACCACCTCAAAAGCCCCCACTTGCCCATCTGCCATTCATTCCGTAAATCTGAATGACAGAAAGGAGAAGGAAGAACAGAGAGGGTGGGGATGCTAAACACTCTGGAAAGGGTGGAACCAGGACCACAGTCCCAGGGATGGGAAGGGTGGAAGTTGGGGACGAGCGCAGGGTGGACTGACAACTCGCAGGGACTAGGGCGGAGGATGCGATCTTCCCGGAGCAGCTGGTGTGCACAGGAAGAAGGCATGAAGCTGGAACTGGGAAGGAGGGGGTAGGGATTGGTGACAGACGGACGACGGGACGCTAGACGCAGAAGGCTGAGGGGACGCTGAGGGGAGCCGCGCCGCGACCCGGTCGCCGGCCACTTACTCGGGTCCCTCCTCAGGGCGCCGGGGGTCTCCTCCCGCAGCTGAGGGAACAGGAAGTCGCGCGCGGACTGCAAGTCCTGGAAGGAACAGAACTGGACGATGGAGCAGGCCATGGCTGCAGGGACCCCCGCGGGCAGGGGTGTTGTTCCCTAGCCACGCCCGGCCCACCGGACCCCGCGGCTGACAGCACGGAGCCCCGAAAGCTTCAGCCACTCGGGGGGGCGGGGACGCAAGACCGGAAGCTGTCAGCGAGCCCCGGGAGGCGGTCCCAGTGTGTTGCGCATGCGCGGACCGCTCCGAAGCTGCGCGTGCGCGAGGCGACCCGTCACCCAGGGAAGGGACAGCATGAAGCATGTGACTGGCAGCGGTGGGGCTGAGAGTCCGACGTGGCTGCTGGCGCCACTGTTAGGTCCCCGCCTTGTGCAAGCCTGTCAATCTGGCTTCCCTCCAGAGGTGATCTAATTGGGCCTTTGAGACACCCAAGCAATTATTCTACTTCTACCGACACGACCTAGATAGCTCACAGATGAGGCGGTTTAAGCTGAGTTTTGGCAGAAAACATAGGTGGCTTGATAATTTCATAGTTTTCTTTTAATATGGAAAACTATCCTAGCGTGCAATATATACTTGTACTAAAAAAAAAGCCTGCCTCGGCATCCTGTAATGCTCCTTCCTGTGTTCAGACGGCTGAGGCAGGTGGATATCCAGGTGTTCACGCTACTAACCTGAGGGGCAGTGAAGACAGTGTCTCAAGTAACAAGGCGCTGGAAAGCAGCTTTCTCCATAAGGGCTCGTATTAAATACACCCATCGATTGGCTCGGTGTTGTGAAAGCGTAATGTATGAATATGAGCTGTGCTGCGTTAGATCCTGTGTTTTAATCATTTGATTTTTCATTCGTTCGCTCATGCAACTGCTCAACAAATACTTGTTAGTGTTTTCTTTGTCAGCCTCATCCTAGGCTCTGATCTTCAGGGAGCAAAAAGGACATGTTCCCATGGAACAAAGAAGCTCGTGACTGACACAGACCAAGTGAAGCCATTACTCTGCTGACTAAAACTGAGAGAATGCTAGGCGGGGAAGGAGTAGAAAACACCAGGACAGAATATAACGGGGGAGGGCTGGCCTGGTTACTTTCCCTTAGGGTTTTGGACTAGGAAAGCACCATCCTTATAGACTTCTGGAGGACTGGGGATCCGTTAATCCCTTATATCCCAGGTTCTCTAGCATGGGATCTGCTACAGAACTGACTCCTTAATACATACTTGCTGAAATGTGTGCACATAACTTAAACAGACCAACCTGATTATTTCACGTGGATTTGAAAGCACCATTCCATGTGTTTCCTAATTGAACCGTCTCACAAATGCCATCTTCTAAGAGTCTTTTTCTTTGTTTGAGATACATTCTAGCTATGTAACCCAGGTCAGCCTCAAACCTTCAATTCCCCTTAATGTCCAGTCTCTGGGATTACATGTGTGTAGTACATAATGCCTATTTTCCTAATTTTTTAAATAGAGAAATTTCTCTAAATGCCTCTGAGAAGGCTTTTGAAGCCCATTTAAGTTATTATCTAAGGTGTATTAAAGCAAAAAGGTTATTATGTTTGTGTTAGCACTAAGGCCCATAGGCACTCACTTCCCAAAGGAAACCCAGTACAATCCACTTTTTATGAGGCAGACAGTATTACAGGAATAATTTTAAGACGAATAGGTGGGGCGTGGAGCACTGGTTTCTGTCAGTTCTGCTATACACAGTTAGTCCCAACAGTGATGTAATTGTAACTGAGTATGTTGCTTGTTACTCTTAATTTCTGCTCCTAAGCTGGAACAACTTCTACAAAATAAGATAATTTCTATATTATCAAGTTTCAGACATTTGTTTTTCACCTATAAAATACATGTTGAAGTAGATATACTATAAACTCATTTCCAGCATCAGGGACCTATAATTCTATCATCACAAACTCTAGGAAAAGCAGTTGCCTGCCAGAGTCCTTTTCAGGGAATCATCTTTTAAAAGAATGTTGGGCTGGAGAGGTGGCTGAGCAGTTAAGAGTACTTGATCCTCTTGCAGAGGACTCGGGTTGGATTGCCAGCACTCCTGTGGTGGCTCACAACCCTCTGTAATTCCAGCTCTAGGGGATCTCCACACCCTGTGCTGAGCTCTTCAGGGACCAGACATGTGTGTGGTATACATGCATACATTTGGATAAACCACTTACACACTTAGAATAAAAATAAGTAAGTCTTTCTTTTTGAAAGCCTGCAATGCTCCCTCAAGAACATCACTCAGTAGATGTTCTGATAATCAGTTCTGATAAGGTTTTCCCTAAAACCTAGCGACTGTGCCAAACTAAAATAAAATTTAAATTTGTATCTGTAGCTTTACTGATGAATGCAGAACATTAGACACTTCATGAAAAAAGACAATGCCAGGGTTGGAAAAGCATTCAAGTTCTTTGGGTAAATGCGTTTTATGGAAGTAACTGCACTTGGCTTGTTCAGCTGGCTTATGTTCTGTCCTCAGGCATTCATACATCCCCTCAGTGGCACTCGTTGAATTTCATTACCGAGTTGGCTCAGCCTCAGAGTGAAGATCTCTGACTTCCTTCCAAGTGGTTTTGAAAAGCTTCATTCATTACTGTTTTGAGGAACTTCAGAAACCCTTCAGAGGAATTACAACAGGCCTAGGCACTGAGCCCTTCCCTGCTTGGCTGCCCTGCCTCTGTGGTTTCTGTGTAGTGCCTGGGCAACTGTGTTAGAGAATGCCACTAACCACGCAGTGTCAAGAAAGTGCGCTTAGGGAGATGGGCAGGTCTTAGACCCATATAGGCAGTTCTGATGCTGAGAGGTTGGAAAACAAAATAGTCACTGAACAGCAGGCTGGTGGCAGGGACACCATTAACCATTCTCCAATGCCCCTCACCAGGAGTCACAGCACCAATGACTGTAGTTAGGACACAGATGGCTAAGGAAGCTGGCAGGTCTTTACCAATCCTTCGTGGCAGCCTGAGGACAAAGGGTTCAAGCTACAAGATTTGAAATAGAGCAAGTTAGAAAAGCAATGGATTTAGAGTCAGGAGACCTGGGGCCCTTCTTAGTTCTGTAGTTAGTTAGTGAACAAGGTTGTTGTGGAATATTATTTTAAGATGTGTTACATTTGTTTATGAGTTGGAACATTTGTTTAATGATGCAAAGATGTGTTGCATTCTTTTATGTTCCATTTGTTTAACTCTGTAATGCTGTATTACTTTGCCTGCTTAAAACACCTGTTTGATCTAATGAAGCTTGAAGAGCCAATAGCTAGGCAGGAGAAAGGATGGGCAGGGCTATCACACAGAATAAATAAAAGGAAAGAGGGAGGGGCAAAAAAAGGAGAAGGAGAGGAGGACGATAGGGTTCAGGTACCCAGCCACCCAGCCACCCAGCCAGCAGTAGAATAAAAAGTAAAGGAAGACACATAGAATAGAAAAAGGTAGCCGGGCGGTGGTGGCGCACACCTTTAATCCCAGCACTTGGGAGACAGAGGCAGGCGGATCTCTGTGAGTTCAAGACCAGCCTGGTCTACAAGAGCTAGTTCCAGGACAGGCTCCAAAACCCACAGAGAAACCCTGTCTCGAAAAACCAAAAAAAAAAAAAAGAAAAGAAAAAAGAAAAGAAAGAAAGGAAGAAAGAAAGAAAGAAAGAAAGAAAGAAAGAAAGAAAGAAAGAAAAAGGTAGATGCCTAGAGGCAAAAGGTAGATAGGATAATTTAAGATCAACTGGCTAGAAACAAGCCAAGTCTAGGCCAGGCATTCATAAGTAAGAATAAGTCTCCATGTATTTATTTGGGAGCTGTGTGGCAGGCCCCCAAAGAGTTTAAAAAAATATAACCAATAACACAAGGCAATGAATGCATGACACCTTTCTGGGTCTTCTTTTCTTCCATTCTCTTTTTAATTCTGTGTGTGTATATATATTTTGTTTGCATGTATATAAGTATGTGCTCCACATGGACGTGGTGCTCACAGAGGCAGGAAGAAGGCACCAGGTCTCCTGGAACAGAAGTTACACATGGTTGTTAGCCACCCCATGGGTGCTGGGAACTAAACCCAGGTCGTCCACAAGAGCAGAAAGTGCTCTCTTAATCACTGGTCCATCTCTCCAGCCCCACAGGGAGTATTTTCTTGATCTATGAGATCAAGGGGCTGAGATCTTGCATCAATCCTGGGAATACGTAGGTTTAAAGAGACCAGGAAGGGAACAGAAATTGCTCCAGAGCTGCCCAGCAGGAGGACAGTTGGCTGTATTCTTGACTCTTCTGTGGTTGTGATAAAATAGCATGACCAGAAGCAATTTAATGGGGAAAAGTTTATTTCTTTTGTCAAGGGAGAGTCCGTAATGACAGAGGAGGCATGGCAACAAGAAGATAGAGCAGAGAGCAGGGAGATCTCATCTTCAACCATAAATGTGGAGCAGGGTGAACTAGAAGTGGGGTGAGGCTATAAATCCTCAAAGCCCACATTCAGTGACACACTTCTCCCAGCTGGGCTCTGCCTCCTAAATGGTAATAACCTCCCCAAACAGGGAGTAAGTGTTCAGATACCACAGACTATTAGGGATATTTTAACTAAAACCACCAAAGGTGGCCCAGCAAGGATCATGATGGACAGGGTTGGCCATGGGGGGCTCTGAGCATCCCAAGGTAAAGGGGTTGCAGACACCTTACCTCCCGACTTTGCTGAGAAAGATTTTTGAAGACTGTAAACAAGATTTTGAAGCAAGGTCTTTCAAAAACATCTTTTGATCCAGCTAACATCTGTGGATGGCTTATTACACTGTAGGTGTAGCAGTGTAGCAGTGATCACGGAGGGAGGGGGCATCAAGCTCTGCCAAGATTCCATCCCTGAAAACACATGTACAGAAATAACTGGCAAGGATCAGAGTGTGGTGCGTAGGTGCCTTCCTGCGATGGCCAAGCTCCATTGTCAACTTGCCATAGCTAGAAAGAGGGAATCTCAATTGAGAAACTGCCTCTGACAGATTGGCTCATGGGGATGTCTGTGGAGCATCTTCTTGGTTACTTGTTGATGTGCAGGGTCCAGTCCTCTGTGGGTGGTACCACATGCCTTGGCAGGTCGGACTGGGGCTGCCTGTGTCACTTAGCTGGACAAGCCAGAAGAAACAGACCACAAAGCATGGTTTCTGCATCAGGTTTTGCTTCCACTCCAAGTTCCTGACTTGACTTTCTCTCAGTGGTGGACTATTGTTGCAGGATACTTGTTCATACTTTGAACCCAGAGATTGCGTTATTTAAATAAAACTAAGCATAGGTCAAAAGGCAGAGCAAGCAGCCAGTTGAATGGAAGTAACCACAGAGGGCAAAGGGAAGTTGGGGAGGTCGAGGAGAGTGGTACAGGAAGTAGAAGGGAGGGGCATTTAGTTGGAAGAGGTTTTTTTTTGTTGTTATTTCAGATAGAATAGGAAAAAAGTCTTTTTTTTCTCAGACGCAAGCAAAGTGGGAAGCTCAGTCGGCCGCTTCCTCTGCCTCTCTGAGCTAGCAGGTTTTCACCCTTGCATCTGGGTGAGAGATCCCAAGTCTTTATCGGTAAAAATAAAAAGATACAGACTTAGTTAAAACAACATTTACCTCCCTGCGTGGAGGTGGCTTAGGTGGCAGCCGCTGCTGTGAAGGCTCCCCCTCACCCCCCCCCCAAGCTGCAGTCTCAACAGCAGGAAGGAGGGGCAGCAGTACAGTCAGCAACCGGCAACCGGAACAGCGATAGGGTCAGGCGCAGCTGCTGCACAGATAGGAAACAGCAGACCATCATTTGTAAAATAAACATTTTCCTCCCTGGCTGTTTCATGTAATCGTGTCTGTCACAATAGCAGAAAACAAACTAGAATACTTGGGATGAAAAGCTTGCTAAGCTTGTTTCCTAGAACAGTGGAGAAGAGGTGTGTGTGGGGGTGGGAGAGCTGTGATACCACTTTGATTCCCACCTATCCAGATCCAGAACCTTAAAATACTATATAAATATACATTATATAAAATACTATATATAAATAAACACACACCAGTAAAAATTAAACAAAATTAAAAGAAAAGAATAAAGCAAGTGGTTAAAAAAATGGTTCCACAGATAAGAGAACTAGTTGCTCTTGCATAGGACCTGGGTTCCATTCCCAGAACCCACCTGATGGCTCACAATCATCTGTAACTCCAGGTCCAGACGTTGTGATGCCCTCTTCTGGTCTCCACAGGCGGAGCACATATGTGGTACACATTCAGGCTAAACATCCATACACATAAAATAAAAAATAAACAAATCTTTCCTTTAAGAAAGCAATACCTTAACATGGCTAGCCAGATAAAAGACAGTGCTGTAATGTGGTAGGTCCTACCTTTTTTTTTAAAGATTTATTTATTTATATGTATACAGTATTCTGCCTACATATATCCTATAGGACAGTAGAGGGCATCAGATTTCATTAAAGATGGTTGTGAGCCATCATGTGGTTGCTGGGACTTGAACTCAGGACCTCTGGAAGAGCAGTCAGTGCTCTTAACCTCTGAGCCACCCTACCTTTTTTTTTTTTTAAGCACATTTAGGACTTTCCAAGAAACAAGAGCTGGCATTTGTAGAATGGTTGATTAGCTACCCACCCATTCACACTTGCTCATAATTTTTAACTTTTCTTTTTAGCAAAATAAACCTTATATTACTGAGGTAAGCATATTCCTACTTGTGAAGGCCCCAAAATGTGAGCCTCTTCACCTTGTCTGAAGGTCAGAGAGTTCAAACTTGCTCAGAGCTGTTTGACGATTGTGACGACTCACCCAGACCTAGGGTGTGGTTACTGGTGATTTGGACGGTAAAAAGGCCGCTGGAGGTACATCCACTCCACCCTGACCAAAGGTCAGAGAATTCAAGCACACTTCTGCTCTCCTTCTTTTAAAATAGGAGGTTTGACCGAGGGAGTGGCTGCCTTCAGGATACTTGGTCTAGGGTGTGTTCACTGCCTAAACAACAGAGTGCTTTTCTCAAGAAATAATGACTTGGTGTCTCAAGTGTTGGAGCAAATAATTGTCCTGATTGTCCTTTGTATCATGTTAAAGCAGTCTTTTGCCTTCTTCCCCCACTTTTGTATAAAAGTGTGTGGAAAATTAAGACACACACTCAGTATACAGGAGGCATTGAGTGGCCCTCCCGTTACTATCCTGTGTTTCTATGATTCTTTCTTATTTCTGTTAATCCTACCTAACTTTTCTGACCCTCATGCCCCTACCCTAGAGCGTACAAACTCATTGTGGCTAGGTCCACGGCAAAAGTCACCCCAAAATGGTGGTTCCAGACACCTTCTGTTAGGATTCAGGCATTATGCTGGCCCCTGTCATCTGGCAGAATGCACCCAGGCAGTACCCTGGCCAGCTCAGGGTCCAATGGCTTCTACAGCATGACTTAGTCTGAACACAGGTGCAAAAGATCCCTTTAAGGGGCTGGAGAGATGGCTCAGAGGTTAAGAGCATTGCCTGCTCTTTCAAAGGTCCTGAGTTCAATTCCCAACAACTCACAATCATCTGTAATGGGGTCTGGTGCCCTCTACTGGCCTACAGGGATATAGACAGAATATTGTATACTAAATAAATAAATAAATAAATAAATAAATAAATAAATAGGCCCTTTAAGAGACAAGCTCCACCAGGCAGTAGTGGCAAATGCCTTTAATCCCAGCACTTGGGAGTCAGAGGCAGGCGGATCTCTGTGCTCTGTGAGTTAGAAGCCGGTTCTGGTCTACAAGAGCTAACTAATTCCAGGACAGGCACCAAAGCTACAGAGAAATCTTGTTTTTTTTTTTTTTTGGCAGGGGGGAGCCTATTTCCGCTTTCTTTTCCCAGTGCTCTTCTGAAAAGGCAGGCTAGTCCTTGCTTCTTCCTCTTCTCTTTTTCTCTGTATCTCTCTTTCTTTCTTCCTCACCCCCCCCCCCAATTCCCTATATCTCAATAAAACTCCCACCTAAGCTCTGCCTGCACAGTTTGCTTGTCCTTCACTCACTGTGGGCTTTCACCCACCACGGGCCCCTTGCCAAGGTCCCTCTCCCGCCATTTTTATAACACCTACATTTGAAAACAAACCCATTTCCTAACTTAGGTTGATTGTGGGCAGCCATGTGACTAAGTTCTGACCAATAAGATGGAGCAAAGGGCTGTTAGGCTGCTGGCAGGGGTTTTCAGGACGCTGGTGGGGGGGGTGTCTCCAGAAGAAGAGACAGCTTAGGAAAACTGATCTCCCCTTCATCTTTCCTGTTTCCTACCTAGAATTTGACATAGCTACAACTTCAGTCTCTTTTCATGTGTTTGTTAGAATGTATTAATTATAGAAAATAATGTATTACATTAAGGGATTTCAACACATGGATATAATGTGTTTTGACCATAGAGCCCCCATTACCCTCTCTTGTCTCCTTCTCACCCCGGCTGATCACCTTCCTTTTCCTAAGTTGTCCCTCTTTAACTGTGTGAGTGTGTGTGCGCGCGCGCGTGCGTGTCCCAGTGAATTGCTTACAGGAGAATGGATAAGCGATTACTTAAATAATGTGAAGCAACTTGAACTAGGGTGAATCATTAATACAAGAAATTGAATCTCTCCTGTGTGGCAGCGCTGTTGTCGCACGCTTGAATGACCACATCTGGATTTCTTACAGGTGACGAAATAGATTTCCACAGTTTCAATCTCTGCCTTTGGAATTTCCTGTTACTGTGACTGAATCTAATCTTGACATGATCTGACCCAAATAAAGAGAAAACTTTCCATAAATCTCAGCTAAATCATAGAATTTTATTACACAGATATCCTTTTCTCCTCTAGAATAATTCAGAAAAGTTTGGGTGAATTACTTGGATGTTTTCACTTGTGTTAAGTAATATCATTTCATTGAAACGTGAAAGCAAGTGCCAAGTAGCCAAGTATTTCTCGTTTCCTTCTTTTTTGGTTGAACCAAAATAGATCCATAAAAATTTCTATGAATTAAAACGAATGCCCCCAGTATTTGGTGGCTGGATGGCAGGTTCTAGCTATCACTTTTCTCAATGAGAAATAAAGGGCAGGATAGAAGGAGAAAGTGAAGGAGGGAGTTGTACTTGATCACGAGACTTCAAGTCCAACACTAACTATTGCACTGTGGTTTGAGAGTGAAGGCAGCAGCTGAGCATGACACACACATCTGTGCCACATTTTCATTATCCGTCCATCTGTTGAGAGACATTCGGTTGTGCCCATTCCCTGGCTATTGTGGATAGGGCAGCAGTGAAGGTTGCTGAGCAGTCATCTGGGCCCAGGCTAAGGACTGGTATAGCTGGGTCACATGATAGATTTAGTTTTCAGTGTTTTGAGGATTCTTCACACTGATTTCCACAGAGGCCGCACCAGTTTGCCTTCCTGAAACATCACATGGCAAAGGTCTTCCTTCTCCACGGCCTCGCTGCTGTTGTCTGTTGTTTTATGATATCAGCCGTTCTGGCTGGTGTGAGATGAAATCTCACAGTTGTTTTCATTCACACTTCCCCAACTGTTAGGGGTAGTGAACACTTTTTGAGGTATTTCTTAACTTTTTGTTTCTTCTATGGAGAACTCTGTTTAGATCCCTAAGCCATTTTTCAATTGGGTTATTTGTTTCCTGGGCCTTTTTTTTTTTTTTTTTAGTTCTTTGTATATTCTGGGTATTAATCCTCTGTCAGATGTATATCTGGTAAATAGTCCCTCCCATTCTGTGGGTTTCTTCTTTACTTGTTTCCTTAGCTGTAAAGAGATTTTTTTAGTTTTGTGAGATCCTAGCTATCAACTGTTGGCCTGAATTCCTCAGCAAGTGGAATCCCGTTCAGGAAATGTAAGTGCTGCAGCTCAGAGGGAAAGGGATCCTGGAAGTCTGGAGCCAAGAAATACTGAGTGCTACATCTCAGGTGGAAGAGTGCTCAGGCAATCGGGAACCAGGGAATAGCACAGGCCACAGTAAGCATAGCAGCTTACAGCCCAGCTCTGGTGAAAGGTTTCCCCAGTGTAGCAGTGGAGAGGACTTCTGCAGTGAAGTTGTTACAGCTCGGCTCTGGTGCCCCTGTGCCCCTGTGCCCAGGAGTGTAACAATTCTGCTCTGCTAGGGTAAGACCTCCCCAACGAAAGTGTTACAGTCTCTCCCTGCTCCGTTTCTGCTCCGGGAAAGGCAGGTCTCACCAAACCTCATTCAATCAAGAGATTTATTTATTGGGAGGGAAGAATCTGAGAGAGTGGCTGCCTCTGCCTGGAGGAGAAAGAGCAGCAGGGCTTATATAGGGCTTCTTGGGTATGGGTTTTTTTTTTTTTTTCCAGAAAAAGATTTCCATGGTGGGAACTGGTCAGATTTCAGTCCCTTGAGTGCAGATTGGCTAGATCGCTCCTCAGGGATTGGTTGGTTTTAAGCTTAGTTGATCAGAGGCACATTTGATTCTGGTTTCAGGGCCAAATTGTGTGTGTGTGTGTGTGTGTGTGTGTGTTTAGCTTTTTGGTTCTAGTTTTGGGGCCAGGGCATATTTCTTTCACTGGCTCTGATTCTAGGGCCAAAGTGTGTTTTTTTGGCACCGGTTTCAGAGTCAGGGTGTATTTCTTTGGTTCTGGGTTCAGGGCTAAACTATTTCTTTCACTGGCTCAGGTCTCTGAGCCAGGATGTGTTTCTTTTATTGGCTCTGATTTCAGGGCCAGGGTGGGTTTCTTTGGCTGACCCTTTTACTCTCCAGGAGGTCCTTTCCACACATCTATTCTGTAGGTACCGCCCATGTTTCCTCTATTCTATGGGTACCGCCCATGTTTCCTCTATTCTATGGGTACCGCCCATGTTTCCTCTATTCTGTAGGCACCGCCCATGTTTCCTCTATTCTATGGGTACCGCCCATGTTTCCTCTATTCTGTAGGCACCGCCCATGTTTCCTCTATTCTGTAGGTACCGCCCATGTTTCCTCTATTCTGTAGGCACCGCCCATGTTTCCTCTATTCTGTAGGTACCGCCCATGTTTCCTCTATTCTATGGGTACCGCCCATGTTTCCTCTATTCTGTAGGCACCGCCCATGTTTCCTCTATTCTATGGGTACCGCCCATGTTTCCTCTATTCTATGGGTACCGCCCATGTTTCCTCTATTCTATGGGTACCGCCCATGTTTCCTCTATTCTGTAGGTGCCGCCCATGTTTCCTCTATTCTATGGGCACCGCCCATGTTTCCTCTATTCTGTAGGTACCGCCCATGTTTCCTCTAATAGTTTTAGCATTCCATGTTTCAAATTGAGGCCTTTGATCCACTTGGATCGAATTTTTGTACAGGGTGATAGATATGGGTTTACTTTCTTTCTTTTGAGTGTGGGTGTCCTTCTCCAAGCACGATTTGTTGAAGATGCTGTATTTGTTCAGCTTATTTTTGGACTCTGTTGACTGTCGGTGGCTGTAATGATGAGTACTCATGCCTGAGTGTTCTATTTAATTCTGTTGGTCTACACATCTCTGCAAGTTCCGTACTGTCTTTATTACTTCAGCTCTCTAATAATTCTTGAAGTCAGGAATAGCAACCTCTTCAGTAATCTTCTTTTTGCTCAAGATTGCTTTGACTTTCTTGGGTATTTTCTGGGTACCCAAACTCTAATGTATGTACTCACACATAGACACATACACATAAGTAAAATAAAATAAGTATTTAATTCTTTAAAAAACATTGTTTTTTAAAAAGCTGAGCATGGTGGCACAACTCTTAATCCCTACATTCATTGGGCAGAGGCAAGTGAATCTTTGTGAGTTTTGGATTAGCCTGGTCTACATAGCAAGTTCCTCCAAGCTATCCAGAGGTAAAGTTCAGTAAGATCCGCTCAAAACAAAACAAACCAACAAAATCATCATCAACAACAACAAAACAAACAAGCAACAACAACCCCCCCAAAAAAACAAGGTCACCAAGTAGGGCAGGAAAATTTTGTCAGATTTAAAAAAATGAGCTTAATCTTTTAAGCTAATTTTAGCTGGCTTACGAGATGGAATGGGACAGAGGACACATCATGACCTAAAGCTAGAGGGACAACAGCCACTCCAGTGTGCAAGGAGAAGTAGCTATTTCTAGAACGTCAAGTGTGAGGCTGCGGAAGGGGTGAGCCAGAATGGTGGCCTCATTTCCTCCAGAAATTTAGGACGAATTAAGATTGTTTAGCTTGCTTAAAGGTGAGAAGTGTCTCCTTTTATATTTTTTTCCACTTTCTTCATCAAAGCCCCCTTTCACATCTTGATTGCAGTCAATGACTGTAGGAGGGGACCAGGTTTTGCAGGTCAGGGGCAGGTGGTAGGTGGTATTGTACTGTGTCTCAGTGGTCTCGGATCTGCGCATGATCAATGTTCGTGTTGAATTTTGACTTCTGTTCCTCCCTGGATGAGGCGTTCACAGTAAAACGGATTCCAAAGCTGAGGACGTTGCCCTCAGTGTATTCCTCTAAGGGTTCCTGCCCCGACCTTCTAATTTCTCCTCACACTGACGGACATCCAGCAAGCAGGTGCTTTTGACTTTCTTGATTCAGTCTCTTTCCAATGGATAGAGTCTATGGCAACTGTCCTGCTAGTAGCCACCGGTGCAATGTGACTTTTCATTTAAAACCTTTAGTTACTGGCTACTGAACTCTCTAGCTCGTTTTCCTATCTTTCTTGTGCCAAGACCGAAAAGGTCCCTGGAAGACTTAAACCATCGAGTTTGCAGACCAGCACGGAAGCAGGGAATTTCTAAAGTAATTTCTGAGCATCTGTTATGTCTTGGGTTTTTCACTCAAAATATCTACAAATCTCTCTAAAACAAGCTCAAATATTATCACTTTTTGAAAAGTCTGATTTCCCAGGCAAAATGAATCAGTTTGGCTCTTTATAGCTTTAAAAATCTGTGATTCTTTCAAAATGTAACTTCTTTTTAGTTTTGTCTGCATCTCTGTCTCCCCACTAGATGGCGATGTTCTCAAGGGCAGGGGTGATGACCTGTGTGCTTCTGTGAAACTTGTTCATTTTACACATTCAAAGCAAAATCAAACCAAATCACTAGGCACTGGACCTTATGACTAACCACATGACTCATTGCCAACACACACACACACACACACACACACATTCGTACGTGATTACACTGGGTGTGGAGAGAAGTCAGACAGACAGACAGACAGAGAATACTCTCAATCTTAGATGGTTTTCAGGCCTGGGGCTGTAGCCTAGTTGGTACAGTGCTTTCCTAGAAAGTACGAAACCCCGAGCTCAGTTCCTAGAATCACATAAAGCTGGCATGGTTAGAATATGCTTGTCACCAGGTGGCACCTTTCTTTACTGCCAGCATTCTGGGAGACAGAGGCAGGTGGATCTCTGATTTCAAGCCCAGCCTGGTCTACAAAGCGAGTTCCAGGACAGTCAGAACAGTTACACAGAGAAACCCTGTCTCAAAAACCCAAAACACCTGTCATCTCAGCACTCAGGAGTTGGAGCCAAGAGGATTAGAAGTTCAAGGCCATCTTTGGTTACCTATTGAGTTTGAGATGAGTGAGGAATACAGTTTTCATTATAAAAGCAACAAACACCTTAAGAATTTCAGGCATTGCCGGGCAGTGGTGGCGCACGCCTTTAATCCCAGCACTCGGGAGGCAGAGGCAGGCGGATCTCTGTGAGTTTGAGGCCAGCTTGGTCTACAAGAGCTAGTTCCAGGACAGGCTCCAAAGCTACAGAGAAATCCTGTATTGAAAAACCTTAAAAAAAAAAAAAAAAAAAAAGAATTTCAGACAAGAGTTAATTGAAAAACAATTCTAGGTGCTGGGATAACTCAAGCAAGTAAGGACGCTTGCTACCAAGCCTGATGACGTGAGCAAGAGAAGGAGTGGGGGCAGGGGAGAGGCTGGGGGAGAATGCCAAGGGACAAATTAGGTCCTTTGAAGCCACACCCCTTGTCATGTCCTACTTCCTATACTCAGGTTCCATTTCTTACAGTTTCCACTACCTCCAGGTGCTGTCATCATCTGGGGACCAAGCTTTCAACTCAGCAGCCTTTGGGGGCATTCCAGATGCAAACTGTAGCTTGCTCCTTAAAGTCGGGAATTTAGGCTCAAATTACAGCACTGTGTTTTTAATAGTTGCTGTGATTTTTATCTTAAGTGTCCCCAACACAGCAGTGTCCAGAGATTGGCCTTTGGGAGATGATTGGGTCCTGAGGGCTTTATGACACCATAGACAGATGAGTCCGCTGATGGATTAATAACTTCGTGGGCTCTTGGGAGTTGTGGAAGCGATGGGAGGTGTGGCCTAGTTGAAGGAAGGAAGTCTCTGGAGCATGGCCTCAAATACCTTTTGTCCTCAACCCCTTCCAGGAGCCAAGAGGTGTATGCCACCACTCCTGTCTTTGTGTGCTTTATTGTTTATTTTTATTTTATATACATTGATGTTTTGCCTGCATGTATTTTTGTTATGAGGGTGGTGGAGCCCCTGGAACAGGAGTTACAGACAGTTGTGAGCTGCCCTGTGGGTGCTGGGAATTGAACCCTGGCCCTCTGGAAGAGCAGCTAGTGCTCCTAACTGCGGAGCCATCTCTCCAGCCCTACGTGGACAGCTTTCATCTGTGTCTTCAATAGCTTTTTCCTGCTCATGACATTCATTTTAATGTGGAACTGATCCTCTTCTGAACAGTATTCAATTCCTAGTCCCCTCACTAATCTTTGTTCTTAGCACAGAATAGCTGTGAACGACTTATCCACCTGCTATCGAAAGGGTAGAATTGAACTGTCGCACCCAAAGAATCACTACCCGGGTATTCTATGTATAATAACTGTTAATGTTTAAATTTATTTGCATTTATGATAACACAAAATGAGTGCGGCTGTTATGTGCAAAGAGGAACCATCCACCGTCCACGTTTTGAAATCTGAACTGTTAATGTTTGATGCTAGTAACTAACTGAACCACGCTGAAGGAGCTGCTGCCACTCTTTAACATTCTGTTTATTTGACTGCTCTGCTCCTTCTGCCCCACTTCATCTTTGCACACTAATTATGCACTTTCTGTTTACCTGAAATATGCACTTCATGACTAAGCATTCTAGCTAGCTAAGCTGAATTTTCTGAAACAGACTTTCCCTTTGGAGAACAATATTTTTTGTAGGTTATGATAGTAAACTCTATAAACTTGCAAAATCTATTTTGGGATTTTTTCAAAGAAATTAAATTTCAAAAGTGCTGAGATGTTAAGTAATGAATAAAATAAAGGAATTAATAATTCATTAATGTATTAATAAATATTTCAGTACTAAATGGAGCCCTGGTAAATGCACATTAATATCTTAGTAAGTAAAATTCTTTGAATGTTTTCTATATTTCAATTTAATGTATTTAGTATTGACCATGGATCTATAGATAAGAGGTTTAACAAAAGTCACTAATAAATATAAAAAGGGAACTCAGAAGTTAATAAATGAATATATTCATAGTGTAAGACATTTAAAGGCAAAGATAGCTATCAGTCACGCTCTAAATGTGAGTTCACTTTGCTATTTGGGATTCTTTTCCTTTGAAAATTCTTAAGAAGCATTCAGACACTCATTAAAAATCATGGCTGTTTCAGTGAAGTTGTAGCCTCTCATTATATATCCCTGAAATGTCTTCAAATGAACGCTTTTAACTCAGTGTCATTTTATTTCAGTATTAGCCAGGACTTGTGGTGTGTGTGTGTGTGTGTGTGTGTGTGTGTGATCTCCTAAGGGCCACAAGCTCTATAGTAATGGTTTCTAGAAGGATCTTGATCTTAAAAGACCCAAAGTAGAAAAATCCCAAGAACCCACAATTCACTCATTAATTTATTTATTCATTGATTGATTCTCTTACTTATTCGTTCATTTCAATTTTGTTGAAGCATCAGTGACAGCTCATTCATTAGCCATGCCTTCAAAATGCTTTTTGATCAAAGTATCATGGTGCATGCTTTTAATCCCAGCAGCACTCAGTAGGCAGAGGCAGGGGAATCTCTGTGAATTCAAGGCCAGCCTGGTCTACAGAATGAGTTCCAGGACAGCCAGGGCTACATGGAGAGACCCTGTCTCAAAACAACAACAACAAAGGCTCTTTGGCTTCTAGGATCTCGTAGACCCACCCACCTACACACACACACACACATACACACATTCTGTACACCCACACAGACACACAAGTTTGCCTTTGCTAGAATCACTCTTTTGACCTACCAGTGTTTCCCTGTCTAGAATGAAGGGACATCTGTTTCGTGTCTCTCCAGGGAAGCCCGATACATCATAAGTTTAAGGACACTTCCTTGGGACAGCTTCCTAATATTATCAATGTGTGCTTTCACTGTTACCATGGTAGCTCAGAGAAGGCCTTAGGGTCTCTATGGCAATGTTCATGCGTTAATTTATATGATCTGTAGTAGCCAGTGAGGCCCAAGAGGTATAGAATTGCAGACTCTCTCACCTTTGGTGCTGCCCTCCAGTGCACGATAAATATTTTGGGAATAAAAGAATCTTGATTAATAACATTTGTGAGACTGATCTTTCCTTTCCTCTAATCCTCTGCTGGTTTCACAGTTAGTCACACCATGGTAAAGTGGCTGGTATATTTTTGTTCCTCAGTACAGCTCTTAAGAAAGGTTCCCATCACTGGGTATTTCTGTCACTTACTGTGTGGACTCCATGTCTTAGTGAATAGAGGTCAGGGCGCTTGCTGCTTGGGCATGCAAGTACCCTCTCTCTTTCTCTCTCTCTTTCTCTCTCGCTCTCTCTCTCACTATCTGTGCTTCTCCAGGACTTTGGTTTGAGAAAGCAGGAGCATCTTTCACCTGCCCTCCACTGCCCAGACCAGTGGGAGTTTTTCACAGTTTCTGTAGGAATATGTCTGGTAGGCTCTCAAGAGAGTTTTCTCTCCAGGGAGGAACTCAGACTCTGAATTCTTTTCCTAATGTAGATGAACCACTAGAGGGGGCAGTGACATTCTCTGTTGGACCTCAATTGTAGGAGAGTAGGGTAAGATGGATTTTAGGGACCTGGGGCAGACTTCTCCCATCTGATAAACCAATGAACAGAGTATAAATGGGGGGTGGGGAAGGACTTTTCCTGTCTATGGAGTTAGTCAGTGACAAAACCAAGACCAGAGCACTGGCTCTTGCATCCCCCTTGGGATTCTACACGTAGCCCTCATCCCGCTTCCAGGATATGGATATGGCTCATGTGTGACAAGGCCGATGAACTCATGCAGAATTCCCTGGGCTTAGCCGGGCGGTGGTGGCGCATGCCTTTAATCCCAGCACTCGGGAGGCAGAGGCAGGCGGATCTCTGTGAGTTCGAGACCAGCCTGGTCTACAAGAGCTAGTTTCAGGACAGGCTCCAAAACCACAGAGAAACCCTGTCTCGAAAAAAACTTAAAAAAAAAAAAAAAAAAGAATTCCCTGGGCTGCCAATGTTTTTAAACCTAAGTTTATTAATGGTCCATATGTGAGCATCGTGCGCTGGAGGGAGGAGAAGCATGTGGTAATGGAGCTTATGCTGAGCCTTGGCACTTTGGGAAAACAGGATGTAGTAGACAATGACGGCTATCGCCTTTTCCCATTGGTGCTGGCTTCCTGTCACCCCTCTGCCAATAACTATCCCCCTTCCTACCGCTTACAGAGGCGTGGGCCAGTGGCAGTGCTGGCTAACCACAGCTCCCCCATGCCTCCCCTGCAGAGCGATGGTTTAGAGGAAGATATGAACTTCTGGTGGGTCTATGAGAGGTCTCCCTGGAAACTTTGAACTTCTAACCCCCCTCTTCCATCCCCCAAGTGCTCGGGCTACAGGTGTGTGCCAGCATGCCCAGCTGGGAAGTCTTGCTTAAAGGGCAGAGGAGAATATTCTGAAGAGACCCAGCGAGTTGTTCCAGGCAGAGGACAGAGCCCCAGTTCTACTCCTTCCACCGTGGAGCCTGCAGCACCGCTCACACTCTTTGAGTTGCCCTGGGTTATGCCATCTAATAACAAGCTTGCCAGTTCCTTTTTCTTTCTTCAAAGATAATTTGACTTGAATGTTTGTTTCTCACGGTAAAGAATTTTGCTGTAATTCTACAGAGTGTTAGAATTAAGCAGAAATAGCTTTGAAATTGAGTGGATGGGCTGTTGTGACTGGGAACAGGGCATCGTCTCTTTGGTAGTTTGAATGTAATTGGCCCCCATAATCTCATAGGGAGTGGCGCTCTGAAGAGGTGTGACCTTATTGGAGTGGGTATGCTCTTGTTGGAGGAAGTGTGCCACTGTGGGGACAGGCTTTGAGGTTTCCTATGCTCAGGATACTGCCCAATGTCTCAGTCAGCTTCCTCTTGCCTGCAGGATGTAGAATTCTCAGCTACTACTCCAGTACCATGTCTGTCTGCACACCACCATGCTCCCTGCCATAATGATAATGGACTGAACCTCTGAAACTACAGGCAACCCACCCTCAACTAAATGTTTTCATTTATTAGAGTCATGGTGTCTCTTCACAGCCATAGGAGCCCTGAGACAATTTCCCTTCTCACTGTAACGGCTAGGGTAGAGATGAGGCTCAGTTTTTTCAAGAACAGTGGTTGAAGATGCAGACTGATCAGCTTTCCGCATTTCCTGTCTATTGTCTGTCTTCACTCAACCCGGAAAGACGTGCTCCCAGTGAGGTCAAGGGCATGGACACATGATTCAGTTACTCATGCGCTCTGTCTGTAACACAAGCTTTACTCTAAAGCTCCAAACTGTTTTGCAGCTCATCTCTTGATATGCCAGTGCGGCTCATCTATACGGGCAGTGCTGGGTAGCTGGATGTGTTGTTCTGAACTCAGGGAACAGCTTTCAAGTCTCGGCTCTGAGCTCTTACAGACAGCACCCAAGTGAGCCATTTTATATCTCCAGGCCTCTACTTGCCAGCTTAAAACCATGAGACATCAACAACCCGATCCTAAGATATTTTCTGGCCTTAAAATTATATTATCATCAAACATATTTTCACTATATTTCAATATATATTTTGAGAACCGCGTGTTGATCAAACTGATCTTATAAACTCCACCCCCAAATCCTGTTGAACTTCACTGTTCTTTTCATGAGTGCCTAAGGCAAGCCAGATGCAGTATCATTCAGTATCTTTCAAACAGAAATCTCTGCTTCTGGCAGGGAATGCAGCCCTGCCTCCTTGGTAGATCATTTGTCACCCTGAGGGTTGAGTACACGATATGGCAGGGTGGGCCAGTGCTGTCTTCTGTGATATTAATTACTGTGAAGTAGCAATTCTGTACTTCGGGGCCCGCGAGGAAAGAGCTTTCCTCACGTTCTCACCTCTGCCTCCCGACTCCCTCGACACATCCACCTCCCAGACTGCGAAGAGCCAGAGTTGCTAGGAGACCTGCCGACTGTGGAATAAAAAGGGAAGCAGATACTTCCTGGATGCCCCATCTAGTTTTAAAAGACTGAGTGAAAGTACAAGTGGAGGTGGAGAGAGACGGGAAGGAAGGGGAGGGGGAGGGGGAGATACACGTGAGAAGCTGAAGTCATCCTTGCCAGGCCCAAGCTTGTCTCTAGGAAGCAGCGAGCTAAATTGGTTTGCTTTGGGTGGAGCTCAGCCTAACTGGGTGGGAGCGTGATCAATTAGACACCGATGAGACCCACCTAGGACACAGTTAAGGGTGCTTTAAGAAATGCTTGGGAAAGTAGCTCAGTTGACAGCATGGATGAAGTCCTAGGTTCGAGCCTTAGCACTACATAAAAACGAGCACGGAGGTAACCAGTCGCAAGGCCAGCACTCAGCAGGTGGAGGCAGGGAGATCCGGAGTTCAAGGTCGTCCTCAATTACATACTGGGTTCAAGGCCAGCAGGGCTACAGAAGACCGATTCTCAACCCTACCCCCTCCCAACAAGAAGAGCCTTCTCAGGGGAGGTCTACCCAGTGGTATCGGTCACCTTTCTGTGGCTCTGATAAGACACCCTTATAGGAGCAACCTAGGAAGGAAGGCTTTATTTCAGTTCGCAATTCCAGGGCACCATCCATCACGACAGGGAGGTCAAGGCAGCAGGAGCGTGGTACAACTGGTCACATGACAGTCTTAGCCAGTAAGAAGGCAACAAATGCTTTTGTTCAGTTCACTTTCCCCTGTGGTGGTGTGAAAGGAAATGCTGCCCCCACAAAGAGAGCAGCACTATTAGGAGGCGTGGCCTTGTTGGAGGAAGTGTGTCACTGTGGAGGCGGGCTTTGAGATCTCCTATGCTCAAGCCACTCCCACTGTCTCAGACCACTTCCTATTACCTGTGCAAGATGTAGGAACTCTCAGCTCCTTCTCCAACACCATGTCTGCCTGCATGCCACCATGTCCCACCATAATAATAATGGACTAAACCTCCAAACTGTAAGTCACCTCAATTAAATGCTTTCCTTTATCAGAGTTGCCTTGGTCACAGCGATAGAAACCCTGACTAAGACACCTCTCTTCATGCAGTCTAGTATTCCAGCCCAGGATGATCCACCCACAGTGGGCTGGACTTCCCATCAAATTAATCTAACCAAGATAATTCTTCACAGGCATGCTTAGACAGACCCAGATGATTCTACATCTCATCAAGTTGAGATCTGAGAAATCATCACACTGATTCCATCATACTATAGGGATGTGTTCTGGCATATGTGTGAAGCTCAGTAAATGGTTATTATTATTGTGGCTGTTATTGTTTTGGTTGTCCTTATAGCTATAGATTTTGTCTGTATTTTTTTTTTTTTTTAGTTTTTTCAGGACAGGATTTCTCTGTAGCTTTGGATCCTGTCCTGGAACTAGCTCTTGTAGACCAGGCTGACCTTGAACTCACAGAGATCTGCCTGCCTCTGCCTCCTGAGTGCTGGAATTAAAGGCTGGAATTATTTTTTAAAGTCATTATGGATTAAAAACACACACACACTTTTTTTTGCTTTTTTAAAGACAGGGTCTAGTTATGTAGCCTCAAACTCCTGATTCTCCTATCTCAGCGTCCTGACAGTTGAGCTTATGGTCATATGCCACCAAACCCTTCTTTACATGACAAATGCCTTTACCACAGACCTGTCATCATTTAAGGTCCTTCTGAAGGCATACTGTCCTATTCCTACACAGGGCTGAAGAACACTGAGTCAGCTTCCTTCATCGAACCCACAGGCACCACGGTACCCAAGAGCTGTTCCATAATCCACACCAGAGAAGCTGAAAGGGCTAATGTAACAAAACGTGCACCACCTACAAGCTACATCTTAACACAAAGAGCCACGATCCTTCCATTCCTGTTCTGAACGTTCCAGCAGAGCGGAGTGTGGCATGGGCCTGCCCCAGAAGTCACTGTGTTTCGTGGTGCTCATGCCTCCCTCGGGTACATCTGCTCTCTACCTCATTTTGGCCCAGGGCCTGGACAAAGCTGCCTTGCCTGATGTTATTCAGGCTGGTCACTCACAGCAGCAACTTCTGAGGCAGGGGGCTAGCAGTGAGTTTTGTGTTAGGAGGCATCACATCCTGGAAAGATGTAACATTTCCAGACATGTGGTGGTCAGGTCACGTGAGGTCTGGGATCACCTGCAGCCTCGAGCTTCCGGGAATGCTGCCTCAAGCAACTTTCCCCTGCACACACTGGAACACAGCTCTTTTCTGGATTCAGGAAAGAAAACAAAGAGAGCAAAACACAAAGTGATGTGCTAGCTTCAAACACCCGAGGAGCAAGAGCATTTGGAAAACTACCCACGGACATTCCACACTGCCTGCTGCAGCACTCAGACTAATTGATAATTCAAAGGACCGGAGTGGGCGTGGGGGTGGGGCTTTACCTGGTCCGAACTTACACCACTAGCGTAGATCATTTCTGAAGCGTCAGTGCACATGAAGTTCTTCAGAATGATGCTCAAAACCCTGCTTTGGTTAAGCAGCTCCTAAGCCATGACCTTTAGAGCCGTGGACTGCCTCTGAAGTCTCAGCCGAACCACATCTGGAAGGTAGCCAGGGAGAAGGGGGGCCTGTCCTTCCAGCAGGCATTCCTATGAACTGTAGTTCATAGGAAAAGAAGTGATAGGCAAGTGTAGGATCTTTGAAGTGCAAATTTTGCCTTGTTTTTCATGATGTTGTTTCTGACCCCAAATTTCAAGATGTACTTTTCATGGAGGCTCATAAATTAATAACATGTTTCTGCATCTGCTTTAACATTATCTACTGCATACACATGTACTTATATCTCTTTTTTTTTTAAATATTTATTTATTATGTATACAATATTCTGTCTGCATGTATGCCTGCAGGCCAGAAGAAGGCACCAGACCCCATTACAGATGGTTGTGAGCCACCATGTGGTTGCTGGGAATTGAACTCAGGACCTTTGGAAGAGTAAGCAATGCTCTTAACCTCTGAGCCATCTCTCCAGCCCCTTATATCTCTTTGGATAATTCATATTACATAACATACATTATATATGTTCTATATGAGTACACGTTATATGTGTGTGTATCCTCGGGTAATATTACACATAAGTTAAAGAAAAACTTTGTCTCTGTCTCTCCTTCCTTTCTTTTATTCCTCCCCTGCCCCTCTCAAGTTTTCTGAATAATTGTAACAAACAATCAGACCCGACACACAGCTTCCTCCTAGCCTCGTTCCTCTTACCTGTGCTGATAATGTCGTCTTTAGAAGGATCCAGCTTATTCTTGAATCTTGTTCTCACACCTGAGGAAACACTTTTACCTTCTCCATGTCAAGAAAGGAGAGCTCTGACCGCCTTCGCCTGTCTCTTGAGTCTAAGAGGAACAGAAGTAGTAAACATGGAGCTGACCTGCCTGGGGTCCTGACCAAGCTGGACAACAGCCAGGATTCAAACACGTTTGGTTGCCACCTCTGTACCAGCTGCAGACAACAAAGCACTGCTGTCCTTTCTGCCCTGTGTCCTCCTCCTCAGTTGCATAAGGAGCTTCACATGAAGTGCTCCTGTTCAACTCCATCTGCCAGTCCCTGCCCTGCCCTTTGACTCTCTCAGTGTGTGTGTGTGTGTGTGTGTCTGTCTGTCTGTCTGAAGACCCCATTCTCACCAGTCTTCCCACTTTTCCTTACTTTGAGCACGCAGCACAGTCCACACAGCCCTGTAGGTGCATGCCACCTCTGTGGTTGACAACTCAACTGTGGGGGTATTGTGCATCGTCTGTGTTTCAAGGTTATGTTCTTTAGCTCTCTGGCATGACTTCTGCAGCCATGGAATTTATAACCCAGAATATTTTGCATGCAAAGCATGTGATTTTTTTGCTTAGAATGCTTATGGTACTCAGGAAGCTATGGGCCTTTTAAATTAAAAAAACCTCATGTGTATTTGCTTGCATGTACATATGTATGTGCATCATGTATGAATTTGGTTCCCATGAAGGCTAGACGAGGGTGTCGGATGACCTGGAGCTGGAGTTACAGGTGGTTGTGAGCCACCCCATGAGTTCTTAGAACCAAACTTGTGACCTCTGCAAGAGCAGCAAGGGCTCTAACTGCTGGGCCATCCTGCACCAGTGGAGGCTGAGCCTCACATTGGTCAAAAAGGGCTCTTCAGGAAGAGGTGCCTAGGGTGAAGTCTGAAGGAAGCACAGGGGGCAGCTAGGAAAAATGCTGGAAGGAAGAAACTCCTGTCATGGAAAATGGAGTCAGTGCACCACAAGGCCACTCTCCAGCATGTCAGGCAGCAGGCACATGTGTGAGGGGCGGACTCCTTCTACTGATGAGCCCACTTTTAATATGACCTCGGTGTTAATCAGCTTACCTCACTGTGACAAAATACCCGGGAGAAACAACTGAAGAGACGAAAGATTTACTATGCTCAGAGTTTCAGAGATTCAATCTGCGACCTATTATTTCTGGGCCTGTGGTCAGGTAGAACATCAGTCACAGGGGCTGTGTGGTGGGGCCCTTTGCTCCTTCTTGGTTTCCAGGAAGCAGGGGGAAGTGGGAAGGAGAAGAGAGAGGAGGAGAGGGCAGGACTCAATCCCTTCAAGGACAAACCTCCAGTGACCTAACTTCCTCTCACTAGTCCTGTCTCCTACAGTTTGCACGCCCTTCCAACAGCAGCCAAGCCTTCAGCACAGAGCTTTTGGGGGACAGTTCAAATCTAAGCCTCATCTCTCTTCTTCCCAGTCCAGACACTTCATCTGTTGTTTGTGCCAGCAGCTTGGTGGGGTGATGTTGGATTCCCCTCTGTATGCTGTGAATACCATTGGCTAATAATCTTCTTTGGGCCTATTGCAGTGCAGAATAAGGCAAGGCGGGAATTCCAAACAGATAGAGGAGGAGAGAGTAGGCAAAGTGAAAGAGAAGTCATGTAGTTGCTGCAGGAGACAGACAGTGCACACTGGACGGAACCTTACTGGTAGGCCACAACCACATGGCAATACGCAGATTAGTAGAAATGGGTTAATTTAAGATATAAGAGCTCACCAATAAGAAGTGTGAGCTAATATGCCAAGCAGTGTTGTAATAACACAGTTTGTGTGTGATTATTTTGGGACTGAGCGGCCAGGAAATGAATGAGCAGCCTCCAACTACAGCAGGGCAGAAGCAGCTGTCTGGTGGAGCATGCTTTCAGTCCCTTTATATTCAAGGAACTGGGATTCAAAGGGAACTCTGCCAAAGATCACATGCAAATTAGTCTGGCTCAGCTTTCTTGTGCTGAAAGATGATCAATACCTGAGAAAAACAAAAGCAAAATCCATATGAGACGAAGAGTGTCTTGATAACCTTCCAGGTCTACAAGGAGCCCCATCAGACTTTGCAACTGTAGAAATGTGGCCCAGCTGCTGTTTCTTTGTGTGTGCATGTTCAAATGCAGTAAGGTGTGTATATGCATTCACATGAAAGCACAGGTGTGTGTACATGTTCATCTGCAAGCATAGGTGTGTGTGCATGTTCACATGCAAGCACAAGTGTGTGTGCATGTGTGTGCATGCTCATGTGCAAGCAGGTGTGTGTACATGTTCACATGAAAGCACAGGTGTGTATATGTATGTTCGTGTGCAAGCAGGTGTGTGTACATGTTCATATGCAAGCACAGGTGTGTATGTGCATATGAGTGCATGTTCACATGCAAGCAGGTGTGTGTGTGTACATTTATATGCAAGCACAGGTGTATGTGTATGCATGCTCACATGCAAGCAGATGTATGTCCAGGGGTGCAGGTGCTCGTGAAGGCTAGAGGATGACACTGGGTGTCTTCCTCAACTGCTCTTTCCCCTGTTTTCTGAGACAGTGTCTCTCATTGAAACTGGAACTCACTAGATCATCCAGACTGGCTGGGACCCCCCGCCCCGGCCCTGGAATTACAGGCAGGTACTACAGTGCTTGCTGTTTACATGGACGCTTCAGACTGAACTCACTGCACTTGGGCGGCAGGCGCGTTACCGACAGCCATTTCCCCAGAGTCCCCAGTTGCGGTTTCCATCTATTGCACTTACTAGAGTCTGCATAAATTATTTTTTCTCTTCAACATTGTTTTTAATTATCTATTGAAGCTTTTTGGGGCTTAATGAATTGTTTCACTCAGCTAAGTGTTGCGATTACCACAGAAAGCACTTACCATAATGCGCGTCTATTCTAGCAGTCTTCTCTCCAGTCCTAAGTTGAAAACCATTTTTTTCTTTTTGAGCTAATAATGTTTGATGTCTCTGGGCACCCATTCAAGGTGGGAACGACAATCTGTTCTGGATTAATCTAGGGATAATACACTTTTAGCTTCATCTTAGAGTGAAAATTCAACCTTACTAACAATTACACCATGTTTACATAATCTGTTCTGTTTTAAAACCCTTCACTTCAAACTGGGGGCAGGCACAGGTGTAGAGTCAAAAACAGTCTAAAAATTGTCCCTTTTTAGGATCAAGACCATGATGGGGATACCCACAGAAACAGCTGACCTGAGCTAGTGGGAGCTCACGGACTCCAGACTGACAGTGGGGGATTCTGCTTAGGATCAAACTAGGCCCTCTGAATGTGGGTGGCAATAGCTATGTCATTGACTAGGAATCTTTCTCTCTCATGCCTATAATTTAAAAGTTTGATCTTTTCATGGTGTCCCACATTTCCTGTATGTTCCTTTCCTGTATTAAAAACCTCTTTTCATATTCTTTGCTTATTTCATCTCAGTTCTCTGCTTTACCTCCAAGTCCTAATGGCCTGTCTTCTTCTTGATTCATTCTACTTACATGGTTTTCCTTGGAGTTTTCCAGCTAGGTATTTGGATTTTTCAGTACTATCTTTTACTTAATCTTGAGTTTTCTTCAGTATTTCTCTTTATCAGAATCCATTTTCAAATCCTGGATTGTTTCCATCAGTCTTAGGTTTCTGCTTTCCTGGGAATCACTTAGGTATTGATTCCTTTTAAATTCTTTCTCTTTAGCCGGGCGGTGGTGGCGCACGCCTGTAATCCCAGCACTCGGGAGGCAGAGGCAGGCGGATCTCTGTGAGTTCGAGGCCAACCTGGTCTACAAGAGCTAGTTCCAGGACAGGCTCCAAAGCCACAGAGAAACCCTGTCTCGAAAATAAAAAAATAAAAAAAATAAAATAAAATAAAAAAAATTCTTTCTCTTTAAGCCCATCAAGTTGTTTGTTTGTGTCTTCTTTAAACCCCTTGAATTTTTATTGAAGAAGTTTATAATTATTCTTTAAAATCCTATGTCTTGGGGCTCATCTAGGTAACTCTTATTGCCAGACATATCTATAAGAATATAAGATTTTTTTTTTTTTTTGGTGGGAGGAGATAGTGCCTTAATTCTTCATGTTGTTTGTATGTTTGCAAGGATGTCTGGACATGTGAACTTCTTTTGTTCTGTTTCAAAGATGGACATAGCAGGTTGGGGCAGGAGAGAGGATGTGTGACTTGGGTTGGACCTCAAGGTTGGATATGCTTAGATGTAATGAAATAAAGTGGACACGGGGAACTGGCTGATATGCAGGAGTTGCATCCTGATCCAGGCTTGGAATTTGGGGGTAGATGGTAGGGGTGTGTGTGCAAAATCCTTAATGTGTGGCTTTTTCTCTGATAGGCTCATTATGTATCCTTCACGTCCTTCAGATTCCACATTCTCATTCTAGGCAGGAGGAAGAAGGCAGCACCATAACGTGACTGTCAGTCAGTCTTTGACATTGGTTTTCATTGATAAACAATTGTTTTCTATCATTTCTACCCAGTAGAATCCAGCTTACATCTCATTGGCCAGAACTGTGTTACTTGCTCATTCTTAGCTGCAAAGAGAGCTGGGAAGTCCTCCTCACCCAATGTTTTTCCTATGTAAATATATCCGATTTCCCCCCAAGTTTGTTCTGTCACCTCCTACATCAAATATGCTTTAAGCTTGATGCCCTGCCAGAGGCTCGGGACACATCTATTTCCACCAGCCTAAGATTTTCTTTCCCCTCTGTAGAGTCACAGCCTCTGCTCCTTTAACCCTAGCTTTACTCTCTTGCCAGGCAATGCATATCCAGCAATGGCTTTTGGAATAGGAGAGTCAAAGTTTCAAGGTGTCGCATGGCATGGCTAGATACCTTCTGTGTCGTGTCACACTTGGACAGCAGCGGACCTGAGTAAGCTATTAGATTGACAATTGTTTCTTTCTTTGGCTTTAGAAAAATGTTGCTGTCTAAAGATTTGGTTGAGAAGTGTGGTGTAATGCTTACCCTAGATTTTGTTCCTATATATTTTTAACCTCTCAATGTTTTTTGGTATGATTTTTCACTGGCATTCTAAAGGGGATTTTAAAGAATTTTTAGTGTATCAGGCACTAAGATTTTAAATATGGAGCTATATGTCCTTCAAATCTAGAAAAATTTTCATAGCACTTCTTTGACCCTTTCTTGAGTTCTACTTTCTACAGTGACTAATAATGTTGTGCCTCTTGGATTGCTTTTTGTATTGTCTTACTTTTGTCTTCTGGTGCCTTGTGTTTGTCAGACCAGTGCTCTATTACTGAGCTAACTCCCTGAGTGCACCTCTTACATTTTATTTCTCTTCCTTATAATTTGTGTTTGCAAGGTATATCTTTCTACCATTTCACTTCTAACTTACGTATATTGCTTATGAAATATACATCTCTTGTAAACACACACAGTGGCATCTTTCTTTATTCAATCTGACAGCCACTGCCTTTTAATAGACCTAGTTAGTTCATTCATATTTAATGTAGTTATTGATATAGTTTAGGTTCAAACCATACTATTTTCTTGTATTTGCTGTTTGTGATTGTTTTCCTTTGCTATCTCTTTTTCTGAACTTTATTAATTTAGTTGAATTCTTGCTCTAGTTGCCTTTCTATTGCTATGATAAAGCACTATAAACAAAAACAACTTCGAGGAGGAAATGGTTTATTGAGCTTACATTTTCAGATATCTTTATCCAGGCTTTATCCAGGGAGTATGCCTGATACTTCCCTCTACTCATTCTCCCCATACCCCTTAGATCTAGCCGGGACCCTAAGCAGTGCCCTAGCCTAGTCTGGCTACCCTTGCCTGTGCCACCACCAATCCCTAGGCTTTCAACCATTCCCACTCTTCCTACCCCCAACTTATAGGCCCTTCCCATATCACAGCTGATCTCTCTATCCTCTGGTACCCTAGGGTCTAGCCAGGTGACTTCTGACTCTCCCTGTAAGATTTTACTTTATAACATAGTTACGTCTAAGCATCTCTCAAAAGGACATGAGCATCCTGCCCAGATAATCAGGTACACCAATATGATGAGCTTAGTCCCTACCATGGCTTTCTCTCCTCTAGCCATGTCCAACTGACAATCTGCACACTGATGAGATCTCCCAATAATTGCTTGCATGCTCCCCAACAAAAGCAGTTTCCTAGGGTACTGATCTCTTGGTTGCTCATCCATTTGGTTGAGCCTGCTTCCTGTACACTTCTTCCCCAGGGTTTCCTATATGGATGGCAAATCTTTCTCTCTAAGACCTGTGATTATAGAAAATCCCCTAGTTTCATATAATGGTGTGAGTATGATTTCTATCAGAGTGTCACAGTGATCTGTAAAGCCATAAGGGGACCTTGATCCTCCATTTACAACAGAGAGGGAATGTAAAGATCCAGTTTTTCAAGATCAAAATGAAGTAGTAGGGACTGGGGAGATGGCCCAGTCTACAAAGTGTTCATTGCGCATGCATGAGGACCTGAGTTCAGTCTCTAGAACCCATGTGAAAATGGCAAGCGAGGCAGTATACACCTGCTAGTCCTGTGCTGAGAGATAGAGACAGGATGATGACTGGGACTTGCTGGTGAGACACATCAGTGAGCTCCATGTTCAGGGAGAAAGCTTGTCTCACACTCATGTACAGATACTTGTACATGCACCCAACTCCCACACGTGCGCACACACAAAAACAATACTATAGAATTGTTTGACAACACGGAGAGATACACAGATGTTGATGAAACAAAAGAGAATCACTTGTTAATAAAGTCAGAACACAAGGGCAAGATAGAAGTATGGTATTGTGGAAAGAAAGCCAAGTTTCCATGACCCTTGTTACTGTAACAAATACTTGAGATCATCAACTCATAAAGAAGCAAGGTTTATTTCAGCTCTCACCTTGGGAGCTTCTCCACATGGCCAATCAGTCCTGTTATCTGGGGCCTAGGGTAGGGGTTCATGGTAGAGCAAGACCAATCTCTTCTTGAAGAAGAAATGAAAGGCAGGAGGAAGAGTCCAGGGTGCCTTCAAGTGTTCACCCTCCATGACAGAAATACTTCCTGCTAGGTCACACCTTGTAAAGGTCCCACCATCTTGCAGTTGCACAAGGGACTAAAGCTTTAATATGTGGGCCCTTGGACACTCTAGACACAACTATATGACACCTTTTCCACCCCTCTCACACCCCTGTGGTACAAAGGAGAAGTAGAAAAGTAGTAACTAGACTTCTAGCTCTAAGGTAAGTCCATCAAAGGCAACCTCACTGCCCAGGATAAAATGGTATTGTTTTACCTCACACAGCAGATGACTCTTTAGAAGTTCTTCTCTTCCCTCCGGACTCAAATGCTTTTGAAAATAAATGATCTGAGGCACACCACTCATCCTCCTGGTTGCCACACTACTTTCAGATCTAATGTTTAAACCTGAGTCCTGAGAACTCAGGGGTCCCATCCAAACAGATCTGATGCAATAGCATGAGTGTTTTTAGAGGGGAAAAAAATCAAAATCTAATTTCTGGTAGCAAGAACAAAGATTCAACTTTCATCTTTTTCAGATGTAGGTGGATTCTGTCCACACAGATAACCTTTAAAATTTTAATTTTAAATCCCTGAATTCTTTAGAAGAAGACATTAGGCGAACTGTGGGGACTGATGGCAAATTTTGTTATTTGGAACATTCTATTCTTAGTAAAATTAGCTGTGCTTCAAAACAGGAAGAGGAAAATGCCAGCAACTCGCCAGGTATTGTGTCTCTAGTTCTTGTAAGCATGCAGAGGAGCGGTACCATTGATGTTCAACATGGAGCTTGGAGAGGAACCACTCGGTCCTTGGTTATCTTGTCAGGATGGGGTTGGAGCTCAGGTTGGTTGACTCTTTTTTACTCTTTTCCTCTACTCTTGGAGTTTTGGCACCTTCATAGCTGTGTATTCTCATCCAACGAATTGTGGGTCGTTTGGATGACAGATTGAACTCAAATCTTTGCCTGTGTCTCTGTTTTGTGGCGTAGGATAGCTTCATTTATGGGGAATTGGGAATGAATTTCTGGAGACCCCTCTTACATGTTGAGAAGACATGAAATGGAGGTTCCCAAGCAGACAGGAGTAGCACTTTAGGTACCCGTGAGCTAATTCATGCACCATGTTATATTTCTGATTAACTCTCCAACTGGTTTGTTGTTCTCTGGGCAACACAGAGAGACCCTGCCTCAAAAGTCGGAACAAATCAAAGCAAGCAAACAACAATGCAGGCCCACTAAAATCTTCTATAAAATGACTTTCCAGCTATGTATGAAACAAATTTAACTGCATGTATAAGTTAAAAATTGTGTGTGTGTGTGTGTGTGTGTGTGTGTTGTAGGATTCCCCTCTGTATGCTGTGAATACCATTGGTTAATAAAGAAACTGTCTTGGGCCTGTGCAGAACAGAACAGAAGGGGGGGGGACTAAACTAAATGCTGGGAGAAAGGAGGCTAAGTCAGGAAGAAGCCATGGAGCCGCCTTTAGAGACAGACATGGCTGGAACCTTGTCAGCAGGCCATGAGCCTCTTGGTAAAATATAAAATAATGAAAATGGGTTAAATTAAGATGTAAAAGCTAGCTGATAAGAAGTTAGAGATAATAGGCCAAGCAGTGATTTAATTAATACAGTTTCTCTGCAGTTATTTTGGGAGTCTGGGTGACCAGGAAATGAACAAGCAGAGAGTGGCCGGGAATACACTAGCAGCCACCTACGTGTGTGTGTGTGTGTGTGTGTGTGTGTGTGTGTGTGTACCACAGGAAATGCCTGGAGGTCAGAGGACAACTCTTTGGAGTTTGTTTCCTCTTCCATCTTTATGTAGGTTCTGGGGGTTAAATTAAGGTAATTTGGCTTGTATGCATAGTATTTTTACCTGCTGAGTCATCTCTCTGTGACCTCGTTTGTGTTTATGGTGTGATATGGTGTGATATACAACACTTTTTCATTATTTATATACATGGCATAATTCAAATCTGAAAGGAATGGGAAACACTTCTGATGCCAAGCTCTTTGCTTAAGGAATGCTCTATGTGTATTGTTCCTAGGGCCTCAGGGGATGCCAATAATCAGCAAGGTGTTACAGAGATTGCCACAAATTCCAAGTAGACAAATCACCATCTTGCTTCATTTCCACTGAGTTTTGTGGATCACGGTCCAAGTTCTCTGATAACCTCCACAGATCACTGTCTTCAGTTGAAGTAAACTCTCATGAGAATTAGGATAGGCAGGTAATGGATGTGAGGTGCAACCATGGTCTGTGAGAAGGGAGGAGGGAGAGGAAGAGATAGAGCTTCACTCTGTGTTAAAGCTACTGTAGAAGTTCTGAGCCAACCAAGAGGACTTACCTAAATCAGGTTGGCCTGTGTGGTTCTATCTATCTATCTATCTATCTATCTATCTATCTATCTATCTATCTATCTATCTATCTATCTATCATCTACCTTCCTACCTACCTACCTATAAACTGTCTGTTTGTCCATCTATTTGCAGTCAGGAGGTTGCAGTGGTGAGGGCGCCTCCAGTTCCTGGGTTCCCTCTGCTGTGCTTAGGTATCTGCTGTGATTTCATCTCACAGCCCAGAAGCCTAAACTCAGCATGACTCACTGCCCAGCACAGCCCTTTCCAATACTCTTGCTTGTGTGTGTGAGTGTGAGTGTGTGTGAGAGTGTGAGTGTGTGTGAGTGTGTGTGAGTGTGTGTGAATGTGTGTGAGTGTGTGTATGTGAGTGTGTGTGTGAGTGTATGTGTGGTCCAGCTCTAGCTGGACGGTGCTTTACACTTTCTGGCACCCGTGAATGCTGCCAGCAGATGTGACACCAGCATCTCTAGCAGCCTGGGGAAAAGGAGCTTGTTCTAAGTTGTGACTGCATCAGCGCAGACAGTAGGCAGCTCACCCGCAGAGCGCACTGTCCTGCTGCTGGCCTTCTCTCTCTGCCTGTCTTCAGAGTCATGGAGCCAAGGCGATAGTAGTGCTCTCTGTAGTTCCTCTATTTGGCAGTTTAGGGATGAGAGTCCCAGCAAGGATTCCTGAAGCCCTTGCCATACGTTTGCTTATAACTCCCTGAGAATGTGAAATAACAGAAGCTGCCCATAGTGGCGATTTCATCATGCTTTGTGTTCCTGCTTTATTATTGTTTAAGGTAGCTCAGGCTGGTCTCAGTCTCACTACATAGCCTCGGCTAGATTTGAACTTGTGGTAATCCTTCTACATCAGCCTTCTAAGTACTGGAACTACAGACATGTGCCTCCATGTCTGGTTTGGTTTCTACTTATTTAGAAGTCATAATTTTCCACAGTCATCATCTCCCTTGCTCTCCTATAAAAATATAGCAGCTTCAGAATGTCAAAGACATGGGTTCTAGATGCTCTGTCTGCATGGGCTGCATCCTTCCTATGGATAGTAACATGGGTTCTAGATGCTCTGTCTAGGGCTACATCCTTCATGTGGATAGTAACATGGGTTCTAGATGTCTAGGGCTACATCCTTCATGTGGCTAGGGAAATAAACAGGACAGGATGTATCTCTTGCAGGATAACATCTGGTCAGACTCATCCATTACCAGCTCTGCCTGGGATGGGACGGGATATGAGAAAAAGAATCCCCTGTAGACTAGAGCCCAGGTGTGCAGTAATTCCTCAAAGGTGACACCTAGGAAGAGAAATGACATTGAGGGATGCATGTTTGTCCTTAGACCTGTGGACTTTAAAAGTCTTTATACATCAACACTTGTGGACTGACAGCCTGGGAGAGAGAAGAAACTGCACAGGGTCATGCATTATGGTTCTTAGAACAGTTCTGAGGCGCTGCACTGTTACTCCCTTCAGTGAAAGTTGTTTTATAAATGTGAAGTTTCGTGTGTTTTTCTAAGAGCTTTATGTACAGAAAAACTATACATATTAAAAAGTACAACTTTATGTCAAGCTCAGAGAAATATCCCATTCTCTTTTATATGTGGACTCTAGGTGTATGTGTGTGTGCGCACGCATGAATGTGTGCTTTTCCTCAGCACTAGGATTAGGAATATACTCACTCCCAACTTTTTTTTTAGTGTGAATACCGAGGATCAAAGTCAGGTCTCTGTGATTACAAGACAAGCAATTTATAGCCAAGCTACTTCCCTAGACCGTAATTCCCCTTCTTTGGACATATCATACATTCATGCCTGTTTAATTAGGTTCTTATATATTTTCCCATAAATTATCACAATCCCTGTCAGGGTAAGAGACGCTGGGAGGTAAATATGTTGAGACCCAGGGAAGAGGGGTTCCAGGTGGGCTGTTGCAGAATCAGAGACAGGGCAAACACTAGGGCTCAACCTCCTTTATAAAAGTCAAGTTTATTTTTCCAGAGCAACCTCAGGATCACAGCAACATGAAATAAAAGACCCAGAATCTTTCCATAGACCCTGAGCCCATGCAGACACATGCCCCCATGACCAGCATGACCAAGCGGGCGGTTCATCTATCACAACTGAAAATCCTGCATTTTTATATATGAAGATTCACTCATTTTTATAGACCCATCACCCACTCTTTCCAATGAAGTTCACTCCAATACAAGGTCGGATGTGCAGGCTTGATGCCAGTGTCCACCCCAGGCTGACTGGATGTGATGGAGCCTACACCACCATCCGCACCAGGCTGATTGGACATGATGGAGCCTATGCCACCTTTACACTTCCTTTTGCAATGCTCTTATATGTCCCACTTGTTCCTTGGACTCATGTGCTCTAAGGCAGAGGGTGACCCCATCCTGCCTGTATTGCCAAGGAACATCTGATGGCTGGTTTGTGGTTGCCCAGCTCCTCTCCACACTGGGACTTTTGATTATGTCTCTTCTTGGCAAGTTTGGTGCTTTTCAAGGTTCCATCTAGTTATTTATATATGAGTGTGGAGTGAACCTTGAATGGAGGCAGGGAAAGAGGTGGGAGACAGGCTCACACACAGAGCATGCTCACTGTCTGTGGACTTCAAGGAGGAGGTTTGGGTCGGCTAAAGGGGTAGACACTGCTGAGCAGTCTGACTTTAAGGTACCTCTAAAATCACGGCAGGAGGCCTCCTGCTCCACCTGGGTAACTAGGGCACACCCAGGGGTGTCTCATGAATCAACTGGGCGTTTCTCAACCTGATTCATTTGACGATCAACACTAACCAGCCCTCCCTCCCTTCTTCCTTCCTAGCTTCTTGCCTCCCTTCTTTCACTGAGAAGGCAAACAAACTCCTCAATTCAGGTCTTACAGAGCTGTAGGCTGTAGGCAATGGTGGGCTAGTCTAATGACTTGATTTCTGGGGGGTGGGAAGCTTAGGACTTTAATGACATAAGCAATGTGTGACATACTATTTATGACTAGTATAAAATATATATGATAATTAAAAATTCTACGCTTTCAATAGACTCACAAAATACTTCTGTTGGTTTTTGCTGAGGTCATATAGTCAAGGCCATTGAATTTGCTGCAATTCAACCTCACCAGGAGAAACAGAGTTGATCCCAGTCTGTCAGATCCCTTCATAATCAGTTTATCATAATACCCGCTCTGTGATCTGCTGCTCATTTACTACTATACATGGGTTATGGTTTTGAAACTGAGAGATCATTCGGCTCCTGTAATGTTTGTAATGCTCTTGTTGATATCCCAGGCTGCTCCTGCCTCTGGGAGTGCTAGCAATTCTTCTCACATTTCTCCAACCACCAAATTATGTTCGTGCTCTGCCATGTTCCATGTGGGAGTCTGCTGACATCGGGTAGCTTCCCATCCTCAGTGCAGACTGGGGCTTCTGAGCAGAGCTCTGGCCACTTTATGTGGGGACAGTACCCCTAAGACCCATCCTCTACCGGCTGTCTCCCACCTCAGGCGGAGGAGCTCAGTCCATGAGGAGCAAGCGGAGAAGCAGTAGGGAGGAGGGCGGGAGCTTTGAGCGAGGCTCTTCAGTCTGTGTTCTCCAGGCTTTGTGTCCTTCCACCTGCTTGTCGCAGCATCTGAGACAACTGTCCAGGGTCAGCACGAGAGTCCCTGTCCCTCCCAGCCCTTCTGTGCCTTGATCACTCTTCTTCCTCATTCTGTGACTCTGGTCTGTCATGAAAGCCAATTCTGAGAGGAAGAATAAGATTTCTTTAATGAACCTATAAATAGCATCAGTAATATCATCAGTGTATATGCAGAGAAGAAACGGAAAAAGTCGTCCAGTATGTTTCTTAATTCTTTGTGTTCCTACCCAGGAACCTGCAGTTCTGTGCCAACTCTAAGTAGCAGCCCAGGCTCTCCCAGGGCTCACTCGACGATAGAGCACATGATTTCCCCTTTCCGATTGTCTATTGATTGGGCAGCCAATTGCCCTAAAATTGAGTGCTGTAATTTTGCCAGTTGGCTGCAGGGAGTTGTGTTTAATTTCCAGGGTGAGTAATGCAACCATTACCAATTCCGTAGCTTCAGGAAGATTAAGCAAGCAACTCTATTAATTATTTTTCTCATGAATGTTACCATGGCAAGCAGCAACTTAAAGGCAGGAGGAATTATTTGGACTCCCAGTTTGAGGGTAAAGGGAAGGTGTGGCCCCAATAGTGGCAGTAGGATCAAGGACAGGCATGGTCCCAACAGTGGCAGCTGGAGGCTTCTGGCTTACTTGTAGACCAGAAAGCAAGGGAATCGGTGCTGGGCTGGGCTGTAACACCTAAGGCCTGCCTCCAGGGACTCACTTCCTCTTGCTAGATTCCACCTCCTAAAGGGCCCACATTTCCCCCAAACAGTCCCTCAGCTGAATACCAAGTGTTCAGATACACGAGCCTATGAAAATCTTTCACACTCTAAACCATAACAGTGACAGAGCGAGAAAGTGGGAGTAAGAAAGAGGAAAGCAAAAGTGAATTCAAGCCTACTTTAAAAGATGGAATTCTGCTGGGCAATGGTGGCGCACACCTTTAATTCCAGCACTTGGGAGGCAGAGGCAGGTGGATCTCTGTGAGTTCGAGGCCAGCCTGGCCTACAGAGCGAATTCCAGGACAGGCTCCAAAGCTACAGAGAAACCCTGTCTCAAAATACCAACAACAAAGCTACAGAGAAACCCTGTCTCAAAATACCAACAACAACAACAACAAAAAAGTTGGAATATATTTTTTTATTTTTAAACACTCTCATACATGTAATCAATGTATCTTGACCATATCCACTCCCAGTTCTCACCTCCCACTTCCCCCAGGAACTCCCAAAGCATCTCCTTTCCCATTCCATGTCTTCTCCCTCACCCCCTTTTGTGTAACCCAATGATTCCCACTGACACTATCTACTGAAATATCAACTGTTGGTTTAATCTGTGCAGGTTGTGTGTAGGTAAGTGTAGCTGCAGTGAGGTTGTGAGTTCGATGGCCGTGTCATGTTCATAGGACAGCGTTTCCTAGCACCTTGTCCTCATTCTCCGGCTCCTACACTCTTCCGTCTCTTCTATGCTCCCTAAGACTGGGGGCGTTGACACAGTTGTTCCATTTAGGGCTGAGCACTCAACAGTCATTTATCCTCGCCACTTAGATAAATGATAAGTTTCTGTTTTAACTGGAGGGAGAGAGAGAGAGAGAGAGAGAGAGAGAGAGAGAGAGAGAGAGAGAAGCTTATCTTGCCAAACAAAGTTGGGGGAAGTCCTAACTCATGGGTCTCAGGACAACTGTAGAGAAGGCAGTTCAACAGTAAGTCCATTTAGCAACAAAATTGTAGTAGGTCATCCCTCCTGCCCCTGGGCCTATACCATCCCAAGCCAGGTTTACAGTACCAGGTCTGAATTCCCTCTTGCGGTAAAAGCCTCAAATCCAGTCCAAAGGCAGTTGGATAATCACATGACCTATGTACCACTACTGTGAGCATCTCACCTGGCAGGCTGGTATCATAGAAGTTACTTATCTCTCTGTATGTGCATGTGTGTATGTGCATGTGTATGGAGTATATGCACATGGGGGGCATGAACACACGTGTGTATACTCAGAGGACAGATGATGATGTCAGACATCCTGCTCTGTCACTTTCTACCTTATTCCCTTGAGAAGGGGTCTCTCACTAACTCAGAGCTAGGCTGGCAGCCAGCAAACCCTAGTGATTATCCTGTCTTCTCCACCCCTCATGGCTCTGGGGTTCTAGGTGTGCATGTCACCAGGCCAGGCTTTTTGACCTGATTTCTAGGGATTAGATTTCAGTTCCTTGCGCTCACTCAGCAAGCACCGCTACGTGATGAGACATCTCCCCAGCCTCCCTAAACTATTTTTTTATTAGATTTTTAAAAAAGTTGATGTGGAATTCATGTGACATAAAATCATTTTAATTATTTGGGTTTACCACCCAGGATTCTTCACAGCTCACAGTGTTGCTCAGCTGTTATTGCTGTCTGGTTCCAGAACAGGTTTTCATCCCCAAAGGAAACCCTATGCCACTAAGCATCATCCCCCTCCCCCTCCCTCCAGCCATTAGCAGTAACCACTAATCTGCCTGGACATTTCATAGATATATTATTCTACCACTCACGACTTTTTGATCATTTATCATGCTTCACAGGTCTATCCTATACCATATATACTTTTGAACTTCAGGGGAAGATAAGCTACAGGCCTACTTCTCCTAATAGATTTCTCCATTTTACTTTGCGATCTGAAATAACGGTCATTGCAAATTCTAATTTGATGCCTTATTCAGATTCCTGAAAAATGGGCAAAGGAGACTAAAAGAAATAAAAAGTATTACCTCTCTCAGATAAACAACAACTGTCCCTCCAGATAGGGTCAACTGTTTCGCAAGTCTTGGTTATATTTTAGTTTAGAGTCATTTATGAATGACTCTCTACTGGCAAGGTCTCAGATGGGTAGGAGCTGATTTGATACTGTCTATCAGGTCTTACTTTCTGATAGGCATAGGAAAGCCCAAGACACAGCTCTGGCAATGCAGAAGTGAAAGGCGTCAATAGAAACTCACGTGCTCCCCGGAGCAGGCACATCACTAAGGGAGGATCTCAGTGACCACGCCCCAATGGGCTGGTATCTCAACGGCTATTGGTTGAAGGAGCGGAAGGAGCTCCCGCAACACCAAGCAGTCAACTCAGCAGTTCTGTCAAGGGAAGGGCTCTATGGTGTCTGTGCCCAAGTGCTTGCTGGTGGCTCCGTGCCTCGTCACGAACATTTACAACAGGAAGCAGAACCACTTATGAAGTTTCTGTTTTTCCTCTTACTGTCAGCTTTTCTCTGAGCCTCTTGTGAGATGCGCTCTTTGAGTAGAGAGCTAGGTCTGATTCATGTTTGTGCAAACTCAGATCTGTGATGGTTTCAAGGCCCTTGTCTGTGAAATAACAGGACTCCAGGCATCATTTTATGTGACTGTGTTAGCCAGAGGAATTTGATGTCAGTAAAACAGCCTAGAAGATTTCAATAGTTTAATATAGTAAATGTTTACTCTGTTGTGATTCAAAATAGGCCTCTCTTCTAATGGCTCATGGATTCACTCTCTTTCTGCTTTGAGCTTGTGTGAGAGCCAAAGTTACATTTTAAGTTTTAATTACTATGCCTAAGAGATCTATGAAACAAAAATGGCTCTGATATGCAAGACCCTTGCCCAAGGACCGATAGTTCCTGAAATGCTGGAAGCTCGCTTTTGTTTCATGAGAGATAACAAACCACATGTTTTCACTCCCCTAAACAAGTTTGTTAGACCCATCTGCACGAATGTGCTTGATCACACGTGGGCGGGAGGTTCACAGGCTGCAGGTATGTCAGGATGTATGTTTGTCCTTGATTGGACCTGTTAAAAAATGAATGAATTATGGGCTTTCCTTTTTTTTTTTTTTTTTTTTTTTGATTTTTTTCGAGACAGGGTTTCTCTGTGGCTTTTTGGTTCCTGTCCTGGAACTAGCTCTTCTAGACCAGGCTGGCCTCGAACTCACAGAGATCCACTTGCCTCTGCCTCCCGAGTGCTGGGATTAAAGGCGTGCGCCACCACCGCCCGGCTGGGCTTTCCTTCTTAAACCCTAGCCATACTTGATTTGGGGTCATTTCCCAGGAACTGGGGTATGGGCCTGGCCAGAGTCCTCCCACCTGGCCAGTATTTAATTAAAGATTATTTCAAATTTGACTTTAGGCAGTGGTAGTGGTCTTATTCCTGCCTCTGGGATTAACACTTTCTTTCCAGTGCAGTCCTCCTGGTCCTCCACACTAAATTAAGCAAGCAAAGAGTGCTTGGGTAGAAAAGACTATGGATTTTTAGAATATAGACTTGTATCATTTCCAGTTACATCCTGGTAGAGAGCCATCTTCCTCGCCAACTTGGGAATTCAAAAGTTACCATGGAAACAAACCTCAGGACATTATCTGTGAAGATTGTCTAGATCACGTTGATTGAGATGGGAAGACCCACCCTGAACGTGGGCAGTACCTTTTCAGGGTTGGGATCCTGGAATGTAAAAAAAAAGGAGGAAGAAGGAGAGAAAGAAAAAGAAATAAAGAAAGAAAAAAAGAAAGAAGAAAGGAAGAGAAGAAGGAAGGAAGGAAGGATAAAAGAGCTTGCGATGCAGCAGAAGGACCTGGCATGACTCTCCAGAACCCAGGAATGTGAAGTCACAATGAGTATCTGGAATATCCACCCATGTTTCTGTGGATTCAGTGAACTGCCTGCATCTACTTACAACCTTCCCCTCCATGACGCACTGTACCTGCAAACCTTAACCAAAGTAAGCCAAGGCTTCTTAAGTTCCATAAGTTGCTTTTGTCAGATATTTGTCATAGCATCAGAAGTGACTAATAAAGTTCCTTTAGCTAGTGCAAGAGATCTGGGAGGTAGTCTTGTGTGTCCTTAGGAGGAAGAAATGATATTATATGATATTATCTAGGCAGATTCCGCTGTAATTGTTACTTTGCCTCCTGCATTCTCCCGAAGGAGAAGGGGAGAGGGCATTGGAGAAGAAAGATTGTCTCCCTCTGCCTCTCAGGTCAGTCCTGAGACACTTTTCAGTTTTTCAGGATTCCATCCTAGAGGTTGAGGGTTTAGTGGGGGAGAAGACTCCTTTTAAGAGTGGGCCATCTTCACTCTCCTGCTGACTGTTTTCTTCTGTTCCAGAATGCTCTATCTCCCTCACAAAGTTGATCTCAGAGCGACAACAGTCTATGCCTAGCCCCCCACACCCCATGTTTGCAGTTCAGCCCAGCCCAGACTGTAATAAGATGTTACTGAAGTTTTTAATGTCACAGAAGGTAATTACAATGAAGGCAAACATAAAAGTAAAATTAGCTATGACTTTGCCAGCCAAAGTCTCTGTCCTCAGAGTCCGTTAGATGAGGTCTGTGGAGCTCTTTCGGCTGCCTCAGCCTCACTGTGGTAAAAGTCAGCACCCTCCAGGGAGCAGTCTTCGTGGCTGTCCACCCGACAGCTTCGGTGAGTCACAGTCCTCATGTCCCCAAGTCCCCAAAAGATATAAAATAGTACTTTCCTTTCTGAGTCATTCATTCGTGATCTCTATCCACCCATTCCAGTGTGACAGGTTGTGAGAATTTGTTTTCTTTTTCCTTTATGGAAAAGTAAAAAGCCACCTCCAAGCATAAGAGCTGTCCATGCTCAGCTGGAGAGCTCTTTAAACATAGAAGCCGACTGACCCTTCTGCCACCAGAGTTACAAATCACAGATCCCGGGAAAGAGCCTCTGCTCATTATTATTGTTATTGTTATTATTATTATTATTAAAGACTAAACCTATTCAGTGACAAATAAGAGTTCACAAGGCAACTTAAGCAACAAAGCAAGTCTGTGTAGGATTTACAGAAGCGGCAGAACCACAGGTAGGAGGCAGGTCCCTCGCACAGAGCCTTGGGTCACTAGCAGCGAAGCCCATTTCCGCTCTTTCTGACTGGGCATAATCTTTCTCTCTCCATAATCTGGCATCGGCCTGTCCACGTCTGTGAGGGATTAGGTTGAGGTAGGAAGACCTGCCCTCAGAGTAGGCAACACCATTCTCTTGGCTTGGGGCTTCATCTGAATTAAAAGGAGGAAGTTAGCTAAACAGAAGCATTTATTTCTGTAGGTGCAACGCAACCACCACCTCAAGCTCTTGCCACCATGATCCCCCACTTTGCTCCATGTCGTCAGCACCACATTCTTTTCTGTACTGTGAGTTGACTCACATTGATTTTTTTTTTTTTTTTTTTTTTTTGGTCTTCAGTTTTTCTGAAACTTCCCCAACTCTCTTGAGTAGCAGAATTCATTTTCACCTCCTTATGCCACTTCAGTAACTGGCTTGCATCGTTAGTAATCGTGTCGTACTGAATTTCCGATATTCACACTGAGGCTCCCTGCCCAGTAGTGTGTGAGCTGATTAAGCATAGGGATGGTTTCTACCCACTGATTTCATGTTAGATGAGCAAAAGATGTTTCTTAAAAGCACAGATCAATAAATGAATGAGCTACACCAACCTTGAGCTAAAATTTGAGTCACTGTGACAGCCATCAGTCCATTTTCTTTTTATATGCCTTTCTGGTTTTACACCCATTCCCAAATTCCTATCAGATATTTCTGGTATTATCCAGGGACAAGTATTATATATGTTCTCATTCATCATTTGAAATATATTTTAATTAGATAATTTGTTTTTTCCTGGATATGTGTGTAAGTACATGAGGGAAGGTCAGGGTTCAACTTGAAAAAGTCGTTCTTTTTCCCGTCATGTGTGTTCCAGGGATTGACCTCAGGTTGTCAGGTTTGACTGTGCGTGGATTCCTTTGGAGTCATCTTGGTTCTTCCTTGCCTTTCAGCCTGAGTGTTATACCTTCTGCTAATCCATCTCACTAGTGCATCTTCTAGGACCAAATAATATACAAGACCCTGGAGAGGTAACAATTGATGATGGCGATAATTATTTATTTATTGTTTCTATTGAGCTATACATTTTCTCTGCTCCCCTCCCTTCCTCTCTCCTCCCCTTCTTCCCTTTCCTATGGTCCCCATGCTCCCAATTTACTCAGGAGATCTTGTCTTTTTCTTTTTTCTTTTTCTTTTTTTTTGGTTTTTCGAGACAGGGTTTCTCTATGGTTTTGGAGCCTGTCCTGGAACTAGCTCTTGTAGACCAGGCTGGTCTAGAACTCACAGAGATCCGCCTGCCTCTGCCTCCCAAGTGCTGGGATTAAAGGCGTGCGCCACCACCGCCCGGCTAGATCTTGTCTTTTTCTACTTGCCATGGAGATTAGATCCATGTATGTCTCTTTTAGGGTCCTCATTGTTGTCTAGGTTCTCTGGGATTGTGAATTGTAGGCTGATTTTTCTTTGCTTTATACCAAAAAGCCACTTATGAGTGAGTACATATGATATTTGCCCTCAAGTTTCAAAATGTAATTGTTTTTTTCCCCACTGTGTAGTACTCCATTGTATAAACGAACCACATTTTCCTTATCCATTCTTCAGTTGAGGGGCATTTAGGTTGTTTCCAGGTTCTGGCTATGACAAACAATGCTGCTATGAACATAGTTGAGTACATGTCCTTGTGGTACAATTGAGCATCCTTTGGGTGTATATCCAAAAATGGTATTGCTAGGTCTTGAGGAAGGTTGTTTCCTAATTTTCCTGAGAAATTGCAATACTGATATCCAAAGGGGCTGTATCAGTTCGCATTCCCATCAGCAATGCAGGAATGTTCCCTTTACCCCATATCCTCTCCAGTATAAGTTGTCATCAGTGTTTCTGATCTTGGCCATTCTTACAGGTGGAATTTCAGAGTTATTTTGATTTGCATTTCTCTGATGGCTAAGGATGTTGAGCATTTCCTTAAGTGTCTTTCAGCCATTTTAGATTCATCTGTTGAGAGTTCTCTGTTTAGATCTGTACCCCATTTTTATTAGATTGTTTGTTCTTTTGATGATAAATTTCTTGAGTTCTTTGTATATTTTGGAGATCAGCCCTCTGTTTGATGTGGGGCTAGTGAACATCTTTTCCCATCCTGTAGGCTGTTGTTTTGTCTTGTTGACCATGTCCTTTGCTTTACACAAGCTTTTCAGTTTTATTTAATTGTTTTTCTCAGTGTCTGTGCTACTGGGATTGTATTTAGGAAGTGGTCTTCTGTGCCAATGCGTTCAAGTATACTTCCCACTTTCTATTCTATGAGGTTCAGTGTGGTTGGCTTTGTGTTGAGGTCTTTGATCCATTTGGACTTGAGTTTTGTGCATGGCGATAGATCTATTTTCGTTCTTGTACATGTTGACATTTAGTTATGGAGGGCAATGATTTCTATGAGACAGTAAGTAGCATTTGTCTTTCCCAAGTTTCGAAATTAAGTAAAATAAGAGAATAAAAGAAAAAGCTGGTATCTAAAGCAAAGTCACAACACTTAAAACTTCCTAACAAGGGGTCGGATAAGCGACCCCAAAAACTCCAGCAAAGAACTCCTTCAGCTGATAAACACCTTTAGTAGCGTTGCAGGATACAAGATCAATTCCAAAAAATCAGTTGCCCTCCTATACACAAAGGATAAGGAAGCAGAGATGGAAATCAGAGAAGCATCACCCTTCACGATAGCCACAAATAGCATAAAATATCTTGGGGTAACTCTAACCAAGGAAGTAAAGGATCTATTTGACAAGAACTTTAAATCAATGAAGAAAGAAATTGAGGAGGATACCAGAAAATGGAAGGATCTCCCTTGCTCTTGGATAGGGAGGATCAACATAGTAAAAATGGCAATTCTACCAAGGGCAATTTATAGATTCAATGCAATCCCCATCAAAATCCCATCAAAATTCTTCACAGATCTTGAGAGGACAATAATCAACTTTATATGGAGAAACAAAAAACCCAGGATAGCCAAAACAATCTTATATAATAAAGGATCGTCTGGAGGCATTACCATCCCTGACCTCAAACTCTATTACAGAGCCTCAGTATTGAAAACAGTTTGGTATTGGCATAAAAACAGAGAAGTCGACCAATGGAACCGAGTAGAAGACCCTGATTTTAACCCACAAACTTATGAACACCTAATTTTTGATAAAGGAGCTAAAAGTATTCAATGGAAAAAAGAGAGCATCTTCAACAAATGGTGCTGGCAGAACTGGTTGTCAACGTGTAGAAGAATGAAAATAGATCCATATCTATCACCATGCACAAAACTCAAGTCCAAATGGATTAAAGACCTCAATATTAGTCTGAACACACTGAACCTGATAGAAGAAAAAGTTGGAAGTACTCTACAACATATGGGTACAGGAGATCACTTCCTACGTTTATCCCCAGCAGCACAGACATTAAGGGCAACATTGAATAAATGGGACCTCCTGAAACTGAGTAGCTTCTGTAAAGCAAAGGACACTGTCACTAAGACAAAAAGGCAACCCACTGACTGGGAGAAGATCTTCACCAACCCTGCAACAGACAAAGGTCTGATCACCAAAATATATAAAGAACTCAAGAAACTAAACTTTAAAATGCTAATGAACCCAATAAAAAAATGGGGCACTGATCTGAACAGAGAATTCTCAACAGAAGAAATTCAAATGGCCAAAAGACACCTAAGGTCATGCTCAACCTCCTTAGCGATAAGGGAAATGCAAATTAAAACAACTTTGAGATACCATCTTACACCTGTCAGAATGGCTAAAATCAAGAACACCAATGATAGCCTTTGCTGGAGAGGTTGTGGAGAAAGAGGCACACTCATTCATTGCTGGTGGGAATGCAAACTTGTGCAACCACTTTGGAAATCAGTGTGGCGATTTCTCAGGAAATTTGGGATCAACCTACCCCAAGATCCAGTAATACCACTATTGGGAATATACCCAAGAGATGCCACATCAAATGACAAAAGTATCTGTTCAACTATGTTCATAGCAGCATTGTTTGTAATAGCCAAAACCTGGAAACAACCTAGATGCCCTTCAATGGAGGAATGGATGAAGAAAGCGTGGAATATATACATATTAGAGTACTACTCAGCAGTAAAAAACAATGACTTCTCGAATTTTGCGTGCAAATGGATGGAAATAGAAAACACTATCCTGAGTGAGGTATCCCAGACTCAAAAAGAGGAACATGGGATGTACTCACTCATAATCGGTTTCTAGCCATAAAATAAAAGACATTAAGCATATAATGTGTGATCCTATAGAAGCTAAATAAGAAAGTGAACCCAAAGAAAATCATATAGTCATCCGCATGGAGAGGGGGAAGTAGACAAGATTCCAGGGCAAAAACTGGGAACTTGCGGGTGAGGTGGCATGGGCCAAAGGGGAAATGGGATGAGAAATATGAGAAGGGGAGGATGGGAGGAGCTCGGAGGATTGGGATGGTTGGGATATAGGAAGGATGGATACGGGAGCAGCGAAGTATATATCCTATCTAAGGGAGCCATCTTAGGGTTGGCAAGAGACTTGACTCTTGAGGGGTTCGCAGGTGTCCAGGAATATGTCCCCAGCTGGTACCTTGGGCAACTAAGGAGAGGGAACCTGAAATGACCCTATCCTATACTGATGAATATCTTGCATATCACCTTAGAACCTTCATCTGGCGATGGATCGAGGTAGAGACAGAGTCTCAATTTGGAGCAACGGTCTGAGCTCTTAAGGTCCAAATGAGGAGCAGAAGGAGGGAGAACATGAGCAAAAAATCAGGACCACGAGGGATGCACCCACCCACTGTGACAGTGGAACTGATTTATTGGGAGCCCACCAAGGCCAGCTGGTCTGGGACTGAATAAGCATGGGTTGATTCCGGACTCTCTGAGCATGGCGGTCAATGAAGACTGATGAGAAGCCAAGGACAATGGCACTAGGTTTCGATCCTAATACATGAACTGGCTTTGTGGGAGCTTAGCCTGTTTGGACGCTCACCTTTCTGGACGTAGATAGAAGGACCTTGGTCTTCCCGCAGGGCAGGGAATTTGGACTGCTCTTCAGTATCGAGAGGGAGGGGGAATGGAGTGGGGGGAGGAGAAGAGGAGTGGGGATAGGGGGAGGGAAGTGGGGGGAGGGCAATATTTGGGAGGAGGGGAGGGAAATGGGAAATGGGGAGCAGGTGGAAATTTTAATTAAAAAAGAATAAAAATAAATAAATAAGTAAAAAAAAAAAAAAAAAACTTCCTAACAAAGCTGTTATGGGAGACTGTGCCTTGCATTGCTGAATAAGTGTTATCTCTGTCTGTGTGTGGGTTTGTGGGAGTGACAGTGCCCACTGAGGCCAAAGGCATCAAGTCCCCCCTAGAACTGGAGATACAGTTGGCTATAAGCCGCCTGACACGGGTACTGGAAATTATACTCAGATTCTCGGCAAGAGCAATGCACACTCTTACCCACGGAGCCATGTCCCCAGCCCCAGCTGGAGATTTAAAGGGACTCACCGATTCAGTGGTCCCTGGGGATTCCCACAGTGGTCAATTCTATATAGTAAACTAGCCACGGGGAAACAGTGTGTGTTCCCCAAGCGAAAACTAGTCACCCACGGAGAAGGCAGGGAAGTTGAGTCGATGAAAAATATAATCCTGGCTATTTCTTGGCTATCCGCCTCTCCCTATCGCTGTCTCTCACAACAGCAAGGGCGCATCCGCCACTGTCTGCGCATCTAGAGGTGCAGCCGGCGCTGGTCCCACTCAAAGGCTGTCTCCGTGATGGCCGAGGCTTTGCCAAAGCCGCTAACACCTGGTCAAGATGACAATGTCTGTGCTGATGCTTGTGGTTGCCATGGTTGGTCGCCAAAGTGGCCGACGATATTGCTGGCACGAGGTCTGCATGCTCGGCATCTCGGTGACTGTCTCCATCAGGACCTCTTTATGTTTTTTCTTTTCCTGTGGCCTGTCAGCATAATACTCAGGCTGGGATGGTGAAGATGGATCAGACGGATAGCTCTAGAGGGGGCCATGAGCAGCACCTCAGAGAGATGTCAGCAAAACTGAAGAAAGACAGCAAGTCCTCATGCAGCTTTTTTGGAAGGAGCCTGACGGATCACATCAGCTACCCTGAAGTATGAATTTTTAATGATTGCAAAATCCATTAATATCTTGTGAATAACACCAATTATTTGCAATGTATGTTTTTATTTTGGTGTTAAAAACCGAATATGTTAGTATGCTAAATGAAAATGTGTCAAATACGCCTGCTTTTCTAACTTGGTGCTGATTTCCTTCATTGTATTATTCTGGAAGTTTTAAAACTAAGAATTTGAAACTCCATGAGTCTGAGAGGCCCCCTTACTCCCTTCACCCCTCTGCCCCTCCCACTTTGGATCACTGTCCTAGTATATATGGACTTGCTTGTTCTAGAACTTTCTTTTTTTTTTTTTTTGGTTTTTTCGAGACAGGGTTTCTCTGTGGTTTTGGAGCCTGTCCTGGAACTAGCTCTTGTAGACCAGGCTGGTCTCGAACTCACAGAGATCCGCCTGCCTCTGCCTCCCGAGTGCTGGGATTAAAGGCGTGCACCACCACCGCCCGGCTAGAACTTTCTTGAGCAGTGATTCTTCCCCTCTATTTCCCATCTAAGAGAATTCCTGGTGTGTCTCCTACATGCCTACAAGTCCTTACAACATGCCTTGACATGTCTGAGCCCTGGCCTGAATGGGCTTAATGTGGGCTGAGTTTCCTGTAGGGACAGGAATAAACCAAGAAGGGTTTATCTAAATTGATCCAGGGGCTTATTTCAGTTAATAATAGAAACTTTCATGCGGCAGGTAGAAGGAGGGTCACATCACTCAAATTTGTTTCTAGTCTTCTGTGCTTCCCTTGGAGTCTACATTCAGCCCTGCCTCAGCCCACACATTTCAGCAGTCACCCACAAAAGTCTCAAGGGTTCATCAGTTCAGGAATGGTTCATGCCCATTTTTGTGGGGGCCTCGCTAAACAAACCTTGCTGGGTGGGGCTTCTAGATCTTTCCATGCGTTGTTTCTCACTTCTGCTTCTATTTAGGACTCAAATATATTTGTGGTTTGTGTTTGTTTCCTGGGGAAGGTGTTCCTTGAAATGCCTCTCAGAAGCTGGGAGTAACAAGAAGGAAGAAGAGGAAGCTTGCACAGGTCTTTTGAAGGCCTGCAACTGCCGGTGGATGTGTTGTCTTTGCACAGGGCACCACTATGCTTTCCCTTTGCCCGCTCGCCCACCAGCGAATCCAGCTGGTTGTTTCGTATATAGCATCGTTCCTCAATTCTTAGTGATATTGGAATTTTTGGGGTGCTTACAGTTGTTGCTGGATCCCTGGCTATTTTGGTTAACAGCATCACGAGGGTCTCACTGTAGACTCTCCAGACCTTGTGATCTCTCTGAAAAAATAAAAAGAATCAGAAAGAACACACAAGCATGGTGTAGCAATGTAATGTAGAAGATAATACAGTTTATCACAGAGCATAGAGAACAAAGCTGAATACAAAGCTTAAGAAGGGGTAAAAATGGTCAGATGGACCATCACGCTGAACTACATTCTAGCTTGGTTTTATGCAGTTTCTAAATAGTCCAGCAGACAGCTTCCCAGAGGAATGTTTTCCTGGATAGGTGATTGACAGGCCCATTTGGATTGACTCTTCCATGAGAGGATGAGCTATGCCCTTGTGCTTTATCACAGAGCATTCTGATTGTGATCTTAGAGGGCTAAGGACTCCTAGAATCAGGTTTAGTTACCAGCTAATGCCCATCCACATAGCAGGTTAGGATGTCACCTCCTCCCAGGGCCAGAGGTATAACTTGGTCCATTCCCTGGATTGGGAGTTCTGGTACTGTAGTTCTAGGCTTCGCCTTACAAGCTGTTGATTATAAGAGGAAGGTCCAGTCCTAATGGCTTCTGACCCTGCCAACTAGCAACCTAACAGTGTCACCGCCAGCCTGTGCCTGTCTGGAGCACACAAGCAGAGGCTCAGGTGCCTCATTCTCTTAGGTAAGTAGGAGCATTGCTTTTGGGAAGTGAGATGCTGCCTTTACATTATTCAGTGAGCCTCCCTCCAGTTCGAAGGCCTTTGCCACAGCAGGGGAAGCAGCAGGAAAGAGCCAGGGTTTACCAGGAAGGGAAATATACAAGGGAGGAGTCAGCAGCAGGAGATACCACGCAGGGGCCAGACCACTGCACAGCCTGGACTCCTCTGTTTTCCAGTTGGGCGTGGTGAAAGGGGAGTGTGAAGCTTGCAGGTGGCCATCAATCACCACCACTGCCACCCTTGGGGACACTTGTTAACAGGTGTGGTCCTGTGTATATTGCTCATGGGTCTGGTTCTTTCTAGACGGTTGTTTGGGGACAGTAGCTTCTTTTGTGTCATTTTCACGTTATTTACCCAGTTCTGGGTCTTAATGGCTCTTGATACAAATATGACAAGTGGGGTGTGCTTTGTCCCCTCCCTTTAGCTTTCCCCTATGTGCTCCACTCCTCATCACAAAGGAAATCCCTTTCTTTCGCTTGGCAGTTTAGCTCATAGTGTTTCATACTCTTGAAGCTGGCCTCCCTGGGGTTGAAGAGAAGTAGTTTCAAAGGGATTAATTGCTTAGAGGATAAGAACCTTAATACTTAAAAAAACAACAGCGCTTATAGCACCCCAAAGTTGATTTTCCATTCTGTGGAGTGTTTCTTAGCACTACAGGTCTGAGGCAGGTATTCTACTGTAGGGGAGGAAAAAATCTTTTTCTCTCTACCTTCCTTTGGGCCTGTGAGTGAAACCAATACAAGACAGGTGAACAAAAGAAAAACGAAGTCAGTTTTAATTACGTACATCTACGCTGTTGGCTCACAGAGAAAAATGTGGCTCAGGAAAGCAGCCAGAATTGGGCATTTATATGCCATCTTAGGCACGACAAGGAGAACGGGATTTTAATCTCTGTGGGGAAGGGGAATTACGACCAAGCCTAGATGATGAGCAAGGCTGTCTGTTAAAATGCATCTTGCAGATTTGACTTGGTACTTTCCTCTGGTGGTGAGTTACACCCCTTACCCTCTTCTTCTGGTGCAGGAGAGTATGTCACCTTTTCAGATGGGAGTTGCTTTTCTGAGTGCCGATGCCCCTAAAAAGGGAAACCTACGTCCTATTTTCAGAGTTTTTCCTGGGTCTGCCATTCCTCAATTGCCTTCAGCACAGAAGAGACCATATGCTGAAGAGCCTATTTTGGGGTGGCATATTCCTGTCCCCATCACTATCATGGTTCTTTCTACATTGGGATAGACTTTTAAAATCATATGTGCTTCAGTTTATATGGTCAGTACATTTGGGGACCATGACACTAATTTCTGTAGGTTTCTGGTATTGCTGTGATGCTCTGCCGAGTGGAATCTGGTGACCCAGTGTGAATAACCTATACTGTGTCTTCAAGGAAGCACACTTATACTCTTTCAGGATGCTTCGTGGGTCCAGAACCCATTGGGCACACGTCAGCATCAGTCAGCACAAAGAGGAAAGAGAAGAAGGCATGGGAGGGGCTGTTCAGAGCTCAGAGGGGCTGGTACGCTGAGTGCTGTCTGGCCAAAGGATGAGCTAATGACCAAACCTGAATGTCTGCTCCTTGCCTCTCCCATATCCAGTCCTGCTGCTGCCAAGAGACCCTGTTTTCCTGTGGGATCCATTTCTTTCCCATTTTATCATGTATGGCCCTGATGGGGTTCTTGTTCTGGGGTGGCAGCTGGATTAAGGCCTAACCAATTGTTACAGCATGTTTGTTGGCACAGGGTAGGGTGGGGATCCAAACCAGCGGAGTCATTTGGAAAGTTCTTAAGAGCTATGAACAAGAAATGTGTTCTCCAGATATGAATTCACAGGGAGTGAGGTCAGGGAGAGCAGGAACCCCAGAGTGACAGTTCTGATGGTGTCCTTGCTGGGGGACAAACATTCCAGGAGAGAGCTCTGGTTCTTGTTTCTTTCCTTTTCTCCAAAATGAGTACCTCTGCCTAGAAGTTTGACAGAGATGGAGAGACGGTGCCTGGAGTTACCAGCTCATCCTTCTCTTAAATGTCAACCAGTTTCTTCCATAAGTCAGTCCTTTACAAAGCACTCAGACTGATCCCTCCTGCTATGTAGGAGCTCTGAACTCTCTCTTATTCCCTTCCCCCATCCTTCCACCCGCATCCCCTAGCTTAAGAATCTGTAATAAACATCTGTCTAAAACCCACCCTCTGTGGTCTGTGAATTATTCTTCAAAATAAGAACTTGAAAGCCACTTTAGAGGCCTTTGGATTTTTTTCCAGGATGCTAGCTCCTTAAGGGGAGAAAGCCTCCATTGTCCCCAGACACCCAATATTCCTGTGTCACCGGGAACATGTTTCCAGGCCAGGCGGCACTGTTTCAGGGCTGTAGAGAAGGACAAAGAGCCCCAGAGAAAGGAACCGACACAGAAGCTGACTCAGAGGACGCCTAGAAAACCAGGCCCAGAAATCAGCTGAACCTTCACGCTCGAACTTCCGATTTTCCCAAGGAAACGAGCTGATGGGTTTCTTTTTGGTTCAGATCTGTTTGGGTCAAATACGGTTGGCATTTGCAAATGTGAAGGAAAACCCTGGAATGTTGACATTGGGTTGGTCCGATTCCTTCAAGTCCAGACGGTGAACATAGTGTGAAGACAGAAAGAAAAAGCCAACCCTGCTAAGAGAGTGCTAGAAAGGTCTACGGTGCAGGAGCAATGGCCCTGTGAAGTACAAGCGCCCGCACGGTGACAGGCTCTGTCAATAGCTGATATGTTACTTGTCTTCCAATTCAGTTTTTAAGGTTTAGCTTTCGGCTAACTCCCCAACATTTTTGTCTAAAACATCATTTTCAAAATCTAAATATAGGCTGTAAACCTTCCCAAGGCCTACTGACCTTCTGAGAAATATGTGAACTATAAAAACCAAAAATAAACCAAGTCCCTTTTCTAAAACCTTTAACCATCTGAAAGTCAAAAAGGGCCATGAATTCCTACAGTTCAGTTCACTGAGACTTTGTTACCAATAGCAACAGATAGTTATTTTGAACACAAACTCTAACATCACTCTCTTTTTCCATATTCTTATTGGCAGATGGGCAGAAGAATCTATGGCAACCTCCCACGGTGAAGATATGAGATAATTTTAGATAACGCCAGACATGTATCCACTTTGCCCTTCAACCCCTCATACACTCTCAGAACCTATGGCTTAAATTCCATTATCTTTTGTGTCCACACTGATCAGAACATGAGGTTCCATCCTGGTTAGGGGTTCCATCTAAACAATATAAAGAGCACCTAGGTTTGAATGGCTCGTCTGTGAAGACAAGAGAGCACACAAGGAAGGCTGAGAGGTCCTTGGACTCACAGATAAACACTAGGAGAACCAGGAGTGTTAAACACACAAAGAGGGAGATGTGCAACCTGATTTCCACCCAGAAGACTGGGAGCAGGCATAGTTTATAGCCTGGTGGGGACCTTTGTGTTCTCTGTATGGCTGAGATCACGGCAGACCCTCCCTAGACCCTTCTTGTGAGCTTGTCCATCTATAAAACCCATCTTTATAGAAGATATCACTCGCCCTTTATAAGGAGTTTGGGTGTCAGCCACATTTTAAGCTTTGTTGTGCATACTGGATTGAATTACTTGCCACCAGCAAGATTTTCACCAAATTGTGTGCTGCGCTTAAATATGCCTAAAATAAACTTCTCAGGGTCAAACTCCCGAAGTTTGAACCAATACCGGTTACTGAGTCCTGTTGACAGAGCTGCCTTCTAGCCCTCCAAAGATCACTACTCTGCTGGTCATGGTGGCTGAAGAGATCTCCTGTCTTAGGGTTTCTCTTGCTGTGACAAAATACCATGATCATAAAAGCAAGCTGGGGAGAAAAAGCTTTATTTGGCTTACACTTCCAGATTGGAGGAAGTCAGAACATGAAATCAAGAAGGGCTGGAACCTGAGGCAGGAGCAAACACAGTGGCTGTGACAGAGAGCAGCTTACTGACTTGCTTCCAGTGACTTGTTCAGGTGACCTTCTTATAGAACCTCAGCCCATCCACCAGGGCTGGACCCTCCCCGATCAACCACTAATTGAGAAAACACCGTACAGCTGGATCTCATAGAGGCATTTTCTCAGCTGAGGCTCCTTTCTTTCTCACAACTCTAGCTTGTATCAAGTTTAAACACAACCCCCCCCCCCCCAGTATAAATGTTTTTTTCTCAAACCACTGCTAGGAAGAAGAATGATAATTTGGAGTCACTTGGGAAATGTCACCTCTGCTTGAAAAGTCCTACAGGAGTTAACGCTTCTGCTTTTGGAAGAATTGTCATTAATTCTCACAACGCCTTTCCATTCACGTCTTGGAAATGCTCAGCACCCTTTCAGACCCATCGTCCGTAGTTGTCTGCATGGAAAGCAAGGCCAGTTAGTGACAAGTGCGTAGGAATGGCTTCTGCAGTATGTTAGAGTCTGGTACACTCAAACTTTCTCTCAAACATCTTACTCACTTTCCATGAGAGCTGGGGTGGCAATGATTCGTGTGGTGGTTTTGAAACACACCTCTAAGTTCTTTTACATACACCTCATAACATGGTGGAGGTGGTTAGTTGCCTTGGAATATTGAATTGGCTTTAAAAGAAGAGAATGCACGAAGTGGCACTGTGTGGCTTCTGGTGGTGTATTAGATAAAGTAATACAGTGTCTTCTAGGCTGACTAGGACAGATACCTTGGGAACCTGAAGTTAAACATGGGAAGCAGGTTCCTCAGAGCTGGCATGAACCTCTTCTTCATTTTGGGGGTTGTTCTGTGTGACTTCTTATCTTCCTTGAGGCTGGCCTTCGTTCCTCTTCACGTGAAACATTCTGGGAGTGGGAAGGCGGTGATGGGGTAGTGGGGAGGGGCTGATCATCCAGCCAATCCAAATGAAGGAGTAGAGAGCGCTTGACCTCTTGATGCCAGGTATTGGGAGGATTAACGACTGCTTTTAATAACCTAAGAGTGGCCATCTAAATGCCTCTCCTTGAACAACAGGAGTTAAAGGACTGAATTTTAAGGTGCAGAACTGGTTTATCCCTTCTCGATTCACGAAGTGTCACAAGAAGCTGCACTGAAAAGTGCCTGGGCCTCTTTCCTTTCGTCTTGCAGAACACTTGCCCTTTCTTTTCCCTAAGAACAATGGTCCCATTGGACCTGTGTGCAGGACTAGGCAGAGTCACCAATTAACTCTGAGAGCTCCAGGCCTAGAAAACAGAAAGGAGGGGGGTGAAGTCTTCATAGGGTCCTGAGCAGTGGTCTTGAACCTCCCCAGGCTACTTCACACTGCAACTGAGGGAAGAGAAGAACTGTGTGTCCCAATGCAGAACAGAGGACAGGATCTGGAGCTGGGAGATTATTGAAAGTGGGGACTCCCATGTGGGGTAGGAGGGTGGGTAAGAGAAGGCAGAAATAACATGAGACCTGCCCAGAGACACGTGGCAAGTGGAGGGCATGGGTTGGCGGGAAGAAGGCACTCTCCTAGTCTCTGTGCCCCTGTCACAACCAGGCTGTCTTGCACAGTGTCTTCTTCCCACATCACATACTCTGCTTGGCGCACTTTGGATGCAGGGGTGGGGAGGGGGATTGTGCTCACTACAGTCAAAGAAGCAACGAAGGGACGAATCCTACTCCCGATCTCGCTGACCCCTCATGTGGACAGCATGAAAACAGCGCCAACCTGAGCCCCAGCTCTAACCGGGGATGTCCCAGGCTGGGCGAGGAAGCCTCCAGCTAAGTTCTAAACTGTAGCCCTTTAGTTTCTCACATTCCTGGCTCCCGTGGCAGAAACACGAACAGCTGACCAGTTCTATGATGGAACATCCTCCTTCAGCCTTGTTTGCGAATATGAAGAAGAAACAGAAGCTCGCTCCCTGGACATGCGTCAGACGAGTGTGGCGAGGAGGGCAGCTTCCCACCGAGAGCCCTTTTCCTACTCTGGGAGAACTGGACCGAGGCTCACGAGAGCTTGGCTGTCCTTCTACAGCTACTCCCATTGAGGGTCACTACCAGAGAGTTTGTTCCTGACAGGATCGAAGCTATCCCTGAATTGTTTTGAGTCAACAATCCTGAAGCCAGAAACTTAGATCAAGACTCTTCCCTCAACATCACATCAGCCAAAGGAAAAATGCTGGCATTCTGACAGAAAGGATGTGACGAACTAAAAGTCTCAGTGCTGTCCAAAATCAGAAGCAGATGCACAGATCTGAGGACACCGAAGGGATTGGTGGATAAAGCTGCGAAACACAGAGCAACGAGTAGGCGGTGGAGTCATCAATGCAGAGCGGATGGGCTGTGTCGGAGTCAGGTTGCAATGTGTGGAAAGAAGAGGAAAGACAACGGTGAGGGCTCTTGACTAGAGTAGGAGACAGAACCTCATCATTGTTATGCTGTTGAGCCCTTGCTGAGGTTCTGTGTCAGCACTTCTGCCCCCGAGGCAGTTTGCTGTCTGGAATTCCCCTGTTCGTGGAGGTGACTGTCCTGACATGTTTCTCAGTCACCCACAAGCCCCAGTGCCTTTGCTCACCCCCTAAAAGAGGTGACTGTATCTGAGGAAGGAAAGGCACACTTTTCTGTCCTTTATTTTTGGTTCTTATGTGATATCATTGCAATATATGTGTTATGAAGGGCCAATTTTTAAAGCATAATATTTAAGTTTCCCCTACTTTGTATTTAATCTCACATCTATAGAACTCTGCCTTATTGGCATGGAAACTGCACTGGAGACTCCGTCTTCACATCAGTATCTCCCTGTGAACAAAGGCAAAAGCCAAACCCAAGTATTAGCTGCTCACTTCCTTCCTCCCCGGTGTGCCTAGTAACTTCCCTGCTCTTAGTTTTCTCTCTAGCTTTGCCCAATGGCAACGAAAGGCAAGACAAATGCCTGCCTACCAAGTGCTTTCCCGTAAGCAAGGCAGCGGCTTGCACCTGAAGGATGATGACCTTGTGTGTCTAAAGAATGTCAGGATTCAGGCTGGTTTGGATGCTGCTACAGTGAAAACAACCACAGTGTTTGGCGTTGTATCTCAATTTTAATTCCTATTTCTCTCCATGAGGCACACTGAAGATAGGCGAGCTTTGCCCCCAAATCCTTTTATGTCTTACCAGCCCACACAGGCTCTGAACTCCTTGCTCCTGGAATCCTGTGGTGTCTTTGAACACACTTCACAGGAGGAATTAAATGTGGGTCTCCTTAAGTCACTCCCAAAGCAGAAACTAGGACTCATTTTACTTTCAAATCTTCAAGTGGATCAAAACTTTGGTCAGAAAATCCGTAGAGGATGTGTGAGATTTGATCATGAGGGAACAGGTGTTTGGACAAGACTTCCCCCATGTATTCCAGCTTCTGACGTGGACTGCTGCCCTAACCGTCACCAGTGCCCTCTGGGGCAGCATTTACTGTATAAATGAGTGGACTGCGCACGCATGGAGAGACCAGCCCTCTCCACTCACAAAATTACCGAGCTGACATTTCAGAGCTACTTGTAGTTTATTCATGCCACTGAAATTATTAATCATCACTGAAATAAAATGGAGACTCTGGAGAAATGCCCCAGTAGTTTTGGTTTGCAGAGGACAGTATCTTAAGCTTATATGAGACCTCAAAACCCACCTTCACAGTGACACACTTCCTCTAACAAGACCACACCTACTCAAGGCCACACCTCCTAATAGTGCCACTCCCTTTGGGGACCATTTTTTTTTTCAAACCTACACATAATTCTTCCCTCACCCTAACCCCATTGATATGAAGCTGAGGTGAAGACTGAGATCTGGCACTGTCTCTTCAGGGACAGTAGAAGCCCACAGAAAAGACTTGACTAATGTTCAAATTTTTGAAGCCCAAGGCAGCCGAGTGTTTAAGACAGAAGCAAGAATGGGTTTGAACTCTTGGTCCTGTGAGACTGTAAGGAATAGTGTATCCACAGAAGAACAGCAGTATTCTTTCTGTGAGACGAGTATATGAAAGACCGGGAAGGTGCGTTAGAGTGTGAGAAACAACTCCTAAAGATCAGCGCAGCTCTCAGCTCACCTTGCCCTAGGAAAGTAAGACATACAGAAGGAAAGAAAGGTAAAAAGTCCTACGGCAAAATGTGGATGAATACAAATAGGTTAAATTAAGTTACAGAGCTCATGGGACAAGCCTAAGCTAAGGTCAATCATTCATAATTAATAATAGCCTCTGTGTCTATATTTGGGAGCTGATTGGCGGCCCAAAGAAAATTCTCTTAACACAAAGGCTCTGACATTATCAGTGCTCAGAATCTGGTGATATTATTGGAGGATGGTGAAAGGTAGGTAGTGGGGCCTAGCTGCAGAAAGTAGGCTATTCGAGGCATGTTGTTGGGAGCTGTATTTCCTGGCCTTTTCTGTATTTTATTCTCTTTGCTTTCTGTTCCCACAAAATAAATAACAGCCTTCATGTTCCAACAGCCTTGGTGTTCTGTCTAAGCAACTATAGACTGAGCCCTTTGAAACCATGAGCCACAGTAAATCATTCCTCTTTTAAGTTGGTTCTGCCATGCATTTGGTTATAGTACCAAGAAACATAACCAACATATCTTACATTTTTAAGAGTTATTCATCTCTTTTTTACCTTTTGCTCACAAGAATTGCCTCTATATCTTAGTCCCTTGACTTTTGATTATTTTCATTTCATTTTATTTTCTTTTGAGACCTTGTCTTGTGTAGCCAAAGCTCTCTTGGAACACAATGTGTAACTGAGGATATCTTTAAACCTGATCCTCTTGCCTCCAACCTCCCAAGTGTGAGAATCGCAGGTGTGCAGCAGATCACCAGATCTTTTACAGTCAGTGTGTGTGTGTGTGTGTGTGTGTGTGTGTGTGTGTTTGCCAAGCAGGAGTAGGACAAAACAGAGAGCTTGTGGCCGAAGAGCCATGGTTTATACTCCTGTAATATGCAGAGGGAAGAGCTATGTGCAGTTCCAATCTAAATTAAGAAGACCTCCATTGTGGGGAAGAAGTCAAGAAACCTGAGGCAACACTACTAAAAAGAGCCCATTTCATAGTCAACATTGCCAGAACTACAGCATCATCTTCCAAAACAAGCAGAGAGCAGTGTGCAATTCTGCCTCTTACAAGAGCTGGCAATGAGACTCTGAATAGTTAAAGACTTCAAAGGATTCTAGTTTCAAGAAAAAGTGTTTGCCACTCTTGCCAAATTTCAGGGTGTCATAGTCTTTTATCTGCTCTTTTAATTTTCTAAAGCGAAGCTATAGGACTCTGCTGTCAGCCAGACTGGATTCTCACACCGTGAGCCAAGCTCTCGGCAACCCCGTATGCTTCTCCACCCCTTTCTTTCAGCTTCTCTGCAAGCCCCCAATTGAAACTATAATTCAATTGCCTGTGGAGGCCTTGCCAAAATCCTATCCCCTAATCTAGGCTGTGCAGAACCCTGCTCTACAAGCTTATAAATATGGGCACTGTAAAGCTAATATCGTGCTGACAATAATAGGAGAAATTCTGAACACATGAAAGGGTTCATTTGTCTTGGGATATACCAGGGCTTCAGCATGTTAATGCATATTGCAACTTGCAAAAGAGACACAGTATTCATGTTTCCCAAGTGTGTACCACCACGGTGGACTCCTTTGTGGTATGTGTGTGCTAATTTAAGAATTTTTCAGTGAAGCCAACTATTTAGAAAATGTTGGTCCAGGAACATTCTCTAACTTTATCTTGAAGTGCATCCTTGCACATTCAACTCGCATGTAATGAGGAATGAGGAAGGAGCAGAAGCCAAGTCTTCCTTCCACTCCTGCATTGCAGTCAAGGGCCTGCTCCCAGCCTTAGATCTCTGAATCTGTTCTGACCCCAATGGCCTCCTCCTTATAGACCCTAAGTCTGGCATTTAGGATGCTCTCAGTTGACTCCATACTACCTCTTTTTGCCATTTGAGGCGAGAAGTGGGAATACAGACAGACAAGGCAGTGAACTGTATCCTTTGTAATTACCGCCCGTATTTATTATGCAGTTCTCGAATCCGTCCCTATACTCTCTCACCCTTGACCTTTTTCATCCCACCCTCTTTTTAAATAATCAAAAATTTATTCTTTGTAACTTTCATACACATATATAATGAAATATAATAATATCACTGTCTCTTCCTTCCAACTTACTCCAGATCCCTCTGGATCCAGCCATTCCCAACTTCACTTCATATCATCATCATCACCATCGCCTTCTTCCTCCTCCTCCCACTAGTTCCAATTAGTGCTGTCCATATATGCATGGGTGCGGACCGTCCAGTGGAGCATGGACACTACCAGTGGCCACTTCCTCTAGGGTGAGTGCTTCTCCCATCAGTGTGTTATTGAGCTAACAGATTCATTGCTTCATATACAGATAGTTTCTGGCCTAACAATGCTATAATTTATAATTTCTAAACTTACTATGGCACAAAGTGATATGCATTCAGTGGAAAATGTCCTATGACCACAATGCTCCTCCCCAAATCTGACCGGCGGTGGTGGCAGCTGGGACAAGCTTAGACTTGAGAATGGCTTCCCTCTCCCACAACCTTCTCCATCACATCCTCTCCCTCTACAAGGGCCTCACTGCAACCTGGTGAAGAAGATCCTGTGTTACCTTGACACTGGAGACTGACGGGAACTGATGGGAATTTTGTTTCCTTGCCCGGGTGAGCTGGAAGCAGCTGCTTGTGTCTCTGCCTTTCTACAGGGGGAAGCCAGGAGCGTTGGAGATTCCAAACTCTCAGTTTCCAGTAGGTACAGCCCTGGGCAGCTGAAATCCCAGCTCCAGCTTTAAGAAGTGTTTCCCCCGTTAAGTCTGTGTGTGTGTGTGTGTGTGTGTGTGTGTGTGTGGACACGCATGTGTGAGGTCAGTGGGTAATTTTCAGGAATTGTTTCTCTCTTTCACCATGTAGGTTCTGGGGGTCAAACTCGGGTCATCAGACTTTGCAGTACGCACCTCTACCTGATGAGAACCCCTCATCCCGCCTTGTTCTCCCAGCCTAGGTAGGCCTGCCTAGGCCTCCTGCTGTGGCTCTTTCTGGATTCCTTCTTCATCTTCCATACCATCACTTTCTTCCACCAGAAAACCAGCTCTGTGGAAATGTTGTGAGGTATATGCCAGAGAAGGCTACTTAGACAAGGGTCAAGCCTATAGGAAGTCTTTATTAGCAGGCCTTTGACAACGCTGGATGTTTGGGACCCCAGTATAGTACTGAGCCTTTCTTAGGCTTGGATTTTAAGCACAAAACCATATCCTTGGTTGATGTCCTTCATAGCAAGAACAGTTAGCCAGAATTGAAACTACAGAAGCCAAAAAGCAAGGCTAGTACATTTATGCACTTTTCCAGAGCTATGAACTTTGATGGGTTAGATCTTTGTTTTCATTTTGATAGGAATTTCTTTCTGTGTGCTGGGTTTCAAGGCCTGGCTGGTTCTTCGGTTATGGTGGTGCTTGTGCTGGGGCTCTCCTAAGGTCTGGAGGCCTGTTACGCTATCTTAAATTAGTTTGAGTGTTTTGAATGTCTCCTGCCCTCCTGTCAGGCCTTTCCTAACTCGGTGCTGTGATGGTCTGCCTCCTGTCTGCCTGCTCAGCGTCAGGCCATACCACTCTGACCACAGTGCCTCTCGCCTTCCGTCTTCCTTTCCTTTTCATCCTCTTGGGTGTGTTAGTGTCCCTCCTGGCTGAGGACCTTTGCACATGCTCTTAGTTAGTAAATGTCTATATGTATATGAGTATGCCTATGTGCATGTGTACATGTGACATTATGTACTGTGCATGCATGTGTATGCATAACTGAGTATGTGCATATGTGTGCATGTGATACTTTATTGTATATTTATACATGTGAGTATGTATATGTACATGTATGTGTGTGTATCTGTGAATGTGTGTTTGTATATATGTGCATGTGATACCCATACTGTGAATATATATATATTATGCATATGTATATGTGTATGTTTGTGCATGTGTGTAAAACTCCAGTGTGTGTAAATGTGTGTACATGAATGTGCATGTGACACACTACAAGGTCTATGTTTGTGTGTGAAGGGTGACAAGTGACACCACTCCATTCAGGAACAGGTGCAGTGATTCTAGACCACAATGGAACCAAGTGATTCCAGTGTCCCTCCAAGGACAAGCACTGTGGGCCCTGAATGAGTCAGACTTGCTCCTAGGGCTCCCCGGATGAGGTAGAGGGGAAAGCTGGGAAGCACACATGCTTGCCCTGTGGCCTTGTGTATTTCTTCAGTCTCTATCTTAAAGTGCATATGGGTTTAGGAAACTCTCTTCTGCTGACTTCTGCATGATCACTGCCTCCTTTCTGTAAGGTTATTAGCTTTCTTTGAAGGGCATTGAAATGCTATTTTCCTCTCCAGGGTGACCCACTGGCACACCCATCTCTAATGGAGTGTGGTTTTAAATGTGCGGTTGTAAAGCAAGTTACCTTCAGCACAGAGAGTCTTTTCTGATTCCTCTGTTGATGGGAGAGTCAGAACTCTAGACTTTGGAGTTCACCTCCTGTTACCTTTCTGTTTCTGAAGCATCCGTTTTCATTCTGCTAACTTTTCCATGATCACCTGCATCCCCTGCCTTTTTCCCTAGAGTGTTGCGATGGCGCTTGACTCCATCTCTGTGTTCCTCCATCCTCTTGTCTGGTTTTCTATAGTTATGTAGATACTTTGGGTAGGCTGAGGAAAAACCCAGAACAACTTGGAAATGAGCGGGAAGAAGAGCCGCATTGGAGGTCACAGGTTCAAAGTCACAGGCTGGTAGTGAGTTTGGAGGTCAAGATCAGAGGAAGAAAGGGGACCAGTCTGGAAGAAGGGGTTTGTGACTGTCCCCTACAAGTAGCTTCAAAGAATTTGGAGACTCACATTAGAGAAGCCCAGCCTGGTATTTTTGTCAAGTCAGAGCAGTAGTTGTCCCCGTTTTCTGGCCTTGGAGGACCCCAATCACTAATGATCTTTATTGAATCAGGTGGCATTGCCAGCGCTCAATGGTTTCATTGCCAGTCTTGTGAGGTTTTATTCCCTCTGAGACTCTCCCAAGTGTAATAAAGGCTCCAACCAATGCCTCTCCGTCTGCCAGGGACAGTTCACAGGGAAACCCCTTCGCCACTTTGACAAGCTGGCTGCAAGACTGGGTGGGGTTAAGTCCTGTTCTCAGACTCCGTTTCCCAGGCTTGTTGTGTCCCTGGAGGAGGAGGCTCAAGTCAAGCCACTGCTGGCCAGACTTATAGAAGTCTCTAGAATAGAACCTGGAAATAGAAAAATTATGTTGTTTTACCAAGACATTGATCTTCCCAATGAATTTCCCTTGTCCTTCCTTCTCGTCCCATCACTTAACTACACACTGACCTTGTGTAACTAAATCCTTGTACCTTGCTTGAAAGAAAAAGTCAGGAGACTCTCTTTCCTTCAGTCCAGCAGAGTCAGATTTGACTTGGTCTATGCTTTGTTCTGTTTTTGCCTGGTATGAGTTCCGGGGAAGGAGCATAAGGTGAAGAGTGGGTTCCAGAGGTATTAAAAGTAACAAAAAAAAAAAAAAAAAAAGAAAGAAAGAAAAGAAAGAAAAAATGAAAGAAACCCTTCTCCCTGATTGAAGGCTACACGAAACACAAGAAAGCATGTGGGCCCCCCATGAGCCCCAGTGACCTGAACGATGTATAAAGGCATGTCCATGTGTGTCTGGGGACATCAGAATCTCTCTTGTCTCTGTGGCTCACTTCCATTCTGGGGAGTGACCGACTTTCTGCTTTCTAATAAGCTACTTCTATCCCTCTCCTCTTCTATTACTCTCCACATGTCCATGGTATAATCCTCATACTCAGATGAAAGAATCTGAAGATCTCAGTAGCCTCCTCCAGACTCTGATCCATGCTGATAGCAGTCACACTATTTATTGTAGTACACTAATAACAGACACGTAGCTCTTAAGTTTATTAATCTTTAATGTATATCCCATCTTCTACAAGAGTTGCAGATGGTGTCTTCATCAGCTCAGGCTGCGACAATTAATTACTATAGGGTAGGTGGCTTAGGTGACAAACCCCAAATATTTGTTCCTCACACTCTGGCGGCTGGAAGTCGCAGGTGAGGAAGCCATCATGGTTGGGGTCTGATGAGGGATCGCAGATTGCTGATTTCATACTGAGTATTCACACTTCATGACCCTATATTTATGACTTTATACTGAGTCTTCACGTGATGATGGTGAGCACTAGGTAGCAATCAGAACTTTTCTCATAAAAACTCTAATCCCACTTGGATGTGTTTATCTAATTATTCTTTATCAATGAAATTCAGGAGTCAGATATCCAGGTAAGAACATGAATGATCAGAGAAAGGGCAGAGAAGTGACCAGTGACCTCCTCTCTCTTTCATTCCTCCATCCAAAAGAGTGAAATTCTAAGCCCCATCCTACTACTTCCTGTCTGTCTATCCTCACTCCTCCAAAACCTCTATGGTTAATCTTGATCAGCTAGTAGCTAGCTCTGCTCTCTGATTCAAAGCAAATTTTTATTGTCAGTTTTGGGAGCATCCGAATGCAATTAAAATATCATACAAAACCACTCACAAAGGCTTCATGGGCACTTCCTCCCAAAGGACCTACCTCCAAATACAGTCCCTCTGGGTGTTAGAGTTTAGTGCAGAAACTGGGCTTATGGAAGTGTCAAAGCTATCGCTTCATCTTAAACTCAGGGGCCAAGTAAACATCTCTAGATGTAACCAGGTCTCTTCCCTGGTTACAACAAGGTTACAACCAGGTGAGATGGGTGTAAGAACCCAGTTTTCTGCTCTTTTCCGTTTCCTTTGTGTGTATGAGAGAAGAGACCTGTGTGTGATGTGTATACATGTATATATGCATGTTGACATGTGTGGGGGTACACATACATGTTCATGTGGAGGCCCAAGGTTAACACTGGGAGATATAACATTCTCCACTTTATTAACTGAGACGGAGTTTCTCGACTGAACCCAGAGCCCATTGCTAGAGTTAGTATCACTAACCAGCCTGCTCCAGGGTCCCCTTGCTCTCTCTTACGGACTTTAGGATTGCAGGTGGATTCTAGGCATGTTCAGACAGAACATGGGCTCTAGGGATCTAAACTCTAGTCCTCATGCTTACAGGGTAAGCACTTTAACCACGGAGCAATCTCCCCAGTCCCTGTTATGTGTTTTTCGAGTGTATAACCACCGGGGCTGCTTAATTTCCTGCTGCTGTTTCATTTGACCTCTGTGTTCTAGAACAATTTAGACACTATTTAGCACAATGCTAAAATCAGTTTTTTCTAAAGATTTATTTATTTATTTATTTAATATATATGAATGTATAGATGAGTGCTCTAGTTGCATATACACCTTTATGCCAGAAGAGGGCATCAGAGCTCACTATAGATGGTTATGGTTGCTGGGAATTGAACTCAGTGCCTCTGGAAGAGAGCTGCAAATGCTCATAACTGCTGACTCATCTCTCCAGCTCCAATAACACCTTTTTCTAAAAGCACAAACAGGGACTTGTCTCCCCCACCTCACTTAAACCATTGCTGCAATGGGTTGAGGTCCTGTTTTTGGAGTGATATACAAATTGTGCTGGGAACGTGTACCTTTCCTTAAACACACCCCCTGCAGAATCTCTGGTCATGGTGTTCTGCCTCTCGGCACTCAACTTGGGTTTTTTTTTTTTTTTAATATTTATTTATTTATTATGTATACAATATTCTGTCTGTGTGTATGCCTGCAGGCCAGAAGAGGGCACCAGACCCCATTACAGATGGTTGTGAGCCACCATGTGGTTGCTGGGAATTGAACTCAGGACCTTTGGAAGAGCAGGCAATGCTCTTAACCTCTGAGCCATCTCTCCAGCCCCCATCAACTTGGGTTTTTCATGTGATATTGTTCCCATCATTCTTTCTCTTGGTTCATGAACTCAAAGATGACTAAATCTCTGGGCCCCCAAGATGTTATCTACCTTGTCAGCAACCTGTTAGCTGTTTGACTCCCATAGCCTGCTCAGGAGAGCCACTCTAAAGGAGATCTGTCTGATGCCCCAGACATCTGGGCAATGCCCATCTCATACAAGCTGCCTGTTAGAGTCAGATCTGAAGACTCCGGGGCCCAAACATCACCTCAGAACAAGGCTGAAGGCACTTTTTCTAGAGCGCAGGAGTCAAATGTTATACATGGAGTCAGTTTAGAGGAGCGGGCGGCAAGTGCTAGGAACAGCATTCCCCAGAGCTGGCCGACTCCCTCTGTGGAGGTTATTTTCAGAGGTCTGGACACTTCCAATCAAAGGTCACATCAAATGCCCTCACTGAGAGCATATGAGGCTCACGTTCCCAGGAGGAGGCTGCAGAAGGCCAGAGTCAGCAGTTGTGAAAAGTCTCAAAGTCCAAAGAGCTGTAAGCACACTCGCTACAGTTCGTGATGCCTGGTCCCTTTCTGTGATCTCTCGTCTCCAGTTCTAAGACGTTAGGATGAAACTAATTTAAAGATTTTATTTATTTAAATGCACATGTGTGTGTGTGTGTGCATGTATATGTTTGTGCATGTGTATGTGTGTGTGTGTGTGTGTGTGTGTGTGTGTATGCATATGAGTGGAGGTGCCTGTAGAGCCCAGAAGCATCAGATGTCCCTTAAGCTGGAGCTGTAGGCAGTTGTGAGCCTCCCCATGTTGGTGCTGGGAACTGAACTTGGGTCTTCTGTAAAAGCAGTGTGTGTTCTTAGCCTCTGAGCCATCTCTCCTGGCCCAGGATGAAAATAATTAAACAAAGAACACTTGATTATCAAAGATTCTCATCATTCTGCCAGGGATGTCAAGGAGACACAGCCTGGCACTGCTACTAGTAGCCGGAGGAGTCTCCCACCTCGGGACCTCTACTCTGGTAAAGTCAGATCTTTGTCACTGATGCCGCTGCAGAACAGAATTTCAGGCCAAGTCTGGGTCCTGAATGAGTCCTGAATACAGAAAGACATTTAGCACTGTGCCTGGAGTGATACATTAGGAGTTCAGAAACATTGAGGGGGCGGGGAGACGGGGAAATGGCTCAGTGGGTGAAGCACTTGCCTCACAAACGTGAAGACACAAGTTTGGATTCCCAGAGACTACACATATCCAGGTGCAGTAGCTTTTATCGGTCATCCCAGTGAAGTCACAGTGAGAATGGCGATGGAACTGGAGAATCCTGGGGAAGCTCAAAAGCCAGCTAGCCTTATGTGTGCATAGAAAACAGCAGAGACCTTGCCTCAAGAAAAGTGGAAAGCAAGGCCTGAACTAGGATGTCTTCTGATCTTTATAGGCACTCCGTGTCATGTGCCAGCAATCACACACAGGCATGCATGCAAAAAGATTTTTAAAAAAGAATTCAGAAAAACATCATTTGCACACTAACAGTTAAATCATCATTGGAATCATCTTAGATTACGTAGTTAGGACTGGCGAGATGGCTCGGACATTAAAGGCCAGGCTCACAGCCAAAAAGACATGAGACTACATTATTAGCATGGTATTTATTTATTTACTTACTTACTTATTTTTAGTCTGTTTTTAATTGTAATAGAATTACATCATGCTCCCCCTTCCCTTTACCTCATCCAGTCCCTCCCAGTGACTCTTCCTCAAGTCCCTGCCATGACTGACCACTCTCTACTTTTAGCTTCTTTTCTTTGATTAGTCTTGTTACATACATAAAATATGTGTGTATATGTATGTGTATGCACAGATAAATATATATAAACACAACCTGTCGAGTCTCTTTTGGTTAGTGGTGTGTATCTGGTTTCAAGGCTGACCACTCCGAACTGGACATCCCTGGGGCAGACTGATTTCCCTTTTCCCAGCATTCGTTAGTTCCCTGTGGTCTTTCATCAGAAGTGGGTCCTGGGGAATCCTCCCTTTCTGTGTTAACATGTCACTGATATTGCCGTTGTCCCAGTCCTGCTTAGTTGGCACGATATTTAAATAGAAATAATCTTAGTGTAGACATAGTCAGGGGCATGACAAGGGAGAGAGGGAGAGAGATACTTAGGAAAAGGACAGGGCCCACTAGAGACTTGGGAGGGGCACACTCACGTGTCTTTACAATGGAGTGTATGTGTGTGTGTGTTTGTGTGTGGAAATAATTTTCAACAAGGTTTAAAGATTAATCAAAGTTTAAAATGGAGCAAAGTTTATAAATAAAGTAAATATATATTAGTGGTTTTACTTATTTTACGTAAAGACTTTTCTTTTGCTAATGACAACTGTGAGGTGGCCTTGTGAGAGGCGTGGCTTAGCCTCAGAGTGACAACAACAAGTGAAACGCAAGGCTGGAGACATTCTGGCCCCGATTCAGCAATGTTTGCATTTCAGCATCTTTAGGAAAGCAAGCCTTAGCTTTGTAGGCAATCTTGGTTTTATCAGTTGGGTTGAAATGTTTTGACTCTAAGCCAGCAGAAAATACAAACTCAACTTCAGGGTGGGGATGTTATTCCTTTCCCATGTCCCCTTGACTTTTGCTGCCTTTCTGTCTTGCCTCAATTCCAGGTCCTGAGACGGGGAGTAAGTGGACTTCTCCAGACAGACACAGTGGAGGGAGAGATAACACACAGGATACAGAGCCACAGAGGTCAGAAACAGGGCTCAGAAATAGAAATGACTTTGTGGAAAGAAAACCGGATTGTGTCCCTTCTATGGGGACAAGAGGGAACAAGAGCCACATTGGACACATGACTATACCACTGGGTCCAATAACAGTGTATCTGGCTACACAGCTGTGGTTTGCAGCATGCACAGGGCGTGCGTTAGTTAGTCTGCCATTGCTGTGACAAGATTCCCCACAGAAACAGCACAGAGAGGAACAATTTTTGCTAACTCACAGTTCCAAGGGCTTTCCTGTCTATCACAGCAGGGAAGACACGGTGGGCAGATCCACTCCTGGCAGCGGGAGCGGTTGGAGGCTGCTGTTCATCTAGAGCCTTGGACACGTTAGGCAGGAACTCTACCACGGAGCTGTGTCTCCGGCCCTCATTGCTGTCTTTTACATTTCCTTCCAGATGTTTGTGACCTTGGGTCTTTGAATCAACTGTTGGAAGAGGCCTTTGGGTTCATCTGCCTCAGAAAGAGCAGGGACAAGGTTTGCAGCACGACCAGGCATGTCTTCCACAGCTGGTGTGACATCTTGAAGTCTCTTTGAGTCACAGAGGATTTTCCATGCCCCAGGAATTAACAAAGGACAGTAGTCGGCTCACCTGTGCTCATATTTGTAAGAAGATGGCAGGAGGAGGCCGGGGATGTGGTTCAGTTGGCAGAATGCTTGCCTAGTGTGCATGAGGCTCTGGATTCCAGCCCCAGTACTGACGACAGACTGGGAATGGTGAGGTATGCCTGCAATCTCAGCCCTGGAGAGATGGAAGAAGGAATAATCAGAAGTCCCAGGTTGTCCTTAGATATCTAGTACTGCCAGCGTGGGTTATATAAGCCCTAGTCTTAGAAGAAAAAAATAAGTTTGTGGAGGGGCTCACTAGTGGGTCACAGCTGAAAAGTGAGTGTTTGTGTGTTTGCCGTTTGGCAGGTGGAATCCCAGTGTGTTGGGAGAGCTAACTAGAGTCTGTGAAGCTTTGAACTCTGTGTGTGTGTGTGTACACATATGCAAGCATCACATTATTAATGCACCTTGAGAGCCCCATATGAAAAACTTCTGTCAAAACCCAGACGAAGGACAATAAACACTGCTTTGGGGGAAAGGCTTGGCTCCCCAAATGCTGCTGACCAAGGCCCTGTCATCTTTCCATTCCCTCAGCCGTGTAATTAACCAAACAACTCCTATTGTGAATATTATTTTAACTGGGCAAAGATGTGTTACATTTGTTTATACTGTGGAATAGTACTTTAACTGTGTAAAGGTGTGTTACATTTGTTTATGCTGCATTTGTTTAACGATGTAAGGATGTGTGTGTTTTATTGTTTTTATTGAACTATGTATTTTTCTCCATTCCCCTCCCTTCCCTTCCCCTCCCCTTCTACCCTTTCCTATGGTCCCCATGCTCCCAGTTTACTCAGGAGATCTTGTAAGGATGTGTGTTTAATTACATAAAGATGAACTGCATTTGTTTCACCTAGCCTGCCTAAGGTACCTGATTGGTCTAATAAAAAGTTGAATGGCCAACAGTTAGGCAGAGAGAGGGATAGGTGGGACTGGCGGGCAGACAGAATAAATAGGAGGAGGAATCTACAGAGAAGAAGGAGAAGAAGAAAGAAAAGAATGAGGAGAAAGAGGGATATTCTTGGGGCCAGTCAGGCAGGCAGCCGTCAGCCAGCAGACACGAGAAGGGGTGAAGGTAAGATATACAGAAGGAAGAAAGGCAAAAAGCCCCAAGGCAAAAGGTAGATGAAGAGAAACAGGTTAATTTAAGTTAAAAGAGCTAGCCAGAAATGAGCCTAAGCTAGGCCCAGCATTCATAGCTAATAAGAAGTCTCTGTCATACTTTGGGAGCTGGTTGGTGACTCCAAAGAAAAAGCCTGGCACAGACTCCAATGGGAAACCACAACAAGTATTAGAGAAAGCAACACGGATATGAAATTCTACAAGGTAAAAATGTCTAGAATGCTCTCTTCCTGTACTTTAGTGTCATTAGCTAATATTCATCACCGGCATGCCTGAAAACCATAGTGCTATTTATACTAGCAAAGACTGGGAAGTGCTTAAGTATCTGTCCATTTAGATCGGAAAGCTATCAAGTAAAATAGTATGCAGCCGTTTAAAAGAGTGAGGCCAGTGTTTAGATGTGATGGGGAAAGCATCTTTGTATAGCGTTAACACTAAAGGTCCAGTAACTGCGTGCGGTAGGATCCCGTTTTGAGAAATCTGTGAGTAAACATATATGGAGCTGTGTCTATGGTGGTGCTTTCTCTGTAAGAGAGAAAGGGTTACAGAAGGCATGGCTAATCTGGGTGGCATCAGGCCACATTGACTGAGTTTGTAATAAAGTAATAAGTACCTTTCTGATTAAATACTCTGTACATATTAAATATGCCCAGTTCAGGAGCATGCGTGCCTATTAGTGAGTAAAGGGTGCTCTAGCCCACACTTCCACCCAGAGGTGGTTGAGAATATCTTCCTTCCTTCTTTCCTTTCTTTCTTTCTTTCTTTCTTTCTTTCTTTCTTTCTTTCTTTCTTTCTTTCTTTCTTCCTTCCTTCCTTCCTTCCTTCCTTTCTTTCTTTCTTTCTTTCTTTCTCTTCCCTCCCCCTCCCCTCCTCCTCCCTTGCCCACTCAATTAAGAATTTTGTGAGAAATTGGGACTTGTTGGAGAGATTCTGAAGGAAGAGTTAAGCACTGGCCTCAGAGAGTCTGGAATGAGGGCCACTGGCAGCTTCCTCACGTAGGAACCCATGTACCATCATGATGGGGTCATGTATCAGGAGCCATGGAACACGGCCTCTGCTGGACTCAGGTACAACAGTCTTCAAGTCACTGTGTGCCTGGATGGGAGTCAGATCCTTGGGAAAGAGAATCTGCCTGGTTCTTGCAAACATGGGGCAAATATGCATCATTACAGACTTGTAATACCACCATGTCTAAATAGTACTATATAATTCATGCTAATTAGCTCACAATACTTAAATCCATGTCATTGGCCTTATTAATGCTATGTTTGAATCAATGAAGCTACTCATCTGAATTCCCATAAATCCCTGCTCTTTATTTGGCATATAATACATGCTCAGTAAATATTGAGTTGAGTCAGTACCCCACAACAATTGGGGAAGGGTTTGCTATATGTAGGCTACTAACTACTTTTGATTATGGGTAAATTGGGATCTGTATAAAATATGAATTACCATTCTAGATTCATTTCTGTTGCTGTGATAAAATACCATGACCAAAAAAAAAAGCCTTAAGCAGTAAAGGGGGTTTATTTCAGCCCTCAATTCCAGATTATAGTCCATCATTGTGGGGTAATCAAGGCAGGAACTTCAACCAGCTAGCTACATCATATTAATAGTCAAGAGCACAGAGAAATGAGTGCATACATGTTTGCTTGCTTGCACTTAGCTCCATTTCTACACTCTTGTGTAGTTCTAGATCTCCTGCATAGGGAATGGTATTGCCCACAGTAGGCTGGATCTTTCCATATCAATTAACTTAAGATAGCATCCCACAGACTTGTCTGCAGGCCAAGCCCAAGAAGACAATTCCTCACTACGACTCTCTTCCTAGGGTATTCTAGATTGTGTCTCGTTGACAGAAAGCTAACCATCACAATCACCCAGAAGGTCTTTGGGGATTCAGGCTCTGGTTTAGTGCTTTGCTATTTGAATAAATGTTTCAGGTCAAAGTCATATGACAGGACAAGAGGGCCTCACCCAAGGTGTCATATTTGTGAACGTGAGAACAGAGCATTCTGGCAGAAGCAGTCACAGCTGCCCACCTCTGAAGCTATGACTGATTGACTCATTGTTGCTAGATAAGGCTGGAGAAAAACCAGTTTGTTGGAGAAAAACCAGCCCTACCGTGAGGGCTCTATGCAGAAACACGTGCTGACCTGACCACTCTGCTCTAGGTCACTGTCCTCTTCACAGCAGATATCGTGGCTAGAGCTGTTTGCTGTGTGGGTTTCACTCCAGTCTTTAATCAGTCATAAATTCCTGGGCCGGACAGCTTGCCTCAAGCTGGTCCCCTCATTCCCCTTCCTCTGCTTCTGACTTATGCTCTCCTCATGACTCACAGGGCACTCAAGCAATTGAGTCTCTTGTCTTCACCACCACTAAAGTCCAAGGGCTTCCTTGATTCCCTGTAACCTGATTCACTGGGACAGGGCCCTTCCCCTCTTTCCACTCCCTATAGCATGGCTTCTAGAAACCACCCCACTTTGCTTTCTCCAGTTCCTTGACGTCTTTGCTACTTGTTCCTACGCAGGGCTCTCTGCTAGAAGAAGAAGGGGGTAACTGGTTTTTTGGGATGATTGGTATTTGTGAATTACTGTCTATAGAAAATTGTACTGGTACTGTTTCTTGTATATTGATATGTTAAATATTGAATATGAGTGTTCCTACCTCTATTTTTGTATGAGTATGCTTATAACTTTGTCCATATTGTATTGATACATCTACCATATTACATTGTACATTTCTACCTCTGATACTATGACATTGTTTACAGTTAAAGATCATTGTCTTCATATATTGCACAGTTGTTTATTCTTTTAGTCTTCAAAGTTAAATAGGTATTGAGAATTATATGTTTGTCATATTTATTTTTAAGTTTATCAGGTCTTTTAGTTACATAGAGATTATATTTAATATAGATAGTATGATCTTCAGCCTCTTCAAAGAGCTGTAGAAAATGGCCTTTAATCTAACCTAAAATTTCTATGCCAAAGAGACACAATTACTCCTGACAACACCACTCTACTCCCGAGAGAACGTTGAGCACCAAAGACACTCCACTGGGAGCTTGTCTTCTTGACAAAACTGGCCTTTGGGTTAAGAAAAGCCCATACCTCAACTTCTGACAAAGATACAAAATATCCCTAAGTGGATAAAACAGGATTGTCTTATCTTGCCAAGACAGGGTAGGATAGTCCTAAGAAAGTTCCTTGCCTTTAATAATGGTATGCCAGTTATGTTAGGCCTTAGCCAAAGTTGGTTGACTCAACATTACAAACGAGACTTTGGGTGATTGCCCAGGTAGTCAGTTGTCTCTGTCAATTGTTGCACATTTTGGATATCTCTCGATTGTTAAGTGATATTTATTCCCTTCTCAGATCTTTAACGGAGTTAAAGATTATATAATTGTAGTTACTCTCTATGTTATTTAGACTCCTTGAGATAAAATGTTTAGCAAAAGTTTTGTTCTCAATATTGTTTGTTATATTTATTATTTGTTATTATTGTATATAGTTGTATTTGGTTTGGTTCTATCTTATTTAGACAAAAGGGGGAGATGTAGGGACATAGCCCCACCCATTGGGGGCGTGTTCGCCTCGGGCTAATGTTTACGGATAAATCTGCCGGGCGTGAGCCCAGCAGCCCTTTTTTCTTTTGCTCCGCTTTTTCGGTACACCGCGGGAACCTGTGGTCCTGTAAGTTTATTTCCTTATTAAAGCTGTATATATCTATATAATCTGTCTACATTCATTTGCGCCACCACAAAGACTATATTAAAACTCTTTGTAAAGTACAGATGATATCTTTCATAAAGATGAATTCTATAGTCTGAGAAAAACAAGCTCATGATAAGGGTGGGGTGAGGATCCTCTGTGGTCTCAGCCACACAGATAGTGAGAGGTCACGAGGCTGTAAACCACGTCCACTCCCAGCCTTCTGGGTAGAAAACAGGTTATATACCTCCCTCCCTTTAAAGAAGAGACAGCCCTGGGGGTTTAACAGTCTTGGTTCCCCTGGTTTTTATCTGTGAGCAGAAGGGCCTCCATCCCTTCCACACTCCTAGACTTTGTGGTGGAGACAGTGTGCCTGCTCCACCCCTCTTGTTAGGCTCAACATCTTTGGAGTCTGAATTGTTTGCATCCAAGTTATCTTTCTGTCAACTTAGCCAAGGCGACATCTTCCCTCTCCTGGTCAGCTCTTTGCTGGGTTTGCTGGAATCTAAGAAAAGGAAAGAAGTGGGGACAGAAGGGAAGGAAGGGAGGAATTCGTTTGTAAATAGCTTTTCTCACTTCCCTCAGGAGGGTAGCAGGAAATGGGACAGCTGAGACAAGCGCCAGGATGGATGTGGTGTCACGATGACCTCAGAAACACTGTCTGCTTCTCACACACAAAGTCACGTGCATCTACGCTCCGGGTCAAGATTCGCGCCCAGAAACTGGCTCCTTGAGGAAATCTTGGTTTTTCAGTCCAGGCCTGAGAGCTTGCATCTATTAAAAAAGGCTGTTGTGTTTAACATTATCTTTTCTTTTCTTTTTTTTAAATTTGAGATGGAATCTTATCTAGTCCAGTCCAACCTAGAACTTGCTAAGTACCAAGGATGACCTTGAACTTTTGATCCTTCGGTTTCCTGTTAGGGCCACAGGTGTGTCCCACTGTATGCCTTGCTGCAGAGGGAACCCAAGCTTTTGAACATTCTAGGCAAGCGCTCTACCAACCAAGCCACACCCCTCACCCCTGTCTAATGCCTTAAGGTGGAAAGGGAAACTGTTTTCTTCAGGGACAGGAGTCAAACTTCTGCCATGGGAGTCCTCACAAATCTTCTAAGTCATGTGTTCAAGGGTAAGGCAGGATGGATTGTGAGCAGACCGCCACATTTTCTTTTTGATGGGGGGAGGGTTTCCATATGCAGCTCTGACTGACCTGGAACTCATGAAGATGTGCCTGCCTCTGTCTCTCAAATGCTGGGATTAGAAGCCTGTGCAGCTGCACCTGGCCTACTGTTTGCTCTCAGAAGGCATGTGCTGGTCAAGCATAGACTTTCTTCTGGCTTTGTACATGAATCGTTGGACATATTAGTGAAATTGCCACTCTAAGTCTGTTGACACTTACCTTTTTTCCATCTGTGGTTAATGCTGAGTCCGAGTGTTTTCAAAATGCAATGGTCTGTCACCAATTACCGTGTGATGATGACTATCTCAAGGAGCACTTACCAAGAGATGAACATAGCGGTGTGCTAATCAGTAGCTCTGGTGAGCCTAAAAGCAAGATTCTGATTTGTGCTGATACACAGGGACTCTCTGTGGTCAAGCTGCAGAAGAGCTGAGAATCAAAACTGAAGGAGAAAGAGAGAGCGAAGCTGAAAACCTCCCGCCACACCCAGCACACTGTCAACATTTCACAGGTGTTTCATTCAGTCCTCTTTCTGTCCCCACCTGGTGCTGCTGCGTTACATTTCCTAGGGAACAGACATCTGTGCACTCCAGACTGGACACCAACAGCAGACCAAAGAAAACAGTTGTTCCGGGTGTAGCTGAGCAAGCCATGACCTCACTGGACTTATAGCAGTGTGGGCATGGCCACAGCGCTCTGAATCATGGGAGTTCTCTGTACAACTTGCAGGCAGCTCCACCAGAGTCTCCTCTACCCCAGCGATTGGTTAACACTTTCAGACCTCAAGGAGGGACTGGGTGAGCTTACAACTTGGGAGATTATTGTAACTTTCTTCTGAGTCCCTTTGTCTTCCCTGTATAGAGGTTTCAATTCAGAAGAAATAGCTACATCCCCAAGTGGTACCATTCCGAGCTATAGATTACAGATCAAAAAATGGAAGCTCCGAGAGATTGCATTTCCCAAAAGCCTCATAAGCCTACAAGAGGAATACCAGAGTTTCGAATTTAAGGCCCTGCATTTCAAATATATACTCACCAGTGGGTATAAAAGATCGACAAGCCTATGCGTTTCTTTTCTTTATCAGGAAGCACAAAGATGGGTCCTAAATTTATAATTTCTTATTTCTTAAATTCAAAACATTCAAATACACAAACTCTGCCTTTCAATATCCTGGGGGAGTCTAACATAGTGAGACTCTCAATAAAACAAAACAAAACAAAAAAACAAAACCAAAGCAGCAATGACAAAGGCATTCTCTAATTACTGTGGTGATCAGACCCTCACGTGTGCAGAAAATGTCTCTGTTGTTGTCTAATGTTTTAGTCCTTCAATCATAGCATGAGGAGGAGGGAATTGCTATTTCTGATAGCTCTGTCTTTCACGAAAGTCAAATATGTTATGTCCAGACAGCCTGAAACAGACATGTATGTTTGGAAGATGAACTCACAAAAAGGCAAAAAGATAAGTGGCCTTCCTCAAGCTCATGCCTTCAGATGGTCCTGAGCACAGGGCACAGCCTGATCCATGACACACCTTGTATGTGCCTGCCTTGCAGTTCAGAGGGTATCTGAGCAAGCCTGGCATGTACTGGAAAACACGGCCACAGCAGAGTAATTCCTAAGAAGCTTACATCTAAAAGAGAAGTCAGAGCTACTGCCTCGCGGCTGTACTTCTGCCTCCCCATCTCCAGTGTTTTCACTTGGTAATTCTCTAAGTCAGCGGTAAGGACATGCGTAGGAGTTGGAGATGTGAGAGTTTGGGGACATATGTGTGGTTCCCTAGGCCTAGTTTTTCCCAGCTGGTTTTCTGGATCATAACCAGAGCTAGCGCTCACAACTGTTCAATCATTTCAACCCTATTGCCCGGGTCTTAAGTTCTTGCTTCTGATGAGCAGTTCCCATGACAACTAGAACAGCATCTCCAGTCTGCCACCTCTCAACTGCTGAGATGAAAAGGGGAAAAGAAATATAAGGCAAGAGATTCTCATCTCAACACATGAGTTTGAAAAGAATTGAAAGTTAAACACTAATAATTATAATAATAACATCCAAAGTGCATGATCAACATTTACCTCATCTCTAATGGCAAATAGTATTCTCTTCTTTGGCATCTATCTGAGAATTTTTCCTCCTCCTCCCTCCCCCCTCTTCTTCTTCTTCTTCTTCTTCTTCTTCTTCTTCTTCTTCTTCTTCTTCTTCTTCTTCTTCTTCTTCTTCTTCTTCTTCTTCTTCGTTAGTTGATTCAAACTTCTAGAATCCAGTGGTCTAAAATCATTTCTCAGCCTGAAAGTTGGGGTTGTACAAAGGGCCATGGCCCCTTGCAATGGAAAGAACAGAGAATTAAAAAACTGTAGATTTTCAAACAGAAAAAATTACGTTCTATCAACTATCCAACCTCCTAAGTTTGTTTCTTCTTTTCTGACATCTTCACACATCAAGATGACATTGACTGATGTCTGACAACAAGATGAGCAAGGTAACAAATTACTCTTGCTTTTCTGAACACACCTAATTACTGGACGTTTACAACTCAGTCTTCCAGAAGCCCTAAGTCTGGACCATCATAAACTCATCACTGTCTGATTTTTATTCTTTCATTCAACCAATATTTGTTCATGTTTGATCTGCTAGCTCTGCAAAAAAAGAATAAGACAAAAATCTTGGAGAGATGATGTAGATATTTTAACCTGTCCTGCATGTCTTTGATGCTTATGGAACTAATACAATCTCTACTAAACCAAATGCAAAAGTAGTTAGATTTGCCAAAACTGACTAAGCCTGGGTCTAGCTGAAAATTAGGGCGTGACAGAATAGATTCAGAAAAGTACGCTATCATGACCAAAGAAGTCTTGGAAAAGTGAAGCAGGAATATCCCACAGGGTTAGAGGACACCGTGGTTAAATAATGGTGTGGGTGAGTTCAGGTCCCATAGATGGGGCTCTCTGCCCTTCCTGTACATGACTCTGAGTGGCTTGACTGCACAGGTTATCACTCCAGCAAGAACACCCCAGACTACATTGATCCTCCTCAGAGATTAGGAGAACATCTTAGCTTTATTTCCAACTTAAGAGAGAATGTGTTTATTTGGTTCACAATTCTACTTTATGATCCATTACTCAGGGGAACCAAGGTGGCAGGAGCAAAAGCAGATGATCACATCCCATCTATAGTCAAGAGCAGAGAGCCTTGAAGCCATTCATGCGTCCTTGTGCCATCTCAATGAACATAAAATAATCCCCTAGCTACATGGTGGTGGCACATGCCTTTAATTCCAGCACTTGGGAGCCAGAAACAGGTGGATATCTGTGAGTATGAGGCCAGTCTGGTCTACAGAGTGTGTTTAGGACAGCCAAGGATACACAGAGAAACCCTGTCTCAAAAACCAACCAAACAAACAAAAAGATAATCTCCTACAGAAAAGTCAAGTCCAGATAATTCCTCACTGAGACACTGAGACCCCCTTCTCACGGGGTTCCAGATTGTGTCAATTTTACAATTAAAGCTAAGGACCACAGAAGGAGGGTCACTGCGATCCTCTTCTTCAGTTGTTATTGGAACCGGGTCTTGCATACCACAGACTGGCCTCAGACTCACTGTATTGCTGAGAATGGTCTCAAATGTATTCCTGCATCTACTTCCGAAATGCTAGGATTATAGGTATGTATTGATATATTTGGTACTAGGTATCAATCATAGGGCTTTTGGGGATGCTAATAACTGAGCTACATCCCCAGGCCCTTGGATATATATATATATATATATATATATATATATATATATATATATTGCAATTGTATTTTGAAGAGAGAAAAAATGTCTCTTCAGTCTTCTGACAAAGTAACTTCTACCGCTTTTACTTCTGCAAGTGGATTCCAGGAGCCATCTGAGGTAATTTCTTTCAACTTTTGGTATTTCTTATACTCTGGTTGTTCCTTTGACTGAGTTTTCCTCTGTATGACATGGTTTCCTATTGGTCTACATTTCTGGTCATTTAAAACAACAGCAACACAAACAACTGGACATCTGAGATACTATGTGGGCCAAATCTAAATCCTAATCCTCCCAAGGGTCATTATTTTTACTGTTTTGTTTATATATTTATTTGTTTGTCTGTTTGGACTAGTGATATCTATTTAGTGTGTGGCCCCTGAATTCTCTACTCAGATCTTAAAATCTTTCAGTTATTATTTTTGTTCACAAAGCAGGCTTCCTTCTTGTTACTCCTTGATCTCCACAGCTGGGTGGCTAAACCACAGCAAGACAGAAATTTACTGTGATATTTTGTTTGTGCTCCAACAGATAAAGTTTGCCTGAAGATCGGAGTGTGGAGCTAGCCACTAGTTAACCATAGAGGCCAGGTGGTGGTGGCACACACCTTTGATCCCAGCCCTTGGGATCTCATGCCTTTGATCCCAGTACTTGGGATTTTAACAGGAGGGACTGCTTGTTGGAGTTTCTGTCCTGCCCAGTTCCCTGCTATTTTAGTTCCAGAGAAAATCACACAGAGGGTCTACATTAGGTTATAAACTGATCGGCTCATTAGCTCAGACTTCTTATTAACTCTTATAATGTATGTTAACCCATTATTCTTACCTATGTTAGCTACATGGCTCAGTACTTTTTTCAGTGGGGCATCCTGCTTCTTTGGTGGTCTGGGCAGGACTGGGAGGAATGGGCTTCCTCCTTCCTAGAATTCTCCCGTTCTTATAGCCCTGCCTCTACTTCTTGTCTGGTTGACCCGCCTATACTTCCTGCCTGGCCAATCAGCGTTTATTTAAAACATGATTGACAGAATACAGACAATTATCCCACACCATGGGATCCCACACCTTTAATCCCAGCACTAGGGAGGTGTAGACAGAAAGTGATATGGCTGGGCGGATAGTGGAATATAAGAAGGGAGAAGACAGGAGCTCAGCCCATTCAGTCTGAGAATTTGTAAAGACAGGATCGTGCCCATTCAGTTTGAGGATTCAGTAGAGGTAAGAAATCTCTCTAGTGGCTGGCTCCTTTACTTCTCTGATCTTCAGGCTAGCTTTATTTGTTAGAGTATAGGCAAAATATCTCCACAATTTACCTTCAACCTTGTGAGCCAGCCAGAGCCCCACTGTTGTAAGAGACCTATGTGTGAGTGAGTGTGCACATTGAAAGCTCAGACAATGTGCTTTTGTTTCATTCTTTAGACAGACTTGCCCTCTTTAGCCAAGGTTAAACTCAAATGTATGTTCTCCCTGTTCCAGTCTCCTGATCTCTAGGGCTTGTAGACATTTACTATCATGCCTAGCTCCAGACAATTTTCATATCTTTGTAATTACTTTTTAATGTGTGTTCAGTATACAAAACACTGGGTTTCATAGCCACATATTTGTGCATCTCCTGCTTGATATAATAACGTACTTAAGCCATTTTCACTTCTGCTACTGTTTCTTGTTCCTAACCAGCCGGTCCTCTTTCTCTTCTCAGTCCCTTTTCCACCATCATGTTGTGGTAGTTTGAAAGTAATTGACCCTTTTGTAATGTCATAGGGAGGGGCACTATTAGGAGGTGTGGCCTTGTTGGAGGAAGTGTGTCACTTTGGGGGTGGGCTTTGAGGTTTCCTATGCTCAGGATATCGCCTAGTGTTTCAGTCAGCTTCCTTTTGCCTGCAAGTTGTAGGATTCCTAGCTACAGCTACAGCACCATGTCTGCCTGCTCTCTGCCATGTCCCACCATGATGATAATGAACTGAACCTCTGAAACTGTAAGCCACCCCAATTACATGCTTTCCTTTATAAGGGTTGCTGTGGCCATGGTGTCTCTTCACAGCAATAGAAACTGTAAGACCTGTCTTATTGTTTTTTAAGTCTAGATCCTACATGTAAGAGAAGACATGTAATATTTATCCAGATAACTTTAAATGTTTACCTCAGCTTTCATTTTCTGTTTGTACAGAGCCTGTGGTCAGTCAGATCCGGGTTTGTGCCATGAGTGTTTTACCCGCTGAGCCAGCTCCCTCATTCCCACTGTTCGTGAATAAGCAACTGGGAGGCTCATCTTTGAAGCATCCTTCCCCCAGCAGAGTATGTTCTACCCCATGATGCTCAGTGGACAGCCACACACACATATAGAAACAGCTATTTTTCAAAGGCTGGCTCAGTTGGCCTGAGACAAGAACAGTTATTGATACAGACTATATCTTGGTTCTTTCTCATTAGTCATATACACCATAAGTCACATTATCACATGCTGAACAGCCCAGGCAGGGCAATTTTCTCAGGACCATGATAGTTGTGAAGCCCTTTGAAATGTTATCTATAGTGTGGAGGAAATGTTTGTTGACAACTGACAGTTTGCTCTGCTAGGCAAAACTTCCATGATCATCTAGACAGATTGCACAGGATTACAGAGAGGCAAGTGTGGATCGGGGAACCTTGTGGGTTTTGCCTGTTTTGTCTGCTAGACTGATGTTTTTCACATCCCTGGAAAATTAATACAAATCAGATATTGGGTTGGTAAAACCAGAGCTCCTGGCAAATGGATTTCCCATGTTGAGTGAGCAGAAATATCTGCCAAGACTCCACGAAAATGCCATTTCATGCATCAGTTGGTGTTGGGTATCGGGTTTAAGTGGGATTTTCCTCTGGGGGCATTCCCAAGAGTCCTGTTCAAGAGCTTCACAGTACGGAGAGGGCGGCGAGCCGCGGGAAGAAGCCATTCCAGACTTCGCAGGAGTTGTATGTTTTCAGGAACTTGCTGATGTTGGTAGCAACAATACGTTGCTACCATCCTGGCATCTGAACCCTTGCTTTTCTTTATTTTATCCAGCCCTACCACTCCCATCAGTGACCATGCCTACGGCCGATGGAATCACCTTTGCCCAGAAAGCTGGAAGATCAAGGAAGAGGGGAGTAAAAGAAATGCTGGACCCCACTCTTGCCTTCTCTCCATCCTGAGTCTGTTCTCCAAGCTCAGGTGACAGCCTGTGAGTGAGTACAGCAGGTGGCAGTTGTGTCTCGGTCTTCCAATACCACAGCTGGGACATTCTGTGATCAATAGAAGCTTAACTTTATATCTCTGAAGGCTGAAGAGTTCAAGATCAAGTTTCTTGCATTGGACATTTGGTAGGGGGCTGCTTGATGAGGGAGGCCCTAGGCACAGACAGTGCAAATGCCTGTGCCCTCATACATCAAAAGGCAGGTGGCTAAAGGGACAAATACTATGTGCCAACATGACAGAGGGGCCGAAGGGAATAAATTTACTTCAGTCTTTATACGAGGGTCCTAACCCCATTCAATTGTTAGATTTTTTTTTTTTTTTTTTTGAGATAGGGTTTCTCTTTGTAACTCTGGCTGTTCTGAAACTCATTGGAGACTAGGTCAGCCTCCAACTCAGAGATTCACCTGCCTCGGTCTCCTCAGTGCTGACATTAAAGAAATGTGCCACTGCCAACCAGACAGACAAATGGTCATATTTTTCTAAATATTCATTATCTATAAGACCACAGAGGAGAGTTTTAGAAATTCGGGTCAGTAATCTAGATGGTGTCAAAGGAAGAGTGGATTGGAAAGACTGGGAGAAGTGGGGGTTGTTAGGAATATTTCCTAACGCGAGCTCTCTGCCGACGCAAAATTCCCAATCAAGTCAAATCACAACAAGCCAAATTAAGAAATATCCAGGTTTAATGGGAGATCTGCGCTCTCGTGGGACCAATATAACTCTCAGGCCTGGGGGCTGGGATAGATGCAAGGGACTGGGGTCTATGCTCCCAACTTAACAGGAGTGCGTTCCACAGACCCTGGCAGGGAACACAAAGCTGCATTGGAAATTTCGGTCCAGAGCACTGCAAAAGGCTGGTCCAGCACTATTCCTTCACAGAGTTCCCCTCGTGTTTCTCTGCCTATCCTACTTCCTTCCTGTGGCAATCTCAGGCGGACGGTCCAATAGCCAAAGGAGCCCTAACCTCCAACGTCTCGGCTGAGAATAACAAAACTCTGGACTGGAAGGTTTTCTCCTCTGCGGTCGTCCCCAAACACACCAGCTCCTCCCGTGGACCCCGAAACCAGCAGCTCCACTGGTTCTCCTCACATCACCTTGACATATGACTTCATGACAGGGAAAACATTGCTTTTGGCGCACCTCTGTCTTCTACTTACAAGGGCTCAGTCAAGCAAGATCTTTCTTCCTTCCTACTCCCGGGACACTTTTGCTGTATTTAAGCAATTCTGCCTTGAGCGAAGAGCAGACTGCCAGGTGGTGATGAACACCGGAGGCACTTCCTTGAGTTTTCTTTTAAAACGTGTCTCTGGTAGGGAGCCAAACCCCTTTCGTTGGGGATGGCAGGAATGCAGATGGGACTTGGAAATAAACGATTGCTTTGGGCCAAGTCCACAGACAAATGCTGAGCTAATCTCTGCTCAGTATGAGGGTTATGTGTTTGCCGGTCAGAATCTGCCAAAAAGTCGGAGTTCACAGGCTTCAAGCTGTAGCTCCCCTTCTGTTGATCTGGCTCTGTTAGTGTTTAAATAGCCCATTTCTTTGAGCCTTGGGCTGAACAGTGTGGGGCCAGAGATTCTTAGAGGAGATGGCAATCAAGCTAATGAAGGCGGAAGACAGAGGGACGAGGGATGAAGGACTGTGAAGTGTAGTGTTGATGTGGGCATGTGAGTTTGATGGCTTGTTCTCCCCGTATTGCTCTTCTTTGGTGGTCAGTAGACCCCCCCCTTTTTTTTTTCTCTAAACAGGGTTTCTCCGTAGCTTTTGGCTCCTGTCCTGGAACTAGCTCTTCTAGACCAGGCTGGCCTCGAACTCACAGAGATCCGCCTGCCTCTGCCTCCCGAGTGCTGGGATTAAAGGCGTGCGCCACCACCGCCCCGCTACTAGACCCATATTTTAACCTTAGATTGTTTCCACTTAGAATGGTTCGTGTTCCTCTTTCCCCACTGTTTTCATTCTTCTATATATTGATATTCAGTTATGCCAGCACCATTTGTTAAATATTATTTCTTTTTTCCATTTGATATTTTGTGCTTCTTTGTCAAAAATCAGGTGTTTGAAGGTATGTGGATTGATATCCGGGTCTTCGATTCAGTTCCATTGGTCCTCCTGCCTGTTTTTATGCCAATACTAGGCTGTTTTCGGTACTGTAGCTCTGTAGTAGAGTTTGAAGTCGGGGATTGTGATGTCTTCAGAAGTTTATTTATTGTATGGGATTGTTTTCATTATTTGGGTTTTTTTTTGCTTTTCCATAAAGTTGAGTATTGTTCTTTCGAGGTCTGTGAAAATTTTTGCTGGAATTTTAATAGGCATTACTTTGAATCTGTGGATTGCTTTTGTTAAGATTGCCATTTTTACTATGTTAATTCTACCTACCCAAGAGCATAGGAGATCTTTCCATTTTCTGGTGTCTTCTTCAATTTCTTTCTTCAAAGACTTAAAGTTTTTGTCATACAGGTCTTCCACTTGCTTGGTTAGTGTTACCCCAAGTTATTTTATGTTATTTGTGGCTATTGTCAAAGGTGATGTTTCTCTGATTTCTTTCTCAGCCCATTTATCATCTGTGTAAAGGAGGGCTACTGATTTTTTTTTTGAGTTAATCTTGTATCCTGCTATATTACTGAAGGTTTTTTATGGGTTATAGTTGTTTTTTGGTAGAATTTTGGGGTCACTTATATAAATTATCATATTAGCAAATAATGAGAGTTTGACTTCTTCTTTTCTAATTTGTATCCTCTTGATCTCCTTTTGTTGTCTATTGGTCTGGCTAGAACCTCAAGAACTATATTGAATAGATATGGAAAGAGTGGACCATCTTGTCTTGTTCCTGATTTCAGTGGAATCACTTTGAGTTTATCTCCATTAAGTTCGATGCTGGCTGTTGGCTTGCTGTATATTGCCTTTATTATGTTTAGGTATGTTCCTTATATCCCTGATTTCTTCAAGACCTTTATCATGAAGAGTTGTTGTATTTTGTTGAAGGCTTTTTTTTTAGCATCTAATGAGATGATTATATGTTTTTTTCAGTTTGTTTATATGGTGGATTACACTGACAGATTTTCGTATGTTGAACCATTCCTGCATTTCTGAGATGAAGCCTACTTGGTCACAGTGGATGATTTTACTGATACATTCTTGGATTTGGTTTACCAGTATTTTATTGAGTATTTTTGCATCAATGTTCATGAGTGAGACTGGTCTGTAATTCTCTTTCTTAGTAATGTCTTTGTGTGGTTTGGATATCAGGGTAAGTCATAAAATTATTTTTATTGCTACTTCATAACTGCAATTTTGCTACTGTTATAAATCTTAATATTAATATCTGTGTTTTCCGATGGTCTTAGGCATTCCCCAGAGAACTGTTGTTTAAGGCAACTTTATTGATATACAGTTCATGGAACATACAATTTGCACATTTAAGTGAATAATTCAAATATTTTTATTAAATTTACCGATGTATACTCCACACTCTATTTTAGAATATTTTCTTAATTTCTGAAGGAAATGTTGTACTTTTAAACTATAATTTCCTTAGTTTTCAACTCTAAATAACCCCCAAATATCCCCTCATTCTCAATCTCAAAGAGCTTTCCAATTCTCACCCCTAAATAAGAAGGAACCTGTTTTCTGTACTATAAGTATGTTGTAGACCTTTTGGGTGAGCTGACTCTTACGATATCTTGCCTTTTCTGACTGGCATTTTTCACCTGATATGCCTTCAAGATTCCTCTGTATGGTTACAATATGTATTAATGCTTATTCCTTTCAGAGTTTAATAACATTTCATTGAAAAGACATACCACAATTAGTGTGTGTATATTCGATATTCATGTCTGTTCTGGCTGTTTCTACATTGGCGCTATTATGAATAACTCTGCTATGAACATTTTCATACAAGTTTTTGTGGACATGAATGCTGTTGTTATATTCTGTTGTCAACTGGAATAGAGTGTTCATTCACACATCATTCATTAATTTTTAATGTGTCAGGTTTAAGTTGGTATTGTTGGTGCCTTTCTTAATCCATACTAATATAAATAAGTTATTGAACAAATAAGTGTGTATAGGTGCTAAATAAATCAATTTGAAGATATTTAAAGGAACAGATACTCTATTCTCAAGGAGACAGTGCAAATAATGACTTTCATCCAAAGAACACTGTATAGAAAAAGGAAAGAGAAGCATCATTTTTAGTATAATCTGGTAAGCGCTTGACTAGTAAGAAACCCTAATGTCCATGGTGATGATCATATTGGTGCATGCACACAGACACGTGGCAGGGCATCATATGTAAGTGACCCATACTACACACAACCACAAAACCAACATCAGACATTCTGGCTAAGGGACATTCCACAAAACTCTTGACTGAGATAAAAATCCAGGACAGCCCAAGGACCATTGGCCTCCAACCCTTGTGTCATGTGGTATTCTACGTGGTATCTTATCATAGGAAACTGACATTTGAAAAAAATAAAACACCATGACATTAGAATAGACTCTTGGGTTACTGATTGACATAGAGATACCATACTAACTAGGTGTGTAAGTACAGACCCCTGGATTTTCAATGAATCTAAAAGTTAGACAATGATTACATTTTAGGAACACAAATGTCTTACTTCCCCAACTCTTGCTCTCATCTGGGCACATGCTTTTCTTCATCCAGCACTCCCTTGAGTACAGCCTGTGACAATGTCCCCAAAGCCCTGGAATCCACTCCATGGAGAAAGAGAAGGCAGAGAATGGAGGGCCAGGCTTAGGGAACCTCCTTCAGTTGTGAATCCTTCATGATATGAGGCATCTAGCTGAACCTCTGTTTTCCCACAGAACAGTAAGAACTCACTTTGTCTGAAATTCAGGTTTTCCCTTGATCTGGCAACAACTCAGAAAGATGCAACCTATGTCCGGCAACTGGGCCTTTTTATCTGAGAGTCTATGGTGTCTTAGGGAGTCATTATTCCCTCATCATAAACTCAATTTAAACACCTTTTTTATGTGTGTATATGTATTTGAAGAAGCTTCTAGGCCTCCATAGAGAATCTTCAAAGATAGTTCCTGCTAGTTACCCTCCCTATGCTTACTTTTTTTCCCTGCCTTTCCACCCACACCATTTAACCCTTCCTGCTCTGTAGTAAAAGGAGCAGCGGGCTGCGTCTCCGCCACCCGGCTAGTTTATACCCGAAATAACCACACCAAATTGTATTAATTAAATTGCTGTCTGGCCCATTATATCTAGCCTCTTCTTGGATAACTCTCACATCTTAATTAACCCATTTCTAATAATCTGTATAGCACCACATGACCAGGATGAGTCTAACCTACATCCACCTTGGAGAGGAGAGCCATGGTGTCTGCCTGACTCTGCTTTCTTTCTCCCAGTGTTCTGTTCGGTCTACTCCACCTATCTAAATTCTGCACTATCAAAAAGCCAAGGCAGTTTCTTTATTTAACCAATGAAAATAAAACATAGACAGAAGACCCTCCTATACCACTGCTCCATTATCCCCCTTTCTATTTTCATTCTACCACATTCTATCCCCACTTCTCTCAAAGTTTTCTCATGTCATGGTCCAGTACTAGCCTTTCTGTCTCCCATGGGCACTCCAATTGAAACATACATATGTAAAGATTCAAACATATCATCCACCTGTGAGAGAGATCAGCATAGTGCTAAATGAAGAAAAATTCAAAGCACCAAAATAATGCTTTGGTATTGTCTCAACTCTGGATAGAAACATGCTCTCTCGCTCTCTCTCTCTCTCTCTCTCTCTCTCTCTCTCTCTCTCTCTCTCACACACACACACACACACACACACACACACACACACACACACCCCAAATACAGTGTTTCATATTTCACATGTAATATCCCATCAGATCTCAAAACTAGCTTTTGAAGAGGCATAATAGACTAAGTAAAGCCAAGATCCACAGTAAGGAAGCCATTTGCTGAAGTTCATGTGTGATCAGGATGTGAGTCCCAAGGTCAGTGGCTATGGGCCAGGGCTGTGGTGGTGAGAGCCTTCCAGAAGCAGGTCCTGAGGGCTGAGGGTGGCAAAAAGTGATGGAAAACCTGGAAGGCAAACCCGGCCAAAGAGTTTCAGAGAGCTGCATTTCAAACCCAAGAGCCACATATAAGACTCTGTCCCAAACTGTAATGGCCACCTGGGGATTTAAACCAAGCAGACAAGCAGGGTGCTGATCGTGAGGATGGGAGGGACACAGGAGTTTTGGGATAATTTTGTGAGTGCAGCGAATTTCCTGGGCTTCTATAGGCTAGTGGGTGTGTGAGCGAGAGGGTGTGTGAGCGAGCGGGTATGAATTAAAGTGCCTGCACTGAGGCAGACATTAATAGTGGCTCCCCTAAGCTAGATCTTCTCTCTCATTTTCCAGGGCCTGTGTGAAGCTGGATTTAAAATTGCCAGTGCCAAAGGATGATTCAGCTGCTGTGTGGGAGCAAGTCTAGCACCCTGAGCCCTCCCAGAGCTCCTTACGTGGATGGGTACAAAGCTTCCAAGGCTACGGGTGGGGATGGCCGTGTGCTGACGACTGCAGGATCCATCTCTGCTCTCCTTCCTTCCAGGCAGAGTGGTGTCAAGGGAGAACAAAATTCTCCCACTGCCCTCGGAGGAGATGCCTTTCATCACGCAGGATTAGACACGAGGTGTTGAGGACACCCAAGTGCAGTCTTGGAGGCCTTTTTGCTTTGTTCATTTCTTCTCCTTTGAGGCCAGACCACTCACTGATTATGGGCACAGACACCCCACAGCATTCCCTTCGCCTCAGTAGTGGGAAACGTAAAAAACCAGGTCTAGGATATGAAACAAAAGAGCGTGGATAGTTCATTCCAGTGACTGGTTAACCAGACACGTTTAACTAGAATTCTATCAGTAAATCCGGGCTCCTTATGGGGAGTGGGGTATTTGTTTTACTGTACTCAACCTGAGTTTGCAGGTCAGTTCTACGTGATTGTGCTAGCTAGTGTCAACTCTCAACTTGACACAGTCCGGAGAGTCACCTGAGAAGGAAGTCTTAATTGAGGGATTGCCTAGATCTGCTCATCCTATAGAGATAGTTCGTGGGAATGTCTTGATGGTTGTGGAGGGTCCAGCACACTGTGGGTGGCACAATTTCCTACTCAGGTGGTCCTGGGCTGTGTCAGAAATCTAGCTAAGGGGGCTGGAGAGACAGATGCCTCTGCACTTAAGAGCACTTGGTGCTCTTACACAGGGCCCAGATTTGGTGCCAAGCACCCACATGATGGCTCACAACTCATAACTCCAGTATCAGAGGATCAGGGGATCTAGTGCCCTCTGGCCTCTGCAGACACCTGCATGCATAGGGTACAAATATACTCACACACATACAGGCACGCACCTTTGCACACGCACTCACACAAGGCACACATGTACACACACTAACATACACATAAAAGCTTAGCCAATCAGAATTATGAGAAGGAGTCAGCAAGCAGCATTTCTCCATGGACTAAATCTTTCTCTCCCCTAAGCTGCTTTTGCCCAGAGTGTTTTTATCACAGCAACAGAATGAAAGTGGAGCTGTTATCAAATATGAATTGGTGAGAGGCGGATTTGCACTTTTCCCATCTTGTTTCCATAAGGATATAAATCATGCTCAAATAAAAAAAAAAAACTTGCCGTGACCTTGTGCACTGACTTTGGATGCATACAGAGAAGCACGCATGGATTTCCACACATGCATGCACACAGACTTCAGATTATTCAAATAAATTCTGTATGAGAACTTAGAGTTGCCTAAAAATGCTGGCACCAGGGGTACTTGCCTTTCATTACAAAGATATAATTATAAGAATTACTGATTATTCATAACCGAGAAAAGACTGGCAGTGACAAGTCTGAGCAGACATTGAAAGAGAAGGATGATCCACATTTAGCTGATCCCGACTCTTTCCTGTTGTCTGTGGAGACACAATGCACACACACACAATGCGCACACACACACACACACACACACACTCAGCCCAGATGGGAACCAACAGCACCTCACAGGAACAATTTGGCCAAAGCAACGTGATGAACCGGCTTGCTTACTGAGCTTCTTCCAGGCGCAGTGTAGTTGGCTTTTTCTTTGGGCTGCCAACCTCTTCCCAGCTAAAGACATGGAGACTCATTATTAATTATGAATGCTTGGCCTTAGCTTGTCCCACTAGCTCTTTTATTTCACTTAACCTGTTTCTGTTCATCTTTGTTTTGTCTCAGGGCCTTTTACCTTTCATTCTGTATTTTCTGCTTTCCTGCTTCCTCTGTGTCTGCCGGCTCCTGGCATCCCCCTGGCATCCCTTTTCCTTTCTTCCCTTTTCTGAGCCTAAATTCCTCCTCCTACTTACTCTCCCTGCCTGGAAGTCCCACCTACACCTCCTCCCTCGTTGTTGGTTATTCAACTTTTCATTAGACCAATCAAGGGCCTCAGGCAGACGAGATAGAAGAGCAGCACATCTTTACATGATTAAACAAAGGCTGCACATTCTGCCAACACAAACAAAGGCAACACATCTTTGTGATGGAGGAGGGTCATCTTTTCTATCTGTTGTTTCATTGGTTAATTAATAAAGAAAACTGCTTGGCCTTTGATAGGACAGAAAATTAAGTGGAGAAAACAGAACAGAATGCTGGGAGAAAGAAGCTGAGTCAGTCGGTCACCATGATTCTCCCACTCCAGACAGACGCAGGTTAAGAATCTCCCTGGTAAGTCACCAGCTCGTGGTGCTACACAGATTAGATTATTAGAAATGGGTTAGATCAATATGTAAGAGCTAGCCAATAAGAGGCTGGAACTAATGGACCAGGCAGTGTTTTAAAGAATACAGTTTCCGTGTAATTATTTCGGGGCATAAGCTAGCCATGCAGGAGCCGGGGCGGCCAGAACGCATGCCCACCGCTCCTCACAACATCTTTGCATCATTACACAAATATTCTGCACCAGAGCAGGGACAACTCAAAGGCAGCTGTGCCACTGACAAGCTCACTCCAGCCTGGGTGATGCCCATGAAAGCCGTATCCCTGAGCTCTCTGCATGACTTGAGGGAGTTCCTCCAGTCAGAGAAGCTCCTTTAGGCAAAGTGGCCTCCTTGCTTCCTCTCAGCAATGCTCACTGCTTTCATACCTTCGAAGGGGCTCTGCACATCTTGTAAGATTCTGGAACTTCCTGAGCCTTGTGAATTGTCTACTTCTGGGTATTGTGAGCCTTCCCTCTCCTTCATGGAGGGAAGGTTGCAACCTGGAGGGAACTGCCACTCACCACCAATGAATTAATGAGAATTTTTCTAAACACAAACTGTTTGGATTTATTATAGAGTGGTGGATGGGGGTCAAAATGCTCACTGTATTATCAGTAAATGCAAATTAAAAAGAGAGAAAGACACATTTGAAATATAGCTGGTGGCCTTATATTTGGCTTACAGTCTTTCGGGGAAAGGCATCTGCAGATAAATCAAAGACATAGAATTGGGTTTATCTTTGGAATAGCAATTCTACTGGTAGTAAATTAACATAGTGTTCAAAATACTGAATTTTTTTTAGAAGAAGCTTTTCCCAATGGAGAACTATTTCAAATGTCCTCAGAATAGGAGGTTATTCATAAGAAATAAAGAAACAGTTATAAATAAATTTTTAGGAAAATATCTGACTTGAGAAATATGCAGAAAATGTTATTTAGTAAAATTATATATATAAATATATAATAAAAAATATATTTACATAATTAAATATGTAAAAACAACATATTTTATAGATTTATAAATATATTTGTAATATATTATACATTTGTATGTATTTATATATAAATATACTATAATATAAATATATAATATATAAATTATAACTATTAAAACAGAACAAAGAGAAGGCTCAGTTGGTAAAGAGCTTGCTGAGGAAGTGTGAGGACAGAGTTCAGATGTCCAGTACCATATAAAAGCCAAGTCTGGCAGTAGTGTCTCTGGAAATGTAACGTGTGTGTGTGGGGGGGAGATAAAAAATAAGGTGGAAAGTGGTAAAGGCAGACCCTGGAACGAACACACACACACACACACACAGAGTTCCTTTTTAACTCAAAAATAAGATTCATATATAGAAAAAAGATAAACAAGAGAGTCTCCTAAAGTATGCATTGTGATTACCTCGAGTAGTGGAATTTAGAGAGACCCTCCCTCGATTCAGCTTGTCTGTCATATATATTTTTTTCAATTAGCATGCATTCTGTGGGAAAATGTTTAAATGGTCGGTTAAAAGCTGGCAGGCAGCATGAGCAGATAAAATAGGCTGCCCCCTTTGTCTGCCTGTCACCCCTTCCCAAAGGAGGGGTGTTGTTTTGCTGACAGCCCTGAAGACCACTCAATCTCATGCAGCAAATCCGTCCCGGTCAGAAGCAAAGCGAGCTAAAACAAGGAACTTGAAAGCATAGCTAGGGACCATGTGTTCTCTTCTGAGCCCAAGGGGACAAGGACAAGTGGCTTCTGAGCCAAAGGGAGCGAAATGCCCACTAGCACAAACGTGACAGCAACATTTCTGTCCGCAGATTTACAAAAGGGGTCTCCAGCCCTGGAAAAAAGACCCCCCTTGCTTTTTTGCACAGTGAATTACTTAGGGAACTTCAGGCTGGGGTGCGGGGTGGTGTTCCGTTTGGGTGGTTTTCTCATGAATAGCGTGGAGGCCAAAGAAAGTCCGTAACTGATCGGCCCCTGAGGAGCGGGAAATGCTATCAAGACTTTTTTCTTTTTCATTTTTTTCCTTTTAAAGGGCAGCCGCGCTGTGATATGATACCGCCAAGTTGCAGAGCAGGGTTGCTGTTCCAGCTGAGCCTCTCCGGGCCTGGGGAGTGAAGGAGAATTAGCGCGGAGTGACCAACTTTACATTTGCATCTGAAAGTGCCCGACACAAACGACTGAGGCAGCATTTATGCCCAGGGAGAGAGAGAGGACTTGACTGCGTTCCTGAGGTCGGTCAGTCTAAGAGCTCTATCTCCCTGAGAGAGATTTCTGGACGTAGTCCTGACATCCCGCCCTTCCAGAGAAGTAGCCCCATCCTAGAAGAAATATCCTATTCATTTGGGAATTACATTTTTTTTCAGCTCTGCAATCTCTCCATTTGCTTTGTCCCTCCTTCCTGCTGTGTCTCTTCCTGTCTGTCACCGGAGAGGGGGTGTGGTCTCCTATCCGTTTGTTTCATCCTTTTAAAATGTGTAAGGGGGGCACAGTACATGAAACTGTACAGATCGCATCTCTCTGGCCCTGGGAATCCTATCAACTTTTCCCTCCCATATGTTCTTCTTATGGAGGTGGGGGTGGGTGTAGGGGGATAGCCGGGCAAAAGAAGAGAACTCTCCTTCCTTCTCAGGAAAGGAAAAAGGTCGAAATTGTAAAATTTCCCAGGCTTCTCGTGGGACGTACAAGGAAGACCAAATTGCATAATCTCACAAAAATGCGAGCAGCAACCCTGGCCTGTCGGCTCTGATAATACACAGTCAGGGGATTAGAGAGACCCAGAAACACATGTGCGATTTCCTGACCTGCGCATAATTACAGCTCTTCATGGCAAAGCTCAAGGGCCTCAAGACCTGAGAACTACAGGCGTGGGAAACATGTATTCACCGCGCTGGGACCCTGCTGCCTAGCAGCTCAGGCTGTGTGGGGAGAGCAACCGGGTTGCAGACTCAGCAAGCTCATCCTGCAGGCTCATCCATGACTCCCACCGAGTCCCCGAATGGCAGAACCAGCTTCTAAGCCTTTGCTATTTAACAAGAGTTCCAGGAACCTAGACCTAAGGCTGATTTCTTGATATTCAGTTCTTGGTATTTGTTAGGGCTTAAAATGTATTGATAAGTTGCTGTTGATCAAAAAGGCTGGACAATCAGGCTTGGGACTCTCATCAACGGCTCCCAAGGCCCTGGCGCCTGATCAATATGAAGAACGGAACCTGGCCTGGCCACTGGGAAAGGAAGGTCCTGTGGGACGCAGGGCGCTAAAACGGAGTGATGGATTATTGGAGCCATAGTGGTGAACACGCAAAGATAAATGGGATGTACTCCTTGACCTTGAATTGTCACAGCCCAGTGTCAGGTGTGGCGGCAGGTCTTTAATCCAAGCACTCTGGAGGCCGAGACGGTGTATCAATTAACTTTGGAAGCGTTGTAACTAAGTGTGTGAGAGAAACAGTGTAAGGGAGCCAAGGCTGCTTTTGATGCATGGTTCTCAAGGGTCCTTCCATCGTCTGTCGGAAGTGGTAGGAACAAGATGAAGGGGCCTATTGGCATCATGGGTACCAGGAAGCAGACAGCAGGGGCTGGAACCAGGGGCAGATATAACCTTCTAAGACCCACTTCTAGTGATGTCTTTCCTCCTGCCGGAAAGATTCTACACCCTAGAGGCTCTCCATCTGCAAGGTTCCACAGCCTTTCAATGTTCAAAACCTCAGTCTCTGGGGGACAGATTCTAACATGGAAGGGAGGAACGCCATGGCCTCATAGTGAGTTCAAGGCCAGTCAGTATGCGTGCTGCAGAAAGACCTTGTGTCTCCTAATTCAAAAGAAGGTCACAATCCAGTGGAGGGGGGTATATAAATGACCAATAAGTATTCTGGAAACTACTTCACATACATACTAGCTGTAGGGCTAGAGGAAGGCCTTCAAAAGTCCTGGAAAAGTCATGGTTCAAGTGGCACTTATCTGAGTCATTGCAGGATCTCTCTCTCCTGCCCCCTAATGCAATGGTGTCCAAAAATAAGCGTGGTAACCCTAGGAGAGGCACAAAATAATCCTACAAAATACAAAATGAAACGTTGTAAAATGTTTACGCTTTTCACCATATCCTTTACATGTTACTTTTTTAGAATGTAATTCCTGACGTAAGGATGGCTCAGTGTTTGTCGCTTACAGAAGTGCTTTGTTGAGGGTGCTTGTATGAAGAGTTCTGCGCTAGAGCGTGAACATTTTTCAGCTCTCAGCACTCTGGGGCTCATTTATCTACTGTCTTTAGGTGCAGGGTTCCGGACCATCGTTGCTTAGCTTTTGGGCAGTTTTGCTGTTTCCACAAGTCTAACTTCACCTGCCCATCTCATCCGTCACCCCATGCTCAGCAAAAGCAGGAGCCGCCTGTTCCTGGCAGCCTTCCTCTTTGGAAGATAGTCTTCAGCCCGACGTTTTTCTACTCTTAGACCACAGGAGCAGGAGGCGTCAGACATCTAGACTCAGGGTGTAACTTGCTCAATATTAGAGGGTGTGTACTATTAATGTGTTATCACAGACAAGCAAGAGAAAGCAGATGGGAGGTTGTAACTCAGTGGTGAAGCATCTGCTACCATGATCAGGGTCTCGGGTTCCTTCCCCAGCTTCGCAAACAAAGTAGAACAGCCCTGATTAGTGGATTCCCTGTGCTGGTCAGAAGTTAGCTAAAGCCTTCAGCAGCAGAGTGAAGTGATATCTATTGCTACAAGATAACAAAAGCCCCTAAACAAATGCAAGGGTGCAAATGAAATGCCATGTATGACCCATGGTTACCGGTGGGATTGCAAATAAAATGCCATGTATGATGCACGGTTACTGGTGGAAATTCAAAATCATGTAGCTCTGAGTTAGAGTCCTACCTTTCCCCCCTTTGAGCTCTAAGCCATGGCTGAACCCATTTGAGCTGCAAGGAATACAGGAACTTGCCAACACAAACTCTAAGGCCGGGGGATGGGGTGGGGAGGGATTTTTGTAAGGAAAGTGGTGTCGTTCCAAGAATGAAAAGAAGAGCTGAAAGCCTGGCCTATGCAGAGATCTTGGCAGGATGCTCAGTGTCCTGTATCTTTAGGACACTTAGTGTAGACAATCCTGCTCTTGGTGGCTTTTGAGTTCTGGACTATAAGCTCCACTCAAAATGCAAGTTTTCAGAATAGAGATTCTGATTGGCCTGTCCGGGATATGTGCTTTTATCTGTGGACTGTGATTGGACAGAGCTGAGACCTAACAAACAAGGAGAAAGGTTGGTCCTGTGAGGAAGGAAACCAGAGACGACCAAAACAAATCATATCTATGATGTTATCTTTCAGTTACCTCATCAGGGAAGTGGACATAAAAATACAGATCGGGTAGGATTGTTCTGGAGAACAAGGAGATGTTTGCCAAACTGCAAACCACAAGGCCTAGCCCTTGCTAAGTAATAACGGCAGCCATTGTTATGACTTGTCTGGGGTCACATGACACCTTTAAAAGATAGGCGCAGATGACCCAGATGATCCAACATTTCAGAGGTTTTCTGTTGGAGTTTCCTCTGAGTTCTACATCCAGAACAGCCTCAAGACGGCTGGCTGAGACGATTGAGTCTCATAGAATATTCCACTCAGAACTTTACCATAATCCTAAATTTTCTTTAAGTCCCAACCAAAAAAAGTCCAAGACCAGATCATTTCAGAGTAGAATTCTACAAGATTTTCAAAGAGGAACGAATAACAATACTCATCAAATTTTTCCACACAACATAAACAGAAGGAACATTGTCAAACTCTTTTTATGAGGCTACGATTACCCTGATACCCAAACCACACAAAGACATTACTAAGAGAATTACAGACCATTCACTCATGAATAAAATACTGGCAAAGTGAATTCAAGAACACATCAGAAAAATCATTCACCATGACCAAGTAGATGCAGGGATAGTTCAGCATATGAAAATCTGTTGATGTAATCCACCATATAAACAAATGGAAAAAAAATAAAACATATGATCATTTCATTAGATGCTGAAAAAGTCTTCAACAAGATACAATACCCCTTCGCGATAAAGGTCTTATAGAGATTAGGGATATAAGGAACATACCTAAACGTAACAAAGGCGATATACAGCAAGCCAACAGCCAATATCAAACTAAATGGAGAGAAACTCAAGTGATTCCACTGAAATCAGGAACAAGACAAGGCGGTCCACTTTCTCCTTATCTATTCAATATAGTACTTGAGGTTCTAGCTAGAGCAATAAGACAACAAAAGGAGATCAAGGGGATACAAATTAGAAAAAGAAGTCAAACTCACTATTTGCAGATGATATGATAGTTTACATAAGTGACCCCAAAAATTCTACCAATAAACTTCTACAACTCATAAACACCTTCAGCAATATAGCAGAATACAAGATTAACTTAAAAATAATCAGTAGCCCTCATTTACACAGATGATAAATAGGTTGAGAAAGAAATCAGAGAAACATCACCTTTCACAATAGCCACAAATAACATAAAATATCTCAGAGTAACTCTAACCAAACAAGTGGAAGACCTGTATGACAAGAACTTTAAATTTTTGAAGAAAAAAAATTGAAGAAGACACCAGAAAATGGGTCTCCCATGCTCTTGGGTAGATAGAATTAACACAGTAAAAACGTCAATCTAACCAAAAGCAACCTACAGATTCACTGCAATGCCCAGCAAAATCCCAGCAAAATTCTTCACAGACCTCAAAAGAACAATACTCAACTTCATATAGAAAAGCAAAAAATTCAGGATAGCCAAAACAATCCTGTCCAGTAAATAAACTTCTGAAGACTTCACAATCCCTGACTTCAAACTTTACTACAAAGTACAGTACTGAAAAACTCTTGAGATTGGCATAAAAACAGACAGGAGGACTAATAGAACTGAATCGAAGACCCAGATATCAACCCACACACCTATGAACACGTGATTTTTGACAAAGAAGCAAAAAATAAAAAATGGAAAAAAAGAAAGCATATTCAGCAAATGGTGCTGGCATAACTGGATATCAACATGTAGAAGAATGAAAATAGATCCATATGTATCGCCATGCAAAAAACTCAAGTCCAAATGGATCAAAGACCTCAACATAAAGCCAACCACAATGAACTTCATAGAACACATTGGTTGTCACAGGAAATGACTTCCTAAATATAAACCCAGTAGCACAGACACTGATAACAACAATTAATAAATGGGACCTCCTGAAACTGAGAAGCTTCTGTAAAGTGAAGTCCATGGTCATTAAGACAAAATGGTAACCTACGGAATGGCGAAAGATCTCCACATCATACAGAGGGCTGATCTTCAAAATATACAAAGAATTCAAGAAATTGGTCATCAGAAGAACAAACAATCTAATAAAAAATGGGGTACAGACCTAAACAGATAACTCTCAACAGAGTAATCTAAAATGGCTGAGAGGCACTTAAGGAAATGTTCAACATCCTTAGCCATCAGAGAAATTCAAATCTAAACAACTCTGAGATTCCATCTTATACCTGTAAGAATGGCCAAGATCAAAAAGACTGATGACAACTTATGCTGGAGAGGTTGTGGGGAAAAAGAACACTTCTGTATTGATGGTGGGAATGCAAGCTGGTACAACCCCTTTGGATGTCAGTATGGTGATTTCTCAGAAAATTGAGGAACAACCTACCTCAAGACCCAGCAATACTACTTTTGGGTATATACCCAAAGGATACTCAATTGTACCAAAGAACATGTGCTCAGCTATGGATAAGGAAAATGGGGTCGTTTACACAATGGAGTACTACACAGCAGAAAAAAATGACATCTTGAAATTGCAAACAAATGAATGGATCTAGAAAACATCATATTGAGTGAGGTGACCCAGACCCAGAAAGGTAAACATCATGTGTACTCACTCATAAGTGATTTTTAGACATAAAGCAAAGAAAAACCAGCCTATAATTAACAATCCCAGAGAACCTAGACAATATGAAAACGCTAAGAAAGACATAAATGGATCTAATCTACATGGGAAATAAAAAACAGACGAGATCTCCTGAGTAAACTGGAAGGGTAGAGATAATGGGAGAGGGGTAGAAAGGGAGGGGAAAGAAAGGAAGTGGAGAAAAATACACAGCTCAATAAAAATTAAAAAAAAAATAAAAAGAATACAGATTGAGTAGGATTGTTCTGGAGAACAAGGAGATGTTTGCCAAAGTGCAAACTACAAGGCCTAGCGCTTGCTGAGTGATAATGTCAGTTATGTCTTGTCTGGGGTCACATGACACCTTTCAAAGATCAGACTCTTTTTTTAGGCATGGATTTAAGTATGGAGTTCTCCTATAGGACTGATTTTCCAAAACATTCATGGTGGGATGAATGAACATTTAGATGGAAATTCACCTTAGCAAGAAATGTGTTGCATTCATTCTTCTCTGTGCATGGAGTCCCATCCCACTGATCTTCATATCCTTCACACGCTGCCTGCCTCTGTGTGTGTGTGTGTTTGTGTGTGTACAGCTGTGCCTGCACATGTGTGCAAGTGCATATGGAACCAGAGGACAGCCTCATGTGTCATTCTTTAGGAACTGCCATTGAAACTCCCAAGTAGATCTGAGGGGCTGGCCAATAATTCCCAGGGATAGGCTTCTTCCCTTCTCCCCAGAACTTGAACTACAAGGCTACCTACCAGGACTAGCTTTTTTTTTTTTCTCATGTGATTCTCAAATGTATGTGATGAAAGCATAAGAGAACCTGGTACCCTGGGACCAGACTTTGTTTTGCTTATTTGTATCTCCCTCTTCTAGTAGATACATTTGGCAACCTAGTTCTTCTATAGGCACAGCAGTCCTCTCCAAACAATGCACCTCGCAGCCTCAGACTCCCCTAGAGCCTGCTTCAAGCTATACATGCTCCTATTTCTTCTCTGAACAGAAGTACAGATTGTCTACTCTTAATAACAATCAAGCTTAGACCTCTTCTACCAGATCTCATTACAGATGGTTTTGAGCCAACATGTAGTTTCTGGGAATTGAACTCAGGACTTTTGAAAGAGCAGACAGTTCTCTTAACCGCTGAGCCATCTCTCTCTCTCTCTCTCTCTCTCTCTCTCTCTCTCTCTCTCTCTCTCTCTCTCTCTCTCTCTGTAACAGGAAGAATAAATTTGTAACCTAATGTATCAATCAAAATAGAGAACCATCCGAGTAACAAGATACCCTTCCATCACTAGCTTCTGCTTCCTTCAGCCCCGGTGCTAGCCTGGGGCCCTTGTATGTCTTCAGCCAAGTGCTTACTATCAATGTGCAGTGTATCCTTTTTTAATCTTATCGCTTTCCCCCAAATGAAGTTCATCTCACTCCTTTTGCAAATCTGTGAACCATTATTTTCAACTTCTTAGATAAAAGGCCAAGAACCTAGAAATACATGGCCCATACGCAAACACCAAAGATACCCATGAAGCATTTTCTGACCTCCCCAGTCCCTTCCTCTCCATACTCCCAAGAACTATGATTTCAAATGAAACTTTGTGAAACACATTAGAAAAATAAAAATTCAGTCCCTTACAAGTCACTTCCCCCACCCCCTCCCGTTGCTCTTTCCACGGGGCTTCTCCAAGAGCAAGACATCCTGTTTGTGAAGAGTCAGGTCCTGCCTTTGATGACAGGCTCCTCTAGAGAAGTGTCAGCATGCCACCCAACACCTAGTCAAAGCTGTGACAAGTCAAGCCCGTAGGCAGGAGTTAAGTCATCGTGCTGAATTAGATATAGATTTGTGCACCACGTTTATGTAGTCCTGAATTTGACATTAGCTCGCTTGCTCCAGGATTGATTAGTCTCCAGCTGTACAACTCTCGTTACCGGAAAATTTGGGGAGTCCTGCTGGAGTCACCTCATGTTACTCAGGAGATAGGGGTCCCTTGGTTGGAGTTTTTGGTTTCATCAACAAAAGCACTGAAGAAGAGACTTCAAAGGAAGCTCCGAGAAGATTTTATTAGCCTTTAAAAGTAAAACTACAAGGGAGGAAAGCTGTAAATCCTGGCGACTGCCTGGAAGAAGGAGAGAGAGCTGAGGGAGAGAAAAGGTCAGGTCATTTGAGTAAAACCTCCAGCAGGGAGGTCGGACACGTGGTAGAAAGGCAGCTACTTGGTGGGAGTGGCTTTTCCGAGTATTTCAAAGTGAGCAGACTTCCAAAGCTGCATTGTGGCAACTCTAGACTGTTGCACTGGTGGGGCGGGGCGGGGCGGGGCGGGGCGGGAGGCGCTCTGGACTCTGGTGAGGAAAAGAACATTATCTCATGAAAGGAGTAATTATTCCTCCTAGCTCTTTAGCGTGGCTTAAGGTGGCTTGCCTTCCAGAGACATTCCCGAACGGCTCCGTCTCTGCACTGGCAACATTTATATCTCCCTGGCACTATGCTAATCGGTGCCCCAGGACATGCTGCTCCAGAACAGAAAGTCTCCAGAGAAAGAGCCTTGAGGAGGTATTAATACTTAAAGAACTAGTTAAGTTCAAGATGACCAGAAAAATGTACAGGCAAGACCGGTCTCAATCAGCCTGCTCCAGACACAAAGTGAACAGATGACTCTTGCATGCAGATTGGGGTGGTGCTTCCACATATGTGAGTAAGAGTCCCACTGACCCAGCAAAATGGGGATCTGGCGTGATGCGGTGGGTAATTAAAGCAACAGGCTCTTTTTGTTTGGTTGATCTGAGAACAGTGTTAGCTTCAGCAAAACAGTTCTTTGATCTGTGCTTCTCCCAGCTGAGCCTAGCAAGGTCCCTGTCCCCCAGTCACCCTTTCTTGGGCAGTCTATCTCCCCACCCTGTTTCACCCACTCATTGCGACCTTCAGAACAGACCAACAATGTCCCACACAGACATCCGGGGAGAGGCCAGAGAGCTCTTCTCCTCCTCCCTCTCATATGGTTAAAAATAAACCACTTTTGCCAGACAGTGTACACGTCAGGAGTCTCACTGACAGTAGCTCATTGTATATGTGGGGCGGCTGACGGGGAGCTGGTGTCTTCCTGTCTGGAAACTAGGCAGATATTTAGGGCAGTGACTTTAAGTCATTAAGTCACTGAAGAGGATAGAAAGGTTTTAGTGAATGATAACTGTTTAGAGCAAGCAAGGCCCAGCTACATTCAGTTTTAAGCAGAGATAAAAGCACATAATCATGTGTGTCTATGTGTGTTCTTGACAGATAGTGTTTAAAGAGAATTTCTTTAAGTAGCAGAACTCTGAGTTCATGTAACATGATTTGATCATAGCGTGTGACTTGGGCGCAGTCTTGGGGAAATATGTTGTTTGTATGAATCACAGTAAACATACAAAGACCACGTCTAAACGATTTCTAAGTCACTGACTGAAGTATCCTGTGCCATATATCTTTAGTTTCTAGGAGGCTAACCACCCAGAGTTTCCAAAATGTGTTTGTTAAAGAAACAAACATTTCCCCAGTCCTTCCTCGGACCTCTCATAGTGTCCATAATTTGGCCAGAGCTTTACCTGATGGATCTCCTTCCTTATTACTTCTTCACCAGCCTTCATTTCTGTGTCTGACAGCACAAATGAATGAACATGTCAATGTGTACAAAACATCTGTGAGGGAGACCACTTCCTAAATATAACCCCATTAGCACAGACACTGAGAGAAACAACAAATGGGACCTCCTGAAACTGAAAAGCTTCTGTAAAGCAAAGGACACGGTCAACAAGACAAAAAGCCTACAGAATGGGAAAAGATCCTTACCAACCTCACATTGGACAGAGTTCTGATCTCCAAAATATACAAAGAACTCAAGAAATTGGTCATCAGAAGAACAATAATCCAATAAAAAAATGGAGTACAGACCTAAACAGAGAACTCTCAACAGAGGAATCTAAAATGGCTGAAAGACACTTAAGGAGATGCTCAACATCCTTAGTCATCAGAGAAATGCAAATCAAAACAACTCTGAGATTCCATCTTACACCTGTAAGAATGACCAACATCAAAAACACTGATGACAACTTATGCTGGAGAGGTTGTGGTGAAAAGGGAACACTGCTGCATTGATGGTGGGAATGAAAACTGGTACAACCCCTTTGGATGTCAGTGTGGCAACTTCTCAGAAAATTAGGAAACAACCTTCCTCAAAACCCAGTAATACCACTTTTGGGTATATATCCAAAGGATGCTCAATTGTGCCACAAGGACATGTGCTCAACTATGTTCATAGCAGCTTTGTTTGTCATAGCCAGAATGTGGAAACAACCTAAATGCCCCTCGACTGAAGAATGGATAAGGAAAAGTTGTACATTTACACAATGGAGTACTACACAGCAGAAAAAAATGGCATATTGAAATCTGCAGGCAAATGGATGGAGCTAGAAAACATCATATTGAGTAAGGTAACCCAGACCCAGAAAGACAATTATCACATGTACTCACTCATAAGTGGTTTTAAAACATAAAGCAAAGAAAACCAACCCACAAATCACAATCCCAGAGAACCTAGACAACAATGAGGACACTAAGAGAGATATTCATAGATCTAATCTACATGGGAAGTAGGAAAAGGCAAGATCTCCTGAGTAAATTTGGAGCATGGGGACCTTGGGAGAGGGTTGAAGGGGAGGGGAGAAGCAGGGAGGGGAGCAGAGAAAAATATAGAGCTCAATAAAAATCAATAAAATTAAAAAAAAAATCTGAGTGGATTTTGGGGTCAACCACTGCACCCAAAGATCTTATAACCTTCCCAAGACCCTGGAGTGTGAGAAACTGTAGAGATTGGCAGTCCCAGGGAGAGGCCATCTTTTTCTTTCTCTACTAATGACCCTTCCCCACACTATCTCTCCTCCCCACAGAATTAAGAGTTGTTCAACACACTGACACCACCGGTCACTACTAACATAGGTGAGGACCCAGCCTAATGCCCAGAAGTCAGACAGAGTGCCATGAGCAGGTATCACTTTAAAAGCCATTTCAAACAAGCAGACCAAAAGAGTTAGTGGTTTGAGTCCTGAGTTCAGGTTGTGATGACACAGGTTTTATATTCCTCAACGGTTTATGCCTGAATTGTACTGTGGACCGTGACATGAACTCCCTACCTGATGTGGGATTTCATTGGTCAATAAAGAAACTGCTTGGTCCTCCTAAGTTAGAACATAGGTGGGTGGAGTTAACAGAACAGAATGCTGGGAGGAAGAGGAAGTGAGCTCAGACTCGATAGCTCTCCTCTCTGGGGCAGACACGATGAAGCTCCAACCCAGGATGGACGTAGGCTAGAATCTTCCCGGTAAGCGCACCTTGGGGTGCTACACACATTATTAGAAATGGGCTAAATTAATATGTGAGAATTAGCCAAGAAGAGGCTAGATATAATGGGCCAAGCAGTGTTTAAAAGAATACAATTTGTGTGTCGTTATTTCGGGGTATGAGCTAGCCAGGCGACCAGGAGCTGGGGCGGCAGGAACACAGCCCGCAGCTCCTTCAACACCTACCTGTCAAGCCACCTCTCTCCAAGGGCAGAGGGAGCCTACCTGCGGTCAACTCTGACCTTCTGACCTACTGACCTACCTCCCATGTTCCTGCTCAAAACGTTCAGCTCCTCCCTTTCTCAAAATACCTAACAGCATAACCTGCATTGAAGGGGCCATAGGGGACTGCAGTGAAAGAAGGCACAATAACGACTTGAGGGAAAAACAATGTAAACATTTGTTTGTTTGTTTGTTGTTTATGTTTTCAGAGGACCTCACTATGTGGCTCAGGCTAACCAAAAACTAATGATGTTCTGACCTCAACTTCCTGAGTCCTGAGATTATTGGTATGTGCCACCATGCATGGCCTTGCGGGCTTTTGTGTGTGTGTGTTTAATTTATTTACTTATTTATTTTTATGTTTATGGATGTTTTGTCTGCATGAAAGCCCATAAGGCTTAGCATGGTCCGCAGGAAGGCCAGAAGAGGGTGGCAGATCCCTTGGCATTGCAGTCCCATATGGTCCCAGGTCCTCTGGAAGAGCAGACAGCAGTGCTCCTAACCACTGAGTCATTGCTCCAGCCCCAAGCCATGAGTTTTTATTTGATTTCAACTGTGTTAAAACACATACGCTAATATGTCTGATGATGTATGTTTGTAACCCCAGGATTTAGGAGGCTGAGACAGGAGGATTATGAACTTGAGGTCAGCCTGAACTATAAATTGAGATATTGTCTCAGGAAACCAAAGCCTCACACTAACCATAGGGACCAGGAGTCTGAGCTCCAGTCATTTGGACCCAGAAGCAGTTTCAGGAGATGTACAACCTCCCATTGCCCTGGAAACCTGATGATGGGAACCCCTGTGAACTCCTTCCTCTGCTTCCCTACAGAGCAAATGGGTTCGTGGCGATTTAAATCAGGGTGAGGACCTATTGCTTAAAGAACTTTGTGACCTGTAGCAACCTAAATTCTACATGCATTGCTTGCATTTGCTCAGGATAAGAGGGTTTGGAAGAGAAAAATGAGACCTTTATGGATGTTGTCACCGTTTATTGGCTTTTTGAGGGGCTGCTGCACAAAGAGCTTGACACACGAAGATTGGGGGCAACAGTATAATTTCATATGTCAGACAAGGCTACGGTTCTGTTTCAGACAACGGTCTTTGTATCTTAAAGGTTACCAGAAAAGGGGCATTTGCAAAGTTTAAAGGCTCTGCATTTCCCATTGTTTATATTGTCCTTGAGTTCTACAGTGTCTGTCAAAACATTACCAACGAGTTCCCGAAGGAAATGAACCTCTCCACCTTTTGTCGACAAGATTCGTTGCTATCTGTTGTTCTTACGGAGTCAGGCTGGCCCTGTGGGAATAGCAACAGGCACTATGGGAAAACAGCCTGTAGGTGCTCTCTACTTTACATCGGAGTTCACAGTGTGGTTGTCCTATGCAACAGTGAGAGGAATCTCTGCATCTCCCAGCATTCCTTGGGGTTTCTCCATATTCATCCTCAGTAAAGACATGCACATTTTTAAAACAACATTTTTGAGACATGGTTTCATGTATCTTAGGTTATCTTCAAACTGGATATGTAGAGAAGGATGACCACGAACTTCTCAACTTTCTGCCTCCATCTGAGGGACTGTGATTACAAGCGTGCACCACCATGCCTGCTCTATGTGTTGCTGGGGATTGAACCCTGGGTTTCATGCATGCTAGGCAGACACTCTACCAGCTGAGCCACAGCCACAGCCTGATATGGAACATGTTTTGTTTTGTTTTGGAGACAGGGTCTCACTGTAACTCTGACTGTCCTGTAACTCACTCTGTAGACCAGGCTGGCCTTAAACTCACAGAGATCCACCTGCCTCTGCCTCCCAAGTGCTGGGATTAAAGTCGTGTGCCACCACCTGGCATGGGGCATTTTAAATGGTCTTCAGGTTGTCTTTCCAGAATGTCACAGAACGGGGAACATTAGCTTCTTTCTCAGGTTATAACCTTGGTTCCTCTGGATTATGCAATGGTTAACCAAGGTCTTCAAGGAGAAGCGCAGCTTGCTGCCCCAGGTAAGGATGCATTACACCTATCTCTTTTTCTCCACTCACCTGCCTCTTCCAAAAACTTTTTACCGGCCAGTCCTCATGTCCAGTGTCCCCACTTGCCCTTAGGATGCCCTCGCACAGAACCCACCAAATCCCCTCTCAAGTCTGGCAAATTTCACAGTTTTAATGAATGCCACTGTGGAGGGTTAGAGAGCCGTCTTATCCCTGTGACCTCTCTGTCCCCCAGTATCATATGGGGGGTGGAAATGCCATAGATCTCCTCTCAGGGTTGTGGCTAGTTGCTTTAATGCACTAGAACTAAAGCCCTAAAGGTTAACTTCTTTCCAAACTTCCCCACTTTTCTGCTGGAATGATTGTCACCCCTTCTCCTCTCGATACAATATCGACTCCCTTTCTTGTGGAGTTTCTCCATCAGCTTGTGATGCTGAGGGAGAGAGGATGCTTGCCTCTGCCCAGACTTAGTTCAAAAACCAGTTTCTTCAAACTTAACCCAGAGGAGGTTTTTGTCTAATTGTCTTTTCTTTTATCTTCAGAGCTGGGAGGAGACAGTGGGTTATAAGAGTAATCTATTGTCTTCCCTGTAGCCATTTTTGTCATACTGATTATAATAATAATAATAATAATAAAAATAATAATAGTAATAATAATAGCTCCAACGTCTGACCCTTTGACTGTTTCCTGTGTGCCAGGCAATGTCTTAGGGGTCTTTGTCATTCTATTGCAATAATTCATAACCTCTGTCTTAGTTACTTTTCTATTGCTGTGAGGAAAACCACCATGACCTAGGCAACTTAGAGAAGAAGGGATTTCTTTGACTTATGGGTCCAGAGGGGTTGGAGTCCATGATGTTGGAGCAGATATAGTAGGTGTCAGGTGAGGATGCTGGAACAGCAACAGAGAATTCACATCTTCACTGGCAAACAAGAAGCAGAAAAGAGCCAACTTGAAATGGTGTGTGACTTTTGAAACCTCAAAGCCCACCCCAAGTGACTTAATTTCTCCAGCAAGGCCACACCTCCTAACCTTCTCCAAACAGCTGTTGAAGTGGGACAAAGTTTCCCAATGCCCAAGACCATGGTGGGGGTGTCTCCCTTCTACTGTCACCCTCTGTGACAGCTTCTACTGATATCGTCACAAAATAGCAGCAATCCCTGAGATTAATGGCTCATGGGCATGGTCATAGCCAAGAAGGGTAAGAACCTGTATTCACACTCATGTCCAGCTAACTCCAGGGGTTTGTGTGTTATTTTAACTGTAATCAGCAAGTGTGATCAATTGTTGGATTTTTCAAAAGACACTTTAGACATTGAAAATGCAAGGTATCCTGATATTCTACTGCCAGTTTGACGGCAACCACGGCTGCTTCCAATAAGGAGCTATGGGCATTGTTTGTTAATGTTTACGGTAACTAAAATGTTAGAAGAAAAAAAATAATAATTTATTTTTCTGACTCACTAAATGAGTTTAGTGCTCCAAACTGGCAGGCCACAGGATAAATTCCACTATTTATGCAAGATATGGATGCAATGGCTGTGTGCTTTGAGCCGAACCTTGGAGGACCTCCTTTGTGTAGGACACAAGGTTAATGCACCCTGCACACTTAAGTCCTTCTTTGGCCCCCATCAACCCCGCTGATATAGATGCTGGGTCAACCATTGTAGCTGTCCTAGGAAACTTTACCCCAGCCCCCAAGTGTTCAGAAGCTGGATCTGGGCAGGAAAGGGTGTTTTCAAATGTTCCCTGGTTTAGCCACCACTGCATTGTGGGGAAGTTCTAATCTCTTAACTGCTATGCAGTGTATCTTTCTGTTTGGTCTTATTTGCTTATATAGTGTGCGGAGTCCTCTTTATTGGCCACTCTCCTGTCCTCACACATATCCAAAGATATGAGCGTCTTACTAGCACCAGGAAGGCCAGAGGAAATGTCAGGCTCTGTCGACTGAAGTCAATATTTACTTAAGATGTCTTCGGGCATCTGTGTAACCCGCAAATGTCTGTCCAAATGCTTAATCAGTGGTCTATATTTAAACATAGCCTTGTCTTCTAAGGTCCATTCATTTTTCACATTTTTCTCATTATTTCTTCTCTACTGTTCCTCTGTTTGCTGATTTATTTCTCAACAATTGTTTCCAGAGACCATAGGGCAAAAAAGAAAAAAAAAATGAAGCATGGTGAGAAACAGATAGGAAAAAATGCAAAGTTCCAGTCCCTTTGACAAAGACTGAAATAGCAAGCTTACTAGCTGCTGTCTAAGGGAAATACTGTCTTAGCGTGATGACCTTGTGATTTGGGTAGAGGGGGCAACATGGCAAATCTCTGTAGAGGATAGCATGAAGGAAGAGGTAAAGTAAAAGGTTTCAATTCTCCTTTAGATGTTTCAGTGAGAAGGAAAGGAAATGAATAGAGAAAAAAATGTACAGGATTGTCTTAGTCACTGTTCTATTGCTGTGAAGAGACACTGTGATCAAGGCAGCTCATAAAAGAAGGCATTGACTTGGGGGCTTGCTTATGTTTCAGAGGTGGAATCCATTATCATCACGGTGGGGAGCACGGTGACCTGCAGGCAGGTGCTGGAGCAGCAGTTGAGAATTACATCCTGTTTCCTAGGCAGAAAGAGAGAGTCTAGGCCTGGCTCTAGCTTTTGAAACCTCAAAGCCCACCCTCAGTGACACACTTCCTCCAACTATGTCACACCTACTCCAACAAGGCCACATCTCCTAATTCTTCTAACCCTTTCTTTCAAAGAGTTTCACTCCCTGGTGACTAAGCATTCAAATATATGAGCCTGTGGGGGCCGTTCTTATTCAAACCACCACAGGGATCTTGGTCTTGAACTTCTTCATTGCTCTCTCTCTCTGTCCTCTCTGTCTCTGTCTGTCTGTCCCTCTCTCTCTCTCTCTGTGTATGTGTGTTTTATCAACTGTATATAGTCTATGCATTGAAGAGTCTCCTACTTACAGTAAGCTGGTTTCCATATTAGCCAGAGCTGGCAATCTGGAATACAGACTCTATAGAACAATGGGGGTGTTTCTCCACAGTAAGAACTCTTAATGCTGGAGAAAGAGACTTCATGAATAGAAGATTACATGCATGCGCCTGGGCTCTACATGCCTCTGTATGACAGACTCCCTGGCATCATCAATTTGAGAACATCTTTTAAAGGAGTGCCATCTATTTTTTTTTCCACAGCCCCATTATACAGGCCAGATCAAGGCTGAGCTGTTCAGGCAAAGCGTAGCGGGCAGAGCATCCTCTGTGCCCCTCCCACCTCAGGTCTGCCTTAGCTACTTTTCCTGTTGCTGTGATGATATACCCAGACAGAAGCAGCCTAAGGGAGACAGGGTCTATTTTGGTTCATACTTTGAATGTGCAATCCCTGGAGATCTGGTGCAGGTGCTTGAGGTAGCTGGTCTCATTGCATCTATAGTCAGGAAGCAGACAGCTCCTGCCCAGCTAGTTTTCTCATTATGCAGTTCAAGACCCAAGCCTAGGGAATGGTGCCACCCATACTTGCAGGGGGAGGTGACTGCTCTTAGGGCTGAGCCATCTCTCCTGTCCCTGGTTAGCTTGCTCACAAAGCTACTTCTGATGGTTGCTGTTGGTCTCCTCCAGAGCAGCCCTGCTTTCTTCAGCTTTTGTTTTCAAGAATCATGTCCAACAGAGACTTCTCTCTTTCCCTCTCCTGTCTGCCCAGTATCAAGGGAGAAGGCAAAAAATTCAAGGTGTACCAGTGATGCAGTAAAACAGGACAGAGTAAGGCCAGGAAAGTTTAGCAAAGGCAGCGAAATTAGCCTGCATACACACGGGGGTGGGGTCAGGGGGAGAGGTGGTTCTAAGCCTTTGAAGGAGTCCCAATGACCCCAGACATTTTCACTCTCATGTGGTCTCTCACACTGTACCAAAATCAGTTTCTGAGAGCAACAGAATAGAGCAGAAGTGACAGTCTGTCATTCCTGACATTGAGGTATGAGAGGAGAGGAACCACGTCTCCCATTTTATTCTCCATTCCTCTCTCTCCCTCATCAATCATTTTGAAAAACAAAACAAAAATAAAACCACCTGTCTCAATGTGGTAACCCTACGGAGTGTCACACATGGCAAGGAACCAGGTCCTCTGGCCAACAGACAGTAAGGGATAAAGGCCACCTAATAACAAACACATGGGTGAGCTTGGCTGTGGACTCTCTAGGCTTAGTTAAGTCCAAAAACATTGACTGAGACTTTCTGTCAGAATTCCTAGCTAAGACTCACATTGATGACTTGCCTGGCTGCATGAGACAATACATTTTATTTGAAATTGGTCATTGGGGTTTTTTATTATGCAGAAATAGTAACTAACACAGAAAGGCAACTTGAAACCCTAAAAATGAGCCCAAAGGACAGCTCAGAGTTGGCAGTCTTTATGTGTTGAATAAACTAGGACCTTCCATCATGAAGGTGACCATGCACTGGCCAGAAGCTAAGAAGAACAGCTTCTACATCACCTCTCTTTCCAAATAAGGAGCAGAAGAGCTCTTGTGGCTCACACAGACTTAGAACAACACAGACCTGGAAACAACTCCAGTTTAGACAACGCTGACACAACACAAGCCTACTGCTGCATTATTCCATTTGAGAGTGCAGACTTAGGGATCTGAGCATTAAATAATTAATATAATAATAATGTGGTGCCCTTGCACACAATGGCAACCTATGATAAAGGGCCTCTGTGGGCTCACAGTTGAACGTATGAGCCGTTATGGTAAAGTCAAGGCAGCAGAAGCACAGGACAGCTAGTCACATCAAGCTCACAGTCTGAAAACAAGAATAAACACAACAAAGAGCGATCAACAATCTTTCTCCATTTGATATAGTCCTGGGTTGCCTGAGGTTATATTCTTACTTAGGAGTAAGAGAAACCCTAGTACAAGCACATACATAACAGTAAAGGGTTTAGACCTGAAGGGGTGGTGAGCGGGACGCTGTGATAGAGTGAGGTGACCATGGAAGTCCCTGTGTTCCCTATGTTCTTGCTACTCACCCACTAAGTCTGGAAACACCAGCGAGCTCTGAGGGACATTCTCCAATCCCATGGGGCAGAAAGAAAGTGGGGCAGGGAGACACAAGTCCTCCCTCCTTTGTACATCCCTTAGAACTCAGTGGTAGGCACAAGGTCAATGTGGACGGGAGTGCGGGACTGGAGATTTATGTATTTAGGGCTCTTGTCTGGCTTACAAGCTGTCCAAAGAGAAGCCAAAGCTCTGTGTACGTTGGAAGAAGTGAGCAATTAGCTTCCAAACAGAAAGCTACAAATGCTCATTTCACCAGCAATAACCAGATTTGGAATTTTCCCAGGTTCCTTTCTGTTACTTTGATAAAATACCCTGAAAAAAGCAACTTATCAGAGAAAGTTATTCAGCTTACCGTGCAAAATCTGTAACCTGGTTACAGTTCATCATAGCAGGGAAGGCATAGTAGGAGGCAAAAGCAGCTAGCTACATCCACAGTCAAGAGCATAGAGAAAGACAGACATGCAAGTTGCTTGCTTTTGCCCCTCTTACGCAGTTCAGGATCGCTGGCCTAGGGAATGGTGATGCTGGGTCTCCCTGATTAATAACGAAGACAGTCCACCACAGATATGTCCATGGACGAGTATGATCTAGACAATTCTTGTGAACACTTGGTTCCCACGTAGTTCTAAGCTGTGTCAAACTAGTAGCGAAAACGTACCCTCACAGGAATCCAGGTTTTCCTCAGTCAGCCCCTTCCCAGTTGTGTGAGCAGCAGAAACCAACCCTTCTCAAGTCAGCATTCTCTGAATGATCACAGTGCCTACCTTCTGGGAGGTCCTGAGGACTGAGCAAGCCTGCATCCTGGAAAGCTGGTTGGGCCGAGCTCCTGCAACAGCCGTCACCATTGTGTTCCACATGAGGAATGAAATAGTGAGCAACTTGTGCAAGGAGGTAGAATATGGGTTTCAGAAAGGATTGATCATGTTTAGGCCCTTGGAAAATGGATGGTTTTGAGTGGCCGGAAGAGCTTCTGGTAGATATGAAATACTGATGTGGGGTATTATATGATTAGTTACATATTTTATTATTTATCATTGTGTGTGCATGAGTACGTGCGTGCATGTGTGTGTATGTGCACGTGCCACAGGCAGCATGTGGAAGTCAGAGGACAGCTTCTGTGCGTTGGTTCTCTCCTTCCACCATGGGTCCCAGGGACTGTACTCGAATCCACCTGTCTTGGCCGCAGTCACATTTACCCACTGAGTCATCTCGCTGGCCCTGAGTACCCGGTTTACTTCACAACGACCATCGTAATGTCTTTTGACTTGAGCCACTATTTGCAGTGAGCGTTAATCAGACTTTTCCTACTGATACTATGGTTTTCAAACTTGGTACCCTGGAGTACGCGGTAGGACACAGGCTGTGGCACCTCCTCTCTCCTTGAGCTTCCATTTCAGGCTCTAACAAGGAGACTTAAAGCCACTGCTCCAGGAATTGCTCTCTGAGAACAGCTGCCTTGATTAAAGAGACAGTGGACTTGTGAGTGTGGCTGGTGAGAAAATGAATGGTTCCTCAGCAGGCTCGCCATGGCTCTCCTTGACCTCCCCTGGCAATTAGCGTCTGCACAATACAGCTAGCAATTAATCATGCCTTGTCTTCTGGCATCTCTTTTCTTTGCCTGAATACTATTTACATCTTTTTGTTGTTGCCTTTATGCTTAAGAACCAGAGAGGAGAGAGAGAGAGACCAACCATTGGGCAATCAGTGAAAAGTGGGGAGGTTTCAGGCCCTGAGGTGGGGGCAGGAAAATGTTATGAAAGCAGAAAGGGGCTTCCTGTGGGGATGTGGAGCTGGAGGCTGGCTCAGGCTACATTGTAAGACAGAGGAAGAAAGCAAAGAGGAAGGGAACTCACATGCTCTGGAGGAGCAGGACAGTGAAAGCAAGCACTAAAGAGGTAACGGCATGAACAAGGTAAGCAACCCCTCTACAAGGGAGATGAAGAGGAAAGTAGGTCCTGGAGTCATGCTATGACTCAGAAAAGGAACCCGAACATCATTTAACATCTTATTTTATCATTGGCTAAAAAAAGGTAGACTATGGTTCTGGTGTGTGTGTGTGTGTGCGCTCATGTGTGTGTGTTTGAGTGTGAGTATATGTGTATGAGTATAGGTGTGTGAGTGCACATGTAAATATATGAGTATGTGTCAGTGTGTGTTTGAATATGTGTGTGTGTGAATATATTTGTGCATGAGGTGAATATACGTGTGTGCAAGTGTGTGTGGTTGTGTGCATGTATGTGTGCAAGTGTGTATTTATGTGTGAGTATGTATGAATTTATGTGTGCAAGTGTGTGTACATGAGTATATATATGTGATTGTATTGTGTGAATGTATGTTTCAGAATATATATGTATATGAATACATGTGTGTGGTTATGTGAGTATATATGGAAGTGTAAGTATCTTGTATGAATGTATTAGTGTGAGTGTGTATGGGTGTGTGTGTGTGTGTGTGTGTATGTTGAAGACAATGTGAGTTGAGTGAGGTCAAGTTCATGAACTGATGCAATGTGGATGAGTAAGTTCCAAAAAAATGTAATAGGATCAAACACTTGAGGAAAATAATAATGTTAAAGACACCAAGAAAAGAGAAATAGCAAGATGTCCGGGAAAAAAAAAAAAAGAGTGTAGATTAGTCTGAAAGAATCTGAAGTGTCATGGGCAGTCCTTGTCCTATTGAGATTCTACACTCTTCCCTTCTGTGCGCTAGGCCACACCCATACCCTTCCTCTGTGGGCTAGCCCATACCCGTGTGTTAGCGGCAGCCTCTCCCTGTGACTCTGACAGATGAGTTAGTTTGGAGGACAAGAGGCCTCGGGGAATTCCCGGGTAGCAAGAACCATGACATCTGAAAGAGGAGGAACATCCCTGGGGAATGGAAAAGATCTCATGGCGAAAAGCAAAGCTGTGGCGCGAGTCCATCTCCTCCTAGCCACAGCCCCTCCTCTGAGAAACAAGTGTTTCTGCTGTTGGCTTCTGTAGTGCATTGCAGTAGCTAAACAACATGTGTGTGTGTGTAATCGTGCATTGCATGGTACCATTGTGGGCAACAAGGAAACAGATATGTGACAGTGTGCCTGTGAGATTATAAAGAAGGACCAGGGAGATGGTTCAGTGCGTACCTTAGGCACTGTTTGACTAATGTGAAGACATCACGACCAAGGCAATTCTTGTAAAATAAAGCATTTGACTGGGAGATTGCTTACCGTTTTAGAGGATGAGCCCCTAACCATCACAGCGGGGAGCTCGCAGGCATGGATAGCACTGAGACAGTACGTGAGAGCTTTACCTCCAGAAGTGACACACTTCCTCCAACAAGGCCCTAACTACTCCAGCAAGGCCACACCTCCTAATCCTTCTAATCCTTCTCATAGAGTTCCACTAACTGAGGCCAAGCATTTAAACCACCACAGTGGGTAGGTGAACTTCCATGTAAACCTGTCAATCCCTAAAACCCACACAAAGGTGGAAGGAGAGAACTAACTCCACAGAAGTTGTCCTCTGATCTCTATGCCTGCACCCCAACAATCTAAAAACACATACAATTTTTCAAAGTATTATAAGAAGCTAAAATATGCTTAAGTTATGTCATAGGCTTCATGACATGGGCAGCAGCACAGCAGAAATGTTTGTCGTGAGACTGGTTTAAACGCCCCACACTTTCCGCGGTGTCAAAGTATGGCACATTTGGTTACATGCTCTATACAGGACTCAGTATAGATAGTAAAGGACTCTGGTGCTGGCTTTTGGTTTTCATTGTATTTTTACTATTGCTTCAGGGTGTAGTACTTCTGCTTACAGATTTTAGGAGCTGCCCCATATTCATCTCTTGGTTGATCATTTTCTCTTATTCCTAAAGTAACCTGTTATTTTTTGCCTATTGTGCCCCTGTAAGCAACAGATTGAAGAGTGTGCATTTGATGGATGTATAATGGTTAATCTGTCAACTTGATGAGGCTTTAGATGTATAAAAATAAGAAAGTGAGCTGGGCACTGTCATTCATCTTTCTCTGCTTCTTGACTGCACATGCAATGTGACCAGAGCCAAGCTCCCGGAGCCATGCCTTCTCTGCTGTGACAGCTCTTTGGTATTTTGTTGCGGCAATGGGAAAAGTAGCTAACACAGCATTTGCGTGTATGTTCACACACGCACACACACACACACACTCCATATAGCCTTAGTGTGTATAGGTAATACCACACAGGTTTGTGTAAGTATAGCCTGTGATGTTTCTACAATGACAAAATAGTCCAGCAAGGGATTTCTTAGAACAAATCCCTGTTGGGGCACACAGAGGGGCTCAGTATGCGAAAATGTTTTTTTTTTTTTCCAGCATAAGCCTAGCAATCTGCTTGATCCCTGCTACCCACACAGAAAAAGTGGGATATAGTCACGTGTGTAATGATCACAGCATTCCTCTGGCAAGAGGGGAGGTGGAGACAGGAGAACCTCCTAAAGCTTGAGGACCAGGTAGTCTGCAGAATGTAGCATTGGCGGTGGATGGATGAGACTCCATCTCAAAGCAGGTTGGAAGGAAGGAGAGAATGGGCTCCTGAAAAGCTGTCCTTTGACTTTTACACATGTGCCTTGACATGTGCACACACACATATGTGCATAGAAATGGTAACCAAAAGAAAGGGAAAAAGAGAATAAATCCTACCATTTGGTGACATTTAAACTTTCTTTCTGTATCTGTTGACTCCTTGGTATAAACCTTGACCGTGTAACTTACATCACACTATTGCCATCATTTTCCTCTGAATGTCCAATTTTTAGTTCTTCTGAAAGTTATCTTTAAACTTTAGCTTTGACATTCTAGCATCTCAATTTCTTGGTATGTCAACTTTGCACAGAATCATTTATTGAAAACATATTCTCCTTTCTATTATTTCATTACTACTCCCTAACTTCATCTTTTATTCTTGGGATATCTTTCTTCTTTCATACCATGTTGAATTAACATTCTCACTTTCTTTTACAGTGGTGAAGTCTTTTGCATTGGATTTATTGTTGACTCAAAAATTAACAACAAAATGAAGCAAAAGGAGGCTCACGCTTTTCCTTACTCTGATTATGCTGTCCTCAAGGCCAGGGCTCCTTTCCTCTTCTGGGACACAGTGGAAACATCCACACCCTAAGGAAAATAAAATGTTTCTAGTTTCGAGGTCATATGGGTATTCTTTACGTCGCCCCGTTAATTAGAACCACAAGATGGTTTTGTTTGCTTGATATTTGATCTAAGTCTTTCTTGGATGTCTTTCTGCTTCCCTAGAGTGACGATTTTCTGTTCTGTATTCTCATAAAATATCATGCCTTCACACTGCTCTGATCTTTGTCTCGTTTTGTATACTTTTATGGTTATCTTTTCCAGAGCTCAGCCGCCTCCCTGAGTCCTAGGTCTGCTTCATGTTAACTGCCCAGCTCACATCTGAGAATTCTCTGCCTTCTCAGTTGGGTTCTCTAGGGTCAGTTCTTTCTTTTCTCCCTCTTGCTCCACATTTTAGTGGTTCCTGTTGAGTAAAATGTAAGAGTTACTGCTCTGGGTTAGCCTCCTGCTCTGTCCCAACTGACGGGACCAATATGGAGTTTAATGGCAGCACGGGACATTTGCTGGTTGAGGGACACCTCCTAGCCAATTAACCAAGCTGTAGTCAATTTATGGGTTTTATGAACGGCACTGTAGTCAATTAGGCTCTTCTCTGTGCCTTAGCTCTGCCCTTCTTTCCACAGTGTCTGATCACACTGCTAGGTGGAGTCCTCAGGACCTGTTCTGGTGGTGGAAGCCCCCCTAGCAAGCAAACTGAGTTTGCATTCTGCTCTTTGGGTTTGTCTTACTTCTCTCAAATAAACTTTACTAACTTTAGTTGATCTAAGAATAGATGAAATTTTATACATCTCAGAACATTTTATTCTGCCCAACAACCTTCTCATAGTGTGCTGTGCATAAAACTCTTAAGTCAAAAACTGTCCTGAGGGCCAGGGAAGTGGCTCACTGGTTAAAAGCACTTGCAGTTTTGATTCCTGGAATCCACATAGAGCACACGTCTGTAATTTCAGCACAGCTTCTGCGAGATGTGTGGTAAAGACACACGAACTACTGAGAAGCTTGGTGTCCAGCTAGCTTGGAGTATAGATGGGTATCCCTGCCTCAAAAGTAGAAGGAGAGAAACATCTCCTGAGAGTTGTCCTTTGTCCACCACAGGTGTGCCTACACTGACGGACACCTACAGACACACTTTACAAATAATGGAGAGAGAAAATTGTTTTGTAGACAATTATCTGACTGTGCCATGAACTGGAAAAATATGACAGATTATTTTTATCCATTTCTAGATTTGTTTAATTTTTCTCTAAGAGGTTTAAAGTCTTTAATCTTTGCAATTCTGATTTTCTTTTTTGTGCAAGTATTGAGGTATAAGGGTTTTTACCATTTCTGCTCAATAAGGCTGGCACTAAGAGGGTCCCACACCCACTGAAAAAGAATGCCTTTCTTCACCTTCCAATTTCTTAACTCGTTGTTCCATTAAACACACCCTTCCTTTCACTGTCTATGTTTGTCATTCTCTAAGACTCAAACATGGTTGACCAGAATCTTTAGATGGTCATGCTTGCTCTGAGAGAGTGCCTTGATTTTATTCCTAGCTCTTTCTGTTCTGTGAGAAGAGGAAGAAGCTCTGACTGAATGCGTATTGTGACAAGGATTCCATGGGATTGGCGGAGTCTTCTCCAGGACCCGACTCGATGGATTTACGGCATCTTCCTCTGGTCCAGGTGCAGATGTTGATGGTGTGTGCAGAAACCATTATGTGCCGCTTCCTGGATGACGACAGCCTGAGACTGCTCCCCTCCAGAGCCCTCCTGCTGAGACCAGGAAGGGGGAGATGATGAGAGCACTCCTTCCACTGAGGTTCTCGGTTGTTGTGCAGTAGCTGGTGCACCTCTATCAGGCTACACACGACCCAGCCAAGCCCAGATTTTCTGTACATGTCTGTGTGTCTGTTCTTTCTTCATTTGCCCATTGCTCCAACAGTTAGGTCAATCCCCGAGCCGTGAAGGATAGAACACTGTTCCATAAAGCTCTGAGCCATTGTTATAATAACTTTTCAAGTCTGGCCCTATCAAGTAGAAGTGTTTTGATTGCTGCCCGTTCTCTTCTGCTCTGCAAATGTTTCCCAGCCTAGCACTAGCATCTGGTGGTGTTTCTTATGTCTAATTGCATCATGCTGTGCCTTCATAGCACACACCGGAAACCACACTAGTTGTCCTTGCTGGCCCTTTCTAAAGAGACTCTGGTTGGCCTGAGCGTGGTCAGCACGGCTCTGGTAGGCCTTGCCCTTCCCGCATTCCCTCTGCCTTGCTAAAAAACTGTTAGACTACATTCCTAAAGCTAGCTACCAAGGTCTAGTCCCTTATTTGGCTTCTTCCTTCTCCTGAGGCTGACTACCAAGGACCAGCTGTCACAGTATTGAAGTCCAGCAATCAAAAGGCCCCTTTGGGTACCCTAATTAACCTGTTCAATTAAAACTAAATACCTCATCCTAACATAGGGTTTCCTCTTTCACCTTTATAAACTGCGATTTTCCTATGTGCCATGTCTTTCTCCTGTCTATCCAGAAGCAGCCCCCCTTCCCTCCAGAGCAAATATTTATCCTCTCCCCTGTTCCCTTCCCCCTCTCCCCCATCTCCCATCTCCTGTCATTGTCTTTTATTCCCTACCCTTTGTCCCTCTGGGGTAAATAAAATCCCCTTTGTGCCGAGAACTTGGTCTTGGGTTATCTAGTGACAATATCTGTCCTTTTTACTTAGGGAAGGAAGCTTCTGAACAACATGTTACTATGTCAGCACAAGTTCTGGATGCCTCTCAAGACAGTATTCACGGAAAACAACATTTAAAAATCTTTTCCCGACCAAAAACTGTCTTTATCTTATATTCACTCATGAACGAGAATTTGATTGGATGATTAAATATATTTTCATATTAATTTTCTCTTAAATATTTAAAGGCATTTTGCATCTTTATCCTGAGTGGAGTAGGTACAGTAGTTTCTCCTGGTGTTGCATCCTGAGCAGCACCCTGACATGGAACTAGAGGACGAATGAAAGATACTGGACCCGGAGACCCCAAAGGGGAAGAAGAGGAAGCATTAGTGGACCCCAACAACAGCGAGAGAGCAATGTGAGCAGCGTGTAAAGGCCTGGAAGCGGCTAGAGCTTTGCGATGAACGTGGTCTTTGTGATCACAACCGGAAGAGGGCTGTAGGAGGAGCGCTCTGACATCTTATGTGCCTGGGACCACTGTGCGGCCCACAAACTCTTGAGCAGCTTAGAGTAAACACAGATTCTTTCGCATCAGCCTTGCCCTAGGGCGCCAGGAAAAGTTCTTCTGAACTATTTGTTTCTAATGTGTATCGTTAAGTTCTTGGGAGCCTCATTAATTATGGCAAGTAGCTTCTCTTCCATGTATTCTTTTCTTTTCTTTTCTTTTTTTTTTTTTTTTGGTTTTTTCGAGACAGGATTTCTCTGTGGTTTTGGAGCCTGTCCTGGAACTAGCTCTTGTTGACCAGGCTGGTCTCGAACTCACAGAGGTCCACCTGCCTCTGCCTCCCGAGTGCTGGGATTAAAGGCGTGCGCCACCACCGTCCGGCCTTCTCTTCCATGTAAATTAGCAATGATTCCACCTTAATAAACTGATCTTCACCGGGTGGTGGTGGCACACGCCTTTAATCCCAGCATTCAGGAGGCAGACAGGTGGATCTCTGTGAGCTCGAGGCCAGCCTGGGCTACAAGAGCTAGTTCCAGGACAGCCAGGGTTTTACACAGAGAAACTACGTCTTGAAAAACAAAACAAAACAAACAAAAACAGAAAACAAATAAACTTATCTGCAGGGGGAAAAAAGAACACAGTAACTGCTATACAGTAATTCTTGACTCTTCCTCTCTCTACTGCCTGCTGACCACTCTTGTGTTTCTGTGAATGTACCCGTTCTTCATTCCTCAGGAAAACGACATCACGCACTGTCTTATTTCACTTACTATCGATCTTTCAAGGTTCATCCATGGCGTAGTTAGCACCTATGAGAATTGTATTCCTTTGTAAGGTAGACTAACACTCCACTGTAAGCCTACGCGGCAGTTTGCTTCTCTGTTCACTTGCTGGGAGATAGCCAGGCTGCTTCCCTGTTGTGGTTATCGTGACTGTTGCTGTGAACACCAGTGCACTTTCTGGTTCCTGGATTTGACTCACTGGGAATATACCTAGAAGTGGACTTGCTGACTCAGGCAGCGATTCTGCATTTAGCCGGAGGAAGAGCTGCCAAACTGTGATCCACAAAGACAGCCCAATTTAACATTCTGGCAATGAACTGAGGTTTTATTTCTTTATAGACTCATAGATGCTTATTTCCCCTTTAAAATAACAGCCATTCTAATAGACACAAAGTGGTGTCATAGTGTAGGGATTTTTGACACAGTATCCCCATGCAGCACATGTTGGCCTAGAACTACGTAGGCCAGACTTCTTGCCTCTGCTTCCTGAGTGCTGAGTTTCCACGTGTGCACTGCTATACCTGATTTCAAGGTGTTTTCATTTGGTTTCCCTAGTGTCAAATGATGCTGGGCTCCTTTCGTGCGCGATTAGCCATCAGTTCATCTTCTTGAGGGAACTGTCCGTTCACGCTCATTGTCTACCTAGGTTGGCCTCTCATTGCTGAGATTTAAGATTTGTTTACATATTTTGGATATTAATCTCATATGATACATGACTTATTGGCATTTACTCCTATTCTATTGGTTGTCTTTTAGCTCTAGATGTGGCATTTGATATACAAAAGAGCTTTATTTATTGAAAACTGTCCATCTATAAAACTACTTCCTCATTCATTATCATGGAGGCTATCCTCCACAGATCTTTTTCTTTTAGTAGTGATAGCTCTTACATCTTAGTCTTTGATTTATTTTGCAGCAGCTTTCTGTTTATATAAAGATCCAAATGAACTCTTTTATATGTGGATATCCGGCTTTCATATACATTTATCTGCTGTCCTGTTTATTTCCCCATTCAGTGGTCGCAACACCCTCTCAAAAATCAGCTGATGCTATCTATCCTGCACTCTTGTTGGTTTATTTAACGGTGGTGAGGACTGAATGCAGGACCTCGTGGACGTCAGGTCGCTGTTCTGTCACTCAGTTATCGCATTGGCTGCTTTCCTATTGCGGTAAGGAAGCACCATGACCAAGGCAACTTATAAAATAAAGCGTTTAATTGGGCTTAATGGTTTCAGAGGATTATGAAAGAATTATTTATCTCATAAGTGGACATCATATCATATTGGTGTATTAGCTAAACTTTAAAAAGTTGAACTTGTGACTTTTCAAGAACCTTTGTTGTTTGAGTTTTTCCTTTTTATAACATTACATTCTTGTCTTGGGAAAGCTGTGTATTTTTCTTATCTTTTAAGTCATTTTTTAAATATTATTTTCTCTTTTTATTGGAGTTTCTGGATGTTTATAACTCTATATGTTATCTTTTTTGTTTTTTTTATATGTCTTGTTCATCCATATTGGAATATTCTCTTAAGTGAGTGTTGGTCTTGGTGTTTTCAAACAAAGGTATTAAAGTATTGCCTAAAAGGTCTGTGTAAGATAAAAAAAATTGTCTCTTCTGGTCTTCCTTGTAGGATAATAAAATAATAAGCTTTTTTTAAAAAAAAAAATTCAAGCGTCACTATGAGATATTTTCCTCCTTGCCCCCCTCCATTTAGATGTCAATCTCCTGGAGTCTAGAGACCCTGTTTTCTGTCCCCATTCTCTTCGATGTCTATCTTCATGCTGCTGTAAGGACAAATTAATGTTTATTGGTTTGGTGCTACAATACCAGAACAAGAAGTAGAAACTCAAACAATTGCTCTTTTCTATTGAAACAAGAAGTGTGGAAATTCCCACCTGAACCGCCTGGCCCTTTTTCAGATACAGAGCTGCCTTCAAAATGCATTTAATGCATATATGTGCCTCAGAAACCCACCAGCTGCTTCTCCTGCTTTCTTTTTTGCAGTTCACTGGGGCACCTTCCTGGGGCTCTGGCTCTAGCTGACCCTTAGCGCGGTTTGGCTCATCAGTCCTAGTTCACTCTCTCATCCAGCTCTTCCAGCTGAAAGAAAACTGCTGGTTAGCCGAAATGGAAACTTCGTTTTTTTATTCAGACGCTAACACAGGGTGTGATGCATACTTTGATTCTTGTTCTGTTTTTGTTTTCTTTTTAAAAGATGAAAGAAAAAAAGAAGCCTTAATGAAGAAGAGAGAGTTGCTTAGGAAATGTCCTTACTGTTAGCCAAAAGGAGAAGTCTTATTTTGCATTCTAGCTGTAGAACTAAACCCTAGCTAAGAAATTGAATAATGTATTTTCATTTCTTTACAAGAAAGTGGAGAGCCTGTTGTTTGTAAATATGATAGATGGTCTGGGAGGCCGAGAAGCTCGCTGTCTTCTGCCAGGCGTCTGAGGAAGCCAGAACGTCTACAGAGGCAGAGGAGGCAAAGGCCCTGTTTCTCAGGAACATGGAACTGGATCAGTGAGAAAGACACAAACCAAGAGCTGACACATAATGCTTAACACATGAAGCCACTTGTCCCCAAAAATATCCACTTGAACAAGCCCTTTCCCCTTACCTGTGAAATACACGCAACAATGTCTAGATTAGGAGAGATGACCTCTAAGATCATATAGCGAGCTTTACAAACTTAGAAAGATGCCTTTCAATCAAAGCTGGTCAACCAAAGCCTCTAGAACAGCAGGCCTCCACCTGTGGATCGAGACTTCTTTGGGGGTCAAGGGTGTGTTTACCTCTTTCATAGGCGTCGCCTAAGACAAGCCTACACATCAGATATCTACATTACCTTTCAAACACTAGGAAAATTACAGTTATGAAATAGTAACAAAAGTAATTTTATGCTAGGGGTCATCACAACATGACACATTGATTAAAGGGAACAGTAAAAGCCTCTGCAAGCAGGTGCACGGGGATTTTCACGGTAGGGGAGGCATATGCAAGAGGGGAGATTTTTGGCAGGATCACATGCTATTATACTGTGCTCCAATCTGTAGACAAACCAAAGCATTTATTCATCGATAATCACAACATCCCTTTGGGTTGTTTTGTTAAACATATATTTAAGTGTGTGCCTGTCTGTGTGTGTGTGTGTGTGCGCGCGCGCGTGCATGTGCTAGTGCGCTCACATCCTTGCATGTGTATCTATGTAGGCAACTCATATGCTGTGGTACATGCATGGAGGTTAGAGGACAACTTGTGTGAGTTGATTCTGTCCTTCCATCCTGTGGTTGCTCAGGTTGCCTGGAATTAAACACCTTCACCTGCTGAACCATCTTGCCAGCCCCTTTGAGAAATTTTGATATGCCCCTCTGAAGACATTCCTGAGGCAGGCTTCTGAGCACAGCATCTCTCCAGAGTCTGCCTCCTCCATGTGGGATTTTTACATAAGCTTGCCTGTCAGGTGACTCTGGTTACTGCATTCTGTTCCTGTGCAGCCTTGTACATGGACAGGCTGGCCGGATTTGATGCTGGCTTCTAGGACTGTCTTTGGAACTCCCTTGGCCCTGTGCTCTGTAGCTTTCCAGACAAGCTCATGTTTTAGAATGTGCCAGTCCAAGACCCATAGTCCAGGTCAACTGTAAGACGCTGTCTCCTTCACCTGTGCTGTAATTTGACGGGAAGAGAATAGAAAGTGCGCTACGGATGGATTGGCTGGATCAGGATCTGTGAGGGTCACCCATTATAGAGTGTTCAGAGTCTGCTTTACAGGGATGCGGTCGGGTCAGAGAGCAGAATGTTAGCATGGGCGCTCATGAATTTATGATCCCAAGGTCCCAAGGGATTGGTAGCCTCAGACTGTCTCTAGGACAGAGGCTCATGTCTCGGGTCAGCAGGTCTTTGTGACAATCTGAAGAAACCCTGTTTTCTCTGCCCTTGACAGGAGCTGCTGTTCTGTTGTTGTTCCGAGTGCTGGAGATCAAGCCCAGGCCTTGTGTGTGATGCCCGAGCTCTGACCCCTCAGCTGCCCTGCGGCTCAGCTGCTACTTTCCCGCTCTCAACAGTTGCCGGCCTCTTTCCTCTTAGCCCAGTCTTTCTGTAAACATGACGTAAAGCGATCCGTTAGCTGCCACATTTCAGTACTCCCTTCTCTTAACTTTGACAGCCTTCTTTCTAATTAGACCTCATCTGCAGGAAAACTGCACCCTCAACCTGCTTTTTCCTGCCTTTGCCAAATTTCTCTCATTGATTCCCTCCAAACATTCTGCCTTCTAGCTGAACTGAGCTATTAACTGCTCCTGAACACACCCAGCATCTAACTGTTCTCTTTTCCTGGGTGTTTCTGCGATCAGAAGGCCCTTCCTGCCCTCTCTGCTTGGAGAAAACCTACCAATCCTTGAGGGCTTAGTTCATGGTCACTTCATGTCTGAACCTTGTTTGAGGTCCCTGCCATGGTATGGTCTATTCCCATATTGGCCCACAGCCCTTACCACCCCTGCCACGTGTGGCTGATATGTCTATGGATTCTATCAAGCAGGGACATGGAGTTATGGAACCTTTGACTTCTTCATTGGGGCCTGACCCTAGCAGGCCCTCTTCTCGTGTTGGGGACGTGGATCTATATGAACTGAGACCAGCTACTCTCATTAATCTGAGGGGAAGTTGTACCTGAAAAAAGGAAGGAGGGAAAAAGGGAGGGAGGAATAAAAGAAAGGAAGGAAGGAAGTTAGGAAAGAAAGAAAGAAAGAAAGAAAGAAAGAAAGAAAGAAAGAAAGCCCACCAAAAGGTTATTGAAAAATTGACAACAGTTACTGAAGAGGTAGCTAAGAGGTTAAGAGTGCTTACTGGTCTTGCAGAAGACTCAGGTTCGGTCCCCTGCACCCAATCATATGGCTCACATTGCTTGTGATCTTCTTTTGAGAGGATATAGGAAGTGGGTGTGGACAACCCCCATAAAGGCAGTGGGACTATTGACACAGGGAAAGTTAGAAAGAGAAGCAGTTTGTTCGTGGGTATATCCTAAAAATTCAGCAAGTGTCTGAATAGTGCACCACTGTCATCTGCAGCTAAGAGAAATGTGACAATGGTCTTCTTTCCATGCAAGATATAGTTCGTCGAACATGGAACAAATGGTGTTTGACAGCCTCTTTCTAACAGTTTAGCCTCCGTATCCTCTTTCCTTACAGCAAGTGTATTCCCATGCTGTCATTTTCATGGTTGGATACTTTATCAATGGATCATTATTTATTTATGGGATTTTGTATTGATGGACCAGTCTCTCTGTGTTACTTTCTTTAGTTGATTTTAAGTTTTAAAAGTTGTTATATGTATTTACTTGTGCATGTCTCCGTGTGTGTGTGTGTGTGTGTGTGTACATCCACACCACAGTGTACACGTTGAAGTCAAAAGACAACGGGAATCAGTCCTACCCTCCTGCCATGTGGATTCTGGGGATCAAACTCTGGTCTTCAGACTTGGCAGCAAGTGCTCCTACCCACTGAGGTGTCTCACTGGTCCCTACTTTATTTTTTTTTTATAAAAACATTGCTAAAATCAAGCGATGTGGCGATGGATAGCATGGAATAAAATACATGATATCCATGCTCTTCTTGTCCCATAGCTCCCAAAATAAAAATCAACCAAAGGATTTCTCCTGATATCTTATTTTTCAAACATGCCTTGTAGTCGGGGGAATTTTGCTGCCTCAGATTTCTTATTCTTGTGTATTTATATATGCCAACATATCTGTTTCATATCCCAAATTACAAAGAGCCTCCAGACAATTTGTGGGGAAATATTTTATGAGATCAGAAGTATTGTGTTACGCCAACCCACGCACAAATACCCATAAATGCAACATACTAGAGAAGATCTGGTTCACCTGCTGTTGGGTCCAATCAAGGATGACAGCCATTGGAAAGGGGGGAACAAGTCTTGGGGTGAACCAAGTGTCATTATCATCAGCTACAAGGTACTCCTGAGAGCTGGTCAAGCCCCAGTTCCACAGTCCCGAAGGGCTTGATTATCCTGGTCTGTTACTAAATGGGGTGCACTGGGGAACTGGGCAGGCAAATGGAAACTTCAGAACTGTAGGCAGTGGTATCATCTAAAAATGCTCTATTGGTCCAGCTGCTTAGGTAGGGGTCCAGTTCTTGGTAGCAGGGTCAGCAACAGTCTTAACAAAACCCCGACACTACCAAACTGGCTGGGAACCAAACATCCAAATCCACGGGCCTATAAATGGCATTTTACATGCAAACCATTTCACAGCCCCTAGAGCTTCCAAGAATTCAAAAACCGAAGCACGGTTTCTGCCTTTGAAGCAGGCAGAGCTGGTGGGGGGGGGGGGAATTAACTGGGGCCGTGAAGTGAATGACGGTGGCCAGGTTTGCTAGGGACCCTGGGCAAATAGTAAGGGAACTAGGGTAGGAAATGGGGTTCGCCTGCCTGTATTTGTCAACACTGACTTCTGCGACAGTTGAATCAAGCTTTTTCTGAGTTTGTCAGAAGAGCCTAGAATTTAAATTCAAGATCTGGTTATAAATGTGGGGCTTCTATCTGAAGAGGAACAGATTTACACATTGGTTTAAAGCACAGAAACTGGAGTCTGTGTGTGGTGATAGTTTGTGCTGTAACAAAGAAAGCTTGTCTAAAGACCAGAGTGCAGAACTAGCCACACTAGTTAGCCATAGAGGCCAGACCGTGGTGGCACACATCATTAACCCCAACACTCACGAGACAGAAGCAGACGGATCTCTGTGAGTTCAAGGCAACCCTGAGCTACACGAGACTGAATCAGTCTAAAAGAGAAATGGAGTTCACACCTTTGATCCCAGCACTTGGGATCACACACCTTTAATCCCAGCACTGGGGAGGTGGACACAGTTGTGATGTGGCTGGGTGGACAGAGGAGTATAAGGCAGGAGGAGACATTCGCTTAAGGCATTCAGTCTGAGGACTTGTAGAGACAGGATACCCCACTTGGTCTGAGAATTTCATAGAAGAACTCATGGCTGGCTGCTCCGCTTTTCTGATCTTTCAGCTTTCACCCCTAATATCTGACTTCGGGTTTTTATTATTAACACCAATTAGAATTCACGCTATATCAGTAATCAAGCAATGTCCCAGGCATATTATCCACAGGTGGGCTTCTGCGTGCTGTTGGGGGTGTCAGAACTCTGACGACTGCTAAAACAGAGTATACCTTTGAGGACAATGTTTTTATCAAGTGGTTTTAATTTTTTAAAGTATTTTATTTATTTATCTATTTGTGCTTTATGTTCACATTTGCCTGTGTGAGGGTGTGCCCCTGAAACTGGAGTTACAGACAGTTGTGAGCCACCATGTGGGTGCCGGGAATGGAACCCGGGTCCTCTGGGAGAGCAGTCAGAGTTCTTATAACCTCTGAGCCGTCTCTCCAGACCTCTCTCAAGTAGTTTTAAAGAACTTTGTTTCTTTTGCTGTTTGACTCAGTTCACGCATTTTCTTGTTTTAACTGGAAATCCACATGGGGAAGTTACTAGGACGCGTCACAGCTGTCTGGGGCCACAGGTTCCGGTTTGGCTCTGACCCTTGGATCGTAGGTTCCCTGTGGTCTTTTCTCCACCATGTGCCCGATGTACTTAGGTTCAGCTCTTTGTTTTCACTGACGGGCATCGGTGACCTCTGCAGCTGCGTTCATGGACTCTCTCTTAATTTACCTGATCCTTTTTACCCCTTTTCAGGGTCACTGCCACTGTCCTCCACAGAAGCTTTACACAGCCCTGGGACCTGTTAGCTCTACATCTGGCCCCTGTGACAACCCACTACCTCTCAAATGAATGGATTCATAAACATGTATCTAGGCTAGTTCCTTTCTGCAGCTAAAACGGGATGGCCGTCCTCCATCCATTCTGCAAAGTTGGCTCCTAGACTCTACCCCACCCGCCTGCTCCTTCAGTTCTGTATAAGCAGCTGGAGGCTGCGGGAAGTGCGGAGAAGGGAAGAACAGCTTGTCTGAAATCGCCTGAAACCTCCGTCATTAGCATTAGCAACTGCAGCAGACCAACGCGGCCCTAATAGCTAGAATGGTGACCCAGAAAGTCTGCGAAAACGCATATTTTTGCCTCCACAACATGATGGAAAAATGCAGCCTCTTCACATTTACAATATTAGACTCAGGTACCCAGTCATCACTGGAGAGTTAATTAGTGCACGCGCGCGCGCACACACACACACACACAGAGCAGACAGGCAGAAAAGATGTAAATGCATCTGTTTCTTTTTTAAAACTCCTGAGCTGTACCACCATGTCTCTCACTGAGATATGGAAGTGTCTCCTGCTCAGGGAGATGCTGGGGGTGGGGAGTGCTGGCTGTGCAACCACGAGGAACTGGGTTTGGATCCGCAGCACCCACATAAAAACTGGATGTAATGGCAGAGAAGTTGACCCGATGGCCAGCCAGTGGACCTGAGACATGACTCTCCAGGCTCAGTAAGATGGACAGCAATAAAGGAGACACTCACCCATGACCTCTGTGCTCGACACGTGTGCCCTGGGGACTACACACACATGCACACACACATTCAGAAATTACCTATTGTCACTCAGAGCTTGTGTTCCACTCACAGCTGAGCACTCTGAAGTCACTTGTCTTCCACCTTTGACCCATTGCGAGTCCCTGTTCTAACCCCAAAGACTCTTCCCTGATGACGGAGAGCTGCACTGTCTATGACTACAGAGAGGGCACTCAGAGAGCAGTTGACACTGTGTCATTATAGCTATGTGATAGTAATAGGCCCACGCCTGGAGACCACGAGCACCACGGTCATAAACTGGCATGAATTTCCTCCTGTGGAGCTGGCAGGAAACCCTTTTTAAAAATATAATATTGCTTTATTCTTTGAAAATTTCAATCATATTCTCCTCTTGCTCCTCCATCCAACTCTTCCCAAATGCCCTGTCCAATTTCATGTGCTCTGTGTTTTTTTTAAAATCAAGTCCAATTATCTGTACATTTACTTTAAAAATAATTTTAAAAAGAAAGGGTGTTGTAAAATCATTTCTGTTATCCCCTTAGACTCCCCCTAATCAAAGAGTCCAATAAATGTTAACTCATTATTTCTCCTGCAGCCTCTACCTGCCAGCACAGATCACAAGGTGTTTGAAGATTTCTAGACACCACCTCCTACCTCCAAACTGGGGTGTCTCATAACCTATGAGCATGGTGAGTGGTCTAAATACTCCAGATCCCCGGCTCTGACTGGAATACTACCTCTAAAATTCCCCTCAGACTCAACCAAAGTGACTGGGAGGTGGTGGTGGTGTATTCTTTTAATCCCAGCACTTAGGTGGCAGAGGCAGGTGGATCTCTGTGAGTTCGAGGCCAGCCTGATCTACAGAGTGAGTTCCAGGACAGCCAGGGCTGTTGCACAGAGGAACCCTGCCTTGAAAAACAAAAACAAACAAACGAAAGAACCCTCAACCAAAGTGAACCTCTTTGCTGGCAATCTGTTAGCATTATGGTCTCTATTGCCCTAAGACATTTCCACCCACAGACACCCAACTTAATGTTGAAACATGCTCTTCTATTGTCTACTACTAGTTACATTTTTCTCTTATTTTTAATTGTTTTCTTAGGCTGTTTGTTGTGATAAATATTCCCATGGGAACATGAGCTGAGCTCTGACATAGTGCAATTCTCACATGTGTTCGTGTTCTTCACGATACACTTTTACATACGGAAAGACTAGGTTTGTGCACATCTACACGTTCACATACATGTACATGTGTGTGCATACACAGTGTTGATTTTTAAACATTAACATCGGAAGCACTGAAACTATAGTGAAAAAAACGAGGTGTTTAGAGAACACACACATTTATCATGCAAATGATGTTCTGCATATTCACTGAATTTTAAGGTTATTTTCTGAATATAAAACCACATTGTATACATTTATAAAGACCTCAGAGAAAATCTGGGCTAATATGAATAGTGTATGAAATTATTATATAGGATTGAAGAGGCGTGCTCTTAGAAACATTTTAATGTTTAAGTTGCTTTTGAGAATTGTTAGCTAGTGAATAATTAAAATGCTGTTGGAATAAATTCAAGGTCAATTAATTTGGATTCAGAATTTTTTTAATTGTAAGAAATCTATGACTGCCAACAAGTGCAATTAATATACTTTTATTTGTGAGCTGAAACAATTCACTGTGAGCCCCAAGATGTGCATTTTCTAGAATACAGCAATTCAGCTTTCACGTTCACACTGGAAATGTGATTCTAACAATAAACAAATCCAGCAGTGGAAGGCGGGGAAACACTGCATCCTCACAATGACCTATGCTATGCTTTGTCATTTTTCATAGAAATTCTACAGCTCTTTTGCCCTGTTTCTGGACCTTGATGTATTTGAAACCATTATACAGGTCATAGTTCTGTTCCCTTGGAATGAGCTGATTTATAAATTTCAAGTAACTCACTTGATATTTTTCTATCAACTTAGCTGGTTATTTGTTGAAAGCAATTCACCTGCCCACCATCCTGGCCAAAATCTGACACACTGGAGGCAGCGCTGTTTGACTTTCTTTCTCTGCCATCTTACCCCTGAGTTCCACGTCTGGAGGATGTACCTGTGCTAGTACATACCCTGTCCTCTATTCTACAAAGGCCTTGAGCGAGGCTGGCTCTGTTCTAGGGACCTCCCCCACCATTCCATATACCTTCCCAGGTGTCCTTTAGCCCTGGATTCCCTTGTGTACTACTTTTCTGGGTGATTCTCCCAGACTTAGTTCTGCCAGTCTCTCACTTCCACGCAGCCACAATAGCAGTATGCTTGCATGGACTGAACTGTCCCCAAAGGCTCGCATGCACAATGCTTGATTGGCAACACAGAGCCACTGGGAGTTGGTGGGGCCTTTAAGAGTTGAGGCCCAATGGGATATCCTTGAGTCACTGCTCATGTAAACCCAAAGGGAATGGTGGGAGTCTCTTCCCTTCCTTCCTTCCCCATTTTTCCTGACCTTGAAGTTAGAGCTTTTGCCTTTGCCATGGTGCACTGCCTTACCACAGGTCCAAAGCAACAGAGACTTGAAGTCATCAAAGATAAAATCCAAAATAAACGTTCATTTTCTTTATAAGTTGTAAGTCTGGGTACTTATCATACTAACAGGAAGCTGACTACAAAGAGATGAACTCCATTCTTGGCTGACAATATAACGCCACTCAGGAAAAAATCCAGTTCTTTTTTCCAATGGAGGTGTTACTTTTGAAAGATATAGTTGTCTACATAAATATATGCTCCCTATAAGTAACACAATCAATAGTAACTATAATAACTTTGATCGTTATGATAAGAATACTTGTATTTTTAAAATACAGTCAGTGCTCCATCCCACAACTAAATACATTCCCTACCTTTTGATTATTAAGTGAATCCAAAGCCTCAAGAGATATTTACAGTTCTTTGCTCTAAGGCCCTAAGCATACAAGCAAATGAAGAGCAAATACACAAGAAGATGATTGAAAACAGCCTAGTAAACTTGTCGTCTGCCTTGAAACAAGGCTCTTGGTTAATTGTAGATGCTAACTGAAGATACATTATTGGTAATATAGACCACAAACTTTGTTGAACTGAAATATTCAAGTCAATAAAATATTTGTTCTGCTGAATGTAAGAGATTATTTTAATATTTATTTTACTTACTTAGCAAAAGTGTGTGTGTGTGCACATATCTGTCATGTGTCTATGGGAGTATGTGCATGTGGAGACTAGAGTTTTTGAGAGAGTCTCTCAGTGAACCTGGAGCTCACCAGTTTGGCTACATTGACTGGATGGTATGAACGAGAGGGCTCGTTCATTAGGAACCCAGGCTCTGACAAGAAACGGACAGATATTACTTCAACATCATCAATCTGTGTCCTTTCCCGCCTGGAGGGCACCCACACCACGTGGAAAGAAGCAATCAACCTTTCAGGGTACATCTTGTCCCCTTTACAATAACTCTGAAATCCCAGAAGATTCAGCTTTTGGGTTGTATTTCGTTTTGACAAATCACTCAGAAGGCTGCCAGAGATAATAATCTCCCCCTGAGGAACCACATATTTCACATGGCTGCTTTCTTCTTAAACTGGAGGGCTGGCAGGGTGAGTTTGGCGTAATGTCTTTTCCTAACCCCACCTCTAAAAGTTAGATATTAATGGAAACAATTCTCTAGCAATTGCCTTCATGCTTCTGTCAATACTTAGTTGTTGGGTTTTTTTATTTGTTTGTTTTTTGTTTTGTTAAGGGCTCTATTATGTTGCTCAGGCTTACCTGGAACTCACAGTTAACCCAGCCTGGTCCTGGTCTAAACTGTGGCTCTTCTTTTCTCAGGCTCCTGAGTGTTGGAATCTCAGGTGCATACATCCACACCCAGCTCTGGTTCACACTTTGTTTTCTTGAAGGGCTCGAGATGTAGTTCAGTCCAGCTTGTCTAGCCTGTGCAAGGTTCTGGGTTCAATCCCCAGCATTGTAAAGCAAAACCAAGCAGAATCAGATATTGTCATTCAGAAACACAGAAGCCCTTTGTCCATTAGCCATAACCTTTTAACATGGCAGGGAGATATTTTTGCCCAGCCTCAACCATCACAGTGGAAAACAACAAGAAGAATTCTCAAATACTGTTGAACTATTTCAGACTGCTAATCCATTGCAGTGGAAGGTGAGAACCCGCTACTGGATCTCAATCCTAACTACACATGTCTCATGGTAGCGAATTTTCTCTGGGGCCAGACATTCACTGACTTCCTACTTTCACGACATGAGCTCAGTAAACTCTCACAATGACCCCAGGAGATAGGTCCTATTTTTACCCTCTGTTAGAAATAGGAAAACTTAAGGAACTTATCTAAAATGATGCAGCTCTCAAGTGGGCATTATTGGTACCCTTTGCTGTTAATGTTCATCTCAATGGCCACAGTAAAGTCTCATCGAAACCATGACATACCACTCAGAGTCAGTGCACTCTGGTAGAGTGACTCGGTCCATGTGACAAGCTAATACTTTGTGTCACCCATGTGTCCAACCATAACTTCGCTATCCAAGTGTTGAGTTATTTTTCTTTTCCATGCTGAGCCATATGGAAATATGGGGTAGCCTCACCTTTTGGGAACTATTCTTTCTAAGAGAAGCTACAGGTTTAAGGGGGTGGGGGGATGTCTAGAGACTTCCAGGTTAATACAGTGCCATGTAATGAATTCCTCTAAACTGAAACTTTCTAATCCTGAGGGAAGATCCTTAAGACCAAGAAGTTCTGAAGGAAGGCTCGTTAAGATGCAGGAAGTAGGCAACTGACAAGTCTCAGGAAGTTCCCGAGAGTGAGTAGACGCACAAACTACCCTCCACCCAATGATATGGAAGCAGTAAGCTGAAAAGAGATTCTGCAACCTGTTGAGCGGCTTACAAACTGTCCAGGTTTCTTGCTTTCATGCTGAGGAGGACTTTCATGGCTGCCATTGAGTTGTTTCTGTTAGTAATCCTCCATCCATATTCCTGGGAGTATCCCAATAAACTCATTGGTTCACCAAGTTGAACTTTGATGGTATTGTTACCAAACAGGACTATTGGTCTATTGTCAGTTCCCTATATGGGGTGTGAGTAGATATTTGTCTCCCCAGGAATAGTATCACACAAAAGAAGGTGAACTAGAAGCTTCCTCCTTGTAACACTGAGTGAAAAATCAGAATAGCAAAAAACAGACTATGGACCAAGGGAGAAGGAAGAGAGGGAGGGAGGGAAGAAGAAAGAGCTTTGGGAATCACAAAATGTGGCAAGATAGCTGAAAATCCCAGAAAAATATGTTATGTCCTTAGCTCCAGCATCTGAAAACTGATGTTGCTAGAAGAAATCAGTTAAATACTTAGAGATACAGGCATAGGTCAGGACTTAATGAAAATAATTTTAACAGAAACAATGGAAATATTAGAAAGAATTGTCCAAAGTTACTGCATTAATTAAAAATCTTATGCATGTCCAGGTTGTGGAATCACCCTACATGTGGTGGTTTGAAGGAAAAAGCCCCTAAAGGGAGTGGCACTATTAAGAGATATGTTAAAGCAAGTGTGGCATTATTGAAGGAAGTATGTCACTGTGGAGGCAGGCTTTGAGGCCTCCTATATGCTCAAGCCACACTCGATAAGACAGTTCACTTCCTGTTGCCTTTGGATCAAGATATAAGGAGGACTCTCAGCTACAGCAGCATGTCTGCCTGCACACCGCTATGCTTCCTGCCGTGGCAATAATGGATTGAACCTCTGAACTGTAAGTGAGCCACCCCAATTAAATGTTTTTCTTTATAAGAGTTGGCATGGTCTTGGTGTCTCTTCATTGCAATAGAAACCCTAAGACACTAGCTGTCAATCAACAAATGATTAGATATAGAAAATGTGTTGTGCATGTGCGTATATGTGTGTGCGTGTGTGTTTGTGTAGCTGTAAAGAAGAACAAAGTAGTGTCATTTTTGGAAAATGGATGGAGCTAAAGACCATCATGGTAAATGAAAAAGCCAAAATAGAGGAAGACAAACATTGCATGTTTTATTGCATATGCAGGTTCCAGATTTAAAATCTACATAAACACACACACAGAGAGAGAGAGAGAGAGAGAGAGAGAGAGAGGAGGGAGAGAGAGAGAGAGAGAGAGAGAGAGAGAGAGAGAGAGAGTGGAAGAGAGAGAGGACATGAATATAGAAATAAGGCTATTGGAGGGAAGATTTGACAAAGACAGAAAGCGATAACATGTAAGAGTGGGTAGAAGGGGGTGGATATGAGCAAAAAAACTGATATTTTATATATGTATATAAAGTTATCATAATGAAGCCCCTCTGTATAATAAATACATGATAATTCAAAATTAATTTCAATGTATTGAAGAAAAGAAAGAAGGATAAATGATAGATAGAAAGATAGATAGATGATAGATAGATGATAGATAGATAGATAGATAGATAGATAGATAGATAGGCAGCCTGACTTTGGCAGGTGTGCTGGCAGCTATCGCTTGAAGTATAGAAAGGTGCACGGGTGTCCTGAGTCCTTCAGTACCCTTCTCACACCTCTCCTTAGGAACTATCTGATTGTCCACTCAAGGCTGAACTTCCCCCATCGCCGTAATGACTTGAAATGACTAAACATTTCACCTCCTGGAAGATAGCTTCCTTGTCTGTGCAGTGTGTGTTAAACACAGAACTTGGCTGGTCACCTATCAACCCACAGTCATCGAATCCCTTCAGGATTCCCAGCACAGTGACGGATGATGACTTGGAATCCAGCAACTGTCATGCTTACCATTGGAATGGATGCCCTACTTCTCTGCTAATATGATTTCTTGGTGGCTGAATTGTCTGGCTCTCACCCCTGTAATTGATCCAGCTTCTGGAAGTTCCACAGTCCCTGTGTACGGCACTTTCCGCAGTTGGGGGATAAGCAGCGATAGAAATTCCCAAGCTGTCCAGGCGGCTTAGTGTATAAGGCTGCTTCTTGCTAAGCCTGAGGACCTGAGTTCAAGGGACTCATGTGTTGGAATGAGAGAGCTGACGCCTGAAAATTGACCTTTGGCCTCCACATACATGCTGTAGTATCCTTACACACACACACACACAATTTTTAAAGCAAAGATCTCTGAAATAACTCTACTATCTCTTCCACCAGAGTCTTAATATGATGAGGCCAAGAAATTTTAATTGAAGTATAGTAAATCCCTGACACAAAGGTACTAAAAAATTTATTGATTGGCTAAATGAATTTATTCAAGTACATTCCAAGATTTTAAGAGCAATTCAACTACTTTATCTATCAGCCTTCAGAGTCACTAGATTCCTGCATTAGGATCCCTGCCAGATTGTGACCTGTGTAACCTGAGGCAAATTCTGAGCTTTTGTCCTGTAACTTCCTTGTTGGATGGTTAGAGACCAGTTATAATGCCTGCGTGAGGTTAGTGTCTCCTGAGGACAAAGTGCTGGTGGCAGCCAGCACTTGGGAGGATTCTGGTGTTAACTCTGCCCACCTGTGGGTATTCGTGCCCTTCTCCAATCTTAACCTGAGAGACAGCCAGGGGAAGTAGCCGCGGTGTGTCAGCTTTAGGGAGAAAAGAGGAGACTGACTCAGGGTCCTTTGAATGGTGACTGTCTGTCTGCCTGTGGTTCTAGCTCGCTTTCATCTCTCTGAAGGATGCTGAAGCCTAACTTTGGGAGTCGGGAGCCTCACCCAACAGCGCTAGTACCTTTGCTGGAAGCAGAAGGAAAATGTGACATTCAACTCAAGGACTGAGATTCTACCCTAGGAGCAGGGAGTGGGGACGTGGCGATCCAAAGAGAGGATCCCAACAGGAGCAGGTGACGACGCGCTGGTTGACTTTGAACTGTTATTTATAGCTCAGTGTTGGTCACAGCAGTTCCCATGGCAGCTTTCCTTTGGAATTCTCCGGGTTGGGAACAGCAACTTCCAAGTCTCCTTACTTAAAGAAAACCGAGCCTGACCTTTCACTGACTGTGGTGGAGGCTTGGCCCCAGACGGCCTGGATAAACATCCCCATATCCTGGCATGGGTCTCTGTCGCCTTCTCTCTGCCTGCTGCAGGGGCTTCTGGGTGTAGGGAAGATTGTAGAAGAAGGGTCAACCCATAGGTTTGCACAACAGCCTTATGGGTTCCAGAGCTCAGCCCCAGCAGAAGGGAAGCGCACATATGTGCTGCATATTAAATTTTTGCTGGGATGGGGCGACTGGGGGAGGGGAAGCAGAGGGATAGATAGCATAGACCTGGAATGTGTGTTTCCAAGGAAAGCCGGCCCTGCCTGTCAGCGTCGTCTCTCCCAGTGACAGCAGGTCTGCACAGAAAGGGCAGAATGAAGAGTCCTGGCAGAGCAGTCAGGTTTTGCAAAATACTCCTCTAGGTGTCAGAGTCTGGCGGGAAACCCTGTGTCATCGCTTCAGCACCATTAATGTTCCACGGCTGGATTCACCATGTGGCCATCTGCTCTGTGGCGCATCAAAAGCAAGATGCTTCAAGAGCGTGTCGCATAAAAATGTTCCTGAATATGAATGACCGAGGCACAGGTGACCTGATTCTGTCATTCTGTCATTCCTCAGTAGGAATGGGCCACATGTGACAACAGAGAGGGTGTAGGAAGCCAAGACCAGACAACCTAGAACAGGAAGAGGCCAGTCGACCATAATGAGACAGGAAGGCCCACGTGGGGGAGGGGGAAGAAAAAGGAAACGAGAAGAGAGGGTAGGGGAGAAGAGAGAAGACAGACGAACGCAGGCTACAAGGGGTGGGGAAAGGAAGAAAGGACAGGGAAAAGGGAAAAGAAAAGAAGGAAGACTAGAAGCAGGAAGGAAAGGAGGAAGAAAAGAGACTTCAGTGAGTTGGACATGGGCTTTACCAGGAAAGCTTGCTCTCCCCTCTTCTTCTCTCACTGGCTGCCAAGGACAGTGCTTAAGCAGATTGTACACCTAATATTTGTTGAAGGATGCCTAGAAGAAAGCAAAGCAACAGCCAAAGTGAGTCAGGGCTGGGCAAGCAGGGTTACGGACAGGAAGCACATATGATAACAGCAACCGTCCTGGAATCCAAGGCAGCAGGACCAGGTAAGTCCACCCCCCCCACCAGAGGTGGGACCATGTGCTATCCGTGTTAACTCCACCCTGCAAGGAGCAAACCTCCAGGTGAACATGGTGGTCCCATGGAAGAAGGTTGACAGAGACTGATACCTATGAGTCCAAGGACTCCAAGCCAGCTTTGGAGTTATCCCCCGGGGGCTATTCTTTCGACATCGCAGAGAACAGACGCTTGTGCCACACAGAGATAATAAGTTTAGAAGACCAGTAAGCAAGAAGGCGTTTGGAAGACCATTTAATCCAACTTCCTTGTCATACAGACATTGGGACACACAAGGCAAATGGCTTACTGGATAGAGTCCAGAGTAGTTTCTCTTTATCCTGTTTGTTTTTCATCTTAATATGGTTTTGCGTTTTGTTTTGTGCCTTTAATAGACTGCAGGCTTCCCCCAGGAAGCTATTTTTGTAATAGTGCTATCTCAGATACACAGGGCACAATTTTACAGGCAGTCGCAAACAATGACTGTTGGTTAGCATGATGGAATGAGGGAGTAAAATAAATGAAAAAAGATATTTTTTAAAGGGAGACAGAGTTTGTGTTGAGATTCTGCATCCCTACACAATGGGAGTCTTTGGAGCTCATCTCCCCTTGCCTCAACGTTCTGGTTCCAGGGGTGATGTTCCGTGGAAGCTGTCTTTCAAGTAACATTGCCTGGTAATGGAAACTTAGCAGTGCTGGCCCTGGGGGCTATTACCTCCTGAGACAAGATGGGCAAGCCTGGGCAGAAAGGGTCTTTCCAGTTAAGACATATCAGAACAATTGCATGGGTGAGTTCTGTTAAAGAGGAAACTCCGTGTTTGGGAAGGAAAATCCAGCATCACAGCCATACTGGCTAACTGCCTTTGGCCCAGTGCCAGGAAACCAGGCACACGTCATTATTACCTGAGGAGTTCTTTGGAACTTATGCCCAGACTCCATGCTAACTCATCCAGGGATCAACCTTGAATGTATTTATTATGAAAAAATCCTCAAGGAACTCTGATGTATGCTCAACTAAATTAACCAACTTCACTTGAAAGGCAGAAATAAACAGGTCATAGCAGTGCACACACCTCTGACCCTAGGGAAGCAGAGGCAGGAGGATCACTGACTCCAAGTTCAAAGACAGGGATGGCATAGTGAGTTCAAGGTCACTTTATCTAACAAAGCAGAAGAGCGACTCCTGGCCCAGTAAAGCTGAAATTCCCCATGCTCTGGACCTACTTGGATAACTACTTGGTCAGGATTAGTGTTTTATATTTCCTCCTCTTCAGGGACTACCTCAACACCGCAGGACACAGAATAAAAGATAACGTTGGCCTTCCTAGGAGGCCTTACTCTCAGAAAGTTCCAGGGCAGAGCAGTGCTGACGCTCCTCTGTGAAACAATACAAACTTACCAGGACGGGTGCGGCTGAACAGGTGGAAGAGGCCTCTGCCGAAAGACTCTGTCTCAAGGTGTATACAGATGCATTGTCAACACCCGGGTTAGTTATTAACAACTGTGCTGGTGAGTGCTAGATCAGAGGTGTCAGCTGATATTCAGGTTCGGGCTAGGGTGTCACCACCTGATGTGAGTGAGTCATGCCCCAGGTGCCGGGCCCATTGAGATCCTCGGCCATGCCCACCTCAAGGCCCAGTTTTAATGACACGAGAGCCACTGTTTCACGCTGTTCTCAACGGCCCCGTTTGTCCAGGTACCTCTCCATTGTTCCGCCCTTTCTCAGTTGCACTGTTGGAGTGACTCGGGTTTCGTCGCATTATTCTCTCATCGCCATGGTTTCCCTTGGTGTGCAGTGATGTCAGTGCTGATGAGGACACAGCTTCCTCGTCGCTGATCACAGCCTGCTACGCTTGTCTCTTTGCTCTGTGACACAAACGCTTACTGTCACCAGCGTTCCTTCACATAGACATGTGGCTTCCAGGTGACCATGGGGATAGGGCACTGAACAGACCGGAGACCAGGCATGCAGGCTTTGAAATGTGTTCGGTTCAGTCATGGAGACGGCCTCAGTCACAGCCCTGAGGTCAACTAAAAGGAGATGACAAACATGTCATTTGTCCAAAAGTTTGCTATAACACACACCAAAAACTTTTAAAGTAAAGCTAAGTAAAAAGAGACAAAACCCCATTTGTGGGCTGGAACCATAGCTCAGTCAGGACACCGTTTACTTTGTAAGCATTAAGACACAAGTTTGGTCCCCAAGAGCCATGTAAAAGGAGCTCTGAGGTGTGTGCTTCTCATTCCAGGGCCTGAGGAGGCAGATAGTGGATGGCAAGGGCTCTGTGGCCCACCAACCTTGCTTACTTGGAGAACTCGAGTGCAGGCCAGAGAGAGAACATGCTGCGCGCACACACACACAAACACACACACACACACACACACACACACTCATACTCCTTAACACATACCGCCATGGCCATCCACCACTAACTAAATGATTGAATACCATATGTGGGACTCTGGAGATGACTCTGTGGTCAAAAGGACTTGTCACTCTTAAAGATAACACAGCTTCAGTTCCCAGCATCCACACAGCTGCTCGCAACCATCTGTAAGTCCAGTTCCAGGAGATTCGACATCTACCTCTTTATCCCTGGTGGGATAAAGACACATGTGCTGCACATGTGTACAGGCAGGTAAAGCTCTCCTACCCATAAATCAGAAAATAAATCTTCAAAAGAATAAAGAAAAAACTCACTGGTCATGGTGGCACACGTATTTATCCCAGCATTTGGAAAGCACAGGGAGGTGGGTCTCTATGAGCTGGAGGCCATCTTGGTCTACATGGCAAGTTCCAGGCTAGCTAGGGCTACATAGTGAGGCCCTTTCACGAAAAAACAAAACCAACTGTTTATCCTTCTACATAGAGCACGGAGGGGGAACCTCAAGATGGAGACCAGGTGTGTGATCATTTTTCCACTCATAAATGCTCAGATGTAAATTTATGTTTTGCTGCAGCAGCCACAGGGACTGAGTGTTCTGGATGGAGGGGAAGGGATTAAACAAGGACACTTGAAGAAAAAGAGAGTGTGTGGCTTGAGGTGTGCTCTGCTGTGTGGATCAGAAACACTCTGAAATAAAGGGAGATTAAAGAGAGTGAAATACGGAAATCCTAATGCTAATACAATTCCAAAACTCAGAGCAAAAGGACTCTGCTTTAGGGGCCTCAGGAGCGAAAAAGGACACGAACAGAGTGGGCATCCTTCCTTCCTGAGCCCACCACAGACCACCATGAAGCTGAGCAGCCTGAGGTGAGGAGGGACTTGCATTTGGATGTCTCCAGGGGGGTGTTCCTGATAGCCAACATGCATGTGTCTTGACTCAGACACTCCCCTTACTGAATTCATTCCTTCTGCTGTGTCCCCAGTGAGTTACTGTCATTCCAGCAGGTGACATAAACCACACACAGGAAGCCATCATGGCCTTCCCCCTTTCTCTGACTCCATATCCCACAAATCACCCACACCCCATATATATATTAAGTTCAACCCCAATACTCGTCTATTAGTCCAAGACAAGTCATCTGGCCACCTAGATTGTTCCATAGCTTTATAGGAGGTGTACCAACCCGGCTCTCCTTCCCTGATGTGTCGGGAACAGCTCTTGTACTTCAGAAATGGCTGCATCAGAGCTGCTCTGCATCTCTGACCTCATCATCTGGCTTCATACTGCCAAGCCCTGTCACCTCCCTGAATGTGGCATCTCTTCTTGCTCTCTCTCTTCCTCTCCCATACCTTCCCCTACATATCTTTTTAAAATAGACATTTCTTTACATTTTAAGCCTGAGGGGTCTTCTTTGTGATTGTGTCTGATTTGTCTTTTTACCTTGCAGTCCTGGCATTTAGCACTGTGCTTATTCACACACTAGAGACTCAGGAAATATTTTAATTTAATGAATGAATGAATACCAGCCTCTTAGCTTAAGAATAGACCCCCAAAACTTGCCTCTAGTTTTAAACTTTTATTGTGGCTATTGCCCATCAATATAAAAAAAAATGCATCTTGACCCTGGTAATATAGCAGGAGATTCTAAGTCAATAAGGATGCTAGTGTTCATAGCTAGACTCTATCATTTTTTCAGATATGAGTATTCTTTCTGCAAACTATCCTGTAATCTAAGCCTCTTCCCTCCTTCTGAGAGCCAAACTCTCATCTAGAGGATTGTTCTCAAGCATGTCAGACATGCTTTACTTTATTGAAACCTGCCATTTATCTCCTGGTCTGTATTTAAAAATACAATATTGCTATGTACTCCACAGAGTTCTAGTGAGAGTTAAATGAAGAGCTTTACACACAGTGCTTGGCGTGATGCCTGGCACACGGGAAGCACCCCACAGAGGACAGTCACGGCTATTTCTATTGGCTTTAGGTTTTGTTACTCCATTGTGCCAGTCATGGCAAGACTTCTTCTTTACACTGTGAATGTCTAATGCCCTTTTAAAAGTCTAGAAATGCAGGGACACCCTTAGAGCAACTTTAAGAGTGTTAGAGACCTCTCAAAGCTGTTGAGTGGAGCTCATGCTGTATTCACAGGTGGAAACAAAGAAAGCATGCCATAGCTGTGTGCTGCGTCAAAAGAGAACAGGAACAAAAAAAATCTGAGGTGTCTTCACAAATAGGCAAGCAACTACAGATGTATTTGAATTTCTTGTCTTGCAAAATGTCACTGGATTCAGTTTTTCGAATAAAAAAGCCTCGATAGGCATGAAAAGTTCAGCCCAGAGAGCTGCCCCGAACTTCCAATGACTTGTATCTGCTCATCAGCCGCGTCCTGGCCAGCATATCTGCGGTCGGAACTCCAGATGGAGAAAAATCGCGAAGCTGTAGGGATAGAGTTACCTAAATTAGCTTCTTTAATAAGTTAATACAGCATAGCAGTGGTTCCCAACCTTCCTAAAGCTGCAGCCCGGTAATACAGTTCTTCCTGTTGTGGTGAGCCCCAACCATAAAATTATCTTTGTTGCCACTTCATAACTGTAATTTTGCTACTGTTACAAATTGCAATGCAAAAATCTGATATGCAAAATAAATTTGCTATGCAGATGGTCTAAGGAGACCCCTGTGAAAAGGTCATTCAACCCCAAGGGGTCACCACCCACAGATTGAGAACCATTGCGACAAAGAAAGGTTTTAAATAAAAAGCCTTTCTCAAGCCTGAAGTCTTTCTTTAAACAGAAAACGGGGACACTGTTAAGTAAGAGTATGCTGAAAGGCAGCACATATGTTAAAAAATATTCAGAACAGAGCGGAGTCAATACAGGCTCCTTTGGTTTGCCTGGGATTCACCCACTGCCAGCGACTGGGAATACCCTGCAGACAGACACTTGACGATCACAATTTAATCAGTACTCACCTGCCTAATATGATCTACAGTCTACCAGGACTCTGATGCTAGTGAGGGAATACAGAACTATTAATGATTTAGTCTTAAAAATAAATGCACTAGGGGCTGTTTTGATTTGATGCACTGGTGATTAAATGTGTAAAAATGAGGATTATTCAGTAATTATTAGCAATTACCCAGTAATCTATTTTAGAACTTTGATTTTAGCAAGTATTTAGGTTGGGCGGTGGTGGCACACACCTTTAATCCCTACACTCAGCAGGCAGAAGCAAGCGGATCTCTGTGAGTTCAAGGTCAGCCTGGTCTATAGAGTGAGTTCCAGGACAGCCAGGGCTGTTATGCAGAGAAATCCTCTTGTACTTAATTTTTCTCTCTAGTTTGAGAAAAACATTACACTGGAGTAGACCCTCAAAATTAGGATATATTTAAGTGTGCATGCATGTGTGTGTAATATACATATGTGCATATTAAATATAAATAGATAAAGATATTTCTAGTTTGTTACTGTCTTAGGACATGGCCTCACCTAGCCCAGGCTAGCCTTATACTCACTATGTACTGAGGTTGATCTTGGATTCCTGTTCTTCCTGCCTCTACTTCTCAAAGGTTAGAATTATAGACAGGTCAAACCACACTTGGACTCAAATTAATTATTATTATTATTTTTGAGATAGGGTTTCTCTGTTTATCTCTGACTGTCCTGGAACTCACTCTGTAGACCAGTTCAGCCTCTAACTCACAGAGATCTACCTGCCCTGCCTCCCAAGTGCTTGTTTTAAAGGTGTGCGCCACAACCACCTGGCTCAAGTTAATACTTTAGTTAAGTAGAACATTGTTTGCCTATTGTTACCCACCTAGTCTGCTACTGTATAGTACTTTCTAGATAATCATCACAGTTATAAGAAGAATGTAATGGCAGCGGTTCCTCCCTGTCACTTCCTTAGCCACACGTTCTTGGCAGGATTTACCGTAATCCATATGACTTCCTCCACAAAGAGGGCCTTTCGTACTCCCAGAAAGTACTTGGTTATTCCCGGGGCAGTCATGCCACTACCACACCTGTGACTCTATCTTGCCAGGGTGGTGGTTGTAACTATGGGACCCTGGGACAAATAAACAAGTACTAGATGATCTGAAAAGAACAAATTAAACTTTCCACCCATTCTTGGTCACTATAGTGGAGCCGGCTTATCATCCCTTTCTATTGCCTCATCTTTGTTTATAAAAGCCCCTGACTCCGAGTTTTGACAAGATTCATGGTTGTCTAAGAAGAAATTTCACTTCCCAGCCTCTGCTTACTTTTCTGTGGTCTTGTGTCCAAGTTTGTACTAATGAGATGTGAGAAGCAGAAATCTGGAAAACCTCCATGACATCATAGCCTTAGAGGGAATTTGTCTAAGGCCAGGCCCTGGTTGGTCTGGAATTCACTGTGTAGCCCAGGCTGGCCTTGACCTCATGGAGAAGCTCCTCCATGATATAGCTGCCTGCAGGTGTTCAGGGGATCAGTGATACAGTTTTAGTGGGTCCCTCAAGGTGGGGTAACCTTCTCAGTGTGGCAGCTGCCTGAGGTAGTCATGCTCCTGGAAGCAACCCTCACTCAAGCTTCATTAAGTAAACTCTTTGTTTCTCCAAGTTCCACTGAGGTTGCATCATTTCTTTGGTCTGACGTTACCTTATTTGGGGTGATCAGAAGTGGACTACTCAGAAAAGTAGCCACACAGACTTCAGCGCTTCCAACTACCGTGTGAATGCGGAGAGAGATCCCGGACCAGTCAAACTTCAGATGAGCAATTGTAGCTGGTGTCTGGACTGCGGTCTGTTAAAGACTGAGGTACAAGGACCACGTAAGGCAGGCTAAAGTCCCGATCTGCAGAAACCGAACCCATGAACGTTCAGGTTGGCTTGAGCGTAAGGGCGACTTAGACAGTAAAAGGTGACGAGTGTCACATAAATAAAAATGCTTTTATTTCTGAGTGAGAAACAGCACAGAAGCGGCGCGCTGGAGTCAGGAGGTGAGTTTTAAAATTCTGGGAGCAGAGCTAAGGCCGACCTCTCGGCATCTGCCCTCTGCTGTGGTCACTGGGGCAAGCTGGGAGCCTATGCTTTGGAGTTCTGTAGATTTGATTTACTACCAAGCTCAGAGTGGCTTAGGCTTGGAGAGCTTAACTAGATAAACAAACTTCCCATAGAGTATGGTCTAAAGCAGGATGCTAATTTATTAATTCACCTTGATAAGTAAAACGGCCGAGTGGATCTGATAAATGGTATCTTTACGCTGTTTTTCTCTCTCCTTCTCCAGCAGAGGTTCTCAGCCTTTCCAGTGCTGTGACCCTTTAATGCAATTCTTCCTGCTGTGGTGACCCCCAGCCATAAAACTATTTTGTTACTACTTTAGAACTTTAATTTCATTACTGTTATGAATCCTAACGTAAATATCAGATATGCAGGGTAGCTGACATGTGACCCCTGTGGGGGTTGTGACTCACAGGTTGAGAACCACTGTTCTAGAGTCTCCCTAGAAAAGGAGTAAGTGTGTCCACATGTATCACAAACTTTACCCAGCTCGACTTCTCTGGGAACAGACACATCTGTATCCTTGCTCAGACCACAGCTTGATTTCACGGGCAACTTTGTGGTGATTAGGCTTCTGGATCTAACCGGACCTATGTGGTCTAGGACGGGCAGGAACCATCCTGCCTGAACCTCTTCTTTGCAGTCTATTCTTGGTCACCTGCTAGATGACTTTTCAGCCCCATTTTCTCCAAGTTCTGAATCAAAGCTGACACTGAACATTTGGTCACCAATGTCTCCCACCTGGAGTACCCTCCTACAGTGCTTTTTGTTGTTTTTGTTTTCCCACCTGGTGCTGACTAACAGTGACTCTTCTGCCCTTTGTGACGGACACTTCTTGTGCCTCCCCTTACCTTCTCTCTGCCCACCTTTTTCTCCTTCTATAACAAACAGCTCCAGGCAGGTGGAAACCTGGCAGCCTGATGCCTCCCTCAGCTGTAACATTCACTTTCTGTCTGGAGCTTCCAAGAGCCTTAGAGAAGACTTGAAGAAACCTGTCTGGTGATGCCACTTCCAGGAGTTCCCACCCCTACAAAGCACACCTGACAGAGGACGAAGAAAGTGGATACATCCTGAGGTTCGTTCCATGTGGCTTCTTGGAAGTTTCTCAAATCAGGACAGAGATCGATTCACCCATAGTGATAATTAGTCAAGTGTGTATCTCGCATTTCACCCCCCCCCACTTCTGCCACTCCCTCACCCTTCTCCCACTCCTATTCCCTGGGATCTTGTTCCAAAAAATCAGCTAAGTGAATGTAAGCCAATGACTTAGGTTCTGATTTCCTGGAGAACCCTGCCTCAGACATGTTTAGGATCTTACCCTCCTGTAATGCTGTCCCTGCCACCGTCCCACTGGGGTCTTTTGTTTCTCCCTTCAGTACTGCTCCAGCCATGTCCCTACACAGCCAGGATGACACACTCATCACTAAAACACAGCAGATAAATTTGACATCCTCGGTTCTACCTCAGCATTCCACCAGAAGCTGGAATTATACAGTGCAACCTCACCTCTGTAACCTCAGACACCATTATCCTCTCTCTCTCTCTCTCTCTCTCTCTATATATATATATATATATATATATATATATATATATATATATTTCCTTTGGGGCTTATTTCTTCATTATTACCCCCATTCTCTAGTCTTTAAATATCATGGAGATCATCACTGGTGCCTTGAATGTTCTCATTTGTTCCCTTTGAGTTCCATTCATCCCTTCCTGGCCATGGTGAAGTTCATAACTAGTCATCTCAATCATTTTCTATTATCTTTGTATTCCTACTGTTCTTTATGCTTGTCTTTAGAAAGCTTTTTCTTTTTATCACCTGATGGTTCTGTTTCTAAGGGAGCAGTTGAGTACCACCGAGAAAAGGATGGCGCTCTAACCTAGACCCCAAGGTCAGCTGTGCACTCCTCACCCCAGCCATGTCTGGTGAGATGTCCTGTGTCCATGCTGTCACAGGCCACCATGCACCAGAAAATATGCACGTCGGTCATCACATGCCTGGCGGGCACCTATTTCCAAGTCAGGGGTTGTGTTAAAAGTTAGGAATGGAGTTTTGAATGACAAGTATGGCCCTGCCCCTCTGGGATGCTTCAAAGTATTAAACTTATCTTGTCATTGATATTTGGGATCCATGGTATAAGGCATAGAGGTCCTATATTTTTGTTGTATACAGAAGCAAATAAATGAAAAAATAACTCTGACTGACAATATACAATACACGCATAGGTATTCCATGCTCAGAAATCACCTGCTGTCAGTGTAGGAGCTTGGGAGCTGACTACAAGGTGTATGGAGGGAAAAAATGTACATGATTCTACTTTATAAGGCCACCAACTATTTACTGCCAACTTTCATTAGGAAGTTTTAAAAAATCAGTGGACAGTTCAAGACACAGGTTGACTGAAATGGAACTTCCTCTTGCTGTGGTTTGTGTGTTCTTCTTGTGTGTTCTCCGTGGCTGTTATGCCCCTCTCCTTGGATGCAGATCTCCTGGTCTTTGTCTCATGCCATTCTGTGGGTCTTTTCTGTTAAAAAAAAAAGGTTTATTTTTATTTTATGTGTGTAAGTCATTTGCCTCAGTATGCATGTGTGCTCGCTGTATACAGTGCTCGTGGAGAGCAGAAGAGGGTGTTGGAATGGACATGGTCCTCAGCGGCCATAGGGGTGCTGGGAGCTGAGCCTGGGTCCTCTGCAAGAGCAACAAGGGCTGTTCACCAGTGAGCCACCTCTCTAGCCATCCCCACCCTGAATCCTTCCTACTTAGTGCTCTGTTGGCTGACCATTAGTTCCTGCACTTGGGGTGGGGCATGTTCGGGTATCTAGAATGTCTTATTGCCTTCTGATGAGAGGAGACCTCTGTGGTCCGATGGGCCAACAGGTCAGGGGAAGGCATGGCAGTAGGAAGGGGTTTGAACATAGGACACTATGTCACCAAAAGTGGGATGGTGGCTTCTGCGACCAGCACACTTTCTTTCTAGCCTTCTTAGTCAGTTACCACCTTTCTGTGGCACTGTAGATATGGCTTAGAAACCCGGGGCAGACAGCAACAGGCAGCAGGAGCCAGGAAGGAAAGGACAAATAAAAACATTGTCCCCTGAAATTATCAGCTCCTCATGAGCTTTATCAGCCCCTCACCCTCTCTTTCCATTCATGCTTCCCCTCATGTCTGCCGTGACTATGGACACATGCGGTGTTTATGTGTGTCCAAGACCTGGGGACTTTCAGAGGACTATTTCCTTATTTCTGCAACTCTAGGATCTGGCTATTACTACTCTGTCAATTAGTTAATTAAAATTCATTTGTTTTTTGTCATTGTCTCCAAAATACATCCGATAAAGGAAAAGGACGTGAAATCCTGTCTGTAAAAGCCAGTGTATTAGTGTTATCCTGAAGGTTGGTCAAGACAACTCTTCATGCAAGGTTGTTGATATCAATAAAAATTGTGTTTTGTTGCTTCCACCCATTGGTAACTTAACAAAGTCTGTGCTAGTAAAGTAAAGCTCTGGTTTGGTTGCCTGCCCAGCTGTTGGAGAGTTGTGTTAGGTGCAGAAAGAGTGACAGCCACGCCTCACAGCTACCTGGGCCTCTAGCAAGCAGAGGTGTGGTCAGAGTGCCTGCGTGAGTGTGAGGAAACGGGGGCAAGCTGAAAAGGTTCGGAAATCCAAACGTGGTTCATACCTTGAATTTCAGCGCTCGGGAGATGGAGGCAAGCAGATCTCTGAGTTCGAGTCCAGTCTGGTCTACATAGCATGGTCTACATGGTGAGTTCTAGGACAGTCAGAGCTATGTAGAGAGACTCTGTCTCAAAACAAATCAAGTTCTCCAGAACTGAAGACATGGGAGTCATACACTGGGCTTTCTTCTCTAGACCCTGTTGGGGTCACATCTGTCCTGCCACTCTATATTCTGTATCCCAGCCCCAAATGAGACTTTTCCCTCTCTCTTCCCTGCCTTCCTCCCTCTATCTTGCTCTCTTTCCCTTTTTGAGACAGAATCTCACTGCCTCCTCCTGAATGCTAAGACTTGAGGCATATGACAGTATACAAGCCTGAGGCTCCTTTCCTGACCCCCCCACACACACACACTGTCTATTCCCCCTCTCCTTCTACACACTTGCTGTTACCTCTGCCCTGAAAATCTTGCATTCCCATTCCCATCCTGTCTCTAGTCTCCAGGGAATGTTGGGATAGTCTCACTCTACCCACAATTCCCCTGCCACCAAGCTGTTTGAGCTCATATGATTGTTGACTCCCCATCAGACCACAGATCTCATGAGGATGGAGACCTTGCCTATCTTGCTTCACAATTAACCCCAGTACCCTGCTCTGGGTCTGGTTCAGGGCATGAATACAACCAATAGTGATTTCTTACTCCCTCTGCCTACATGGGACTTGCCATTCTGACCTGAGCCCATGACTCAAGTTGTGCCCAGATCTTGCTGTGTTGACTTGGGGTTAGAGATGGCATGCACAGATCTTGCTGTGTTGACTTGGGGTTAGGGATGACACCCAGCCAAAACTCTTACTACAAAATTGATCAAACTTTTTTTTTTGACATAAAAGCACCTTTAAAATTAGAATCCACTGACACAGCATTGACAGGCAGGCCAGAGATACAGTGGGGATTTGGTTCATATTCATGCCAGAAGAACGAACTGCAGAATTGCAGTCATAAATAATTAAAATATGGTTGATTTTCTTTTTTGGATTTTATATACTAGTGAAAAACACTTATACATATTCCGTAGATGCATAATCATCACCATCAACTTGACTGACTCAAAATCACCTAGGAGACCAAGGCCAATGCTGGCATTCCCCTTTCCTTGCTTTCTCTATGTCTGTGACCAAACTGTTCATAGTGGACTCAACCCTGTGAAATCCCAAGACAAAATAAATCTCTCCTCTCCCAGATTGCTTCTGTTAGGGGTTTTTGGTCATGGAGATGAGAAATAAGCACAGTCCACACAGATGTCTCGGGAGATGCTGGGCTTGGGCATGATCACGTCTGGAGGATCATGGAGTACCGGAAGGCATACCCTTGGGAGAAGGCAAGGAAGGGATGTCAAGAAACAAGTCCACTGTGCAAAGCTGTTGTCTCTTCTGCCCCTACCTCAAAACTTGCCAAAGTCTACCTTGTGTACAGATGCCCCAAGAGTAGATTTCCTATCACAGAAATGAGAACTCCCTCCAGAGTTAGCAAAAGACTTTAAAGGAAGCTGCGGAGACAGTCCCAAGTGGCCACAGGAAGCCTCACCTCAGCACAGGAACCATCTAAAAGGAGTAACAGCTTCAAAAGCCACCATGCCACAATGACTCCTGGAAGCAACAAGGGAGACTTAACTACAAAGCACTGGGAGAAACAAGTCCCTCCCCCTGCTCCCAGCACCAGACTCCAGAGCCTTCCCTGTGTCGCCTCTAAACTCCAGTGACCTCCCTCGCTCCTTCCAAATTACTGACACCCTTCCTTCATGAATGCGTATGTTCTCACAGCTGCTCCCGTGTCTAACCACCCTCCGAATGCCATTAGCACCACAGATGGACAAGGAAATGGCTGTGAAGCCGAGAACAGTCGTTAAAGTGTGACAAGCGAAAAGATGTAATGTTTAAGGCTTAATAGCTATTGTCCCCTTCATAAAGTTGTCACAACAAGAATGAGACAAATGGACTGTGTTTAAAGAAAGAAGGAAATGTTTTACATGATCGCATAAAGCATGACATCGGTGGCCAGGGGCTGTAGCTCAACAGCAGAGCGCCTGCCTAGCATGAACGATGCCCTGACTTTGATCCCAATATTTCAAAACAAGTGAAGAAATAAAGCATAACCTCAAAAGCATACAAAAATTTTCAAAGTATTTTTGGTGTTCTTTTCACAGCCCTTAGTTTGGGGACTGATATTATAGAGTCAAAAATCTAAACGTGAAGTAGTAAATATATTTTTTAAAAATATTTTATTCATTTGTGTGTATGTGTTTGTGTATGTGTGTGTGTGTTTGTGTAGTTACAGGTGGTTGTAAGTTACATGCAGGTGCTGGAGACTGAACCCAGGTTCTCTGTAAGAACAGCAAATGAGCCACCTCTCTTCACCTCTTAACCTCTGAGCCATCTGCCCAGACACTCAAATATCGTCTTTATTGTTCTTACATTGCATCGTAATATGAAAAATTCCATGTTGACGAGATGTGTGTGGGGCACAGGAAGCACAAACTGTGTGCCTTCCAAGGACTTGGTGCTCTTGACCCCAGTTATTCCAGAGTAGTTCCTTCTTTGACTCTGGACAGAGAACTCCAGGGTGTTTTCCTATAGCAGAGCCTTCACCTTCATGCTCAGGAAGGTTATTTGATCATCTTTTGCTTATTTGATTGTGACATAGTTTGAGAATATCAAGTCATTTTTTTTTTATTGGAAATCATCCTTTTCTTTTTAGTCACAGATCTGTGGAAAATAAGTTTGTATTGTATAAATATTTAATGCAAAAGAAGCATTAAATTTTAATTCATGCTGAAATTGTAAGGCAGGATGCAGAACATATAGATGTAGCGGTCGTGGAATAAGTGACAGGGATTAACCTGAAATCGATGCTGCTTATGCAGCACTGTGGAGAGCGGATGCTACACGTTCTTATATCAGGTAACAGTCTTCAAGGAAAGCCTTCTTGGGTGCGGCTCACTGACACCTAATATCTGGGGTCATTGTATGAAAGTATAGTTCTCATTTTTCTTTCTATGAACATTCAGATGAAAAACATTATCTTCACTAGTTCCTTCTGTTGCTGTGATTAAAATACCCAGACAAAAGCCATTTAAAGGAGATAAGGTTTATTTAGGCTTGTAGAGAGATACAATCTGTTATGATGGGGAAGCCACAGTAGAGGTAGGGAAGGCCAACTAGTGGGAGCTGTGGGGACAGGGCAGGAGGCCAGCTGGTGGAGGTGTGGGGACAGGACAGGATACTGAACAGAGCAGGGTGAATGCAGGCTCCTGTTCGGCCCCTTTTCTCCACTTACATAGTCTAAAGTCCCAGCTGGGGAATGGTGCTACCCTCAGTGGGCAGTCCTTTCCATGTCTGCTAACACACACGAGAGAGCCCTATCATACACAGACGTGTGCTGAGGCTCATCTCTCGATCAAGTCTAGATTTTTGTCCAGCTGATAATTAATACTAATTGTTGCACTTATGGAGTGGTTCAATGCTCCTAACCTGGGATGTATATCATGTCCTCTAAGTTTTTAGTGTACCTAAGCCAATACACACACACACACACACACATATATATACACATGTATGTACATATATAAATATCTATGTGTGTATATACGTGTGTGTGTGTGTGTGTGTGTGTGTGTAGTGAAGAGGCCTAAGAAACTCTACAAGGCCCTCACAGTTAAATGCAATTACTATTGTCTTTTGGTTTGGTTTGGTTTGGTTTGGCTTGGTTTGGTTTTTTTCAAGATAGGGTTTCTCTGTGTGTCAGTTCTAACTGCCTCAGAACTAACTCTTGTAGACCAGGCTGGCCTCGAACTCACATGGATTCACCTGTGCCACCACTGCCTGGCCTTGCAATCTTGCAATTACTATTGTAAGACCTTCTTGACTTGTTGTAATATGAGCGGCGGGGCTGCGTCCCGGCACCCGGCCGCCCGCATGGCTTTACCTGAAATAATTACACGGAAACTGTATTCTTTTAAACACTGCCTGGCCCATTAGTTCCAGCCTCTTATTGGTTAGCTCTTACATATTGATCTAACCCATTTCTAATATTCTGTGTAGCTCCACGAGCTGGCTTACCAGGGAAGATCTTAACCTGCGTCTGTCTGGAGTGGGAGAATCATGGCGACTCCTGACTCGGCTTCTTTCTCCCAGCATTCTGTCTGTTTACTCCACCCACCTAAGGGTTGGCCTATAAATGGGCCAAGGCAGTTTCTTTATTAAATGAAAGTAATTCCTCCATCATTGACTGGTGGAGTAGGAATCTGAGTTCACGTCGGTTCTTACGCAGTTACCACCATTGCATACTGGCTGCTTTTCACAGGGCATGAGCAGAGCACATCACAGCCTTCTCAAGTTACGTCCCGGACCCAAAGAACACATTGACCTGCTGAAGGAATAGGATGTTTCAGTCAATCCTAATATAAGTTAATGCCAGCATGGGGTTTCTGACACGCCTCTGAACAAGGGAGACTCCGCCTCTATTCTCCAGCATGTATCCAGCATGGCGGTAGTTAGAGGAAGCACAGCACTGAGGGATGAGGGCACTGTGGCTTAGGTGAGCATTCCCCTAAATGTCCATCACTTAAAGGACAGGTCCCCAGTGTAGTGTTAATGGGAGGAGAGGATTGTGGGAGGTTTTGACTCATCAGGACAGACCTTCGCAGGGGAGTGTGGGGCTCTAGTCCTTTCCTTCCCTGCAGTTTTGCTCTGTGGATGTTGATGTAAGCAGTCCTGATTTGCTGCATGCTCGTACTGTGATATGCCTCTTCACAGCCACACGCCAGCCAGTCAGACGCCAGCCAGTCGTGTGCCAGGTCCTCCCTAACTGTGAGCCAATGACTGCTTCCTCCTTAGAGGCTGATTAAGGAGCGGTGGGCTGCGACCCTCCACCTGGCTGGCTTGCACCTGGGCTGGTGGGCTGCTTGTCGTCCCAACCACCCGGCTAGCTTATGCCTGAAATAATCATACGGACATCTGTACTAATTAAACTGCTGCCTGACCCGTGGCTAACTCGTACATATTCGTTTAACCCATCTCCATTAATGTGTATCGCCACTTGACTGTGGCTTACCGATATGAGTCTAACCAGCATCCATCTCGGGCAGGAGAATCATGGCATCTGCCACACTTCCCTTCTTCCCAGCATTCTATTCTGTCCACCTAAGGGCTGCCCTATCAAAAGGCCAAGGCAGCTTCTTTATTCAACCAATGAAATCAACACGAATACAGAAGGACCTCCTACACCAGATTGCCTTGAGTACTTTGTTATCGTGACAGGAAGCTGACTAACTCTTGAGATGGATATTGTAGGTGGTTATTGGAATTCATTTTCCTCATCAACCCAATGTATACGTGGCCTAAGATCCATTCATTTATGTTTCTGCCTATGATCGCTGGTCTTGATTGTCAGCCTGACAGGATTTAGAACCACCATGGAAACCCACCTCTGGATAAGTCTGAGGAGAGAATTCCTACTCTAGATGTGGGCTGAAGTCCTGGACAGGCTACAAAGGAGAAGGGGAATAGACACCAACATTCATCTCTGTCTGCTTTCTGTGACCCAGTGTGACTAGCCACCCCCTTTCAGACCCTGCAGCCACGACGGACGGTATCCCCTGAAACACTGAGTGAAGTTCCCTCATCCACACTTACCTTGCTTGTGTCAGCATGGGCTTGCTCACAGACATGACTAAAGGACGGGAGACAAATTGTTTATCAGCCTCATGCCATCTCACTGCTGATGTTAAAGCCTGCTTCTTAAAGTATAATGAGTGTTTAAAAATAGACATTGATAGTTTCTAAATGTCTGGGGCTGAGTGAGGGGCAGTCTGAAAACACGGCAGGGAAGCTACTGGCAGATCTGGCTTTCTCTGGCCTCCCCGTCCCTCTGGGGGCAGGGGTTGGAATAATTTACTAAGGTGATAAGAGCATCATCATTAAAGTAAGAGCCTAGTTTTCACACCACATTTATGCTCGTTGGATCTTCACCGCATACAGCATAGCTGGATGCGCAGAGAGCAGTCAGTCACCCTGATCCTGGTCCGTTAAGGTTGAGTACCAAGTAGAAGGTAGCACATCCCGGGCAGAGTCATTGCCAAGGCAACGGATAGATTCAGAGTCATGTTTGTGTTCAGCAGACCTGCCTGAAGTTCTTCCCTTTGAACTCTTTATGAGACTGCATATAATATCATGTCATAATACAACCCCTTTTCCTGTCCATTTCTTCTAAAAGTGTGTGAAGGCTCCTATTGGATACTAGGAAGACAGGAGTTTGGGTGGATGGTTGAGTTCATAAGTGTTTGCTGGGCACGTGTGAGGACTTGAGTTTCATCCACAGCAACCTTGTCACAAGCTAGATCCAGTGGTCCACACTTGTAATTTCAGTGCCAAGAACATGGACACGGGCTGATCTGGTCCACACTTATAATTCCAGCACTGAGGAGGTGGACACGGGCTGATCTGGTCCACACTTGTAATTCCAGCACTGAGGAAGTGGACATGGGCTGATCTGGTCCACACTTGTAATTCCAGTGCTGAGGAGGTGACATGGGCTGATCTGGTCCACACTTGTAATTCCAACACCAAGGAGTTGGACACGGGCTGATCTGGTTCACACTTGTAATTCCAGCACCAGGTGGGTATGCACTGGCTCCTTGGTGGGAGGTCTTAGTGAGAGATTCTGTCTCAAAAAACAAGGTGAGTGGCATCTGAGCAAGAATGACACCCAAGGTCATCTTCTGGCTTCCATGTGTGTTTACATACACACACCTGCACACATATGAACACAAGGACTATTAGTAATCTATTAGCGATCTAAAGCCTTTATTTTGTGAAAAGCTCCCTGTCTCCTTGGAGTTTAGACATGAAGGTGAAGGCTAGCCTTAGCATGCAGTTCTTCATCTGAAGCACCCTCGCTGGAGCAGGAAGCTTGGCATGGACATAGGAGCTCAGAAAATGCTCAGAATGTGGGAGGCTCATCATATGCAGACATGCTAACGGACTACCAATGACAGAATGATACCCCAGGTCTCTACTGCCCAAGTCCTTGACTGCCCCAGAGGGTGATGAATTCCAACAGGCTTTGTCTGTGTTTTGAGATGACAAATGGCTACTTAACCTACTTACCCTGAATTTATGAAAGAGCATCGTTACATGTTGGCTAGTTTCTTGCCATCTTGGCACAAGATAGGGTCATCTGGGAAGAGAGAACCTCAGTTGAAAGATTGACTCCATCATATTTCCTGTAGGGATGTCTGCAAGCATTTGTCTTGGGTGGTATAAGAAAGCAAGGGCCGGGCAGTGGTAACGCATGCCTCTAATTTCAGCACTTGGGACACAGAGGCAGGCAAACCTCTGTGAGTTCTAGGCCAGCCTATAACTCTGGTCTACAAAATGAGTTCCAGGACAGTCAGAACTGTTATATAAAGAACCCTGTCCCAAAGAAAACCAAAAAGAAGAAGGAAGAGGAGAAGGGGAGGAAAAGAAGAAGGAGGAGGAGGAGAAAGAGAAAGAGAAAGGAGGGGAGAAAGGAGGGGAAGGGAGAAAGGAAGGAAGGAAGGAAGGAAGGAAGGAAGGAAGGAAGGAAGGAAGGAAGGAAGGAAGGAAGGAAGGAAGGAAGGAGATAAGCCAGTGAGCAGTGTTCTTCCATGGTCTTTGCTTCAGTTCCTGCCTCCAGACTCCTCACTGTGCTCTTGTCCTGACTTCACCTGATAGCAGACTGTAGACTTAAGCCAATGAGTCCTTTCCTCCCTGGCTTGCTTTGATTTCTCACAGGAATAGGACACAGACTAGGACACCTTCTGCGACAGGCCACACAGTGGCCTTTTCTTTTAAAGGCTGGGAAGTGAACCCAAGAACTTCTGTGTGTGCTAGACCACTGAGTCTCGATTCACATATGCCTTTCATATGTGAGAAGAACTGTAAACAATGTCTAAGACTTTAAGCCTGCTTCCTGGTTCGCCTCTTGATGGGGAAAGAGGGGATTGATGCCGTAAGCCAATGGAGCTGTGCATGAGAGACATTGGGGTCCCCGGTCATTCTGCAGTTAATTCTTCCCACAAAACTCCAAATGCTATTGGTTCATATCTGCAATGTGGGGCAGGCATTTCCATCTGGTTGCACTTTGATGTAAAATGCGGTTCTATATGATCGTAAAACTGGTTTAAATGCAATTATTTTAAGACTAGTTAATGGACATCTATTATTTAACAGTATGTTTTAAAGTCATCTGCAGCCAGGAAGGACAAGGAAACTTCTCTCTCTGCTCCCCACTGCACTGAGAAACAGGCGTGGTACTGAAAACACTGTCCACCAACGTCCTTGGCTCCTTTGTTGGTTTATTTCCTGACGAAACAAAGCTACAGAGTTCCCTGACCACCTAGTTGATAGCCGAGACTCAGTTTAAAGTGGAATCCTTTTCTCTCGTTGTGCTAGTTCCTACGATGCTATCAGCTGCTCTTTGGAGGTGTTCCTAGACTTTCTCCCCTCCCCCGTGTGAATTCATCTTGAAGCTACGTCAAGGTCATTACTCCGTTCAAGGCAGAGACGCTATTATGGAAAGCCAGAGAGCTTTCCTTGCTCATCAATGACCTCTAAGACATCGGCACCAATTATCATTTCGATTCCAGTCTGTGGAAAGCCACTGCCGGGAAAATCTATACTGATGGTTTCAGCGTCTTCCAGCTGTGATCCTTCATCCCAGACTAGCAGCTGGATGCTCTGTGAAACTGCTGCCGTTCAGTCCTCCAAATGGCCAGGAAGTCTCAGGAGTGTTGGTAATGAATTCAGAGAGCTGCCCAGCACAGGGAAACTCTATCTTCTGCCATGTTAGTTGAGCAGGGGGCAGAGTTTAGGGCAGGTTTTACAGGGGGTTGGCATCAAACAAAATTGGATTTTTAGATTTCTGGCGCTGGGCCAGATCTTTGGAATTGTCGGTCTTTGTCTTAACACGGCACTACTGTACTGAAACCTGCATCTCCACTGCCGTGCAAAGATGAGCCTCATTCAACATACAGATCGCTAGCATGGGCGAGGACCTCTAAGGGTGCTCCCTTCACAAGCACTAGAAAGGAACAGAAGGAAATGGCGCGAGGGCCTGTTTGTACCACACAGCATCCGGCATCGAGTAAGAGGCCCCGAGCCTGGCAGAAAACAGTTCAGTTACTATAAAGTCGCCCCTCTGGCCAGAGTTGGTAAGGGCAAGAATACAATGTGTGTGCAGTAGTGAGCAGATGCAGGGGAACATTTAAACAGACCTCGAAGCTGTTCACCGAAGGCCTCTTAGAGATACGGATGGCTTAAGCTCATTTTGAAGAAAGAATTTGAATCATCTGAAGGTAGCTGTCAAAGGGACAGAAAAGCTGCATTCTACAACCAGCAAAGTTACACCTGCGACCTTGGACTACAATCTCTGTCTCTAAAAATACAATATACATCAAGAAAATCTCATCTAAAAGTGTGGTGAAAAGCAAGGTCATGGTCCCGCCTCACCCCTTCCGTCCTTGAAGCCCTCCTGGGTGAGGAGGCTCCAAGAGGACCTGCTCACTGCAGTGTCTGCCAGCCCCAGCTGCTCCCGGGGATGCGATGACACTTTCTGTACATCCGCAGTGACAAGTGAGAGCTATTGTTCTCCAAGGTCGTCCACTGTGAGAACCACAGGACTTTGCAACCCCAGGGCTCTGCTGGTGTTTCTGGGCTCCGGCGCACACCAAGTTTATTTACACTTTCTAAACGTGTTCTGAGCTGCAGGATGCAGGGCCTTGCCTCAGACACAGAGTCTCTACGCTGTCATGGTTTATTTATTAATTCATTACTGGCAAATCCTAAGTGTCTTTAGTGCCATTAGCCAGACTCTAAGCCCCGATGCAAAGGTGGCATGGCCTGCTTACGATTCCTAAGACACACGCTGTTCCCATAGGAGAGGCAGAGAAAAACCAAGGATCACGGCACAAAGTCAAAACTTCTGTGACAATGGCATGCCCTTAATGGATTCTGACCATGAGCTTCTGGGCAAGTATGGTCAGAGAGACACCAGTCAGTATTCCCCAGCCCCTTTGCTATTTTTAATTTTGAGACTAGGTCTCACTCCATCGTCCAGGCTAGCCTCAAGCTTTCTCTCTTGCCTACCCAGGACTTAAACTTTTGACTCTTCCTGCATTAGCCTTGCTAGCAGCTATGGTCACAGTTTTGTGCCACTAGGCCTAACGAATGGCCATTTTGAGCAGAGATTTTGGACGAGGTGGAATGAAATGCACAGCTATGTATGTGTGGGTGCTATGGGGGGACGTGGTTATAACCGCCGTCAGAACACACAGACACGCCCGTGCTCTTTCTTCAAAGGGTTTAAATGCAGTCCAGACTTCTTAGCACCTGAAAAGGAGCCCCAGATTATATCTATAGCTGTCTTAGTTTTAGAGCTAAATACTAACAAAACTTGATCTCCTTGGCCGGATAATATTCCATTGTCGGAGCTACAGGCATCGCTTATCACACACGGCCCTCCTCAGCATCCAGATTTCCCAGGCAGCTCCATGGGAAAGAACTTTTCAGCTCTTCTCAAATATTTTGCTGAGTATAAAGTGAAAATGCAGCCATACATGGTGGTGGGTACCTATAATGCACTTCTGATGCTGAGCGGTAGACTCTGGAGTTGGAGACTAACACAGGTTACATACAGAGGTTGTGTCCCAAAAGAACCCAAGTCAAAGGGCGGTGTTAGTCAGCTTCCTATAACAAACACACCTAAGCCTAACTGACTTGCAAAGAGGAAAGATCTCTTTTGGCTCTTAGTTGTGGAAGTTTCAGACCGGGATTGGCCATCCTCTTTGCTCCAGGCCCTGTGGCGATGTAGCATATCAAAGTGGTTTCTATAGCAACAACCCCCTTGGAAGGCCTGGTCTTACCAACATAATATCACATACCAGCCTACCTACTAAAGGCTCCACCACCTCCCAAGGGCACCACACCAGGGTCCAAACCTTCAGGGAACATTCCAGATCCAACTATAGCAGTTGTTCTCAACCTGTGGGCCACGGTCCCTTTGGCAAACCTCTACTGCCAAAAATATTTACGGCTCATAACAATAGCAAAATTACAGTTATGAAGTAACAACAAAAATGATGATATGGTTGGGGGTCACCACAACATGAGGAACTGGATTTCAGAGTTGCAGCGTTAGGGAGGTTGAGAACCATTGAACTTTAGCAGAGGAAGTCTGGCTAGCTTCAACTTCCTCCTTTTGCTTAGGAGAACATAAAGCTTGGGTGAGAGACTTGGGTTTTAGAGTCAGTCTATCTGTATCAGATCCTGCCAGCATAACTTTCTAGGTATTGACCTGGAAATTACATAATGCCGATAATCCTCAGTTTCATCATTTTGCAGAGACTGATGAGCTGGGGGTGTGGCTTAGACAGAGTGCTCAGTTGCCAGAGCATCCACAGAGTCCTGGGTTCAACAGTCCCCAGTGCTGAATAACCTGGTGTGGGGACCTAGAACTATCATCTCAGCACTGGGAAGGTGGGACAGAAAGACCATAGTTCAAGGTTGTCTTCCACCACGTAGTAAGTTTGGTGCTAGCTTGGGCGACACAGCAAATGTTAGGGCAGCTAGAGCTACATAGTGAGATGTTCCCTCCAAACACCAAAGACAAACAAACAAAACCAGAAGCATGAAGGGTAGAATGATGGTGTATCTACTTTGTGGGGTGATCTTAGAAGTGCATTTAGCACAGTGCCGGGCATAAGGTTAATGCTTATAACTCATTTTATCTATCTGATACATATTTGCTTCATCTATAATCCATCATACATATCTATATATACTGAGCTATGATCTATCTCTGTCATCTGTCTGTTTGCCTGTCTGTATTTTTATCTACCTACCTACCTACCTATCCATCATCTAGCTGCCAAAAGCTATCTACCCTACTTAGAAAATCCTTCCCATTACCCCATTCTTATCAAGTAGCTGGCCCACCTATAGTTCTGCTTACATTCAAATCACACTTATTTTCACATGAAGCCTTGAGCAAAAGATAAAAATAAATTTTGTTAGGAAAAAGCCTTGGCTCCTTGCATGCATAAAGGCGGTCCTGCCGTGGGCAGTGTGACCCACTCAGGAGAGAAGTATTGTAGACGGGGACATTGTATCTCAGAGGCAACTTCCAAGTGAATGTCCATAGCTCTGCTGCCATCTCCCTTACCATGCTCCAGGACATGTTCTTCCTGGGGTTACCCAGGGACCCATGCTATTGACACTGCTACTCACGTGGTGTCAGAGAGATGAATGGAAAGGCGGTGAGTATTGGCAATGGTCTTGTCCTGCCCTGGCGTTTGCATGAAAATAGGCTAGCACGACCTGTATTATGGCTGACTCTTCTCATCTTTTCAAGATAGAGTTGAGAATAGATTTATATTCATTTCAACCAAATAACAAGCCACAGATAAAGTGATGATCTGATCAGTTCATATTGTGTTTCCTTATACAGATATTACATTCTCTGGGAGAAGGAAATAATGACGTGAGCTACAATGACCCAAGACAATTGTGTGAAGGAACTGAGAATTTGAGGGTAGTTAAGATGGAAAGTCAGGAAAAACATAATAACTTTGGGATTGAAGAAATGAAAAGCATCAAGTTAGATGCTCCAAGTCTTGGTCCTCCACATCCATGCATACACACACGAACACACACACACACACATACGCTAGTATTTTAAGCATTAACTTGTTACCTTATTTTAAAAAAAACTAAAGTTCTGTCTATATACCTGAACCCTATTCTACTCCCTCCTTTCCGCTTTCCTCCTCTCTCCTCCCTCTTCCTACTCCTCTTTTTCTTTCCCTCCTTTCCTGGAAATGAACCTCAGAGCTTCGTGCATGCTAGGCAAGCACCTAGCACTGAGCAGACATCCAGGAACACAGGAGTTACAAACTCTCATGTTTATTGCAATCCCAAGTGTCAGGGGGAGTTTGCTATTGCAGTCACCCCCAGATAACTGGAACTTCACTCAGCAACCCAGACATGCAGTGAGTCAGAGTCGGGAAGCTGAACTAGGCTAACACACTGAGCTCACTTGGTGCCGCCAGATGAGTTTTTGTCCCGTGTGCTCAGAGCCTTCTTGCTTCACGTGGATGTGTGCAGATTTTGAGTAGGTGGAAGCCTGCATTTTAACTCACTGCCAGGTCGTTGCGCACACTCAAGTCCGCAAGCTAAAGCTCGGGACTCATAGCTTGAAGCCCTTTTTGGACACTGTCCAGGTAGGAAATCTATCTACTATAGAAACTCAGTACACACATATGCCACCAGAAATGTTGCTCTTATTTACTACAGCGAGACATTAGTGACTGCTTCATTTTATTCTAATTCAGTTTTAATGCCTGTGATTTATAGTGTGGACCATAATGTGACTTGAAAAGCTGTCAGTGTGAAGAAAAACTATTAACAAGACTCAAATCTCACATAGTGGAGAACTAAGGTTGTGAATACACACAGAGAACTACTTCTCCATTTTAACATAGAGGATTTAAATTTTCTAAAAAGTGAATCTCCTTTGAAACTATGGTTAGACTGGGGGCCTTGTTTTACAAATAATTCACATATATACACAGTTTCTTCTCCGTTTTCAAGTCCTTTTTCAGACTCTAGATAAATGATCAATACAGTCTTCATAGGAGCAGGAGTCAGGAGTGGGCCACCTCATTCCCTCATGGGGACAGGCAGAGGGAGCACAGGGACATACAATCTTATGATGTTTAAGATGCTGCTTCTTCCCAGTCTTAGACCTCCCAGCCTTAGACCGAGAAAGATGAAGCAAGATACCCACTGGCTGTTTGCTGTTTGCTGTTTTCTCCGATAGCACAGGCATGAGGTCATTCAAAAAAAATCTTGCTAGATCATAAGGAAGGGTGGCTGCTTGGAGACGGGTCTTGAGGAGACAGATGTCATTTATGGGATAGTAGAGGTCACTGAAAGCAAGAGCTGGAGGAGGATGTTATGGGTTGAATCGGAAATGTCTCCCACAGACTCATGTGTTGTGCACATTTGCCTCAGCTGATAGCCATATTTTAGGAGGCTGTAGACCTTTAGGAGGTGGGAATCTTTCTGGTAAAATTAGGTTACTAGAAGTGGACCTTTGGAGCTTGTAATCTGGCAGTACTTCCAGCTACTCTCTTCTTCCTTGGCTACCCTGGTGAACAACTCCATATCCGACACGCTCACACCACCATCAATGTCCCCTCGCCTTTCCCGCCATGATTGACTGAGGGCCTTTGCCACTCCGAGCCAAGCAAATCTTCCCTTCTCTCATTTGTTCCATCAGCTGTTCTGTCACAGTGGCCAGCAAGCGATGCAGCGGAGGGGAGTGCTTCCGTCATCCCTCACTCTTTGAGCCCGATTTCCTGAACCACAAATTGGAGGTTGGAAGGCACGGCATCTTACCCAGAAGTGTTTCAGTCTGGCTCAGAAACAACTCCATCAGATCCCAGGAATCTCCATTGGAAAGCCCCTAGGTATTGGACATTTTGGACTTACGATGGCATGACATCATGATAAGCCCGCCACACATGATAGAAAATAGCAACCAAAAACTTAGATTGAAGAATGCCTGTAATATTTTATTTAATCTTTGCTACGATAAAATGCATAACAGAACAGCTCAAGGAAGGGAGGGCTTGCTTTGTGTCACAGTTTGAGAGGACAGGCCAGTCAGGAAGCAGAGAAAGAGGAATGTTGATACTCTGTTCAGTTTGTCTTTTCCCTCAGCCCCAGCCTCTGGAATGGTACCTCCCACACTTAGGCTACCTCTTCCCACCGAATTAACCTAATCGAGAGACCCCTTCACAGGCACGCACAGTGGTTTGCTGCCATGGTGATTCTAACTCCGTCAAGCTGACTAATGTCAAGACTAATTGTCATCTCTACCCGATTTCCTAACTACCGTATCATACTTGAATGTGAGAAGGAAAACAGGGGTGTTGTAGGGATACTTCCCATTAATGTCTGGTTAACACTCATGACAATGTGGCTTCTACTCCAGGTTCATCACTGTTGATCACTCCAAAGTTCTAGGGGCAGCCCTGGAAAGGTGGGGGTCGGGGATTATCCTTATAAGGAGGTGGTGCCTATTTCCATCGCTTAAGGAGTGATTCAGATTCACCTCTGGCCTTGAGAAACGAAGCTGAGAAAGGCTTCAAGATGTGAGGGATGAAGAGCCATTTCCAATTCTTCAGATGCCCCACGCAGTCACACAAGGTACATTGAGGGAAGGTCTGGGAAGAAAATGGACCAGGAAGTACTATGCAAAGGATGAGCAGGTCCACACGTCTTTTCCTGTGGGAGGCACAGAGGTCCTTGTGCTGAAGATAAGCAGGAGGGGAACCAAGATTGTTAAACACCCAGGGCCGTCTCTTCACAGGGAGAGAGGTATAACCTGTTTTCTACCCAGAAGGCTGGGAGTGGACGTGGTTTACAGCCTGGTGACCTCTCACTATCTGTGTGGCTGAGACCACAGCGGATCCTCGCCCTGCCCTTATCATGAGCTTGTTTTTCTCAGACTATAGAATCCATCTTTATGAAAGATATCATCTGTGCTTTACAAAGGATTTCAATGTAGCAGGGTCCTCAGTTTCAGTTGAGTTGTTTATCACCAGAAAAAAATATTTTCACCAAACTGTGCTGCTCTTAAATATGCCTATAATAAACTACTCAGAGTCAGAATCCCAAAACTTGAACCAACACCGACTATTGTGTCATAGTAAACCTAACTGCCTTTTTTTATCTCCCATGTATTGTTACTCTGCTGGCCTTGGTGGTTGCAGAGACCCCCCTGCCTTTTCCAAGCCTGAATCATTTATTCATTTTTTTAAATAAATGTGATGGACTGAGACAAGACAAACCTACTGATTTGAGAGTATAATTTTTTGGTTTGCTATATCATTTTTTTCCTTGCAGTGCTGGCTGGAGATGGAACCTAGGGTCCTGAATATATTTGACAAGCATGCCATCACCCAGGTAGGCCCCCTCCCCTATCCCTTTTGTTTGCTGAATATACTAATTTTATTTTATTTTGTGTTTGCATTATTTTTGCTGTGAATCCACTGTTATTTTATGTTATAAAAATATTTGTTTCTGACTGGTTTGGAGCATGGGGGGTTTCAGCATACCTGAAGAACACTGATCTAGCGCAACGGCTGTCTCCACATTGCAGATGAAGAAGCCAAGGCACAGGGAAGACACGCAACTTGGCCACATGAGTCAGACTGAGTATTCCCATCATCTGGTGTGGCTTAACATCTAGACCCTGCTTCCTCCCCAGAGAAGATGCTGGGGGCCTGGGACCGTGATCGTTTATTGTTTAAAGACTTAGTCTCACAAACAAATGGTCTATAAAAATAGCAGGCAGCGAAGCAAAGCAAACATATTTTCTTGGAACTGTATTAGCAGATCTTACAAAAGCAAGTTTCGACATGTCAAACTGCAAAATATTCATTCCCTACAAATAGCTGTGGGTTTTTTTTATTGGGAAGGAATTCCAGGAAACACAAAATAATACATTTAAACTACAAATAATGATTGTATTCTGCACTTAAGGAAATAGACGGTTGGCAGCATTGCAATTTTTTGAAGCCGATAGATACCAGTGTACTATGTAAGCAGTCTATAGAAAACTGCAGATCCCTGTGAGCAATTACTATTAAAATTCAGAGGAGCCTGAAGACAAGAATTGAATGGTTCCATTGGGAGACAGTGGTGAAGGAAGCGAAGATGGCCGGTGATGATTTGAAGCATCGTTTTAGCATTGTCGCAGTAGATACTAATGGTTCCACAGCCAATGATAATGCTCTCTACTCAGGGAAGACAATGCTCACTTACAAACACGCACAGTTGAGTCCTTAAATGTCTTAGTAGGAGTGATCCTGTGGGTCTGCTTGAAGCTCTCTTCTAGCTCACAACATCTACTCGTCATCTACTCGTCATCCGCTCACGGCGTGCTCCTTCTAGCTCACAACATCTACTCGTCATCTACTTGTCATCCGCTCACGGTGCGCTCCTGCTCGCTTCCACGTCTTTGCCGCTCACGGTCCTTTCATAAAACATTTGATTTACCCCACTTAAAAGACAAGCTCTTTTCATCTTAAACTTTAGCACGCTGAAAGCTCAGCTGACCCAGAAAGTCTTCTCTAATGGACCCCATGTAACTCTGGCTCAGACATCTCCTTGGGACCGAAGACCGCACATTTCCATTCTGTATTTCCATGTAGGTAGTTATTTTGCTTGTTCTTACTTTCAGCTCGGCAGTGTTTGTGCACATGTGTTGGATGGAATTTATATATATAAATATTTTCCATGTGTGTAATATGTATTATGTAGTATGTGCAGTACGTAATGTACATGTGCATGCAGGCATACATGTGTATGATGTATGGCATGGATACATGGATATGACATGTGTGTAGTTTGTAAGATATGTGTGCATGCAGACACATATCATAGAGTAAGATTTTGGTGAAGCGGTGAAACACAGTTCATGTGTGTGTGTATGTGTGTGAGAGAGAGAGAGAGAGAGAGAGAGAGAAAGAGAGCATGTGTGTGTATGTATGGGGGTCTGTAAAAGGAAGCGGGATGCTTTTTGTTTAGCCCGGCTCCCGGTCACCGACTAGCTTTACCCGAAATAATTACACGGAAACTGTATTCTTTTAAACACTGACTGGCCCATTTAGTTCTTATTGGCTAACGCTTACATATTCTTTTAACCCATTTCTAATAATTTGTATCGTCACTTGACTGTGGTTTATTGGCATGAGTTTAACCAGCGTCCATCTTGGAGACGAGAGCCATGGCGTCCATGTGACTCTGCTTTCTTTCTCCCAGCATTCTGTTCTGTCTACTCCACCCACCTATGTTCTGACCTATCAGGCCAAGCAGTTTCTTTATTAATTAACCAATGAAAGCAACACATAAAAAGAAGACCCACCTACATCAGGGAGAAGTAATAAGGTACAGCTTATCAGATTTCAGTCTTTGTAGTCTGTGAGCTCATTTCCCTTAGTGACATCAGTGTGTGGTGGACATGTAAGTGTGACTTTGGGCAACTCTCATTGGATAGTTGAGAGGGTTAAACCAGATGATAGCCGTGAACTGAAGGGCCTGGTGAGGTGGGCAGCACAGGAACCTTTTAATATTTTTTTAAATTTTATTTTACATATATAGGTGTCTTGTCTCCATTTGTGTCTACACACGATTTGCATGCCTGTGCTGGAGGAGGCCACAAGAGAGTGTTGGATCCCCTGGGACTAGAGTTACAAATAGTTGTGAGTCATCATGTGAGTTCTGGGAATCCAAGGTGGATCTTCCTGGAAGAACGGCAAGTGCTCTTAACTGCTGGGCCATCTCTGTGGCCCAGGAACCTTTCAGTTTTTCTGTGTGATGCTAGCACAATGCTTAGCAGGTGCTGGTTGTCTTTGCTACCATGATGCAGTGGCGCCTGGAGAGAAATGGTTCACAATTATCCTTCTGCGACAGATAGATGGTCATTAGAGCCAACACTGGTAGTTAGGACACGCCCGTCTCTCCTCCCTGTGCAATATTAGTGAAGACTGTATGCACGGGGTTATCCTGCTTCCCATACTCCTTTAGTCATGGAGCGTTACATTATCATCATCTTAGAAATAATGGTAATTAACCAGCCTGTTCTACAAGAGCTAGTTCCAGGACAGGCTCCAAAACCACAGAGAAACTCTGTCTCAAAAAACAAAAAACAAAACAAAACAAAAAAAAAAAAAAAAAAATTAAAAAAAAGAAATAATGGAAATAATGGTAATTAATAATAACAGAGTCCAACAATGCTCACTAGCAATGCTGAAAGCTAATTACGGTACCTTGATCCATATCTTCTACATATTAGCATCAGGCTTGGTAGTGAGCACCCTTGTTCTCTGAGACATCGCCAGCCCTGTGCTTAGTTTTTCAGTTAACTTCAGAACAATGCCGCAATCAAGACAGACCACATAAACTCAGGGACCAAAGCAAGCCTCTCTTCGAGAATTATGTAGAGTTTCAAGCCACCAGAAGTCACATGTTAGACTAGATAGACTTGTAGGTGGTATGGATCACAGTAGAGCCTGGACTGCCGCTCCTTTGGCAATTATTTCCTTTTAGCCAATTACCACAAAAAAATAGAGAAATGGCTCCTAAATCTTCTGGGGGCCAGGCCACCCTGCTCACATTTTTCTCAATGTGCCAGCGTTCCCATTTTCTCAAACTACCACACATGTGAATTGCAAAGCAAGTCCAGGCGGGAGTTCGGACCTCACGCCTTTGCGGGACAGCTGGCCGTCCTAAGCATCCACTTGGTTGTCACACACTAGTGTCATCTCCAAAATGACAATTGCTCCTCAGAAAATTAGACCTCTCTTCATTAAAAAAGAAGGAAGAAAGGAAGGAAGGAAGGAAGGAAGGAAGGAAGGAAGGAAGGAAGGAAGGAAGAAGAAAGAAAGAAAGAAACAAAGAAAGAAAGAAAGAAAGAAAGAAAGAAAGAAAGAAAGAAAGAACAACAACAAAAACAGCAAGCACCCCAATGCCTCTTGCAGTATGATGCAAGCATCCCAGCCATCAAGAATGTTATTTCCATTCCTCCGTGTAACTACCCTTCTCTCTCACCCTCCATTTTGACATATACCCTCTAGGCTATAAATTACATATTTTGCTATTTCTTTTCTAGTTCTTGTTTGCTATTGGTTTTGATTCTAATCTGAGTTCATCCACATAAAAATATCAGGCAAACTACATAATGTAGTTTGGCTTAGATCCTGCCTCTAGGGCCAGATTTGGTTTTATTTCATTTATAGCAGAATAAGTTCAGTCATTCACAAGTTTTCTCCATGCCCTTAGTGCTCTCTGTGACACTTCTGTTTACATATGAAGAAAGAAGACCAGAAATAAGAGGAGAGAGAGAGAGAGAGAGAGAGAGAGAGAGAGAGAGAGAGAGAGAGAGAGAGAGAGAGAGAGAGAGAGAGAGAGAGAGCACGGCACTTTGGGGAGGGATGAAAACTGAGACTCAGCCATCATTACGCAGGTACCTCTATGAACACAGTAGGTGAAAGGGAAGAGACCTGGGATCACGCCATTGTCCTGGTATCTGCGGTACTAGACAAACCACTTTGCCTTTGCACCTTTGTTTCTTCTTTGAGGAACAAACTAAGAATATTTCTTTGAGGTGTGCGGAGTGGCTGGCACACGCCTTTAATCCCAGCACTAGGAAGACAGAGGTAGGCGGATCTATGAGTTGGAAGCATATTTATTTGTAAGATTTTTTTTCCTGTATTAGTGAAGCTACCATACCAAAAGGCTTTACAGAACCCACATAAACACTACTCTCAACGAAGAAATGAAGGTATGTTTTGCTGCTGCTGTATGAAGCTCACCCCCATCCCCCACAGATACTTAGCAGTTAACACTGGTGCTTGTCCTTTCATTGGTGTGGGAGGTCCTTCTGTACATGTGTTACTTTTATTGGTTAATGAATAAAGCTGTTTCAGCCATTGGCTTAGCAGAATAGAGAAAGGTGGGAATTCCAAGCAGGGAGAGGAGGAAAGAAGGCAGAGTCAGAGAGATGTCATGAAGCCGCTGGAGGAGAAAGATGCTAGCCACCAACCAGAACATTGCCTAAAATAATAAAAATGCGTTAATTTAAGATATAAGACTTAGCTAGTGATGTACCTAAGTGATTGGACAAACAGTGTTTTAATTAATACAGTTTCTGGGTGGTTATTTCAGGTCTGGGCAGCCGGAAAACGAACAAGCAGCCTCCAACAACATTTCATTTTAGTGTCCCTGAGCTGGATGAACCGTAAAACAGCTCGCAGAACTGACTGCAGAACAGTGAGCGCCTTTCTCCAAATAGTCACTTTTGAAGGTGCCCGGCTTCGGTATTTTGTTTTAATTAATTGAGAAGATGTAGCCCACTCTGCAACCCAGGCTGACCTGGGATTCACAGGAATCCTCCTGTCTCTGCTTGATATGAGCCACTATGCCTAACCTTCTTGCAGAGTTTTAAATTCTTTAAGAAAATCACCCAGCTTTGGGAATACAAGAAAATATTGTTTGTATCCTCTGTTTTTATTTGAGCAACTGTGGAATTATCCAGTTTAAGCCTCTATTTTGCTCATCACAGGATGTGTCTGAATGTTTCTCTCTCTTCTAAATAAACCATCAAAAGATGAAGCTTTTTCTACCACATAGAAAACAAAGCAGATTGTGCTACCAGCCACAAGGTACTTTCAAAAAAAAGAAGGTTCCCAAGTCCTCACTGGACTAAATACACATTTCCTCAAAGGGACCACTTTAAAGGCCAGCCCAATCTTTGTTATGTCTTAAGAAATTTATGAAAAAATTAATTGTGGCATATTAGCATCACACATTGTGTTTAGCTCCTCTTAGTGTAGACCAGAGCATGTTGTAGGTGTTCACTGGGAGGCAATTGTCTCTTAGCGGTAAGCTTTTGGTAGGTTAAACAGACAAAGAGTAGCTAAGATAACACGGAGGAGATCCTTTACCCCCACATTTGAACCTGGACTCTAGCATGGCAACCTTATGAAATGCACATTTTACTATTCTAGTGCCTTTGTCAAAGAGACCTTTATCGTTTTGGTATTTCAGACACCCATTTTTAAACTAGAAAAGAAAGGCATTGGCAGAGTGGAAAAGTGAATCTGGCTGCCTTGACCAAGGATCTCTCCAGCACTGGATACGCAGTAAATGACCACGGAGGGCTAGTTTGCAAAGCTTGAGGGTTCTTCACATGTAAGCGACTGTGTCCTGAGGTCCTTGGACAGAAACACAGGATCTGAAAACGTATGTTCAACTTCAGATAACCTGTTAAATTGGCTAGTCTTTTCTGTAGCCAAGGAACCAAGGAGCTCCTGTGTGGCAAACACTGTGCTAAACACTGGCGACCCCACACTGGACTAAAGCTCATCATGCCTTCGGGATGGTCATCGTCACAGGAGCTCTGCAGAACAGTAGAGTGTGTGTTTTACAGTAGAGTGCTATAATAAGCTATATGCAATCATAGGGGACAACTCCCACAGGGAAGTCCTCTCTGAAACTTTTCCTTTGGGGAAAAATACAGTGCTGTTGAAATGGTCAGAAACATCATTAGTTCAACAAGAACTAATAATAAAATCTTAACAGTTTATCTAGAAATCAGGAGCAGAAACAAGAGAGCACTAATCACTGACGATAAAGAAGTTCATAAGGAAGAAACCTGGGACTGCTGTCAGTATAACACAGCCCAGGTAAGATTACAGGAGCCACCCGCTCAGCAAGGCATCTTTATTATGGCTTTAAAGTGCCCAGGCTACTGGTGGAACCAGTTAAAGCTGTTAAACAAATGCTTCTTGGAGAAAGGCCAGAATATTAGGAGAGAAAGCAATCATGGGTATGTTTAGATTGGGGCAAAGACTTAGCTGATACAATTCATATATATATACTAGAACAGTCACCTGGGTACTGCATTAGTTAGAAGAGGAAATGATCAAGGCATAGCAGGCAATGGCATTACACGAGCCTCAGAATTCGAAGCGTCTAGACGCAGAAAGTGCCTACCAAATGTCATCTTGTATGTGGGCGGGGATTTTTTGTCCGTCCTCCACTGCTTTGTCAGAGGTGCTCAGAATAGCACCTTACCTTAGCAGGGTTCAGGATTTTTTTTTTAATATTTATTTATTTATTATGTATACAATATTCTGTCTGTGTGTATGTCTGCAGGCCAGAAGAGGGCACCAGACCTCATTACAGATGGTTGTGAGCCACCATGTGGTTGCTGGGAATTGAACTCAGGACCTTTGGAAGAGCAGGCAATGCTCTTAACCACTGAGCCATCTCTCCAGCCCCAGGGTTCAGGATTTTTAAGTGAACGACTGACATAAAAGCAAAACGACAAAGGGTGCCGATATTTTATATATAGGGAAGTAAGAAAACCACCGAAATGGAAGCGGTGAGACATTTGAAGTGGGAAAAAAATAATCTGAAGTAAGTTAATGGAAGGAAACTACAAAGCTAGTGTGTGTGTGTGTGTGTGCGAGCGTGCGCGTGCTCATGTGTGTCTGTGTGCTCATGCATGTGTGTGGGTGCATGTGTATGTGGCTATAAATGCCTGTGTGTGTGCACAAGCTGAAGAGTCAGCTATGTGTCCTTCTCTGTTGCTCTTCCTTATTCTCCTGAGATGGAGCTCCCACTGAACTAAAAGCCAGGATGGCAGCCATCGAGCTCTAGTGATCCTCCTGTCTTCAGCTCCCACAGCACTGGGGTGATAGGCATGAGCCTGTGTGTGTGTGTGTGTGTGTGTGTGTGTGTGGTTACTGGGGATTTGAATTCAAGTACTCACGCCAGTCAAGCAAGTGTTCTTTTCCACTTAGCCATCTCCGCAATCCCCAAAGCTAATATTTTATAGTAACGAAATTAGTATAAAACACACGGGAATAATTCACTTAGTATGTTGTCTGTAAAATCAAGCATTGAAATTGCAAGGCTATTAAAAAGGAAATTATGCTCCATTATGTTCCATGTGTAGTCAGAGATGCCAAGTGAAAGGTAACCCATTTCTTATTTTAGGGTGGCTGCCGTGAGACAGTCAGAGGACGGCTTTCCTTTCTCCCTCTGCGAGACGACAGCAAAGCCACAGTTTGGAAGCTGTCTGTCATGTGGTGGGTGTCCCCACATCTGGTCTTTGATGAATCTATATGCAACAGTTGACCCTTTATTTGAAGATGATGCTACCGAGGTTGAATTTTTACCTGCATTTTCCTACACTGCTGAAGACCAGTGCAGAACTTTCCACCAAATGCATGTCCATACACCACATCCTGTTTCTCTGTCCCAAGTTTTCACTGCCATGTGGCTCTGTGATGCTCAGGTTGTTGAACAAATTTTAAGTAGTGGCCACATGAGCTCACTGTAAATATTTATTTATTTATTTAGGCTTTTTCAAAACAGGGTTTCTCTGTAGCTTTGGAGTCTGTCCTGAAACTAGCTCTTATAGACCAGGCTGGCCTTGAACTTACAGGGATCCACCTCCCTCTGCTGGGATTAATGTGTGTATTACCACCACCGGGCCCTCACTGTATTAATTTTATCTGCAGCACTGAGTACAAAATTCAGTGTCTTGTGCGTCTAAACCAGCGCTCACCACTGAGCCATTCAGTTTTTGAAGACTGTTCTCTGAGGTTGATCTGCCAGCTCTGGCTTCTACTATACCTCATCATGTAATTCCATTTTAACTTGTACAGCCTCCTTGGAAGGGCTATTTCCTGTTCAAGTGCTTGGTGTTAGTATAGCTTGGTTTATGTAGGAACTCACCTGAAAGGGTGTTCTGTTGAAAAACAGTTTCTCACTATTGATAGAATGGTTGCAGAAAGACCTCAGACAGAAAAACTTCCAACATTATGTTAAAGTGAACCATATATCGGAGATGACAGAGTCAGTTTTAGAGCCAGTCAATAGCATTTATTGGGAGGATATTCTGTAGTGTGTGAAGTCTTATCTACTCCTATGGTCCCGAGCATAATCTTGAATAATTGCTTTAGAACATACTAACAATTCCTTTATGATGTTTCTTCAAAACTCAAGAGAACCTGGAAGTGGAGGAGAGAATCTCCAAACATGGAGCCTTTACGACACTGGCAGATACTAAATTCTAGGCACCATACTAGACTTTGGGGGAGGGGGAAGAAGTTTGAAGATGGTATTGCTTAGCACACAGCTAGGTAGGGTCAGTGAGAAACACAGTGCAAGGCAACAACAGGGAAAGAATTCCTATGTGCAAAGCTAACACAGGCGTGGTGACCGGTGAGCTGTGGGCAGGAGGAGGAGTGTCCACCCAAGACTGTCAGGTAGAGTGATGGGATGGACATTTCAGGAAGGGACAGCAGATGACCCAGGCGCAAAGGAGTCAAGCAGTCCAGAGTGACTGAGGAATTCCAAACAGCCCAACTATGCTGATCACAGAGTTTGTGGGGAACAGAAGGAGAGCTCGTGTCACTTAGATTTTTTTTGTTTTGTTTTGTTTTTTTGTTTTTTTGTTTTTTCGAGACAGGGTTTCTCTGTGGCTTTGGAGCCTGTCCTGGAACTAGCTCTGTAGACCAGGCTGGTCTCGAACTCACAGAGATCTGCCTGCCTCTGCCTCCCAAGTGCTGGGATTAAAGGCGTGTGCCACCACCGCCCGGCTTCACTTAGATATTTTGAATGCGGAGGATGAGGATGGAAAATTTAAGAGTATACTGGGGTGAGTCTCGGGCTGGCCCATCTCGGTGTGCACTGAGGCCATGAGGGAAAGAGCTGTCTAAATAGTCAAAGGACGTCCTGGTCTCTCTGTGTCAATATATGCACTTGTTTTTATGTGTATGAATGTTTTGCCAGCACGTATGTATACCACATGTGTGCAGTGTCCAGGGAGGCCAGAAGAGGGTGTTGGATCCCTAGAGATGGTTGTGAGCTACCATGTGGGTGCTAGGAATGGAACCCAGGTCCTCCAGAGAACAGGCAGTGCTCTTAACTGCTGAGCCCTCTCCTGCTGAGTTTTTAATTTTACTTTTATGTGCACATGCCTGTGGGTACACATGCAAGTGTGTGCATGTGATGTATGTGTGTATAGGTCAGAGGTCAGCATGTGGTATCTTCTACAATTGTTTCTTTGGCTTATTTTTTGAGTCAGAGTCTGACTGAACCTGGAGTTCACTGATTGATTGGCCTGGTTGGCCGCCTGCCCTGGAGATCCTGATGTCACCTCTTTAGCACTGGGAATGTGGGAGTGCTCAGGTCTTTAGTTTTAAATAGCAAGCACTTTGCTGACTGAGCCACCTTCCCAATCTTAACATTAGAGGTTTTTAATGTTAATGTGGTGTGTGTGGGAATGTGTGTGTGTGTGAGGGGGGTGTGTTTGTGTGTGTGTGTGCATGAAGTGTGTATGTGTGTGGTATGTGAAGTATATGTATATATGTATATATGTGTGTGGTGTGTGTGTATGTGTGGTCTGTGTTTGCTGTATGTGTGGTGTGTGTGTATGTGAGGTGTGTGTGTTTGCTGTATGCATGTGGGGGGTGTGTGTGTGCATGAGATGTGTGTGTATGTGTGTGGTATGTGAGATGTGTATGTATGTGTGTGGTCTGTGTGTGTATGTGTGGTCTGTTATCTGTATGTGGTGTGTGTGTGTATGTGTGTGTGTGTGTGTGTGAAGGCCAGAGGTCATCTTCAGATGTTACTCCTCTGGAGCCATCCACTCTGTCCTCCAACATCTTTTTGAAAAGCGGATCTCTCACTGGGACCTGGAGCTAGCCAGCTAGGTTATGCTGGCCAGCACACCCAGGGATGGGGACTGTAATGCTTATCATCATGCTCCAGCTTTTGTCTGGGTTCTGGGAATTGAACTTGGACCCTCATGTTTGCAAGGCAAGTACTCTGACCAACTGAGCCACCTCCCCAGATCAGTGTTATGGTTTCTTTCTTTTTTTTTTTTTTAGACATGGTTTCTCTGTGTATCCCTTCCTGTCCTAGAATTTGTTCTGTAGACCAGACTGGCCTTGAACTCACAGAGATCCACCTGCCTCTGCCTCCCAAGTGCTGGGATTAAAGGTGTGCACCACCATTATCCTGCAGTCTTGTAGTTTTTAAAGCGCAATATAACTTTTCTCTTGAAATCTTTATCCACTCCATAATTTGAGTGATGAATATTGACACACAGTGACAATATGACTTTCTAACCAATGGAACGTAATCAGAGCCCAGATGATTTATGAAGTGATGATTCTTTCTTGGTGGGCACTAGCCTCCCCCCTTTTTGAGATTACTCTTCATCACCTTACAGAACTGTTCATCCTGCCATTATCTTGAGTGGTGAGATGAAAAGGTGCAAGTTTCCCATAGAATCTTAAATGAAGTATGCTCCCAATAAATAATTATTGTCCAGCCATGACTGTTAAACGTTAGCTATACTTTAAATTTTAATTAACTTATTGTGTGTGAGGCTAGTTGAGCGGTGTGTGAATGCCACAGTACACGAGTGGAGGCAGAAGTGACCCGGTGGAGCCAGTTCTCTCTCTCTCTCCACCTTGACTTGGGTCCTGGGAATAGAACTTAGGGTGCCTGCCTTGCACCGTAACAGTTTTTACACAGCGAGCCATTCCGCTGGCCTTGGCCATTAGATGTTTTTAATGCATTTATTGTAATAAATCTGTAACTTTATGAATTTCCTATTCGTGCTTCTGTCACATTTGATCGATTCTTTGTTTACAAGCGACTGTCGTCTGCTCATGCTTGTTTGTACGCTTTCAATATGCTGCCGGCTAAACTCCTTCAAAAGATGATGATGTTCACTGCTAGGAATCGCTGGGTGAAGGATCGTCTGCTTGAACAGTGTCTGCTGGGCACATGCTGCTCGATAATGTGTGCTGGGCACCGCTCTCCACAGAATAAATAATTAATAGCTTTGAATCAAGGCCTTTGACTTTTCTGCATTTAAACCTCTTTACTTTCAATCTGAACTCATAGAGAGCGGTTGTGAACTAGACATGTAATGTAAGCCCCTTATATAAGTGTACAGTCCTCAGTATCGACGCTTGAAAATTGAAAACAATGCTGAAGTCAATTCTAATAATATATCCTCATTAGCTTAATATGCCGAAATATTTGCATTTTAATATGTACTCCATGTCCGTTGATGAGGTGCCTTACTTACTCTTTAAAACATATGCACTTGGTAGTTATAGTGCAGCCTAGTTCAGGGGCTACTGTGTGTGTGTGTGTGTGTGTGTGAGAGAGAGAGAGAGAGAGAGAGAGAGAGAGAGAGAGAGAGAGAGAATGTGTGTGTTATGTGTCTTATTCCTTTGATACAGTGTCTTTCAGTGAACCTGCCAGCCTTCTTCCCGTGCCCCCTCCCCCCCAGAGTAGGGGGTTACAGTCAGAGTGGCCATACCTGGCTTATTACATGATGCTTGGGATTCAAACTCAGGTCTTTGTGTTTGTCTAGCAAGATCTCTTACCTGCTGACTTTAGGTGACACATCTTCACAGGAAATACTTGATCTTTGTTTAGATCGCAGAAAATTGGGAGTTGAAAAAGGTAGATTCTAAAAGTTATACTCTTTCTAAGTAGCTTAAACATGTCCAAATACTGAATTGAATTGGTTTCTGAATTTAAATTATTTATGGTAAAAATCAATAAAAACTAAATTGACTTCCCAAGTGCTCAGGAGCCAAGTGCAGTTAGTGCCCATAGTGCTGGCCAGTGCAGTCATTAGAAAGCTTCTTCCCTGGGGCCAGTGGTCAACAGCACCCTTTAGCCACCAGCCATGTGAGTTTAGCACCTTGTCTGTCCTTGCGTCTCTTGTCCTGGCAACTTCACCTTTTCTCTAAAGCTTTCACCCCTGCCGCTGTCTGTCTAACCCGTGCATCCCTGCCAGTCGCTGTCTGTCTAATCCGTGCATCCCCACCACTGGCTGGCTGTCTCATCCACGCATCCCTGCCACTCGCTGTCTGTCTAATTCGCGCATCCCTACCACTCGCTGTCTGTCTAATCCGCGCATCCCTACCAGTCACTGTCTGTCTAATCCACGCATCCCCACCACTCGCTGTCTGTCTAATCCGTGCATGCCACATTTTGTGAATAGACCGGAAGAGAATCACCAAAACCCTTAAGACATTCCTTTGCTATTTATGTCTAGTCACAGCTGTAAGAAATTAGATAGGAAACTTTGCTGGTGGGCATTTTCATTATTGAGGACTAAGGTTAAACAATTTTGTTCCTGTCCTAACCTTTTATGCTATTTGAGAGAAGAGATCACACCGGGCATATAAAACAGAGGGTTTTTTGTTTGTTTGTTTGTTTGTTTTTTAGCTATGAAAAGTACATTTTCACTATATACCAAGCCTAGAACTGTGGGTAGTACCATGAATTAACTGACATTTTTTTCAAGATAGAGTTAATTTTCATCTGATTAAATAGAATTATAGATCTGGGTTATTCAAAAACGGTTCCCTTTGAATGTAGTTCCACCGCTACAAAAAGGGTTGACATAAAAAGCAAGTGTCCTTCAGTATTATTCAGTAAATAACAGCCACTCAGATTTCAGTATTTGAGCAAAGAATAGCAGATGTAGCTAGAAAAGTTTTCAGTATGAACACCACCGGGCCTGGATCCTGGGCTCTCCTTTGAGCTCGGTCTCTAATTTGCCTTATCCCTTACAGGGGTGAGTTCATAGGTCTTGTGACGGGTGCAAGATTGAAGCTTCCCATACATCCCGGCTATCTTATTCTGTGTCTCACTAACCTGATGTGGCAATGATCACGAATAAGCCAATTCAGTGGAAGTTTGTAAAACGAAAACAAATGTGCCTGTCAGGGTCGCCACAAGACTGAGGACACAGGCAGTGTGTGAACTCCATCTGACCAGCGAAACCCAAGCTCCCGATGGAAGGAGGGATTGATGCGGATCCCTGTGGGGCAGAGCATCTTCTCAGAGAGCTTCGGAGCACAAGAGACTTCTGTGTTAGCCATGTTGTGTTAGCTGCTGTGTGAGCAGCCTTCAACCGATCAGAAAGTAGAAACTCACACCTCAGTACATTCTGGTGAATCCAGGTTTCCGAAGTGTGGCATTCCCAGGGACACACCATGATCCAGGCTGTGGTCGTGCAATCGGTTCCAAAGTCTGAGTGCTATTTGAACAATAGAGACCACCAAAGGGTTCTTGCGATTTGCATTTGCTTTGTGGCACTTAGAAATGTTTACAACATAGGATGCTAGAGAAAAATACACAGCTGGTGTTCTAGCAGTGACTACACTGATATATGTACGTATACATATATGTGTATATATATTCCCTTGAGATGTGTGTTTGCTATTTTTAGGTTCTTCTGGCCCATGTTTTAAGGGTCAAGTGTTAAGTTTTCAGAAACAACTTTTAATGAGTTAGGATAAAAACCATCTGGTGCAGGAATTCTTCCTTCAAACGGATGCATTCAAGAAAGAAGAATTTCCCATCATCCCAAGATTCCCATTCAAGGTTGAAGAAAGCTGTTCAACAAAATCCATCAATCTTGTCCTATCTGTCTCTCCTGTTGTTTTCGTGCCCATCCAGGAAGGAATTGAGGGGTGGAGGGAAACCACATTGGAAAGAAAAGGAACAGGGAGATGGCAAGGTTTGTTTGTTGTTTTTATCTTAGAGGCCAAGTGTGCAAAAACATCAGAATAAGGACGCATTACATTGGGACAAAGTACAACACACGCGATGTGCACAGGACCTAAAGAGAGGCAGGTGGATGGACAGGCAAGAAAGCCATCTAGAAGGAAGAGTTCCAGGCCACAGTCAGAGACAGCCTTCTACTCTCCCCGAAAAAAACTGATCTAAGTGACACTTCCTTGTATCCCAGGAAGTGACGATCAGCCAGTGTAGACATCGTGATTCCCAAGTCTCACCCACTCCAGGGATGCTGTGGGGTGCGGGGAGCCCTCTTCCACAACGCTTTCTGGGCCAGCTCCTTATGGGGGTCTGTTGTGCCTTTTGTCCAGTCCTGACCCTGAACACACCACCTCAGGGCAGAAGGGGACTCAGAGAAGGCTCCAGGGACGCTAGGCACGAAAGGAGCGGGGAGTTTAAGGCTGGTACCCAATGCTCCCTCCAGTGACACAAACAAAATGCATAAAAAGGGTGTGTGTGGGGGGAGGGGATTCTGACTCAGTCGATCCCACACACCGTGCCCCCCGTGCTGCTTTCAAAGCCACACAAGAATCAAAATCAAATCGCGAGACTCCGGAGGTTCTGAGGGGACAGGCAGACCGGCGGGTGGGGCGAGGAGTCCCTAATGAAATCCGGCCCGGGCGGGCGGGCGGAGGCGGCCCCGCATCCCTAATGAGGGAATGAATGGAGAGGCCCCTTGGCTGGCGCCCGCCCACCCGGCGGCGGCGGCCAAGAGCCTCGGGGGCGCTGCGTGCCGCGCCCGCCGCTCCGCGCGCACCGGCTCGGGCCGCCGAGGGCTCCGGCTGAGCTCGGCGGGGACGGCGCGGATGCGGCGGCGGCGGCGGCGGCGGCGGCGCTCACCTGAGGCGGCGCGCGGGTGGCGCTGTCAGGGCCGCGCTCGCCCGGCGCCGGCTCCGCACTGAGGCTGCTCCCGGGCGCCCGCCCGCTCGCCCGCTCTCCGGTCCGCCCGTCCGCCCGTCAGTCCGTCCTCCCGCCCGGCGTCCCCGCAGCCCGGCCCCCCGCGTCTTCGCCCGCCTTCCCGCTCCGCGGCCTGCGGGAGCCGCGCGCTCCCCGGTGAGGCCTGCTCGCTCGTTCTCTCGCTCGTTCCCTCGCTCTCTCGCGCGCGCCCGCCCGCCCGCCAGCCCGCCCTCGCCGTAGCCCTCCGCGGCCCGCCACCCGCCGGACCCCCGGCTCGACCCCGCCGCCCGCGCAAGATGTCGGCGCGGACGCCATTGCCCACGGTGAACGAGCGGGACACAGAGAACGTGAGTTCCCCCCACCCCACCCCGAGCCTCCAGCGCGGCCACCTGGACAAGCCCGGCCTGACCCCTACCCCGTCCTTCCCATCCATCCCCACCACCGGGAGGCCGGGGCTGCCCTCTGCTCGGAGGTGGTCCTGCCGGAGGGAAGGGGGAGATGGTGGAGGGCAGAGGGTGGGCAGACAGGGTGGATTCGTGACGACCCCAGCCTTCTGGACCCCCCCACACCCGAGTGAATGGATGCTTGGCGACAGCCCACGAGCCAGCCGAACCTCTCAGACCGCGGCTGTCCTGGGATCTTCCAGCCCTTGGCTTTTTCTGGATCTTTTGAGTCCTTTGCAAACAAACATACACCCCACCCCACCCCAGCACTGCCCCATGACTTTGCTTTTTGTAAAATCAGGTCCACATTGGGGGGGGGGGGGTATTGGACACCTCAGGGATAATGAAGGCAATGAAGTAGAGGGTGTGTGTGTGTGTGTGTGTGTGTGTGTCTTTCTATCACTGTAATACTCCAGTAGTGAGGACTGGAAGAATTTCACTTAGAGCTTCTCTAGCCCCAGGGTGAGAGAGAAACTGTTTTAAAGCCCCAGGAAGCCAACTGGCTTCTTTTCCTCAATCCACTGTTGATGAGTCAGGGACAGGTTTTAAGTACCTCTCCTCCTTGGAGTGTCACCAGGTGCCTTTCTTTGAAGGGAGGATTTCCTTGTGTCTGATCAAATTGTCCTTAGGATCTTGTTGTTGTTGTTTTTTAATTTTTTTTTTTTAAAAATCAAGATTGAGATGCTCTTGGTATTTGAACTCTTAAAAACTCAGAGAACAAGGCCAATTGCGTTTTCACCTTCTGAAAAGTATGATGGTCTGTGCTCATAAGTGTACAAGTTGCTTGGCAGGAAAGGTGTCTTTCTGTCAGGGTTTTAAAATCCCCAGGACATGTAAAGGGGCCCTGGAGGCTCCAGAGGGTCTGGTCTGATTGCCCAACAAGTTTTAAGGCGCCAGAGGGTTCTAGGTTTTGGTTGGCTGACCAGAGTTGTCTGGATGTCTGCTCACCTCATCAGTCCTCCAGTGCTTAATGTACCAGTGACTTCATAGGGGTGGCAAACTAAAAATCCTGAAGTGCTTTGGTGTTCTGAGACAAAAGATAGGGGAGGAAAGACAGCAAGCCTACTTTCTGAAGTGCTGGATGAGACATAAACATGCTTAATTGAGAGTCGAGGATCACAGAAATTAATCTAATTATCTGAAGGGAAAAGAGTTAATTCTACAAAGAGCATTCATTGTTAGAAGAGCTAGGAAAATGTTGGGTGTGCTTTGTCCTCTCCTGTGCCATACACTTAAAGCGATAAAGACACCAAGGCTGTCACCATCATACATTACAGCTTAATTTGCATCAGAACGGTTGTTTTAGAAATTAAATTGCTGCATAATTTTTATTGGGAGGTTAAAGGAGGTTGAAGAAAAAAGGTAAAGAATTTGGTGGAATCTGTTTTTAAAGCCAAAGAATTAATTAAAAAAAAAATGTCCTGTCGTCCAAGAGTGAGGACGAGAAGTCAGATGATGACCTTTGTTTTTATGAACAGAATTCTCTGTGAAAAGCACGTCGTTTGGTGGGGTCTTGGGCTTTTGACTGCTACACCTCGTTTTAGGCTTGTAGGGTAGTGTTCTTTATACAGACATGAGATGGCATTATAGAAGCATGAAGCAAGGAATCGTACTCCACACCGCTTCACATGTAAGAACAAAAGAGCAGCGAGGGCACTTGAGAGCTAAGCGGTGATAGCGTGAATTGTGTGGCGCCTTCTGAGTATGGCTGTGCCCTGTAAACTCACCTGCTTTGTTCCTGAACCTGTTTCCTTGGAGGCCCTGCATAGTCTTGTTTCTGCTCTGGTACATACCCGTCTCTCCGTGTAGCTTACTTTATCTACATCCTAATTATCTCTTGATTGCCGTGGAAAATATCTACTCTGCTATGGCTGTTAATTAATCAGTGAGTGTGCACTTAACTCTGTTTGGAGCTGAAAGGGAATGCAGAAGCGCTCAAGAAAAGGCCTCTCCCCACTAAGAGCTGACAGAAGAGATAAATGCATTCCCAAGCAGTGCACAGTAGAAGACTGAATAGCCAGGGCTAAATTGGCTTGTAAGTGTTCTAGGTGTTTATGAAAGAGGTCACCACTGGAGGCTGTTAAATGACCACTGAAGTCATAAATGGCACTATCCATGTTCCTTACCTCCCATCAGTGGAGTACAGTAACAAACCTGCTTGTCAGTGCATGTATTAATGTCAGCACGGTGGCCAAAATACACGTTTGCTTGTACTCATACATACTCTTAAGTATATCCATATATGACATATTTTTAAAAATATCTATAAAAATGTTTATTTGTATGAATTGTTGACACCTTCTAGGTCTTTGGAATATTAAAGACAGTAGCCAAGACACTATTGCCCTTAGAAATTAAAATAAAAAATACAGTAATTTTTAAAAATCACTATTATATTGCAGATAACATAAACATTTCTTAAGCATATGTATGTATATATGTATATATATATATATATATATATATATATATATACATACACACACACACATATATAGCTAGCGTGCTTATGACATATTTTGTGTCCTTGGGAATATATGCTATTTCATCTTTTCCAATGTCATGGATGCATAGTCAAGATTTACAATTCCAGGAGGGAGTGTGTGACCCTGCTGTCCAGCCTCCCACCGTGCGCAGCAGAGAAAGAATTATTCTTGGGGAACATTCGTGTGAACTTCCAGCAGTCTTCTTAGATGACGGTTTGTGTGCGCCTTCCTGCGGGCCTCTCCTGGCTTAATATCACAGGAAACAGAGAGTGGCTTTTAAGACAGTAAACACTCTGTAATGAAGCAGGAGAGACACATTACAAAGTATAGGATCTCTGCGAAATGTGTTTGATTTTAGGTTGTAAAGAGTAAGTCTAGAAAAATGGAAACATGTTTGAAAAACTTGTTTATCTTTTCTTTCTTTCTTTCTTTCTTTCTTTCTTTCTTTTTTTTTTTTTTTTACTGTCAGGTCATTCTTGTATAATTCCAGTGTGGATTTAGGAACTATATTAAAATATGTTAATACATGTGTTTCTCTCTTCAATGAAACAAATTTATAAGTGTTCTGGAGAACCTCTGATGACATTGATGTTGGCGGGTCAGCAATGCCCTGGCTGATTTTCTGTGCTGAAAACAGTGCTGTGTTTCTTATTAGATACCAGTGTGAAGAACGTCAATGTGATTATTTCTTGGGATGTCTTAAAATTAAAAGTTTGGGTAAGTTCAAAAGCCATGATTAAACCTTTTTTCCCCCTGGTATATCTTTCGATGCCTGGAAATTCATGTGGCAACTGTAACAAGCTGTTCTGCAGGTTGGTCAGGGGCCATGGTTGTGTGTGAATGGAAAGACAAGTGGATTGTGCACATTCACACTACCCTCGGTTCTGCTCGGGACTCTGCATGAGTCCCAGTGCCTGTCCTGTCGCAGTGCACTTGCTGCCTGGCTTGTCTCCTCTGTGCTGTCCTCGCCTGGCTCAGTGACTAATGTGTGTAAGAAATCAGTGCTGTAACATTCCCTTTTGAATCAGTTCGTTTATCATTAAAAGGAAGGGGAGACATTACAATACACCGCCCAAGACCTTCAGAGAGTCAAGTGACCTGCCCAAGGTCATGATAGACCTCTGACCTCTTAAACTGTTGCTCGGCTCTGGCTATTGCTTCTGTGAGGTGGCTTGTTTAGTTTCAGCTTAGAGGTTTAAAAAGAACACACTTGTCCCATACGGGAGGAAGAACAGGATATGCTTTTCTTAACGACTTCTGGTCCTTTATGACTTATCGCCTGCAGTGCCCTGCCCTGTCCCCCTTATCACACACTTATAAATCCTTTGTGGCTTGGCTTGCAGCGTTCGGCAGGACTCCTGAGATCACTGCAGCCATCCTCGCTCGCTTTTGTAGTTCCCACTGGTGAACTGTATGAAGTCCAGGTTCACGTTCTTCAGAGTGGGCGTCCAGACAGTTCACTAGGGGAAGGAAAGACCTTTAACTGTCTTTTATTTTGTTGCCTCTTTTTTTTTTTTTTTTTTTTTTGTGGAGTGTTTGTAGGCGGGTATCATTGCATGAAGATGGAGGATGGAGGTCAGAAGATAACTTTGAAGAATTGCTTCTCTCCTTCCACTGTATGAATTGCCAGGTTTACATTGTCATATTGATGGCAAGCCTAGCCATTCGTTAGCCTTCTTTGTTTTCTGGAAGCCTACAATGTGCACAGTTAGCTATTTTGCTTGGTTCTTCAGATAACGATCCTCATTACTTGTGTCTATCTGAGGCTTTCCTCTGGAGCTTGTTTTCTTTTTCCTGATGAAGATTTGAAAGTTCTTTTGGTGAACCTGGGAATGGTGGCATATGCTTGTAAGCTCAGCATTCAGTAGGCTGAGGCAGGAGGATCCCAAGATTGAGATCAACCCGGACTATAGAGTAAAACCCTATCTCAAAGGAGAAAAAGAGTTGTTTTGGTTAATGATAGTCATTTGTAATTTTGTTTGTCTGATCAAGACAGGGTCTCAACAAGTAGCCCTAGCTGTCTTAGAACTCACTACGTAGACCAAGGTGGCCTTGAATTCCTGCCTCTGTCTGCTGGTATTAAAGGAGTGTGCCACTATGCTCAGGTTGTAAATTACTTTTTAAAATTTGAAAATAGTTTGCCTTTTTTTATTGAAAGACAGCTTTGCTCTGTCTATATCTCTGGATTGTTGGTTTAATTTCTTTTAAGGGTCAGAAAATACCCATTGTCTACTCTACATTCTAGCAGAAGTGGTCTCATAGCTGACAAACTGTCTTCTTTTCTTTTTTTAATGTTTATTTATTTTTAATTTGTGTTGGTGTTCTGCCTCGTCTGTCTGTCTGAGAGCATCAGATCCCCTGGAACTGGAGTTACAGACAGTTGTGAACTGTCATATGGGTGCTGGGAATTGAACCTGGCTCTTTTGGAAGAGCAGTCAATATTCTTAACCACTGAGCCATCTCTCCAATTGCTTTCTTTCTTTTTTTAATTAACATATAATTAGATCATTTCTCCTCTCCCTTTCCTTCGTCCAGTTCCCCCTCAAATTCATGGTGTCTTTTGTGTTATAGAAATATATATACATGTGTGTATTGTTACTTACACTTACATACACGTGTATGTATGCATGTATGTGTATGTGAGTGTGTCCAAATACAAATACAACATGTTCGGTCCATTTTGTGTTACTTGTATGTGTCTGATTTCTGTGCTGGCCTTTTACTACTGAATACCAATTGGGGGACTCTTCCCTGGGGAGGACTACTTCCCCCCCTCTCTCTGCATTCCCTAGTTGCCTTTATCCTTTGTTTGGGGTTAGGGTCCTGTGAGGTTTCTCTTCTCCATTGGCATGTCTATTGGTGTCTGTCTTGTTAGGTTCTCTTTTCCTGGTGTTAGGGTTTTGCTGTAGTGTGTTTAGATATGGGTTTATTTCCCTCCTGTTGTCATAGTTTCTGGGTGCCTCTCAGCTATAATTGTTTTTCTCGTCACTGTCTCCCCCACACACCGTGTCTTCCTTCTCTATACTCAGATTGGCTCCCCAGATGGCTTACCGTCTTCATTTTCTTCTACTAGTTCGAAGCTCTGCCTTCTGTAGATTTTTTACTTCATCAGTTTAGAAATGTGTCCACCATGGTTGCTTTGTGCCTTGGCTTAGCTCTGTTCCCTTTTTCGTCTCTGATATTCTGTTAGCTCTGCTGAACTTTCATTCTGTCCTCGTATGTCTTAACCCTGATTCACGCTTTTTTCCTGTCTCATCACTTCTTTCTAGTACAATCTGTAATGCAATCTGTAGCGCATTTACTCCGTGCAGTGTTTAGATGTCTGTTTTCAGTTGTGTTTCAGTGTCTCCCAACCCGTCTGTTGATGTTTATTTTAACTGTGTTTAAAACACCTTTCACGGGAGAGACGTGCTTTTGTGAATCTTTAGCTATGTAGTATAGTTATTATTACCTGTAAACAGTGAGTTAGCCAAATATCTAGTAATTTTATGTTGCAGGACTAAAACTTTGCACCTACTGGACAGTGACTCTCTCTTTCCTCCAGCCCCTGGCAAACACCAACATTGCTTTGATGATTTTCATTACTTTACTCGTAAAAATGGAGTCACATAGTATTTATCTTTTTGTGATTGGTCTGTTTCATTTTCCATAGTATCCATAAGGTTCATGTGTGTTTACGACAATATGTCTTTCTTTTTATGAATGAATAATACTCTGTAGTGAACATACAGTGCAGTCGTCTGAGGATGGATATTTAGTTTTTTTCTACATCTAGGGTAAATATTTCAAGAAACATTGGAATAAAAATATTTCTTGAAGATTCTGATTTCAGTTCTTTTGCATAATTACCAAGAAGTGGAGTTGATTGGTACGTGTTGTTATAGTCTTAGTTTGCCAAGGAACTTCCACATTGTTTTTCATAGACACTCCGACTTTTTACATCTTCAACAATAGTGCATTAGTTCTGGTTTCTCTACTTCAACTCAGAATTCTCTACTGGCTCTTGTAGACCAGGCTGGAAGAATTCTGGCAACTCTTGCTGTTTCGGTTTTGACCATAACAGTCCTGGGTAGGGAGACTGCTCAGTGCACTTGCTTAACATGTGCAGGGCCCCGGGTTCAGTTCTCAGAACCATAGACAAAACAAAACCCTGCTTGATAGCAGACACCCTAACAAGTGGTACTTTGTTGTGCCTCTGGCGGTTTCTTCATGGTCAGAACATTGAGCCTGTTTTCTTACACCTGTTGGCCGTTTGTTTGCCGCCTTTGGGAAATGTCTAGTCAAGTCCTGTGCTTATTCTAAAATTAGGTTATTTACCTATTTGCTACTGAAGCATAAGGGGTTCCTTGTATATTTTGGATAGTAGCTCCACATGAAATGCATGGCTTGCAGATATTTTCTCCCATTCTGTGGGGCCTCTCCCCTCCATTTTCCCTGTAGTCTTTGCTCCAGTCTTCCTCACCTAAGACTTACATCACGAAGCTTTTTTCTGACATTTTCTTTTATCAGTTCTACAGCTCAAGCATTACAGTTAGAGCCTATTTTTATGTATTTTATAGGACGAGGGTCCAATTTCATTCCTTTGTCGTTGATTGTTTGGGATATTAGAGTCCTTTGTGGTTCTTTATGAGTCCTAGGATGATGTCTTAGTTCCTGTTGCTGTGAAGACACCATGACCACAGAAACTCTTATAAAAGAAGAACATTACATTTTCAGAGGTTTAATCCATAATCATCAGGCAGACATGGTGCTGGAGCAAGAGCTGAGAGTCCTTACATCTTAAATCACAGGCAGCAGTCTCACGGGTGTGGCTTTAGCATAGATGAGACCTCAAAGCTGGCCTCCACAGTGACAGCCTTCTTCCAGTAAGACCATACCTTCTCCAGTAAGGTCACACCTCCTAATAGTACCACTTCCTATGAGATTATGGAGGCCAGTTACGTCCAGACTATCACAGATGTTTTTCTATTTCTCCAGAAACATGCGATTGAATTTTGATAGGGATTATAATGAATCTATAGATTGGTTTAGGTAGTATGGACATTCTGACAGTATTCATTTTTCTAATCTATGAACATGGGCTCTCTTTCCATTTTTCGCCTTTAATTTCTTTCAACAATATTTTGCTTCTTTGGTTAAATTTATTCCAAAATATTTTATTCTTTTTGGTATTTCCTGAACTTTTTTCCAGATAGTTCCTTATTAGTGATAGACACACATCTGATTGCATGTGTGTGTATGTATGTGTGTTTATTTTGGATCCTGAAAGGTTTTTGGATTTGTATATTAAGTTTCACAGGTTATGGTGGGATGTATGTGGGGGTTACATATAAAGCTGTCTTATCTACAAACAGATATTTTTACTCCTTCCTTCCTAATTTGAATGCCTTTTCTATTTCTTGTTGAATTGTTTGGGTTGAGTTCCGAAACTAGGTTGAGTAGAAGTGGTGAAGATGGTCATTTGCCATTGTTTCTGATCTTAGAAGAAAATTGTTCTGTCCTTCCACTAAGTGTTATGTGAGCCACGGGCTTTTCATGTGTGATCTTTATTGCCTTTCATCCTGTGTGTTGAGTATTGCACTGGATCTTGCCTAACGTAAATGCCTACATTTAAAATCTGTATCGTATGGAAATTTTTATAGAATTTTAATTTTCTTTGTGTTGATAAGGTGTATATGGCATTGATTTTGTATATTGAACCATCTTTGTATCTCAGGTGTGACTATGACATATGCTTCTTTTAACATGCTATTGGTTTGGGTTTGCTCATTTTTGCTGCTTGAGAACTTTTGAGCCTGCTTATGGTCAGTAGTCATGTTGGCCCACGGCTTTCTTTCCTTATAATGTTTTCTTAGTCTTTGGTATCAGTGTAATGCCGGATTCATAAATGAATGGATAGTATTTTCTCCTCCTCAGTTTTTGGGAGACCTTGGAAAGATGGGTGTCAGTTCTTTCAACGTTTGCTGGCTTCATCAGTGAAGCCATCTGCTCTTAGCCTTTCTTTACTGTTAGGTTTCTGATTGCTGATCCACTCTACTAGTCACAGCCTGCTTGGGTTTTCTGTGGACTCTGAATAGAGTATTTGTAGGTCTATTAGGATTCTCCAGAGGAATATATTTAATTTCAACAAATTTGTCTATTTTTCAGTTCTTCTGTCTTTTATATCTAGTTTTACACCGTTAGAATTGGAAAAATACATGGTATGATATCAACTTTAAATCTATGCTTTGTTTTTTATTTTATTTGTGTGTGTGTGTGTAATGTTACTTATCATGAAGAATGTTGTGTGTACTTGAGAACAATGTATATTGTGCTACTCTTGGGTATATGGAATGTTTTCCCTTTTTTCTTATTGGTTTTTTGAAACTGTCTCACCATGTATCTCAGGCTACTCACCGTGTAGCCCAGGCTACTCACCATGTAGCCCAGGTTGCTCTCAAACTTGAAAGCCTCTAGCCTTGCCTCCCAAGTGTTAGGATTATAGACTCTTGCGTGTTAGGACTATAGATGTGTCCCACCATATCAGTGTGGTCTGCTTTTGATGTGTCCATTTTGTTTGTTTTGTTGTTCAAGGCCTCATTTCTTTATTGATCTTCTGTCTGGATGTTGTATCCATTACTGCATGTAGAGTATTGGAATCCGTTACTGTGTTGCTGTCTGTTTTTGCCTCTGGCTCTGCCAATGTTTGTTTTATACATTTAGGTCTTCTGATGTTGAGCACATATATTTTTGTAATTGTTATATCTTCTTTATTTGATTGTTCTCTCATCATGTGATTCCCTTCTTTGTCTTTTATGGCACTTTTTAAAAATTCTATTTTATTTATTTATATGGCCTTCCCTGCTCTCTTTCAGTTACTGCTTAAGTGGAATATCTTTTTCTATCCTTTGGCTTTCAACCTACATGTGTCCTTAAATATAAAGCAGGGCTTATATCGACAGCATCTAGTTGGATTGTTTTCTTTTATGGAAGTGTTTGATCCTTTGCATAATGTAATAAAGACTAGTGCTGTTTTAAGTATTCTGTCTGTGTTTGTCTGTCTTGCTCTCTGATGCTCTCGTCCTCTGTTTCATTAATTTTCGCAGTGACATTTATAGTGTACCACTGCCAGCTTCTAAACCCAGGTTGTAGGCAGTCCCCTCGCTGGAGGGTTAACCTCCAGCCCCGTCTTCCCCTTCCATGTCTGTCTAACTTTAATTTCATTGGTTTTGTTTGTAATTCGGAAAGGTCTAAGATTTTCTTTGCAGCCCTCTGTCTTTGAAATAGTCTCCTAGTCCTTGTTAAACTTTTGTGATTTCATTTTCTTAAACATGTTCTTAAACATCCAGGAGCATCAGATGACAGAATGTTTGTACCCATGAATATCTGTCACGTGGTGTATTTGTTTCTGGTTTGTTGTTGTTGTTTCTCCTTCTCTCTCTTTTTTTTTTTTTTTTTTTTTTTTGATAGCCAATTTCTGTTTACCTAATCTTATCTGTGTGAAACTTGGGGTTTGAGAATGACTTACTACAGAGGGAGGCTGTTTTTGCTCCCGTGGGACCCTGTTGACTTGGGACACTCTTGTCCAGTCAGGGAATTAGAATTCTGTGACTTCAGCTCTTAACCTTGCAGTGTGTCCAAGACTTAGAATTTGACCACAGGGCAATTCTGTCTTTTGTGGTCACTTTCTACTGGCTTATCTGTCTTTCTTTTCTAAATGTTTGTTTGTTTGTTTGTTTTGCCTTTGGATGTTTCTCTTTCTTCCAGTTTCACAATGCAGTAAAAGAATGTGTTTCCTGTTCCCTCTGGAGCCTTCACAGTATCTTGCCTCTTCTACTGAGAAAGAAGCCTGAAATGAAGTTTTTGGAAAAGTTTCTTGTAATTTTGTGAACCTAAAAATGGGTCATTTGTGAGACTCTTCTACATGCATACCTAAGAATGGCTACAGTTTTTGTTTTCAAGTTTTCAAAGTTTTAAATTAATTAAAATCGCTCGTTGACAATCTCATGCATGCATATAACGCATTCCCATTGCTCTCCCTTCCTGCCCTCTCTAGTCTGGTCAACTCCCCTTCTCCCTGTAGAACCTTTGCCCACGTTTGTGTCCTCTTGTGTGGCAGCTCACTGAGGACTGTGTATGTGACCCTGGATTTAGAGCTACACATCAGAGCTTATGGGCTCATCAGTGGCTAGACAGCTGAAGACAATGACTTTCCCCTCCTCCAGAATCTGCTAGTAGTTCAGCAGAGAAAGGTAGGGCCCGGCGAGCACATCCTCTACCCATAATTGACTGTTGACAGGGTCAGCCTTGTATAGGCTCAGCACAGGGAACCACAGTTGGGGGGATTGCAATAGCTGAGTCTAGAACATGGCGTTTCACAGCCCTTCTCCCTGTCTTCTGCTTCTTAAATTCTTTGTTTCTCCTTCTAGCCTCCTCAAACCTTAGAGGGGGTGGTGTGTCAGTTCCAAAATTATAATTGATTTTTGAAAACCATTTGTTGTAGGTTTTAAATGACCGACTTTCAGAAATCACCACTTGTCGTCAAGGAGGGTAAATGTTTGCTAGCAGAACATTCTTAGGCATTATCACAGATTCATAAATGGATTAAAATCTGAATAGCATAATGAAATTAATGTAATTAAACCCATGTCTGTGAGGTGGTTTCTCACTGAAATCAGGTTTCACTGTAAGATGTGCTTACAGCTCTCTGTCCGTCGGGTTTCTGTATCGTGTTACTGTGCCTGGATTTCACACTGAGCCATCTTCGCTGTGTGCTCTCATTCGTTGTTTGCTAACTGCAGAAAGGCTTGCACTGCTAGAGATCAGTACATCCCGAGTTTTCCTCTTCATTTTATTCCTCTGTTTTCTAGGGGCATAACTGTAAGTCCTTCATATGTAGTTCGTAAGTCGTTGTTAGTTTAGGTCCTTGGGCTCTGTTTAGAAGTGATGCTGTGACCGTTAGCAGAGTTCAGCCTTGGTCTAGACTTGCCTGTGGTCAAAACTCTTCCTTCCTAATTAAAGTGGGGCTGCACACCAGTATTGCTTCTGTGTATTTCCCCAGTCAGTGTTTCCTATATTCTTCTATTAATGAACCAAAGTCTACTTTCGTTTATTATCAATATAATGAGTTTATAAGGGGCAGATTTTTCCCAGATCACATTTCATAATCTCTCAACACCATCATGTGTTCTCAGCTTTGTAGCTGAAGGCCCAGGAATAGGAGTCTACTGAACAGCACCGATTCAGGTGACGATGGTGGTCACACACGTGCCTCTACCGCAGAGGCTTATGGCTAGTGGCTTCAGAAAACAGAGTGGCAAAAATGATGGCTCTGTCCTTTCTTCAGCAGTAACAGCAATAGCAAACCCCAGGATTGTCTGTGCGGAGGTAACACGGGAGATGCATGAGACACCTGAAGGTTTGAGATTGCAGGGGTTAAGGAAGAAGCCATGTTCTTCCCTCCCATTTCCCAGCTTTAAGTGCTGAGCCATTATGAGACTGGACATGACAGGGAAAGAAAAAAACAACCCCCACCCCAGACAGTAGGAGAGGCCACGCAGTGCCCTTGGTTTTTGACTGATACCGTTCCAACCATCTTATCAATTGGTTTAAGGAGTAAACAAGCCTAGGCACTGTCCAGAATCTTCATGACCTGCTGCTAAAGGGTATGGTGACAGGGTTAGCATGGCTGTCTTCTTCCTGGGGTCAGAGGTACAGCTTTCGCTGCCTGAAAGAGGTTTTTTTTTATTTCCTTTTCTATGTGCCTCATAATTGAAAGCAGTTGGGAGACAAAAGCAATGAAACCTGAACCATGCTCTGGAGGGACTGGGCCCAAAGGGAGCGGGACCCAGAGGCAAACAGGTGCAGTAGAAAGTTACAGTGCCCTGTCGTCCTACGGAATAGGAAACAAAGGCTGCTGGGATGGACGCAGGCCTCTCTTGCCAGGCTGCTCTGTGGAGGTCACACTGGTGGGAAGCAGGGGACTGGGCAGGCAGGGGGCAGAGCCCTATGTCCTCAGAGAGGGAGAGGGTGGGAGGAAAGTAGAGGGCCCCTTAGCAAGAGCTAGTCCAGGGGCCACCCCACCCCATGGAGAGGTTAAGTCGAAGGTTAGCTTGATTAGACTTGCAGACTTGGAGCCTCTGAGCTTTACAGACACTCAAACCCAGCAGACTGCTTTGTCATGGTCCATGGAGAGCTTTTACTATGCTGGTTACAGACACCCTTGACATACTAGGAAGTCTGACTTACTAAGAAGCAGACTTGGGGAAGTGCCAGTGTCCATGACAGCCGTGGGCACTGTAGTTGATCCTCTCCAAGCTGTCTCAGCTAGGCCTTCTGTGTCTGCCCTCTACCTGCTGGCCAGTCTCAGCCAAGGGTCTCACTAGGACATTAGTGAGACCCTGTGCTCAGTATCTGATGGATTAGTGCATCCTCTCCTTCGCTGTCTCCTCTTCGCCAGCTTCCATCCCCTCACCCCTCATGCTCCTGTTGAGTGTGGCCTCTCTTCCTTATTGCAGTATTACATTAATCTTTGAGTAAAGTCTTCCTTGCTATTTCTTTTTTCTTTTTAAAAAATTATTTATTTTATTATTATAATAAAGTTACACCATTTTCCCTTCCCTGTCCTCCCATATGCCCCTCATTGCTCTCTTTCAAATTCATGGACTCTTTTTCATAAATTGTTGTTATATGCATATATGTGTATACATATATATTCCTAAATATGGCCTGTATAATATTACTTGAATGTGTGTTTTCAGGGTTGGCCATTTGATATTGTGCTTTTCCCTGGGGAAATCTGTTTTAAGAAACATCAGAATAGAACAAGTTTTTCTTTGGCATCAGTTAAGAGAAGATTCCCGTTTCATACTGAAATCCCAAATCGGTGTCACTATGATGGTGCGCATTAGGAGCGAGGTTAGAGACACCCATAGCAACCGTCAGTTACTTAGTGCCCAGAAGGCAGTTTCTCTGGGCTTAAGGGTGACGACAAACTGATACAGAGGAACAAGGAGAAGGGTTCATGTGTGCTGAAGTTGGGGACACATTGTCAGTCGTTCTGGTTTAGCCTGGTTGAATACAGTCAACCTACAGAGGAAGATTATTTGCCTACAGCTTTTATTTTTCCTGAGTTGGATTCGTGATTATAGCACCATCCCCTACCTTCAGACACTTGAAGAGTAACATCATTGCTTTCGAGGACAGTTTCCCAGTCTGTTTGCAGCCGAGCCTAGAGAAAGAAATCAGAAGCAGTGGTGCAAATGAACTGCCATCTAGTCTATCTCCATAAGTCACTTGCCCTTTCCTCTTTAGGCTTTTATAGGCCCTCTCATTTGCTACATACTTAGGCGCTATCTTGCATGCTTCACAGAAATGCTACCCAACTGAATAGCAGTCCTAATACATGCCATTGGTCCAACTAGACCGCTTGAACATCACAAATGAGGAAGAAGCGTGTGCACTAGTGGCCACTTGTTTAAACTGAAGAATTGGTGTTGGTGATGGAACCTAGGGCCTCAGACGGTATCAGTACTCCTCTATACTGAGCTACACCAGAGCCTTCTAATAGGTTCGGAACTACCAGTGCCCAAAAAAACATCCCAAGAAGGAATGTCAGGAATACAGGAAGCTGCTTCACCTTCCCACCTACCCTCCTCTCCAAGAGGAGAAAAAAAAAAGAGAGAGAGAAATAGGGGAGGTTACTTGCCTTGCTGATTCTGCCGTGGATGTAATCTGTGACAGGCTTTCAAACCAAACTGTAATTTTTGTAAGTCTGTTACACATATATTGCTGTACTGTTTGAGGTCAAGATGTCAGGATCGCCACATCCACCAAGCAGTGTTGACCACAGTTTGCAGAACTGCCCTTGCTAACTTATAGATCCCAGGATACACCGGGAGAAACCCTCTCCTTTTCATACATGCATGTGTGCTGTGTACGGCACAGCTGTGCTGGAAATGCTTAGGAAATGCACGCAGTTAATATATAACCATTTTCTGGAAATAAAGGATTTAAAAATCTGAGGTCGTGTTGGAGAGATAATTTTTTTAAAAAAAAATTTTAATACAAGGGGGCATCGCAACACTGCTCATGCTGCAGCACATATATGGAGGTCGGAGGGCAATGTGGGGGTTGGGCCTTCCCACCATTGGGTAATCCAGGTCATCAGGTTTGGCAGGAGGCAGGTGCCTTCCCTTGCTGAGCCATCTTCACAGCCCTAGACACAAGACTTACTCTTAAAGTGGTGCTGGTCATGTTTTGTGAACTTCCAAGGCAGGCTGGATAGAGACCTCCCTCACTGTGTTCTTGTATGTAGTTAAAGTCACCAACTAAAATTCATATTTAAGTTGATATAACTCGTAACTTAGGGAATAACTGGATTTGCTAGATTTACTTAATGTAACTGAATTGAAAGTCATAGAATAAAGTTTTGATTGCTGTAGTGTTAATCAGATGTAATAATTTAAAGAAAAAAACACCTTGCAGTTTCTGACATGAATCTGCTGTAACACTTTGGTGCTTGTGGGAATAAAAGCAGTAGGAAGTTTGCAAAGGAATTTAACACCATATATTTAGAATTAACTTAGGCAGATGTGTTCATTTATTCTCTGGAGACTCGGTTGTATAAACGTCACTGTCTCCTGGCAGGCTGTGGTGAGTGAAGGCCTCCCAGAGGAATGATTGGTGAGAGGGGAGTAACTGAGAGAGGAGAGTCTCCCAGAGGAATGATTGGTGAGAAGGAAGTAGCTGGGAGAGGAGAGTCTCCCAGATGAATGATTGGTGATGAGGAGTAACTGAGAGAGGAGAGTCTCCCAAAGGAATCATTGGTGAGAGGGGAGTAGCTGGGAGAGGAGAGCCTCTGAAATTCCTTTAGTTTCCTGGTGTCTGCCTGTAGACTGGTGTGTGACAAGGACCAGGGCAAACAGCTTTTTGGGTATTCGTGTGGTCTGTAAAAGCCAAACCAGCTCTGCCTTTTGTGAGCTGTAACATAGTGTCTTCTTCTTCTTCTTCTTCTTCTTCTTCTTCTTCTTCTTCTTCTTCTTCTTCTTCTTCTTCTTCTTCTTCTTCCTCTTCCTCTTCCTCTTCCTCTTCCTCTTCCTCTTCCTCTTCTTCCTTCTTCCTCCTCCTCCTTCTTTCTTGTCGTCTTCCTCCTCCTCCTCCTCCTCTTCCTCCTCCTCCTTCTTTTGCCACAGGCTTACGGGGAATCAAAGGGCCTGCCTCCTGGAGTATTGTGAATGGTGACTACTGAGCACATACACTGTTCTTTGGACAGTGCTTGGCACCTTATAGAAACTCCATAAGCTGCTAGCTGCTGCCGATTGTGTTAGAGTTACCACACTAAGAGAAAGGCTGGAAAGTGTGCCTGTGTCAGGATTTCACTGTTGTCTCTCCGGGTTACTAGATTTTACATGATCTTCAATTTTTTAAATTCCCGTTTTGCACGCATCTTGAGTTTGTATTACTTTTTATACCAAAAAGCATTAAATTTATAGTGTGAACTGTAACTTTCTGACTTGCTGCTGCTTCAGTTTGAATATAGGAGAGCCAAACTGGAAGTTCAGCTGCCTGCAGGTGGCTAGAGCAGGGATTCAAGCTCTGTACAGAGGGGGAGAGTTGTCAAGTGACAAGGATGTCGTGGGTGAGAATGGGTGTTCCTGTGGTGTCATGTGACATTTAAAAGCCCACACTTCTGTCTATTGCCATCTGACCCAGTTCGAAGGAGTGTCGCTTTGGGCATACATTTTCTTCTCTGAGGACAAGGCACATCTATCTGGATGTGGTTCAAGAGGCCATGTAACATAGTTTTCAATATAAACACTCAGTCCAGGAACCAAAGAACCAGAGTCAAGGTGCAGAACTTCAGTTACTGATCAGAATACCTTCCCTCTGCCCCCAAGTCCGTGCTTTCTCCACACTCGTCCTCCTCTACGAGTTCTTCAGCAGATGATGTTCTTGGGGCTGTGTGCAAATGTGTTTGTATTGATCACTGCTTTAAACATGCTTGTAGAGTCTCTCTTGAGACTTCATTGATCTCCCTGGACCCGGATATAAAGAAAGACAGGGAATTTACAGGCTAAGTTAGTTTTGAGGGTGTCACGTGTGTACTAGATGCTGATGTTCTTCTCCTGCTACGCATTCTGAGTCATCGTGTTTACATTTTTACCCCTTAGGAATTATTGGTAATAGCTTGGTGAGCTATTGGGGGCTGTTTTAAGAAACTGTTTATTTATATTTCGTATGTGTCTTGCTTCTTCTTAAGGCAAGATATTTCTCCTCTATTTTCTAAAAATAATGCTTGAAGAATTTTTTTTAACTAGGAAAGATTTATTTCATCTTAGTCAAGCTTATATAATAGCATAATAGTGACTTAAATTAGAAGTGTGATCCTGCCTGATCGACACAGTTCCAGGACAGCCAGGGCTATGTAGAAAGACCGTGTTAGGTGCCTCCTCAAAGTAAGCACATGGAAGTTTAACATATATTAATTCAGAATTTAGGGAAGTGGGGTCCTACGAGAAATATAAAGTAAGTTTTTGCTGTGGAACTGTGCATACATGGCTGTGGCAGGTGGTTAAGCATTCTCTGTATAGTTGCCGCTTTCCAGTCAGGAATTAGATGGCGAAAGCCCACAGGGCTAGGAGTCAGAAAGGGAAGATAACGATGTGAGGGGTGATCGGAACAGATGGGCTCTGCAGGGACACAGTGCAGCACAGGTCTGCCCATGGCTCTTCGTACCCTAACACCGAGACAAGTGATGAGAAGGAGCTGGGGCGCCGTGTGACCTTGGTCACTGCTCCGTGCCTCTGTGACAAGCGCGTCTGCCTCTGCCCAGACCTTTAGCATAGACAGATGCCACTATTTTCATTTCTCCCTTCCAAATCTTGTGCAAGTCTTTCCTGTGGCCAATTCTAACCCAGGACCCAGGGAAGAGGGAATTCTAGGAAACAGAGTTCTAGCTTTGCTCAGCCAACACACAGGAAACTACAACAGTCTCTCCCTTGTCCATTGGCCATCCTTTGAAAGTATGGAATGTCTCTACATTTCTCTAAACCAGCTTTAACTTTAAAATAAAGACAACAGCAAGATTATCCTTTTGCCTGCCATGATGCTGCTTCCTAAATAACAAAAGATATTCTAATTCTTCCCTCAAAGAAATCCTTCATCAATCTTTGGGTGATCTTCAGTTTGCTCTTCAGTCACTCTGTCTGTGATATTGTTAACACTTTAGTTTGAGTGATAGGGAAATGAGAAGGAGAATTTAGAAAAAGAAGAAAAGAAGCACTCAAGAGATAGCTCAGTGGTTAAGAATCCTGGCTGCCCTTCTAAAGGTCTGAAGTTCGATTCCTGGCAACCACAGTTTAAGTTTCTTCAGCGCGGCCACGCGCTCTCTCTGGCTCTTTCCCTCTTTTCTCTTTCTCTCTCTCTCTCTCTCTCTCTCCCTCCCTCCCTCCCTCCTTCCTTTTCTCCCCTTTCAATAAATGCTTTTATGGCTAAAAAAAAAAAAAAAGAAGAAGAAAAGAATTAGCTAATATAAATCCAGATACAAGAAACCCTGTCTCGAAAAAACAAAAATAAATAAATAAATAAATAAATAAATAAATAAATAAATCCAGATACATTCCGAAAAGAATGAGGAAGAAATATTCTAAGTCTTAGAGTCCTTGTTTCTTTGTCAGTCCTGTGGCTATGGATGGATTTGAAAACCCTGCTACTAAGTCTGAATTTCCTTTGCTCTCAGTAGGTAGTCAGCTGGTTAAAGCTGCATGCCTGGGGAAGTGAGCAAACTCATTCCTCAGGGGTCTGCGCCATCAGAAGTCTTGCTTGTCTTGGCTTGATATCATTTTCCATTCGCCTGCTCAGGACTTGAGAGCAGGAAGAGGGCCCTGGAGAAGCTCCTTCGTGTCGGGTGTACTCCACCTGACAGGCCTTCCATAACAGCAGCGCAGTTTCCCCTTGACAGTCAGGGACAGTCACTCCAGCTAGTATGGTAACTTTGGCCTGTTAATTCCCCTCACAGAAAGCTCAGCCTTAGGTCAATGGACCATTTCTATGACCCCTGATAGAAGCTTCCCTCCCTGTCCCAGCCATAACAACCCATAGCTGTAATGATCTGTGAGGGCAATCATTACAGGAGCAGCCCGGATACTATGCCTTAGTTCTTGCCTGTGGACGCTGGCTACAGCACACACGACATCCCGTTTGAGTTACAGATTTGGAGTACATTTTTCATCCTGGAGATGTTATTGCAGCTCTGCAAGATTTTGTCACCAAGCCGGCGTTGTAAGAGAATATTCAGGAGGCCATTCCAGTAACCTATCAAGCCAGCTGCATCAGAGTTACAACTTGGGGAATGCAGTGAGACTGGTGATTCTCCAAACATGAGCTCATTTTCATGCTTCATCTGCTGCAAAACACTTTTCATGCTGAACAGCAGTGCTGTAGTAGTGAAAACTTACTTTATATGTCTTCCAGCAGAGGATTTGTAATAATACCGTGGAAAGAGAAGACAAGTCCTTATCTGTAGAAAATGTCTATTCCTTGAGAATGTCACAGCCCAATCATAAGTAGTGTGCTAACTCTATATCCCCAGCCCCAGCCCATGTATGGGGCTAGATGGGGAGCCCAGTATTGTTCTATGCAGTCGACAGATCAGCTTTGGTGCATGTTCATCTGTGTTGCTAGGCCCTCACAGCCTTCATCTCTGTTAACTGGGCTACTTTGTTTACGAACCACTGATCAAGAATGGGTGCTCGGGAAAGAGGGTGACTAACGTTCTGGCTGTGAATTATTCTTGAAGACTGATGCAGATGGGACACAGTCATGTCCACATGCTGTGCTCATTCATGGACACTTATTTGATTGCTTGCTTTTCGTAAATTTAAAATCATTTTACTTCTAAGTCTGAGGTTGTTCAATAAAGCCATTAGTCTTTGAATTCCTATGGATTTGTACTTCATATTTTTTTTTTGTAGAACAAACAACAAGCAAGTATATCGCCCACTGGCAATTTTGCCCCTGTGATTGATTCCTCCTTAGTATGTAGCTGCAGTGCCCCTACCTATGTTTTTGAGGGGAAGTATCATTATAGTGTGTGAAACCAACTAGAAACAGGGCTTGAATTTCTTCTTATGTTATCCTTTAGTCATAGAGAACTTCCCTGTGGAGCTGTAGGTGTAGATTTTGACCCAATAAAGAGCACTATAAAATAGCAGGAGGTCAGGGCATCTTGTGCCTTCAGAACCTGCTCAAACCCTAATACATACCATGTCCATTTGACATGAAGCATTGCTGTAGATGCCCAGCTGTTTGTCTGGATAGTCAGATGAGCCCAGGGGTTCAATGGGAAGCCTACAATGAATCATAACTAGGTGGTCTGTGGTCAGCTGGTCAGTCTCAACTGCTCTCTAGTAGCAAACCAGGAACTGCCTGTCGTAATACCAAAAGACACATTCCAGAATGCCATCATCTAGATAATGACATCTCTACAGTCTATAAAACCCCCAAAGTATGGTCCTCGAAGATTAAAATGCTGAATGCTGATATCTAAAAGCTGAAATCCCTAAAACTGCATTTCCTATTGTGGAATGCTATCAACAAAATGTAGAAACAAAACTTCTAAAGAAGAGGTTTTTTATTTTAGTATATGCAAGAAAGGCACAGTGTTGTGGGCAGAATGAACTTGGCTCAGTTTATATGTCTGCAAGAGCTCTTAATGAATTAAATGTACCTTGAAGAAGCTAACACAGTTTTTTACTGATTAGAAAATAATTTCAAGCAGGTGGGATAAGAATACACACAGCATTACTGTTTGGTTACCAATACTGTTTCCATTGAATTTGTGATCTGTACCCAACTGGGTCCACATGGAATATATTTTCCATTGTTCAAGCTACAAGTGTGATGGAGAAGGTAGGCAGTTTTGTTATCAGTGCTGAGACGATCATATATAGAATTACAAAACTATTTCAGATGAGCTGTGCCATGTAGGAAGGGCAAGATCCTACAAGGAGCTGCTGTCCATCAAATGTAGAGCTTCAAGGTGCAGTTGATGCTGGTGAGCATCGGCTGCTGCCTGGTTGTCATCCACACAGTGTAGTCAGCTGTCACATGCTCTGTGCATCAGGGTTTCTTTGGCTTTGACTTTCTCACGGTAGCTTTTGCTCCACTGTCTTTAAGTGTTGGCATGGTGTTTTTACAGTTTGCAGTGCTGTGTGTTTTATCTTCACATCATTGCCAGTACTGGATGTATAAATCCTGTGAAGTTATTTGTAGAATTCTAATTTGTCTTTTTTCTAATACTTTTCTTTTGAGAATTTAACATTTTGCAAGTTCATTTTCAGAATGTTGGCTTTGTGCACAAGTGTTGTGGGTACTAAAAGCTTGGAAACTTCCTGAGCAGATGAAAGGTGTCCTTTTTGTACATCTGCTTTTGTGTGAGAGAAATATCTTGAAATCTAGATGCCTTGGGCCCATTGCAGGTTTTATTGGATCTCAGCAAGACAGTCTGTTTATCACAGTGTTTCAAATAGATGTAGTTATAAAATTGGTCCACACAATTACCAGTGGTATGATATGTTTACACACTACTCTATGAATCAGATTTAGCTACTCACAGCTATTACACTCATGTAACTGTCACTACTGTACTAGAGGGCTTATGCACTCAAAAATAGGTGTGCTAATATTGCCTTTTGATTGTGCAGAGTGGCCTATGAATGCTGTGTGTGTTCTTGCACACGCATGCACTCACTGGTTTCCATGTGCTTGTATGAGTATGCATGTGGAGGTTGGAGGTTGAAGCTGTCCTCCCCCTCTGTTGTTCCCTACCATATCTTTTGAGATAGGGTTTCTCACTAATGCGTTAGAGTGACTGGCCAGTGAGCCCTTGGGATCTGCCTGTCTCCACTTCCCAGTGCCCGGATTCCAGGTGTGTGGCTTTCTCTGTGGATGCCTGGGGATCCGAACTCAAGGCCTCAGTACTTGACTGCCAGCACTTGAGGCACTGAGCTCTCTCCCCAGCCCAGTGTAGTCTTTTAAAAATGATAAATTATTTCTCAGATAAATCACATTTTATTGTAAATAAATGTCTTTTAAAGAAAAAATTGCTTTTTTCCAGAATTTCTAGGATTTTGATATTTTGAGAGTTTAGACATGAGGAATATTGATCTTTTAGGATTACAGTATTCTGGATTGTAGCATTTGGGATTGCACTGGAAGAGTTAGGGCCCAGACGTCAGTGCTTGCTTGCCAACAGAGAACAAAAGATAGTGGACCTTTGCTCTAAAATCCTAAAGGTCTGTGCGCTCATCCCCTGAAGGAGCTTGCAAAGGCTTACAGAGGCCTCAGTCTGTTACCAGCATTTGCTTGAAGCCCCATCCAGCCTTCAAGTTCAGGACCAGAGTGTGTTCATGACCGCCCAGGCCTGTCACAGAGTGCTGCCGTTCCGGCCTCCTTTCGAGACTGGCAGGCTTCGGGTTACCTGTGCATCGTCTTAGCACAGCACGTATGATGTCTACTTGGGGCAGACAGCCCAAGTGCAGGTGCAGGGCTTCATTCTTTATCCTGTGCAGAATGATCTGCATGTGCCCGACTGCCAGACACGAGGGTTTTCCTGAAGACAGGCTCCTGGGTTTCTGTGCCCGCGCCCCCATTATGGCATGTTTCTTACCAGTGTATCTAGAGCTGTGTTGTGTTTCCCAGACCCAGTCAGCACACTGGCCTGGCTAATGGCCTGGGGTGATGTCTTCTCAAAAGGAATCTGTGGATCTAGGTTGAAGGAAATTTTGCCTCCTAAGGAATATTTGCTAATGTTTGGAGACATTTTTGGTTATTACAAGTAGGAGTGGGGAACTACTGGCATCTAGTGGGTAGTACCCAGATGTCCTGAAAAATATCCTATCCTGAAAGGCACAGGCTTTTCCTGTAAGAATCTGCTTTGACCCTTCTGCAGTGCTGAGGACTCGATGGTGGTGGCGTAAAGGCTGGAGGTGTGCAATAGTGTGAGAGAGACACTGAGAGAGCTTCACATATTCCTTACAAACACGCCCAGAGGAGGAAGCAGGCATAGGTCAGCTGCTGCGTACAGGGTGCCAGGGGTGCTGATTTGATCCAGGAGGAAAACCACACGCAGAAAAGCAGCTGTGAGCAGAATTAACAACAGCTTAGTTTTGATAACATATTATCTCAGATTCATCTGTCTTCTACACAGGCCAGATAGGAGACTAGATGGAGACGGGGTGAGTTGCTATTTTTCCATACCCCCATCCTCCACCCCCAGTGCTGAGGACTACACCCAGGACCTTGAGCTTGCTAGAGAATTACTTTGCCACTGAGATAATCTCCAAATGTAAATTCTTTTCGGTTACACTAATCTATAACCCTGCCTACAGAGCAGTGTTTGTTTAGGTTTCCTGTTTGAGAACTACGCTTGTTCTGGTCACTTCTACCTGTTCTTTCCAAGTACAATAACCCTAATTCATAAGCTAGACAATGGTTATTTGGGTCTGGCAGACTCTGAGTCTATGTAGTCAAGAACTGGAGAAGAAGTAGCCACAGGCTGGCCTTGGGGACCAGATGATCACTGTGACCTAGACCTGGCTACGATCCTTCCAGGCATCTGATGTCCAGAAACTTCCAATCCAACTGGGAGAATACAGTGCAGTTTAGGTTCTCCAGGAGTTGTTAATTTGGGGACCATTTGCGTTCCCCACTGTTTCCCTATGCACAATTCCCCCAGTAAATTGTCGCCCTTCTCTCTGGGGAAAGCGAGTTCATGTTTTGGTGTGTGTAGCAGTGTCCTTCTTGGATTCCCCTTATTTGAAGGACTTGGAAGTAATTCAAATTCAAGAGTTGTTTGACTGTGGCTGTGTTTTTACTTCCCTACTCATACTAAAAATTATAACATACATCTTTATTGTTTAGAAAGCATGTTGAAACCGGGTGTGGTGGGAGGCAGAGGCAGATGGGTTTCTATGAGTTCAAGGCCAGCCTTGTATACAGAGCAAGTTCTAGGACAGCCAAGTGTCTGTTACACAGAGAAGCCCTGTCTCAACCCCTCCTGAAATCACATAGCAATTTATTCTCTGTAACATTATACAGTGTTCAGAATAATTTATGCAAATGAAGTGCATCTGAACATAGTATTACTCCTCCTCCTGAAAACATATCAGACTGAGGCCGGAGAGGACTCAGCAGTGAATAGCACTGCCTGTTTTTCCAGAGGACCCAGGTTTGTTCCCAGTACCTACACAGCTGATAACAACCATCTATAATCCAGTCCCGGGGATCTGACGCCCACTTCTGGCCTTTGTAGGCACCAAGCAGGCATATTTGCGATGCACAGACATGAGTACAGGCAGAACTCACATACACATGAAACTTTAAAAACAAACGAGAAATTCAGACTGTTTGGATCTTTATATTGTACACACATCAAGAATCAGTGGTGTACTTTGTCAGTGCCTGCGTTATTAGCACATCCCATGCTGTAGAACTCATTCAGTCCCAGCTGCACCATCATCAGCTGGACCCTCCCAGGACTTCATCCAATAAGGTCACCTTGGTTGCTGTCGTTTTTGCTGTGTGACAAAATGGACTGGCAAAAGCCACCTAAGGGAGAAAGGGTTCATTTTGGCATATGGTTGGAGAGGAATTCAGTGCACCATGGCAAGGAAAACATGGCCACACACGGGGAAGGAATGCTGGCAGGGGATGGAGGCTGGCTGCTCACATAGTATCCTTAGTCAGGAAACAGAATGGGCAGGAAGCCTCAGGCTGGCTTTTGATGACCCACTTCCTCTGGCAAGGATTTGCCTCCTCAAGATCCCACAACCGTCCCAAACAACTAGCAGCTAGGGGTTCACATACATGAACATGTGGAGAACTTTTCTAATTCAGGAAGTATGAGCACATGCTGCTGTATCTAGTGTTAAAGAGATAGCTATCCAAAGACTGCCTGTTCGCTTCCAGTTGTGACCCTAATTCTCAGCTTACCTATATCTACAGTGGTTTTAAAAGAAGTTCTTGTAGATGCTAGTAAGTTCCTATTGTCTTTGATTCAGCCTACACCAACCAAGTCCATCTGCACTCTTACACTGGCTTCAGGTCTGTCAGCATCACCAGCTCAAAATGCCAACAAATCCACCAGTTCTGTCTGACGTGGGTGACTTTCTCTCTGTTGTTTTGTTTCTGCAGTACCCATCGTACTCTCGACTCTGACAGCAGCAGGATCACTTCGTGGTGGCAGAAACTCTAGGAGTTATGAGTATGGCGTTGATCCTGCGCTGCAGATTGGCGACCGAGTGGTTCTGATGTTTTCTGTATTGTTAGTGAACTGTGTAAAGCAAAGGCAGCAGCTGGCAAGTGGGGAGGCGTGAGAGCGCTGGACAGAAGCTTTAGAGACGGGTGAAGCGAGCATATTCCAAGGACAGAGGGTTGTGAGGTGATAGCAAGGCCTCATTTGGGATTTGCAGTAAAAAAGCACCACAGAGGCACCCCATCTGTGTGCATCTGTGTGGAGCAGTAGTGGGAAGGCTTCAGGATGGCGGGGTGCCAAACAAATATGGACGAGAGAGCCCAGATGAAGGGCTAGAGAGGTGCTCTTGGGGAACGGTTTGGGGTGTCTGATCCTAGTGTGCATCTAGCTTTGGTAGGGAGGCGCATAGGCAGTGCCGTGACGGGGGCGATGCTGTGAGAAGGGAGGGCTCAGGGCAGTAGAGGTTTGGGGACTGAAGACAGCTTTGACAGCCCCAGTGTGAACTGCTGTGGGCAAGAGTTAAACACATCAAATGCCTGTTCTGGATGTGCTCAGTTTATCTCTGACAGGGGAAGCTAAAGAAGTCCCAACAGCCAAGTGCAGTTTCACAGTCGCGAATGCGACAAGATTTAAGTACTTCCTGAAGAATTCCTGTCCCATTTTCAAACACACAGAAACTTTTATTAATATTGTTTGCTTTATAACTGTTTGTCCAATATTTTAAAGAAAATTGGACTTTATTAAATGAAGAGACAGTTCTTAAATAGAAGAACAGCTCCTCTGCATGTGGAGTTTGGTCAGGTGACCACTGTGTCAATAAATGTCTGTGTGCCCTGGATTTCAGAATCTCATGGACAGACATGACTTGCAAAAAACAAGAACAAAAGCCTTTTGGCTATGAAACAGCAGCACTGCCAATGGTTTTTCAAATATTGATAAGTGGGGGAAACTCACCATGAACTATCACTGTACTTACCTAAGAGCAAACTGACAGGAGGCCATGCATGATCTCAAAATAAGGAGTGATTCTTTTAAGAGAGAGTATTCTGGCATCTTGTACTAGCATTGTGTGTGTGCTAATGTGTGTGTGTGTGTGTGTGTTTATGTGCACACATAGCTGTCTTTCCTGTTTTGCTGAGGATCTGTGTAAACTTACACAGCACTGGAACTGTATTGGGTACATCTGACTTGCTTTCATGAGAACTTCCATAGTAGTCTGGTTTGCCTGTGGGATATTATTATGACCCGTAAAAATTGTAGTTAAGGTAAAACTTCAGTCATAGCTAATTAAGGAATTTAAAGGTCCCCTAACGAACCGTGTAATTACTGAGGTTTCCAGTAAACACTCAAGACCCTCGTTCACAACCCTTTTACATTCTGCCCCTGACAGACCTTCCCCATACTGTATGGAGAGGTGACTTGCCAGACACAGCGCTGAGATGAGACAGTCCCTGCCTGGTGAAGACTGCCTCTTGCCACATCGGCAGAATGTGGTCCCTAGCACATCCTTCAGTAAATAGCTGTGGGGTGCCACACTCCTGGAATCCCAGCGCTTATGAGACTGAGGCAGATTGCTGTGAGTTTGAGGCCAGCCTGGTGTACATGAGGAGGTCAGGCCAGCCTGGTGTACATAGGGAGGTCAGGCGAGCCTGGACAACATGAGATCCCGTCTCAAAAAGGAAAAATGAAATGTATGTGGTGGCCTTTTCAAAGAAACCATCCATCTCAGTGGCAGCTCCTAACAGAAAGGGACCCTCCAAGCAGCAGTGATTCAGTGCAGCACTGAGTGGCGTAAAAAAGACCTGCAAGGACAGTGAAGGGAATTAGAAAGAACAGAAAAGCCATGGACACTGACGCCTGGATAACGATGTCCACAGCTATCAGATGTTTAAAATCACCCTGTACTGCATTGCCTAGTGCTCAACAGACATTTGAGTTCCTACTTATACATCCCGGACATTGTCCTAGGCTTCAGGAGTACACGACAGATCAATGAAGATTCCTGTCCCTACAGGGGAAGTCTGATAAAAGCAAGTATATATAGCAGCACACACAGGTAAGTAGGTGCTGGCACGTTATGAGAATAGTCAAAAGACGCATGGAAGCTGGTGGGGACGCTCCTAGAAACGACGGTCAGAGAAGACGTTTGCAGTTGGGTGACTGTTGAAGGGAGCTGCGGGCTGTGTTCCTGCCACCCAGCTCCCGGCAGCCTGGCTAGCTTATGCCCCGAAATAACAACACACAAACTGTATTCTTTTAAACACTGCTTGGCCTATTAGCTCTAGCCCTTACTGGCTAATTCTCATATCCCGATCAACCCATCTCTAATAATCTGTGTAGCACCAGTCTTACTGGGAAAGATTCAGCATGTCTGACCTGGCAGCTTGCTTCATCGCGTCTGCCCCAGAGAGCAGAGCTAAGGCGTATGAGCTCACTTCCTCTTCCTCCCAGCATTCTGTTCTGTTTACTCCACCCACCGAAAGGCTGACCAATCAAATGGGCCAAGGCAGTTTCTTTATTAGCCAATGACCTTCCTCCATCATTTCCCCTTTTTCTGTTTAAACAAAAAGGAAAGGCATTCACTTTAACATAGCAAAATTACATATAACAAAACAGTTATCAAGCAAGAATTACAGTTACAATATTTACATCTATTTTATCTTTTATCATAACGAAGGAAAACGGCTATAACTATCTATTCTTCAACTCCATCAAAGACTCCAGAAGGATATAATATTACCTAAGTAAATGAGAAGCAAGCAACTTACAAAACTCTAGAAATCACAGAGACATCTCGCTGCCTGGACAGTCACCCAAAGTTCCTCTGTACTATTGGGGCATCCATCTTCAGCCTACAGGTCCATAGTATCCAGAGACATTTCCATGAAGCAGGAAATTTCAAAGGCAGTTCAGTCACTGTCTGCTGTGTCCTGCAGAATGTCTCGCAGACTCCTTCATGAATCAGGAACCCCGAAAGATCATCTCACCTTTAGGCAAGTTCAGTAGTCCTCTCTCTCTGCGGGTTCTCTGTGTCCAGTTTATACAACAGTCCAGGCAAGAGCAGTTTCTTGTCCAAATGGCTAACAAACTCCATAAGGATCCTCTTCGATGCCTATCTTCTTCTTGAAGTAGATTGGTGCTGCCAGGAGCAGAGTGTCTCATTGTCATGAAAAACCCTAAGTTATTAAAACATTAAATGTCCTATTCTGTAGTCTTTTAAAGATATGAAGAATGTCTATGTAAAATATATCTATGTACATCTAGAAAATCTAACTAACATAACTACAAGCTTGATTATTATCGATGATTATCCATTAACAACCTATATACATTACATTTTTAAATGAACTACACAATCAACAATACCTTAATCAATATCAGAAATACACACACATATATATATATATACATATAACAAAATTGACCTTAAATTTATATCAGTAAACCAAGATTCATACCAATGCAAATTATTCATATCTATATCATATCCCCCTTTAAATGTAAAAGAACATTTATAAACAGTATTTGGGAATATGGGCGCAGTTATTTCTCTCCAAACTGCTTCCTGCTGAATGGGGGCGCTGTTATTTAGGTCTTTTATGCTAGGTTCATCTCAGTCGGCAGTTGAGCAAAGTAATTTTTTGAAGGTGTTCACAGCAACCTTTCCGGAGGGTGTGGTCTATCATACCATATTGTGATAGAAGTAATCCAAAGAGTCTCATCCTCTGTGAAGACAAAAGAAACTCCTTTCCAAAGCATCATATCCTTAGATTCAAATTTTAAAGTCAAGGTATTTTGAAAATATCTATCTTGGATTAGTTCAGCAGCATTTATAAACAAATATCTTTTAGCAGCTCTTGCTCCTTCTTCAGCATTCAAACAATTCAAAGAGAGCATAATAGCATAAAGTATCAAGATTCTCTGTGTATTTTCCATCTTTGTGCAGCTTTGTTTTAATCTCTATTTCGTTTTTTTTTTATTTTTAACTTTTTGCTTTTTGAGACAGGTTCTCTGTATATCTTTGACCTGGAATAACTCTGTAGACCAGGCTGTCCTTGAACTCTCAGAGATCCTTCTGTCTCTGCCTCCCAGGCATTGGGATTAGAGGCGGGTGCTACCACACCTTGATGTCACAGAGGTCAATCTCCCTCTGCCTCCAAAGTGTTGGGATTAAAGGTGTGTACCACCACACCCAACTACTCTCCTTCTTCCTTTTTTTTTTTTGATTTTTACTTTAAAAACTTTAACTTTTAGTCTGCATATATTTTTAACACACTGTAAATCATTTAAAGGTTTTCTTTGTCTTTGAATCTCTCTTTACAGTATATCTCTCTTTTTCTGACCACACAAGCCTTTAAATTACTGAGCAATATGGGTAGAATTAAAGCTGTGGCTTTGCCAGCTAGATCCAGCCCATTCCTTAGCTTCCTGCCATTCCAGCCTTGTGGCTGAAGTACCCGCCAGAGCCCTGTTCATTGCCACAACTCTACAGTGTTTCAAGGTCCTTGCCAGCAAGCAAGCTGCAACAGTATTAAGCAACACTCAAAAGCTCCATAGTCAGGACTGCCTGCTTAAAAGTCAGAGTTTGCCCTGGCCGGAAGGCCCAAAAAACCGGCATTTTTAAACGGCACAGCTTTTTTTCTGCTACGGCTGAAAACCGAAAAGCATGTGTTCAGCTTTTATCAATACCATTTAAGTATTTCGTGGCAGGACCTCTTAATGAGCTGCAGGGTTTTGCAGCTAGAGCTGAGTCAGGAAGCCTCTCTTAGATGAGAGCGCTTGCTTGCCTCTAGCAAGCAGAGCAGACCCGAGAAATTGCTGCTCCCAAGAAAACATGCTTTACTCTATTCTTTCCCAAACTTTCTCAGGCTTTCTGTGGATGCAGTTATCCACGTTGGGCGCCATTCTGTTGAAGGGAGCTGCGGGCTGTGTTCCTGCCACCCAGCTCCCGGCAGCCTGGCTAGCTTATGCCCCGAAATAACAACACACAAACTGTATTCTTTTAAACACTGCTTGGCCCATTAGTTCTAGCCCTTACTGGCTAATTCTCATATCCCGATCAACCCATCTCTAATAATCTGTGTAGCATCAGTCTTACCGGGAAAGATTCAGCATGTCTGACCTGGCAGCTTGCTTCATCGCGTCTGCCCCAGAGAGCAGAGCTAAGGCATATGAGCTCACTTCCTCTTCCTCCCAGCATTCTGTTCTGTTTACTCCACCCACCTGAAGGCTGGCCAATCAAATGGGCCAAGGCAGTTTCTTTATTAGCCAATGACCTTCCTCCATCAGGTGACAGCTTAGCATAAGCTCTGAGACCTGAGATTGCTTGATTTAGAGTGTGTATGTACGCCATAGCTCTCTGGTTTTCTTGGAGCTTACCGTGTAAAATAGGCTGGCCTTGAATTCCTGCCTCTGCCTGGCAGATGACGTTGGTATTACTTAATGCTCATTTCCCCACTGTTGTTACCTAGCTTAAAGGACACGCTGGACCATTGAAGTTCCAAAATCCAAACCAGGTGGCCAAACTTCAGACCCCTTTCTCCTAACCACTGTGTAATTGTGTGTGGAAGCAAACAATCAAAACTTATTTTTATAGAAACGTTTTATTTGGAGCTGGCCCCCTGCCCCATTTTTCCTCAAAAAACTGGTGACTTTATTTACATCCGGAGTGTGCCTCTTCTGCACATGTTTTCTCCATTTGTTGCATTTTATTGTAAGTCAACGCTTCTGTTAGAGCAGTGGAAAGTCAGATGCTTGCCAAGCTAAAGTGTGTGTGCTTGTTCGTTGAAACATTAGTTGATAAGAGTTGAAACAGAAACTGTTGCATTAAATGGCTTTTAAGTAGCCCATAGATTTAATTTTTATCTGTTCTCTGGGCTTTCACTTAGTACAAATTATGGAGAGTGTTTTAAGTTGGTTTGCTGTGTGAGTGTGAACAGTGACGGGAGCTGGGAGAAGGCAATCATAGATCTGACTTTCTGGAATTCTGTTCTTCATCCCCTGTTATGAACCTGTGCTGAGGACTGAAGGATAGCTCACTGATCGCAAGTGCATAATGGCCGTCTGTGCTGGCATATGCCTTTAAGCCCAGCATTCGAAAGGCAGAAGTAGGTAGGTCTCTGTGAATTCAAGACCATCCTGACCCACTTAGTTCCAAGACAGCCAGGAATGCTTGGTTAGGAGAGAGAGGGAGAGCGAGGAGAGAGAACCTACTGCTCCTCTAAGAGACCTGAGTTCAAGTCCCAGCACTCAATGCTGGGTGGTTCACAACCACCTGTAGCTCCAGCTCCTGGGCATCAGACACCTCTGGCTTGTGTGCGCACACTCAATTTTTAAAAGAATAAAAGTAAATCTAAAGAAAAAGACATCCTGTGTTAGGCAGTCTTACGTCACAGCATTTTCTTGGTGTGGGACAAATTAGTCAGCACTAGTCATGCATGGTTAATAATTTAGCTGTAGTGACAATACACAAAAAAGGTGCCAATCCAGATATATATACACATAATTTTTCAAGCATACCTTCTGAGCAGGTCCCTCATGGTGTAGGTGTAAGGGTCTACTGAACTGCAGCCAGGTGGCCTGAGCACAGCTGTTTTATATCAGGAAATAATGCTAGCTGCAGAGTCAGCAGTACTGTAAATACACTTGGACCTTACCAAGTAATGTAAAACATACTAGGTTTATTCCATTGACCTCCATGGTTCTGGACCATTTCATGTAACCATGTTTATCTCTTCAGCAGCTTTGGCTTTTGAGTCCTCTCTCTCTCTCTCTCTCTCTCTCTCTCTCTCTCTCTCTCTCTCTCTCTCTCTCTCTCCTCTCTCTCTCTTTCTCTCTCTCTCCCTGTCCCTCCCCCCCCTCCCTCCCTCCCTCCCTCCCTCCCTCCCTCCCTCCCTCCCTCCCTCCCTCCCTCCCTCCCTCCCTTCTTTCCTGGTTTTTCAAGACAGAGTTTCTCTATGTAGCCTTCGCTGTCCTGGAGCTCACTCTGTAAACAGGCTGGCTTTGAAATCAGAGATCCACCTGTCTCTGCCTCCCAAGTGCTAAAATTAAAGGCATGCACCACTACCACTAAGCAACTATTTCTTAATGTGGTTTTGAAATTTATAAGGTTTATTTATAAATTATTCTTGAAATAATACTCAATCACTGTCTTTTTCTTCATCAGGATATTTATTCAAATACTAAAGAGCAAACCCTGCAGTATAGCTTTATTTTTTCATATGCATTTTCTTCTTTTAGAAATTTACTTTCTGTGGATGGTATTGGTGCACACCTTTACTCCTAGCACGTGGGTGGCAGAGGTAGGCGGATCTCTGAGTTCAAGACCAACATGGTCTGGTCTACAATGTGAGTTCCAGGGCAGCTGAGAAGAGCAATGTTGCTCTACTCCTAATTGCAGGGAACACAAAGGTACCTATTTTATGCAAAAGGGTTTAAAATTTAATGCAGAGTTCTTCGTTTTTGCCTCGATGAGACATTGTTTGCCAAAACCTTTTCCTTAAAAATAGAATATTGGGTGTGAAAAATGAGTAGAGCTTAAGGGGGAAATAATTCCATTTTAATTATACCCCTGATGCTTGTCCGTCCTCGTTCATAGCACAAATTTAAGCTGTAACGCGGACGATTCAGGCCTCGGCCTCGACCATCACTTGGAGCCCTTTGATGTCTTTGGTCAGTTAATGGCCCACGTTAAAGGGAACTGTGGTACCGAGTCTTCCTGAGGGCACCGCGTCCTGTGGTCATTTTCACAGAACTCCTTTAGCTGTTTGCCTAGACACAGCTTCCATTGTCCGTGAGTTTAGAGGAGCAGGCGCAATGCCGAAATGCAGCTGTATGCTTGCACTCCCAATAGTTATTGAATTTTTAAATCACATTTATTTAATGTGTATGTACATGTGTATCCATGTGTGTGCACATGCCATAGCACATGTGTGGAGGTCAGAGGACAACCTGAGTTGATTCTTTCTTTCTACCATGTGTTTCCTGAGATTGAATTCAGGTCGTCAGGATTGGTGGTAAGCCCTATCCACTGAGCCAGCTCACTGGCCCTGCCACACTGACTTCTGAGGCTTGGTATATTGAGGCGTCGTACATCCCTGATGTTTTATCTGCCCAAACGGGGACACTTAGCACAACATGCTGTAACTTGGAATGGGGAGGAGTCAAAGTTCTCCAGCCCGATGTTTTCACTGTAGAGTCAGCCAGAAGAAACTGCCTGTGTCATGGCTGCCATGTGTGACATGGTATTTGTCCTTGTATTCTGTTAGTTACAATGTTAATTCTGTTAGTTGTCAATGTGAGAGTTAATTTGAAAGGAAATGGTTATGTTTTGGCTCAGGTGCAGTCTCTAAGTCACTTGGCTTCACTGTCTCCAGGCCTTTGAGAAGGCAGGCAGAACCCAGTCGAGAGGACGCAGCAGAGCAGACTTCCTCACCTGTCACAGCTGATTAAAAAAAAAAAAAAAAGAAAAGAAAAAATAGAAGGAGTCAGGACCTTTCTTTTCTCCTCCTCCTCCTTTTTTTTTTTTTTTTTTTTTTTCTTTCTGAGACAGGGTTTCTCTGTGTAGCCCTTGCTGTCCTGGAACTCACTCTGTAGACCAGGCTGACCCTGAACTCAGGGATCTGCCTACCTCTGTTAGCATAGCCAGGCCCTCTGTATACCTTTCAAAGGCTGGCCCCAGTGGTCCTGCCTCTTAGTTTCTCTCACCTCCAACCTCCCAGTGGTGCCATCTGCTGGGGACAGACCCCTCAACACCCCAGCCTTTAGAGGACATTTCACCAAGCTGTCACATTCTGAAGAACTCTGCTCATGTCTTTGGTCTCTTCTTCTTACCATGTTGTTTTGATTATTGGCCTCTGACCAGCCCTGTGAAACTTGCCTCGTAGGTGAGGGCTGGTAAGGTGTGCTTTGTGCAGACGCTCAGCTTGGAAGGAGTCCCGAGACTACCTTTCGCGTGCATAGAGACTGCTAATGCTGAAGCAGGAGCAATGTTTGAGGAGTAGCGTAGTCTGTTAGTGAAGGTCTTTGTGGTAAGACATCTGAATTTGCCTGCAGAAACTGCCATCTATCAGCCGTGAGCCTGCTGGTGATCTGTTTTATTTGCTAAGCTTTTGCTATCTCCTGTTTAAATTGGATAATGTTATCAATTTCTCAAGTTTACAAGGATTAAATAAAGTTATGTTTACATGGGCACTCAACACAGAGGACATTGTCAGTTTTTGTAAGGGACCATTCTTGCTGTTTTTCTTGGACTAGCGGTAGCATTCCTGTTCTGAGGGATTACGCATAGCTGCAAGTATACTCTGCTTGTAGTGGGGATTCAGAGGGAATGGGGGAGAAGCAGCCAGATCAAGAATGTTGAACACATGAATTTGTGTTTGATCTCTAGTGGTCCAGTAATGGCAGATATGGAGTCACACTGCTTCCCTGTGCCTCTAACCACAGAATTTCTCCATCTAGAGTCTGGAAGACAGTTGTGCTTGAAGTCACTGTTACTGGTCAAGCAGGTGAAAGAAACCATTGCCGGGGGAGGGGGGAGGGATGTTTTTTAAAGGAAGGAATGTGAGAGATGCCAGGCCCACGGAACGTGGTTTGAATGGGTTTGTAGTTCCCCAACAAATCATGAAACAGAAGGTGACAAATGTTAGCACATTAACATTTGGTGAATGGATTCAGGCATAATTTGCTGATTTGCCAAGAAATCAGTACTTACTAGATAGAGACCAGCTTCTTGTAATATTTGAAGTATTTTTGATGACAGGCGATAGATTCAAATAGATAAGCACTTTTAATGTCCAGAAGGGTCCTAGTAACAACTCTTCTTTCCCCTCTGGAGTTGTTGAGAGCCTGGACACACAAAGCTGGCCATCTGGGTCCGTGGGCCCTGTATCCTTGAACTAAATCAAGAGTGTCTTAAAAATAATCTTTAAAATCAGTGATTGATTGCATCTGTACTGAATGCCTGTAGAATTTCACTTTCTACCTGTTCCTTAAACAGTGTAGTATGGGAACTGTTTACACAGCATTTACATTGTTAGGAATTATAAGCCACCTAAAAGTGTTTGGAAGGGTATGTAAACAGGACATCATTCTCTCTCTCTCTCTCTCTCTCTCTCTCTCTCTCTCTCTCTCTCTCTCTCTCTCTCTCTCTGTGTGTGTGTGTGTGTGTGTGTGTGTGTTCCTGATGGGTGGGAGTGGTCTTGGAGTCTTTCTCCATGGAAACTACAGGGTGATGGTATACACAGATGCAGAGCTTCCTGAGACAAATGATAGTGCATGGTTCTTCATGTTCTGGTTTTTTTCTTTTCTGAGTATATCTTGAGATTATGCCACATCAATACATATGTGAATAGCTTGTTTTTTTTTTTTTTTTAATTGCTTAGTACTCCACTTTCTGGGTCTAGTTAACAAAGCTTCTTCCTGATCACCATTTAAGTTATGCTCTACCTTCTGTAATTTTACTTATTTTCTCTTAAGTTTATATTATTTATTGGTTTTTTTGAGGCGGGGTTTCTCTGTGTAGCCCTTCCTGTCCTGGAACTTAATCTGTAGACCAGGCTGGCCTTGAACTCAGAGATTTGCCTGCCTCTACCTCCCCAGTGCTGGGATTAAAGGCCTGTGCCACCACCACCTGGCAAGATTTCTTTATTTAATGTGAATAAATGTTTTTCCTGTGTGTATGTATGTGTGCCATATGTCCATGGAAATCAAAAGAACTGGAGTTACAGGTGGTCGTGAGCCACCATGTGGGTACTGGAAATTGAACTCAGATCCTCTGCAAGAGCAACTAAGCTGTCTCTCTTCTGCCCTACCTTCTGGGATTTTAAATACTGTCTTGCAGTGAACAAGTCTGATTGTATGTAAGTCACTTCACAATTTTAGGTATGGGAGTTTTATTATACACAGAATTCTTAGGTGAGGCTCACAGAGCAAACACTTACAAAGCCTCTGCTGGGACACAGCATTTGTTTTGCCTCTGAGGGAAGGAAAAATGTAGTGGACAGAGCTGACAGCTATGTGGTGAGCCTGGGCACCGCAGGCCTCTGGTGTCCTTAGATGTTTGTTTATCTTCTGGAAGCTGGGACTGCTGCCTCACTTTGAAGCAACTCCGACCACACTATTGGGATAGTTCTTCTTCCACGATTTTCTCCCATCTTTCCTTCCCTTCACTCCAGCACCCGGTGCCCATCAGCGGGGCTATTGCCATCATACCCGCACACACCCTTCAAATGGGGCATTTTCATGTAGATAGCATGTTTGCTCAGGATCAGTGGGGAGGATTCGCCTCAGTTTACCTCACCATCAAGTGGGAGCTCAGTGGGAGTGTCAGAGTCCAGTCTCTGCTGTTTTCTGGCCGCTGTGAGAAGTGCTGAGTGTGAGGAGCTAGAAACTGTGGTGTTGAGACCACTGCCTCCGGTGGCCCCGTTAACATTTGCAGTCTGTGCTGGGCGGCATGGGGAATCAGGGAAATGTGAGGTGATCTTCCATGTGTTCTCTCAGGAGCCCAGTAGTCTGCTCGTCTTTCTTCCTGTCCACGCTGTGTGTCTGTCCTCTGGAGTCTTCCCTTCCTGCTTCTATTTAAGGTGTGGTGTCAGGAGTTGGGTGTAGCGGCATCTTTTGTGGTGCCGTCGCTTATTCTCCTGACTGTTAATCTGGTGGGTCTTGAAGAAGAAATGCAAATGTGCTGTTGTGCTGCCTTCTGCCCCCGCACTCTAGTTCCAGTTTAATTTGTAAAGGCATCTGTCCACTTCCGTCTAGCAGTACACATTGAGTATGCATTCAGTTAATGTAACCAGACTGATTTGGGTAAGTTATTCACTTGCACGGTACATAGTGAGCCATAGTGGATGCTGGCTCCATCCTTTTGCCCATTCTCTTAAATTTTTATAACTACTTTTAATTATAAAGATTAATATATGTTCAGTTAGAATAACATTGTATATATTTTAAATATACAACAGAAAAATAAAGTATTCATGCACCACAGCGTTTCTGTGCCTCCTAGCTTTCTTCCCTAGAGAGTATTACTCACATTGTGTCTCTGTGGAACTGTCTGGAGGGATCTCTGCTTACTGAGCATATGGATGATGTCTGCTCGTGCTCATGCACACCTTCACAAGGACATGCATCCACACAGCACCGGTTCCTGTTGGTAGATGTTTATGCTGTGTAGCAAGCTTTCTTGTCAGACTATCTTTGGATTTCTAGCCCCCAAATAATGGCATAGAGACTTATTATAAATTATTGCTTGGCCTTAGCTTAGGCTTGTCCTACTAGCTCTTATAGGTTAAATTAACCTGCTTCTATTAATCTTCATTTTGCCATGTGGCTTTTTTCCTGTCTTTCATTCTGTATGTCCAGCTGCCTCCATATCTCATTGGCGTCTCTCTGGTGCAGTTCACAAGCATAGATTCCCCCTCATTTTCATCTCTCTCCCCAGAAATCCTGTCTCTTCTGCACAGCTGCTGACCATTCAGCTCTGTATTAAACCAATCACAGTGGCACATCTTCACACAATGTAAAGGAGCATTCTGCAGCAGTGCTGCTCCTGCCAAGACAGAGCTGCAGTAAGTGCCTTTATAGGCCCGTCTTCAGGTGTGCCTGTTGCAGAAATAACTACAAATAAACTTAGTACTCTAAGGACTGAAGGAATGATTTGGGTGAGGAGGTGCTGGGGATTGAACCCACCATCTCGTTCATGTTCGGAATGTGTTTCCCACAGTCTGAGCTACATCCCCTCCAGTTTTGGTGTTTCCCAGTTCTCTTTTATAAAATCGGTATCAGTTTTCTAGTCGGCCAATAATAAGAGTGTCCTAATTTTAGTATATTTTACCAGATAACACTCTCTAACTTTAATCTTCAGCAGTCTTGTTGACTGAGTTTCCTGTCCTGCCCGGTTCCCACAGTCATTAAGTCCCAAAGAAATCACACAGAGGTCTACATTAGTTATAAACTGATTGGCCCATTAGCTCAGGCTTCTTATTAATTCTTATAACTTATCTTAGCCCATTATTCTTGTCTATGCTAGCCACATGGCTCAGTACCTTTTTCAGCGAGGCAGTCATATCTTCCCTTGTGTCTGAGTCTGTTACTCAGACATATTTGATGTGGTATTCCTCTCTGTATGCTATGAATATGTTTTATTACCACTGGTTAATAAAGAAGCTGCTTTGGCCTATAGGAGGGCAGAATATAGCCAGGCTGGAAGAGATATATAGAGAGAGTAGGTGGAGTCAGGGAGACACCATGTAGCTGCCAAAGGAGAAAGATGCTGGAGAACCTTACTGGTAAGCCATGAGTCTCGTGGAGATACATAGATGAATAGAAATTGGTTAACATAAGATGTAAGAACGGGCTGGAGAGATGGCTCAGAGGTTAAGAACACTGGCTGCTCTTCTAGAGGTCCTGAGTTCAATTCCCAGCAACCACATGGTGGCTCACAGCCACCTATAATGAGATCTGGCATGCAGGCATACATGGAGGGAATATTGTATACATAACAAATAAATACATAAGTAAATCTTTAAAAAGCATAATTAATTAAAAAATATGTCAGAGCTAGCCAATAAGAAGCCTAAGCTAATAGGCTAAGCAGTGATGTAGTTAATATAGTTTCTGGACAGCTGAGAACAAATGAGCTGCCTCCGTTTACAAATGGCATCTGTAGTTCTCTCCCCCTTGAAACTCTGTGGCATTGCTTCTCTCCTGCTTTTTCGTTATGGACAAATTTAATTGTGGTGATTTTCTGGTTTTAGGTAAAGTCACTGGAGCTGGAGAGATGACTCAGTGTTTAAGAATCTTTACTACTCTTGAAAAGGACCTGCAGTCTTAGCATTGGAGCTGTCGAAAGGTTTTATGGCAGCTTAAGAACCAGCTTTTTTAAATTGCTAAACTTAAGTTTTTATGTCTTATGCTTCTAGAGATGGGTATATGAATGTCATCAAAGCCATGAAGTATAAAATAAAATCATTTTCCTATTTGTTATAGTGTTAAAGATTTTGAGTTGTGTTGATTGTTTTGCAGGTTGTGTTGTTTTGTTCTGTGGTGCTGAGGATTGACTCTTGAGCCTCAGTCACGCTAGGCAAGTGCTATATCACTGAGCGACATGCCTAAAGAGATCTTACTTATTTTAAAGACTTAAGTAAAATAATCATTGGTTAGTTTCCAAAAGGACTTGTGTGATCCCTTTGTGTAACAAGGAAGCACACCAAAAATAAGGGAGAGTTCCTGGTGGGGAAGATTGATTGTTTGATCCTTATGTTCTGAGTTGTTTGGGGAGGCTGCTTGTTGGTTCCCAGCCACCCAGACCAAAAATAATCACACAGAACTCTGTATCAGTTGCAATACTGTTTGGCCAACAGCTTAAGCATATTTCTAGCTTGCTCTTATATCCTAAACTAACCCATCTCCTTTAATCTGTGCATCACCATGGGGTTGTGGCCTACCAACAAAGTTTCGGCAGGCTCCAGTGGAGGCATCTGTACCCAGCTGTGACTACACGGCTTCTCCCTGACTCCGCCTACTCTCTCTCTCTATTTCTTTCAGCCTGGCTTTACTCTGTTAAACCATTGGCCAAAAGCAACTTCTTCATTAACCAATGGCAATAAAACATATTAACAGCATAAATCACCTCCCACATCATTGAGTCCCACAAGGAAGATCCTCAACCATGCCCTGTAAAGGGTTGAGCTTCTCTGTGTCCATGGCAACAAGCCAGAGTGATATGCTGAGAAGAGTGAGCATGGTGTCAGCTGGGGAAGGGCCCTTGACATCGAGCCTCAGGTGCATGTGTTCTGATAAGCTGTGGCCTCCCTTCCTCTCTGTGTGGTCAGCACTGCAGTGTCCTTTTAAGTAGATTCTCTTCAGCCATGGTTGTTGTGGGTTTGCTTTGGTTGAACTTCTGCTCTGTCAGTTATTAGGCATATGTTTAGGATCTTTATGCCTTCCTGATCGCCTTTGTCTGCTGTGAAATAACTCTTACCTTTGCATTACACTTTGTTGAAGTCGATTTTATCTGATGTGCTCATAGTGTTTCCAGTTGTCCTATATGCACAGATTGTTTTGCCTGTCTTTTCCATCATTTTACTTTCAGCCCATTTATGTCCTGATACTAAAAGTATATTCTAATATTCCATTGTAATTTCTTTTTGACTTCCTATTACTGTGTTGTGTTTTCAGGTGCACGTCTGTGGAGTTGTAGAATGCATGCACAGTTTATTGCAGCCTACACAGACTCTGACACTAGACCAGTCCCCAGCCTCTGCACGCACTGCCACACGTGCTTACTTCCGTGTCTCTGTTCAGCACACAGCACGATAATATTCTACTAAAGTGACCATATAGCTTTTGGAGAGCTTGGGAGGTGGGAAAGCGTGTATTTACCATATCTACACACACATTTACTGCTTCTGGAGTGGGAAAGCGTGTACTCACCATATCTACATGTACATTTTCTGTTTCTGGAACTCTTCACCCCACTCGCTCTCTCTGACCACTGTTTTAACAGGCCTACAGTGTCGTGTCCACGTTAACAAGATCTTTGAGCTCTTATTGGATATAGACTTTGGATTGTGTTTGTTTGTTTTCAAGCTTTTTTCTCAAACTGCAAATGCTAGGCAGTCTGCACCACCCCCACCCCAAAAACTGCAGTACTTCCCATCGGCTTCTGCCCACAGCCTCAAATGTGCTTTTTGGAGATTCTTTTGCTCATACTTAGAAAAGCTCTTGTAATTCACATAAGAATTCCACAATCCTCTGTGACTTAGTTTTTCTCAAGATTTTCTCACAGTTTCTAGGCATTTTTGTTATCCGCAGCTGCATCCACAGATCCCTTTAGCTAGTGCAACTTGTTTCCTACTTGAATTTAAGTTGTCTGGAACTAAATGGATTAGGGTTTGTTTCCAGATGGAAACTGTCGAGGGGGGTGCAATTTCCCCCGGCCTGGAGGCACACTCCTGCATTCCCAGTGCTCAGGAAGCTGAGGCAGGAAGGCCGTTGGGTCACCACTAGCCTCAGTTATATAGAGAATGTAGAGAGACTTCCAATTTTTTTTTCTTTTTGGTTTTTCTTCCTTGTCTCTATTTTGTAGCTCTAGCTGTCCTGGAACTCACTATACAGATCAGGCTGGCCTTAAACTCAGAGACAGAGCCATCTCTGTCTCCGGAGTGCTGGGATTAAAGGTGTGTGCTACCTACCATACCTGGTTCTGAGAGACCTCTTTGAATGGGGAGGAGAGTTTTGCTTAGTGTAGATTCTTACATCCTAGACTTTTTTCCCAGTTTTGCTTTAGCTTTTCTAAGCTGCCTAAGAATTGCCTTTAATGTTTTGTCTAGAAAACTATATGCTCTATTCTGCTGGCAGGTTGGTCCAATACAAGTTCTTCCTGTTAGTGAAAGTATAATCTCCGGATGGCTTGCTGAAGTGCAGTGTGGCCATTAGTTTGAAGTGGCCAGGGCCTGTGTTTGTGCTGCTGTCTTTTATCTAGAAAGTAACATTGCCGAGCCTGGGGCAAAGCTGTTGCAGCCCTGCCTTGCAGCCTCATACTCTGTGGGCTCCCTTGGCAGGAAGTGTCACCAAGCCAGGTGTGTATCTATAAGAAAACACGGTACCCATTTGATAGTGGTCTGTGTTTTATACATTACCACAGCTTTAAGTAATATTAGGTATCATTGCAGCACAGCAGACAGTCTGAGTCTGCTGTCCACCCCGGGGTGGTTTGGAGGGTGTGGTCTCTATTGTTAGAGTGTCTCCTGGCAGCCTCCTTTCCTACTGCCAGGATCTCACGAAGGAGAAAGTCCTATTCTTTTTGAAGAGTGGGTAGGCTCCTTGTCCTCTGAGATGTGTTTGGTCTTCTCCTCTCTCTTGCTTAGACATTGAGCACCTTCAACTTGACATGACTTGAGAAGGACCAGAAGATGTAGGTGAGGCCATGAGATGGGGCAGGATGGGGGGTACTCTCACAGCTTCAGTGTTTCCAGAGGGAAATGTGAAGTGCTTGTTTCGTCAAAGAATGCTTCACGAGCCGATGTCTCCTCATCTCTCCTCTCTCACTCTAGGCCTTTACTTTCCTCTAGTCTCTTCTCAAATGCCAACCCTCTGTGATAGCCCTTGCCTTACAGTCCCTGACGTGTCTCACTGCTTTGCATACCAGGAACTGCTCCTTGTTGGCTCACATATTTATTGTCCCTTTCTCTTTTCGTTTCCCTCTGCTGAAGTAGGAATTGTTTGAGGACAGATATTTTGCCTGTTTAGCTTTCTCTTATCCTTTCATATGGGACAACACAGTGTACAAATAGGTTAAAATAAAGTTTTACTGAGTGAGTGAATGAATCAGTGAAGAGTGAGGTGGGAGAGGTGGGGATTTAAGCTGAAGCTAGCAGCTCTGGAATGACTTGGAATGATTGCTATTAACTCAAGTCCTTTACTTCATTGTGGGAGCCAAGTGGAAGAACTCTTCCCACTCAACTGTTTCCTTTTATGCATGCAGGAAGATAGGCACTTGTTCCTTTAATATCGGGCTTGACAACAGTTGAGTAATGAGGATAATGAAAAGAAATCATAGCCAGGCTGGTGAAGTGAGGCACCACGCGGAAGAAAATACTCCTTGCCTGGAACAAAAACAAGCATGACACACCCTTGTGGGAGGATTCGAATTTAGCAATTGAAATTGGGGTCTAATTTTGAGATATAATTTTGAGACTACATTGAGCCAAATTGTGGAAGTATTTGATGACTTTCAAGATTTTTCTGTTGGCTTTCAAGATTTCTACTCTTTTCCCTAATATCTATAAAATGCAGTTAGTTGTCCAGACTTACCAGGCTACCCAAGTCAGAAATAGTTCAAGCAATGGAAGAACTCTTGCCCAAGTGAAACAGCCAATGCAGTTTTCCTTTCTTGTATCAACAGGGTAAATTAATCCCACCTTTAAAAAAATTAGATGTATTTACCTTATTTTATATGTATATTTTTCCTGCATGCAAGTATGTGCCTCACATGTGTGATTATGTCTGTGGAAGCCAGAAGAGGGCATTGGATCTCCTGGAACTGGAGTTATGATTGGTTGTGAGCTACGATGTGGGTGCTGGCAATCAAGCCTAGGTCCTCTGCAAGAACAATAACTGCTCTCAACGGCTGAGCTATCTCTGGATCCTCAGCTGATATTCAGACAAACTTCGATGAACCCAGAAGAGTTAGAGTTACATGTCCATAGCCTCTCCATTTCACATCCTCCTCCTCTGTGAAGTGTGGGCCGTGCTTTTCCGTCGAGTTACTGTAAAGAACAGAAGAGGTGGTGCTCATTAAGCTCCCACCACACCCTGAGCCGTTACATGCAGTTTTATTATAACTGTGGGACAGAGATGTGCCTTGTCTTTACCATTGTTTGCTGATTGCCTTGTTCACGTCCCCACCAGCTTATCCTTCACCTGTTTGTTAGAGAGTCTTGTGCCTGATTTGCCTTTAACTGGCTTAGTGTGGCAGTTGTGCCAGGATTCATATCCATGACTAGAGACCACCTGGATGCTCTAGTAGAAATCTGCAGTTTAGAGACAAGCAGATCTCTGTGAGTTCAAGGCCAGCCTGGTCTACAAGAGCTAGTTCCAGGACAGGCTCTAAAGCTACACAAAGAAATCCTGTCTTGAAAAACAAAACAAACAAAAAAAACCAGGCGGTGGTGGCGAACACCTTTAATCCCAGCACTTGGGAGGCTGAGGCAGGTGGATCTCTGTGAGTTCAAGGCCAGCCTGGTCTACAAGAGCTAGTTCCAGGACAGGCTCTAAAGCTACACAAAGAAATCCTGTCTTGAAAAACAAAACAAACAAAAAAAACCAGGCGGTGGTGGCGAACACCTTTAATCCCAGCACTTGGGAGGCTGAGGCAGGTGGATCTCTGTGAGTTCAAGGCCAGCCTGGTCTACAAGAGCTAGTTTCAGGACATGCCCCAAAGCTACAGAGAAGCCCTGTCTCAAAAAAGAAAAAAAAAAAAAAAGAAATCTGCAGTTTTTCCTTTGGGCAACTGAATTTTCAAGATGAGGGCCTTGAACAAAGATGCTTAGGTTTTGGTTTTTTTTTGTTTGTTTGTTTGTTTGTTTTTAAAGATTTATTATGTATACAGTGTTCTGTCTGTATGTATGCTTGCTGACCAGAAGAGGGCACCTGATCTCATTACAGATGACTGTGAGCCACCATGTGGTTGCTGGGATTTGAACTCAGGACCTCTGGAAGAGCAGTCGGTGCTCTTAACCTCTGAGCCATCTCTCCAGCCCAGATGCTTAATTTTTGCTCTGTGCTTTCCTTCCATGACCTCGTAAAACACAGCTGACTGGAGGTTGGGTTCTCATTTCACTGCCTGCGTATTCTTCCACTGCTCCTGTTCTTTGCCATCTACCAGGTGGTACACAGATGTCTGCCTATTCTGTCCATCCTGTCTAAGGTAGTGCCCACGGCATGCTTCTGTCTGCCTATTCTGTCCATCCTGTCTAAGGTAGTGCCCACGGCATGCTTCTGTCTGCCTATTCTGTCCATCCTGTCTAAGGCAGCGCTTGCTGCACGCTTCTCCCACTCACCTTATTTTCTGTCATTTTCAGACATTAGTATCATCTATAATTACTTTATTTTGCCTGTTTGCCTGTTTTTGTCTTCTTTCACTGAATACAAGCTTCATCTGTGGGGAACTTTTTCAGTTATTTGCAGACTTTAAAATGCCTTTTGCACTTGAGCTAGTCAGAACAGTTTCTCCTTGAGCTAGCTGGAAAGGTTTCTACTTGAGCTAGACAGAACGGTTTTGGTTGCTCACAGAAAAGAAAGGTGAATCTTCCAGGAGCTGGTTGCAGGTACCGGATACTCAGGAAAATGGGTTGGTTATTTGGAGGATAGGCAGACTGTTTTGGGTTATTTGGGGTATAGGTGGACAACTTTTGGTTGCTTGGGGGATAGTATGACTAACTATTTTTGCCCCTTTGTTTGTATCATTTTCTTTGACAAACATACAGTACTCAACATGTACTTTCCTAAGCACCTTCACATAAACTGTTACCTAATCCTCAGGATAGCCTAAGGCAGTTCTGAGGCAAAGGGCCCCTTTATTACTATCTCCACTGCCCAGATAAGGACACAGAAACAGAACAATTAAGTGTGTCCACTGACGAGAGGCTCCCAGATTGGAGGCCTTTATTCTAGCTAGTGCTCTAGACAGGGAGTCTTAGTCATTAGCTGCTGGAGTCTGTGGACCCTGGGATGTGGGTATGGAGACTGGTAAGATATTCATCTCGGTCCTTTGGACCCTGCTAGACTCAGGGAAGCTTCAGGGCCATACTGTTCCTGCTGTAGAATGACCAAATAAATTGGAGGTTGTTGACTTGAGTAGACAATGAGAAAGAATAATAGCATTAGAATTTGTTATTTTATGGTAAAAGTGTGAACTAAAATCTAAAGAAATGCTAAATTAGGCTGCCATGGTGTTTTGTATCTGTCAGCCATAGGGCTGAGTTCTAAACTAAGTCCATTATTTAGCAGGAACTAGATCCATATTTTTGCCAGGTTTTCTACTTGAGAATTGAGCCATTGATCAGAAAGGAGTGAGACAAGCTATGCCAACAGTTCTTCAGAGACCCTAAAGGAAAGATGTGCTCCTGAGTGATGCTGACAAGCCTAAGAAAAGTTGTGTATTTTTTTTTAAAAAAAATAGTTGTATTGTTGTTGTTTTTGAGACAGGGTTTCTCTGTGTAACAGCCCTAGCTGTCCTGTAACTGGCTTTGTAGACCAGGATGGCCTCAAACTCACAGAGATCTGCCTGCCTCTGCCTCCTGAGTGCTGGGATTATAGGTGTGTGCCACTACCGCCCAGCTCAATAATTGTTCTGGATGAATGTCTCACAATCAGAACTATATTATGAGTCCTTAAACTACTGTGCATGTGTCCTGTGCAAGTGAGAAGACTTACCAAATGACTGTCGAATGTTGAGAACTAGTTCTTTTGAAAGAAAAGGGGTCACTTTATAACAGTTTGGTTCTATATCCCTGAGTGTGATATGTCGTGTCAGGGATTATGGGTAAAGTGGAGCCTGTGAGCCTGGGGGTACTGTCTGCTCCAGTATCTGCTGATCCCTCCATCATGGCAGTTAGACACAGATACTCAAGGCTTCTGCCCAAATGCAGTTTATTTACAATCAGAGACTTCTCCTCAGGGCATTGACAGGTAAAAAATTGATGTGTGAGATGCAGATACAACCAGATGGAAGAGAACAACAGTCAGAGCAGGGCCAGGCAGCCAGCCTGAGACTCCAGCTTCTGAGCCCTCTCTGAGGAGGACCAGCTACCTGCTAAAGTTATGAACAGGGGAAAACCAATATTTTTGCCTAAAGAAGAGCACTCAGGAGGAATGCAGTAGACACTGGACCGTGGACTCAGGCAGGGATGTCACTCCCTCTCTCTCAGATGCAGTAGGCTATGTGAGGAGGTGGGACAGGAGTGGATTAGGGCTGTACTTGGGACAGGCAACTGATTTGGCCTAACAAATATAAAGAAGAGTAGAAAGTCACTGGCCCAATTACCTGGCTAGTTTAGAACCTAGCTTCTTAAACTGTGGGTCATGACATAAGGGGTTATATAAAAAAATGGGAGGGTCACAAAAATTGACAACAGTAAATGGTTTCTGAGTGTGCATGTTCTCTCTAGGGAACAGTCTACAATAGCTGTACTTTCAGTTTCGAATAAATAAGTTTATTAAACAAAAGTAAAAGACCTAAGAGCAAGTAGCTGATAGCAAAACATCAAATTGGGGTCTTTCCAAACCTGTCAAAGACAACTGGAGTAGTCCAGCTGAGAGGACAAGGGAAAAGAGAGAGCAGGTAGTAAGCAACTGTCATAGCACCAGATTGGGTGTTCACAGCTTCTGCAGAAAAGGCTGAGGATGCCCCATTGAGGCAGCTGGCTGGGGTTTCTGCCTGCAAGGCCCAGGCAGAGCAGAATGTTGCCCTCTGGTGAGGGTGAGGCTTGCAAGTAGAACAACTAGCCAGCTACAGGTAGATGGCAAAGCAGCGTAAGCCTGTCACTTACAAGCTCCCGCAGAAACAGCTGGGAAACCCCATCGAGCAGTCATGCTGGATTTTCCAATCAGGCGTCTCTCTATGGATGCACTTCTGGCTTCTGTTCCCACCACAGGCATTTTTATACCACGGGATAATGAGTACTAACCTCTGTTGGAAACGGTTCGCCTTCTAGCTGTTCTCAGGGCAACAGTGTTGTTTTTTTTAAGAGTTTATTTCTGCTTACATAGTGTGTGTGGGGGGGGGAGTTATGCATGCAAGTACAGTACCTGTGGAAGTCAAAAGAGTGTCAGATCCCCAGGAGCTAGAGTTACAGGCAGTTGTGAGCCACTGAGAGAGGGTCCTGGGAACCAAACTTGAGTCTTCTTCTGAAGTAGTACATGCACCCGGGCAGTGGTGGTACACGCCTTTAATCCAGCACTTGAGAGGCAAAGGCAGGTTGATCTACAGAGCGAGTTCCATGACGGACTCCAAAGCTACACAGAGAAACCCTGTCTTGAAAAACCAAAACCAAAACAAAACAAAAGGTACACACTCTTGAGCACTGAGTTCTTTCCAGCCTGTGCCCGGCGTTTTTTACCCCTTAGCTGTTTACTATTCTCCTCCCCCTATTAGAGGGTCAGGGTGCCAGCCTGCCCAGGACAGTGAGTCTCAGAGGACTCTTGAGGTAAAGTTGCTTGAGTCCGAGACAGAGGAGCCCCCCTTGATCCTAGAGTCCACTGTCGTCAAGTACAAAGAGCGTGTGATTTCCCGATCGACTTTGTATTTCAGTGCAATGCCTCAGGATTAGTTTACAGTCAAACACATGATGAATCTAAGATGTCTCTGGCAGCACTCACATATTTCCCAATGTGTGATTTTACAGCAACTCTGGTTTTTGAACACACAACACCCACACTTTTGCTGTACACACCATCAGTTCACACCGAGCCAAAAATGCAGCCTAAAACACTGAGGCTCAGAATGGAGACTTCCGTATGTTACAAATTAGGGTGTTTTACTGTACACATGAGGTTTTCTTGTAGAAATGTGGTTTATCTATGGGAAATAAAGAGTTGGACCCGTTTCCTACCCGCCCCCATCTCAGCACACGTGCATATAGGTGTGTCTTTGGAATAGCCTGGGTGAGAGTATGTATTTGTTACTCTTCTCGTTGCTGTGACAGATGCCTGACAGGAAGCCACACAGAAGAGAAGAACTGTGTTCTGGCTCACAGTTCAAGGGAATACAGTCCATCATAGTGGGAAGGCATACTGGCAAGAGCATGAGGCAGCGGTCATAATTGCATCCAGAGTCCGGAAGCAGAGCAATGGATGCTATTGTCACCTCGCTTCCTGCTTTATATTCAGTTCAGATGGATTTTCCCACCCTTATTAATCCCATTCAGATAGTTCCTCAAAGGTATGCCAAGAGGTTTGTCTCCTAGATCCTGTCAAATTAACCCCCAGCACTGCATAAACCACGTATGGTGAGACACTCCTGTGGTCTCAGCATTTAGGAGGTGGGGGCAAGGGGATCAAAAGTTCAAGATCATTTTTACCCCACATAGTTGATACCAGTTTAGTATACATGAAAAAAAAGAAAGAAAAGAAAAAGAAGCAAGGTCAAGAAGCCCTGGATCAGAGGAACAACCACATTTGTGAGAATATTTGTCATGGTAATAAAAATGCTGCCCTTCTAATGAGGTAATAATAGACTGTGTCACTCAACCTAAAATGGTAACAGCCTTTACAGGAACAGTGTCTGTGAGGTACCTGCTGTGGGAGCTCCTCAGCCAATAGCCTTTAAGATACTGGCCCACTTTGGGCATGGTCTCATGTACTATAAGTGCAAATGAAAAGCCAAAAGAATGTGTGACCCTTTTTTTCTGCTGGGTTAGATTCTAGTTCCCAGTGAACTGCAGAGGACTGTGGATCGCTACCCTTACTGTGAGTTTATCCCCAAATAAATAAACCTTTGTCATACTCCATTTCAAGCTATTGTGGAGCTCTTTGATATTACTACAGATACCCAGCAATCTGTCTACCTATTGATTTTGAAAATCAAAATGCAGACTTAAAAATGTGTAGAAAATTTATTTTAAATATTGTACCCACTGGTAAGGGCGCTTAAGTCAGGAAGCAACGATAAACAGTGTGTTGGTGTTTTAAAGTTGTGTAGTATGGTGTACTTTGATTGAAGGTGAACTGCTAATGAACATGTGTAGTCTTTTAAGTGTCCTTTTATAATAATTGAAGTGACCATGAGCTCTTGTGCTTTTTCCTAGCATACATCTGTGGATGGATATACTGAAGCACACGTCCAGCCTACTAAGTCAAGTAGCAGACAGAACATTCCCCGGTGTAGAAACTCCATTACGTCAGCAACAGATGAACAGCCTCACATCGGGAATTACCGCTTACAGAAAACAATAGGGAAGGGAAATTTTGCCAAAGTGAAATTGGCAAGACATGTTCTAACAGGTAGAGAGGTAAGTTTTCAGGCCTTTTGAATTTATCTTGATCCAGAGTCTTGTCACAAGCTTTCTCAGAGTTGGTGTTGGGGAATGAATGGCCCTGTGCCCTGGTGCACACTGGGATATATGCACATAGAGCGTTGCAGACAGGTCGGTTTCACAGCAGAACTCCTGACCATTTAGCACTAAGGAAAGACTCCCCTCTACTGTATCACATCTTACAGACCAGGTGTGCTGCAGACTAGCTGGAGCTTGTCTGCCGTGAGAACACTCCTGGTTACTGCTGCTGCCCTGCGTTTGTAAGGAGGCTGGAATAAGTTTCTATGAATTACTACCTAGGCTAAGGTAGATGTAGATGTGTAGAAAATCGCTCACTAATTTTATCTGTTTGGAGATAACAACAAGCTAATATTACTATTATAGAGGTTAATGACAAGTCAGTCATCTGTGTCTAAGGTGGATAGACTGCATCAGCATCCACATAGAAGCAAATGGTGCATAGTTAAGAGTGAAACGGAAATGTTTTCTTTACAGGGTTTTAGTCTTAAATGACGTCTCTCAAATGAAGTTTAATGATTCTCTCTTTTAGGTAGCTGTGAAAATAATAGACAAAACTCAGCTAAACCCTACCAGTCTACAAAAGGTATTTAATTAACTTAATAAGTAATGTAAATTTGTGTTAATATGTAATTCTGTAAAGTCAAGCATAAAATGTCTTGTTAGATAAAATACTATTTTTTACCAGTATACGATGAAAAGACAGGATCTAAGATGGGATGACTATGGCTGATTATAAAGAGGTTTCAAATGTGCCTATAGCAAGTTGAACATCATGTACTCAGAATACTTTGAGAGAAGTGTTTGGGACTTTATCAAATCTTGTATTTGAAACTATTTGCATAGACTTTAGCAAGATGTGTGTATCATATGAATTGCCCTTTAGTGATAGGATTAGAGTCTGTATCTAATATTGTGGAATATTTTATTTATATGTGTGTGCAATGTATATGTGGGTTGCACATACCTGTGTGTGAGTATGGAGCCCTTCTGGGATGTCAGATTCCTCTGTGTTGGAGTTAGAACTGTTTGCAGGATGCTGTGTGTTTGTGTGTGTGTGCGTGCCTGTGTGTGTATGTGTGTGTGTGTGCATGCATGTGTTTGGCATGTGTGTGGTTGTGTGTGTGTGCACACATGCATGTGTGTGTGCATGCATGCACATGTTGAGAACCAGGCTCTAACCATCATGATTGCTCTGTTAACAAGTGCTGCTAACCTCTGAGCCGTCGCTCCAGTCATAAGTATGTAGAATTACTCTAAGTCAAAGCCTACTTCTGAGTAATAGTTTCCGTAAGTGTATCTTCTTTCATTCCTTCGTTTGACTCTTCTTTCCTGCAAATTCATCTTAGACATTAAGTTACAGTAAACAGAGATCCATCAAAGGATGGAAAGACAGCAGGAATGGGGAGGAGAAAGCAATTAGATGGGGATTGTTTAGTAGCAAAGCTGTTTACTTCATTAAGTACTTCTGTGGGAAGTCTTCTCAGATACAAACCTTCAGTATTTTAAAGACGAAGCAGCTGTTTCAGTGCATGAGCTATATAATACCCCCTGTGATTTCAGTGGCCTGTAATACTATCAGATTTATAAACGTAAAAGTCACACGAGTGACTTTAGATTCCTAAGAGAATCTTACAAGAAATTCTTAGTTTGTTCTGTTTACCAACATTTCCGTGACTCTATTGAACCAGAGCCTTCTTCCCACTAGCCTCAGGGCCAAGTAGCTCTGCATTTTTACACATTTCTCCATAGAGATCTGTCTCTGTACTTTCATGGGCTCCTTTAACAATCAGGAAAACTCCAGATCACTGACATGTCTGCGTAGTGAGGATTCATGTCTGCTGTGCTCTTCTCCTGGGAATGTGAGTTAGCGCAGTGCTGATGTGATGTCATCCTGGGGACGTCTCTTCTCGTAACTCTGGATGCAGCTGTGCCAGTGACAGAAGGCTCCCTCTCTGGGCTGATGAACCTAGGGACACTCATGCTGTTCTGGGCTGAAGCCACTGTGACATGGAAGTATAACTCACCCATGTGCCAAGGACCCTAAAACACACCAGTTTCTACACTGCCCACCTCCCACCCATATTTTGTACTTTTCCCGGATCACTCTGACAAGTGGAGTGATTTCAAGTGACATTTGAAACTTCTGCCAGGATACCCAGTAATGTGACACCCCATTTGATCTTTCCCAGTTTTTTCAAGTCTTGAATCGTTTCTTTTATCTGTTTGATTGCTTTTTCTTGATTTTTCTTTAAGGGATTTGTTGATTTCTTCCAATTTTTTGTTTGCCTTTTCCTCCATTTCTTTGAAGGAATTTTTCATTTCCTCTTTAAGGACCTCAAGCATTCTCCTAAAGTTATTTTTAGGTCATTTTCTTCTGCTTCATCTGTATTTGGATGTTTAACTCCTGCTGTTGTAGGGCCACTAGTTTTTGCTGGTGTCGTGTTGCTCTGTGTGGTGTTGAGTGTGCTCTTACCTTGTCCACCCATCTTTTCCTCTGACTGGTGTAGGTGGGGCTGTGTCTCTGGTGATCATTCTTCCAGGTTCGAGTGAATGCAAGGCTCAGATGGTTACTCCTCGTGGTGCAGTCAGGGCCACAGTTTCAGTTACCCCAGAGTTTACTCTGTGTTCCCAGGAGACTCTCAGTGCTCCTGGGGGTCCCTCTGCAATCCCTGAGGTCGTTTAGCCCTGCTCCCAATGAGGTAGCTGCCTTGGGCCTGCTCCATCAGAGGTCACTGGCTCAGGGCTGCTCCCTTGGAGGTTGCTGATTCACACCTGGTCCCACAGAGTTCTCTGGCTCGGACCTGCTTGGCTGAGGTCATTAGTTCAGGCCTGCTCTGGTAGAGGTTGCTGGCTCAGGACGGTTCCCACAAATGTCCCTGGCTTGGGCCTGGTCCTGCAAAAGTCTTTGTCTCGGGCCTGCTCCCTCAGTAGTCGCTCCCTTGTATCCATTTTATTTTTGTAATTGTACTGTTTTATTTCATGGGTATGCATCTTTTGCCTGTATGTTATGTCTATGCACCATATGCATGCAGTTTCCACAGAGGCCAGAAGAGGGCACTGGATCCCCTGGATCTGGAGTAATAGAGGGGCCATGTGGATGCCAGGAGTCTTCTAAAAGAGCAGTCAGTGCTTTCAACCTTTAGCCATCTCTTTAGTCCCCTATTTTCATTGTATTTTTAATTTTATTACATATCACAAAAGTGACTCTGTGTCAGAGTGATTTTCTGACTGTAAAAAATCTAAAGAAGAAAAAAAGACAACACAAAACAAGAGTCGGGCATGGCAGCACATGCCTGAAATCCCAGCTGCTAATGGGGCAAAGGCAGAAAGGAGGCTCATGAGTTTGATCCCAGCCTAGGCAATCCATGAATGGGCTGAGTATTCGCCCATTTAGTCTTGCTACATGTGTATAGCCTGAAGAAAATGTGTTGTCCAAGTCTGGTTTGGGTCAATGAAACCAGAATAATGAGAGTATTAGGATTTTGGTTTTTGTCTTTGGTTTTTGTTATTTGTGTTGTTTAGTTTTTCGAGACAGGGTTTCTCTGTGTAACAATCCTGGCTGTCCTGTAACTTGCTCTATAGGCCAGGCTGACCTTGAACGCACAGAGATCCATCTGCCTCTGACTCCCAAGTGCTGGGATTAAAAGCGGGCGCCACTGCACAGCTAGAGAGCATTTTTTTGTGAACTGGGCTGTAGACTGCTAAAGCTCTTTTTAAATCAGAATGATGGGCTGTCTTTATGTCTCTCCCTCTCTCCTCCCATCCCCCACTCCCTCTTCTTCCTTTCTGCAAGAGTGCTGCTGCCACGTCAGCTAGTGAGATGATCCCTGGTGCTGATTTGCTCGCCACTCTGTGCTCCATGAAACTAGCAATCAACAGCACACCCTCACCTCGGTTTGGCTTTGGAGAAAATACTGAAAATAAGGATGATCATGAAGTGATAAGTGAGGCTTGTATCTGTCACACACAGTATGAAGATTGGTAGGAAGCGTGTTTCACATTCAAGTGTGATGGATTTTGAGGGGAAAGGTGTCCAGGTGTTTTAGAAAGTGATACCAGCAAAATTACTGCACCTACCCCAAATGTCAGCTGTGCATTCACAGTTAGGCCAGACTTCCTGAAGCCAAACTGTGTTTCAGGTAGCATGCCCTTGTAGATGTCATGGAATTGTGCAATGACATTTTTGGCTTATTTAACAGTATGCATGCTGCATCCAAATATAAAAGTATTTCCAGAGCAAATATGTCTAATGAGTGTATACTGAGAATCTGATTATTCATGTCCCTCAGATTAAGATATCAGTCTCTCAGATTAAGATGTCAGTTTCTCAGATTAAGACGTCAGTCTCTCGGACAGGCATAATGGTGCATACCTTTAATCCCAGACTCAGAATATAGAGGCAGGCGGATCTCTGAGTTCAAGGTCTGCCTGATATACATAGTGGGCTGCAGGATGAGCAGAGAAACCAAAACAAGAAAATAAATTTGGGAAGTTTTTTTGTTTTGTTTTTCTAAGACAGGGTTTCTCTGTGTAACCTTGGCTGTCCTGGAACTCGTTTTGTAAATCAGGCTGGTCTTGGACTCAGAGATCCAGCTGCCTCTGCCTCCTGAGAGGTGGGATTAAAGGTGTGTACACCACCACCACCTGACAGAATAAAATAAATTTTTAAAATAAAGGACTCCAGTCATTGCATGTCTGAATGTCTGAGTATGATAAGCTCAGACAGCTAGAATTTGTCTGGCGGCTGTCCACAGTCTTCAGGGAGAAATTGCTCCAGAAGACTAGCTTTGGCCCTGCATGTCTCCAGGGTTGTCTTTAATATCACCTGATGCTTATTCTCTCCCCTGGTGATCTGTGATTAGGAATTTCCACTTAGTAGAAATAAGAAGTAGAATACAGTGAAGAAGGAAGGCAGTAATTAGAAGTGAAACTGTCTCACAGTTCAAACTAAATGTCACTGAGCCAGATACACATGCTCACTAATTAATTCTTGATTCAAGAAATATTTATTCAAAGATTGTGTTTCTCCGTATGTTTTCTTCTGTCCTTTCAGCTTCTCCCTTCCTGTTTCCTTTTAGTGAGGTCATTGTCCTGGCTGTTACATGGGAAGCTCTGCAAGGCTTCACTGTAGGACTTCTCCCTCTGTACTCTCTTCTTAGGCTGACCAAAGGTAGCCGGGTATAAATCATTACCTATTGGTGTCTTCACCTCAGACTACTCTTAGATATCCTTCTAACCTTCCCTTCGAGACACCCAGCCACAGAGTTGAACTCACGACCTTGCCATACCTACCCAATGCCCCACTCACCTCATCATCCTATGACCTCTTGTGAACAGCAACTTGCCCCCAAAATCATGTAAGCTACAAACCTCAAAAGACCCTGGCTCCTCCTTTGTCTTCATGCTCACCTGATAGTGGCTGCCCTTCCTCTACGTGACCTAAATGTGTTCTGTTCTGTCCTGCATGTCTTTCTGCAGACATGTATGTAATATGCTGGTCTATGCTTACACTTTTAGGGGTTCCATTTCTGGTAGCCTAAAACTTAGACTCATTAACACGTGACTGAGGGCCCTACTTTCCTGTCTACCTCAAGGACCATCGGCTCACACAGCTCCTCCCCTCCTCATGCCCCATTCCTCCAGCTTCAGTTCCCACCAGGTCCTCTTCACGCTCTTTATTCTAGCTACCTGGCCGTTGCAGATTTTCATCCCTTCCTCTGCCTGACACTAACTCCCTCCCTCACTTCCTCCTTAGATGTTTCTCCTTTCTCAGACAGATCTTTCCTGTTCCCCATGGCAGTTTTGAATCCCCTTTGTACTAGGATCAGGCATTCAGAACTAAGGAGTTACTTGGTTTGGGGCAGTAGTTTCTTTGTATGTCAGCATTTTGTGAACCCTAAAACTTCTGATTTCTGGGCCTTGAGTAACTGTGGACTATGTGTCCGCTTTTGCTGTGGAAGAATTCTCTTAGGGAAGCAGAAGAGGCTAGGAATACTGGCATCATCTGTAAACTTTAGCTTGGCTGTTTCAAAGGCTAGAGCCCATTTAGTTACTGGGAGAGTCTTCCACCCTCCCACGTGTAACTAATCAAGTCTGCTGCTTCCTTCCCACCCAGAGGCCTGCTAAGATCTTGAGGGACTTGCCTTCCCCATGCCTCCAGCTAGGTCCCCTTTTTCCATCCCATGGGCCTGCCCAGTATCTTGGGTCTTTCCTTCCTTGTGTCCCCAAGTAGACTCTGCCGGATAGGTCGTACTTTCCTCCGGACCTCTTCCCTGCCCATAATCCAGGCTCTGTTTCTTCTCGCCCTGTAAGCAGTCCGTCTCCTTTGCAAACTGGCTTCTCTGAGCTGCTGGATAGGCTCAGCCTACAAGTACTAGGCTGGCCTGAGCTATAGAGAGAGATGTAGGCTACTGTGGACTACATGAGACCCTTCCCTAAACAACCAAAGCAAAGCAGAAAACAAGCTAACAGAAGTTAACTTAAATTTTATACTGCTACTAGTAGTTTTATAAAATATCTGACTAAATTGATGTCCCAGTAAGATATCTGAAGGCTAAAAAAAGGAGATCATAATGATTCCATAAATGATAAAGCTGAGCATTCAATCAGCAGGGCTCTGTTAACATGTGCACAGCAATTATAATCTCTCAATGAGTCTAGGAACCAAATGTCTCCTGCAGGGAGACCCACACTTGAGTTCACTAATTGGCCAAAAATGCTGCCAACGATGCAGACACGGTGGCAGAGAAGGTTCCCTGTCCTCTTAAACCCACGTCAGAATGAAGTACTTGAAAAACTAAGAAGGCTGCGCTGAAAGACAGCAGATGTACACAGCCCCTCCTCCCCAGGCCCTGTTCACTGTAACTGAAGTCAGCCTGGCAAAGCGAGTTACCTGGGACTGCAGAGTCATCCTGTCTTCGAGACAAGCAAGCCGTGGAGAGGTCCTCTGACATGAGGAGGCCACAGGCAGCACGGCAGAGGGTCTGATAGGAGCCAGACACAAGGCTTTTCATAGAATTAGGATGCCAGATGACGAGGCCATGTCCAGTCCACTAGTTTAAATACAGCAAACTTTTTCCCACCACACATACAAAAGAATAATAGGCAGAAGAAATGAAAGAGATTGGAAGGAACAGAAATTAGTTGAGAAATAAAAAAAGAAAATTCTCCTGAGGTGAATACTGATTGACACCCTGAAGCTTGCCTAGTCCTGACCTCAGGCCTAACCAGGAAGGACTGAGCAGAGTAGTTATCCTTCCACAAAGCTGAAGGTCTTTTGATGACTTCAGCTACCTGGAGCGGAGCCAGGAGCCTAGAAGGAAGCAATAAGGGCCCTGAAGAATTAGAGTAGCTGTCTGCATCTACAAAGTAAAGTGCTTCCTTTATAGATAGCCAAGGCTTCCTTTAGTTCTCAACACCATTGTAACAAACACTGACTTTATCATCCAGTTCACAGCAGACCTGAAGGGACCTAGCATACTCCAAGCGCCCTGGCTAATTCATGGGTGCTGCAAACAGCACAGCATCAGGGCTTGAAAACGAGAAAGAGAGAAGTAGAAATCAGAAACTCGCATGGTGTAGACCTGGAATCCTTGTGAACACGCTGCTTTTTTTACTTGTCTTCAGACAAATGATGTGTGGAGAAGGGATGGTGCTAGTGAAAACTGTCCATCGGGGTGACGTCTACCTGCAATCTAAAGGCTCTGCTCCTCTTACCGCCTTCCTGTGGAAGGCAAGCACTGATAAGATTGACGTCTTGCTGGTGAGATGCCCTTTGTTAAAGATGCCCAGCTCACTGGCTCTCCTTCCTGCTCCCTCTGACTCAGAGGGTTTCTGCAGAAGACTCTGCCATTAACGTCCACCTCCCTCATTCTCTATTCTCTCTCCTGAGCCCACCTAGGAAACAAAGAGGTTTAAGTAGTACTGAGAACAGTTTTAGATCTTTCTGCTATCGTGTGTTCGTTTGGCCAGAATTATCTAGATTCAGGGTAGATTACTGGTCTCTTAGGGACACCATCATAACAGCATGCCATGGAATAGGTGGCTTAAACAATAGAATGTTTTATCACTGTTCTGAAGGCTAAAAGTCTAAGAAGGCATTTGCAGGGTTGGTTTCTTCTGAGGCTTTTTCCTTGTCATGCAGATAGCTGTCTTCTCAGTATCCATGCATAGCAAGTTCTACACCCCAGCTCGTCCTTGGTAAGTCTTCCATCTGTAAGGATATTGATCCTATTGGCCTAAGGTCCTACCCTTATGGCTTCTTATAATTTGAACTCTCTTCTTAAGAGTCCCTTCTCCAAGAACAGTCATGCTGGGAGCCAGGAACACGCTCTAGCTCATATCAGATAATGGACCATATGCATCTGGCGTGTGTTTCTTTGGGTGGAGGAATGGTTGCTGGTACAGGATTCTGCCAGTTTATTTTTCATAATTAACACATAATACAAAACATCACATGACTCTTAGCAGCAATTACTTCCTTGTATGATTGCCATCATTTTAACTGTGGTGGTTTGAATAAGAATGGTCTCTATAGTCTCATATATTTGAATGCTTAGTCACCAGGGAGCCCTTTTAAAGAATTAGAAGGACTAGGAGGTGTGACTCTGTTGGAGGAAATGTGTCACTGGCTATAGGCTTTGAGCCCATACCGTGCCCAATCTGTGGCCTGAGACCAGAATGTAGAACTCTTAGCTACTTCTCTAGCACCATGTCTGCCTGTGTGCTGCCCTACTGCCCACTATGATGATAGTGAACTAAGTCTCTGAACTGTAAGCAGGTCTCCATACCAATTGGATGCTTTCTTTTATAAGGGTTACCTTGGTCATGGCTTCTCTTCACAGCAATAGGACAGTGACTAAGACATTAGCCAACATGCTTCCAGCCTATACACACTTCCATGTTCGTAGTTGTTAAAACTGTTCTCATTCTTTGTCCAAATCAAAGATTGAAACAATATATAAGGCATCTTGGAGATGGAGGAGCCCTAATAGCTGTATATTATTGTTTTAATTTTTTAAAATTACTTTCTGATCAGAACATTGGCTCTGCCTGTAAATATCTTCTGTGCATCATCTCCAGGTGGAGTGGGAGTGTCCCTTTAAAGTACTATTTTTGTTAAATGTCTTAGGTTTTACAAGATTAGTATCCCAGATTAATCTGTTTTTGATAGAACAGCTACATTCCAAGTTCCAACCAGAGACTAAAAACTCATGAACCCAAATTGTGCCAAAGCTCAGCTTTTATTTATTTATATTTTTTATTGATTTTATTGAGCTTTACATTCTTCTGTGCTCCCCTCGCTGTCTCTCCCCTCCCCTTCAACCCTCTCCCAAGGTCCCCATGCTCCCAATTTACTCAGGAGAGCTTGTCTTTTACTATTTCCCATGTAGATTAGATCCATGTATGTCTCTCTTAGAGTCCTCATTGTTGTCTAGGTTCTCTGGGATTGTGATTTATAGGCTGGCTTTCTTTGCTTTACATTAAAAACCACTTATGAGTGAGTACATATGATACTTGACTTTCTGGGTCTTGGTTACCTCACTCAAAATGATGTTTTCTAGCTCCATCCATTTGCCTACAGATTTCAAGATGTTGTTATTTTTTCTGCTGTGTAGTACTCATTTTGTAAATGTACCATGTTTTCCTTATCCATTTTTCAGTTGGGGCATTAAGGTTGTTTGGCTGTGACAAACAGTGCTGCTATGAACATAGTTGAGCATATGTCCTTGTGGCACAATTGAGCATCCTTTGGATATATACCCAAAAGTGGTATTGCTAAGTCTTGAGGAAGGTTGTTTCCTGATTTTCTGAGAAATCACCATACTGATATCCAAAGGGGCTGTACCAGCTTACACTCCCACTAGCAATGCAGGAGTGTTCCCTTTACCCCACAACCTCTCCAGCATAAGTTGTCATCAGTGTTTTTGATCTTGGCCATTCTTCCAGGTGAAGATGGAATCTCAGAGTTGTTTAGATTTGCATTTCTCTTATGGCTAAGGATGTTGAACATTTCCTTAAGTGTCTTTCAGCCATTTTAGATTTCTCTGTTGAGAGTTTTCTGTTTCGGTCTGTATTCCATTTTTTATTGGATTATTTGTTCTTTTGATGACCAATGTCTTGAGTTCTTTGTATATTTTGGAGATCAGACCTCTGTCTGATGTGAGGTTGGTGAAGATCTTTTCCCATTCTGTAGGCTGCCATTTTGCCTTGTTGACCATGTCCTTTGCAAAGCTCAGCTTTTTAAAAAGCAAAAACAGCTAAATAAAACCTCATTGGGGACTGTCTTGAAGGGCACACAGCTCATCTGTTCCCTTAGATAAGTTGTTCTCAGAGATGGAGACATCAGGGCTGGAAGGTGGCTGAGAGGACAGCACCTGCGGACCTTACAGAGAAAGAGCATTTGGTTCCCAGCACCACCTTTAGTGGGTGCCACAACCACCTGTAACTCTAGCTTCAAAGAGCCAGACACCCACTTCTGGCTGCCCTGGGGACCTGCCCACACATACTGCACGTAGAAACATATTCAGACACATCAAATCAAATCAAATAAATCATTTTTTAAGAAAATATAAGTAGACATTAATCTGCTTCCATCACTTTGACTTAACATCTTAGCCAGTTTACTTCTAAGAAAAAAATGACTTGGCAGTGATTTTATTAAGAATAATTAATGTTCCCTGTGTGGCAGTGTTGCCCTCTTTTGTAACTTGGCATACTGTATCAAGAATGAAGAGGAGATAAAATCAAAGAGCCCAGGGATCCTGCTTATGCCATGGCTCATGGACCGGTCCTTCAGAACCCAAGCAGGGCCTGTGTCAGTTAGGGCAGGGTAGCAACTACCCATGGTGTAGGAAGACAGTGCTTGCTGGAAGCGTAGGTTAAAGAGAGGAACAACTTTGAAATGATACAGAATTTATAATGAGCAGTGGCGCCACATGCCTTTAATCCCAGCACTCGGGAGGCAGAGGGAGGTGGATCTCTGAGTTCAAGGTCAGCCTGGTCTACTGAATGAGTTCCAGAACAGCCAGGACTTATACAGTGCTTGTCTCAAAAAAAGGGGGAAGGAAGGAAGGAAGGAAGGAAGGAAGGAAGGAAGGAAGGAAGGAAGGAAGGAAGGAAGGAAGGAAGGAAACACAGAATTTAAGGTTTAAACTAAATGCATAAATTGCCTTCTTTGTCCAATGTAGGATGAACATTTTTTTCTGTAGCTTAACTTTTCTGGTTAGAACTATACTTTATCTACATGAATCACATTCATAAAGTCAGAATAAATTTGCTACTATTTCTTGTTGTGTTGTATTTTATGAAAGGAGATTGTAATAACAATCAGGAAACAATCTGCCATTAAAATCCTATACCTGATTTTAATCGTCTGCGCCTACTTAATCCACACCTTGCAGTTTCATTAGCAACTTACATCTGGTATTTTCAAATTGCCCACGTTATTTTATTACAAATACATGACTCATCGGTTTATGTAAAATGTAATTGTGTTGGACAGATTCCAAGGCCCTCTCCTGCAGTGCCTGCCTCTCGACATCCACTTCTATGATGATGGACAAGACCTAAGACTTTTCAGACAGTAGCATGCGGGGCGGTAAAGAGATCCTGGTCCCATGATCATGTTGTTTGGCATGAACTGTCACACTAGCGGGTACTCTGAAGACAGTGAGTGTTGACTTGAAAAAAAAATGAAACTTAAAATTTTTACTTTAATAAGTTTACTGTGTGCCCTTCAGTAACAAAATGGTGAGAGAAAGTGGCTTCCATTCAGAAAGCTTGTTGTGGTACTGATCGTGATGGGACCTGGCAGTTCCAGGAAGCGGAGGAATGCTGGACACCGAGGGAAGTCCAGCTTGAAGCAGGAGTGTCCTGAGATGAGGCTGTCCTGAGAGGTGGCCTTCCTTGTTCACACATGCTGAAGGCGTTGGGAGATGTCTGTGATGTGTACTGCTGTGTGTTGGGCTTGGATTCCTGTGCGACAACCAAATGAAATTACTTAGCCCTGCACTTGGGATAAAACCATTGTTCTGAATGAGTTAAGGATCAGCAGCAGACTGGTGATACTTGAAGCACAATAAAGCACTCAGGAAGAGCCCATCCTGAGTGCCAGGAGGAGGGACTGAGAGCTCAAGACCCAGGAAGAGGGCTTGGCAAAAAAACTGAGCAGCCAGAGAGACAGGAGCTGTGGGATCTTAAGTGTGTTGAAGGTCACAGAGAGGTCTGACTTCAAAAACATACTTCAGTCGGGCAAGGCGGTCTTGAACATATAGAACTTGCCTTTTAGCCTATTTACTTACTTGTAATTTTTAATTATTAAATGTTAAGTTTATATTACAGACTTCTTAAGATGTGCTGAATGAAAGTGTGTGTGTGCGCACGTGTGCATGTGTATACACATACACACACAACACCAAGACTTATATACTTCTTTGACCTTGCATAGAAATTATTCAAGATATCTAGGGAAAGCTTTTTTTGTAACATCTAAACATTAGTAGGTTTCCAGTTAGAATCTATTTTTTAAGTAATTTATTCACTTCTATTTCATTTGCATTGGTATTTTGCCTGCATATATGTCTGTGTGAGGTGTCAGATCTTAAGTTACAGCCAGTTGTGAGTTGCCATGTAGATGCTGGGACATGAACAACAGAAGTCAGTGCACTTAATCTCTGAGCCATCTCTCCAGCCCTAGAATGTATTTTTATTGTATTTCATTTTGTTAATATGTGATGTGACCACAAACTTAACATTTACAGCCAGGTGTGGTGGCACACGCCTTTAATCCCAGCATTTGAGAGAATCTCTGTGAGTTCAAGGCCAAGCTTGTTCAGGACAGTGAGACCCTGTCTCACAAAAAAAAAAAAAAAAAAAAAAAAAAAGCTTACATTTACCATTTTGCTGTTGGGTGTCAACAACTGTCATTACATTATTGTCCACTTCCAGAGCAATTTACAAATCCCTTAATTGAAGCTCTGTGCCCATGCGCAGCCTACCCGCAGCCATTCTCTTGGCCCTTGGGGCAGCACTGCTCAGTATATGCTCATGAACTGAGCTATCTATCTGTTGTGAGTCGTAGTCATGCAGTGGTTGGGCTCTTGTAACTAGTTTGTTCCGTTTGCTGTCATCCGCTCAAGGCTCGTCCATGTTGTGTGTTGGACTTTCCGTCTATGTTAGCACATTTTGTTACCCACTCATCTGAACCCTCACTTTCAGCCCTCTGAGACGTGCACTCTATAGATTATTTGGTGATTCTTTTAACTTCCTTTGGAATATTGTTTCCCACGGGACTGTATCATTTTCCATGGTATCTTCTCTTCTGGCACAGCCATTAGCAGTGCCACAGGGACCTAAGCTCTCCCCATCTAATGCTGTCTTCAGGTTTGCTCTGTCTTGTCCTGATCTGTACGACACTGGTCATCCTAATGAGCGTCAGGCGTCCTCACTGTAGATGTAATTCCCCTCGTGACTAATTATGCCGAGTATCTTTTCATGCTCTCTGAGGCTGTTAATAGATCATTAAGAAACATTGCTTGTGGTTACACTGACTTTAGGTTTTATTCTGACAAAACATGTCTTCACAGATTTTTTTTTCTAATGTTGTCAAGTCTTGGTTCTCCTATTTTCTTGAACAAATTCTTGATTTTGTTTTTGGCTCTAACATTTATGCAGCCAATATAAAGATACCGAGTTGTGCTCTTTTTTATATTTCATGATTTTTAAAAGCATTTTATTTATTCGTATGTGTATGCATGTGTGCCATGGTGTGTATGTGGAAGTCAAAGGACAGTCTGTAGGAGTGTGTTCTCCCTTCTACCATGTGGGTACTGAATATTAACCTCTGTCGTCAAGATTGACAGCAAGCACTATACAGCACCCTCTGTGGCCATGTCACTGCTTGACAAATCAAACTTTTGAAAATTGGTCCAGATAGATTTTTAAAGTTAAGGGGCAAGAAAATTTTAACATTCATATTATTTTGTTATATTTAACATGTTTAATAGTCCTCCTTTGGAGGCTAGAGAGATGGCTCAGTGGTTAAGAGCACTGGCTGCTCTTTCAGAGAATTTGGGTTCCCAGCACCCACACAGGGTTTACAACCGCCTGTAACTCTAGCTCCAGAGGATCTGATGCCCTCTTATGGCCTTCGTAGGCACTGTACAATGTGGTGCACATGCATGCATGCAGGCAAAACATATAAAATAAAAATAAAAAAATCTTTTTTTTTTTTCAAGACAAGGTTTCTCTATAGCTCTGGCTGTCTTGGAACTTGCTCTGTAGACCAGGCTAGCCTTGAACTTAAAAATAAATGAATCTTTAAAAAGTCCTCCTCTTCATCTTCATCCTTTCTCATATCTCAAGACAGACTCACTATATAGCCAGGTGTATCTTGAACTCATTGTTTTCTTGCCTGAACCTTTAAGTTCTTGGATTATGGGCATGTGCACCGTGCTTGGCTATTTTATTATCACTTAATACTACTCTACAAGTCTACTTGAAAGTGCTTCTGAATCTTTCACAAAGTGCTGGGTCAGCTGAAGGAGATAATGTTAAGGAATCAGACCCCCACCCAGGGAAGCTTGTTTCTGGTGACTAGCCCTCAGGGAACGTCTCTAGTGTCACTTCCATAGTCTTTTCCTCTGCTTCTGGACATTCAGAGTTGTTGAAGAAAATGTTTCATTTTGTATAACCTCATATACCAGAGACAGACCACTCCGGTTCATCTCCTCAGAGTTCTGTGAGAAGCCAGGTCTCCATGAAAGGAGTACAGAGGGCTGAGTCTCATGGCTCATTATACGGGGGTGGAACTGAGAAGAAGGTCTGCGCTTAGGTTCTCTGCCGGAGCCGGCAGTCTCGTAAGCAAGGAATTGTTTTAAAATAGAATTCCAGGTGACTTCTGCTTGAGGTTTTCTGTTCTTTAAACAGCAATATGTCTTGTCTTTTCTTAACAGTTGTTTCGGGAAGTACGAATAATGAAGATCCTGAACCATCCTAACATAGGTATGAAACCCTCCTAACGTAGGTATGAAACCCTCCTAACGTAGGTATGAAACCCTCCTAACGTAGGTATGAAACCATCCTAACGTAGGTATGAAACCATCCTAACGTAGGTATGAAACCCTCCTAACGTAGGTATGAAACCTGAACATACGATTAGTGCATGACAAAGCGTTTCCCTTCACGGACGGGCGATTGTGTACGATTTTACTGTTGATCTCCATAAGAAAGAAGAAGAGTGAAAACTCAGGGACAGTGACACCTGGTGCAGTGACACAGTCCTGTGGTGCTGGGCAGCTGTCCTCTGTGGCTGTCGCATCTCCTGCTTGCACCGCACTGCGGTACAATTGCGGTTAATGCACACAGATTCCTCTCTCCTTGTTAAGTCAGAGATTGCATGTCGTCAGCTATTAATAGAGAGTTACATATATTTTACTAATAAATATTTGGGTTTAGTGTAGTATTTTGTATTTTGAAGAAAATAAGGCATTAATTTCAATTTTATTAAATTGTTTCAGTAAGTTTTGATTTTGCCTCCCTTACAAATAAACTTATTGGCCGGGCGGTGGTGGCACACGCCTTTAATCCCAGCACTCGGGAGGCAGAGGCAGGTGGATCTCTGGGAGTTCGAGGCCAGCCTGGTCTACAAGAGCTAGTTCTGGGACGGGCACCAAAGCTACAGAGAAACCCTGTCTCGAAAAACCAAAAAAAAAAAAAAAAAAAAAAAAACAAATAAACTTATTGATCAGATATATGTTATATAAAATTAGTTGACTCTAAGTAGTAAAAAAATTACTTTTAATCTACTTTTTAAAAAATATTGTATCATGCATCTTTAAAGATTTTTCTCTGTATGTAACTATCATATGTGATCATTCGTGGTAAATAATCTCCGCTGTGAGTCTAGTTCTGTTCTTACCACAGCTGTTTTATTATCCATAAATGTAGATTTGTTTTATACCAAACATTAGCACTTCATGATAACCTAATGCTGCACCCTCTCTTTCTAAGCTCTTGTGAAAACGCCTTCTGATTTTAAGATATCTCTCTCTCTCTCCCTCTCCCTCTTCTGCCTGCCCTCCCTCCCTCCCTCCCTCTTTCTCTATTGTTGTTTAGGTTTTTGAGACAAGGTCTTTGTAATCTTGGGCTGGCCTGAAATTCACAGAACTCCACCTGCCTCTGCCTCCCAAGTACTGGGATTAAAAGCGTGCACCACCGCCCCATAAGATTTCTCTTTATTTTCTTATTCTGACTAGAAAAGGTTATGGCTTTTTCTTATCAAAAACGGTTTTAACTCATAAGTTTGCTCTAGACCACTTTGTAGTGGGGTGTAAATAGTTTCCTTGCACAGAAATAATAACTCTTGAGTGGCTTTTTTTGTTTTAAAGTTAGAATTATTCCATTTAGCGACTATTCTGATATTCTTCTTAGAGTTGCCTAAAGTGTTCAGAAATAACAACCATTTTATGCTGTTAGCTATAGAGTTGTATGTAGTAAGTCTTTTTCTGTCCCATCAGCCAGATCCCAAGTAATGACATGAAGACTTCTTATTAATTATGAAGGTTTGACCTATAGCTTAGGCTTGTTCCTAACTAACTCTTATAACTTAAATTAACCTGTTTATATTAATTCTATCATGTGGCATTACCTTTCTTCTATCTTGTACCTCCTGTTTCCTCTCTGTGTCTTCTTCCCAGAGTCCTCTCTGTTCCCTGCAAGTCCCACCTAACCTCTTTCTGCCTAACTATTGGCATTTAACTCTTTATTAAACCAATCAGAAGGCACCTTGGCAAAGACACATCTTGACAGTGTAAATAAGTATTCCACAACAGTTATGTTTCTCCTTTTTTCAGTGAAACTGTTTGAAGTTATTGAAACAGAGAAGACGCTCTACCTAGTCATGGAGTACGCGAGTGGGGGTAAGAGAGAGTGGGCTCTTGGTCCATGGAATTCATGGTGCTTGGCGGCTCAGGATAACATTTATGCCTTCATCGTATTTGTAATCTATAGTTTTATTAACAGATCTTTAATTACCTATTAATGAAAGTTCAGTGTTTACTTCCAAGACCTGATGAGTCTACAGTATAAATAACTTTTGGCTCATTTAAAAATTACTTAGGGACTTTTAAAAATTGCTTTGCCATCTTTTGAATGTTTTAATTTGCTGATTTAAATATTAAAATAACATATTTGATTTGTAGCGCAGGAAATCCCAAGTGCAGAATGTATTTAATAAAATGTATAGTGAAAGCTTACTCTACATCAGATATTTATCTAACTGGGTGCTCACATATGACAACTCTTCAGCCAGGATATTCCCTAAGTGTTTGGATTTAAGTAACTGTTGATCTGTGTGTTCTGTGAACTAGGGTTGAGTTGATGGAAGGTGCAGGCCCCATGTGTAGTATAGAATACAGCATATACTTTGTCTCAGGGTCACAAGGGGACTGGATTGTTTTTTTTTTTTTTATTTTGTGTTGATTAAATAATAGAAAATCACTTTTATCTCCTTCACTTTCTCTTAAATGAGAGACACTTGATTCAAAATAACGACTCCATTAGGACTTCTTAGATTACATCTTATGGTGTTACATCATTGAAAAAGTAAAAGCAATACTTAAAGGACATGCTTTAAAAGCACAAAGAACTTAAGCAATTGAAAAATAAAGGGACTGGAATTATTTTATGGATTTATTAGGTGTTTACTAATTGATAGGAAAACATTACGTTGACCGTAGTATAAAGCCTCTCCATTAGTGAAGGCCACTGGTGTTTATGGCAATGCAGGTCTTATGTAAACTGGAATAAGGACTTGTTTTGTGTTTGGCATCTAGCAACACATTTTTACATGGCTTTTCAGATTTCTAAACTTTTTATTTTAAATACCAAACATGTGTAATTGCTTTTAAGTTGTTTTTGCCAATTAAATGTTTTAGTAAATTTGCTTTCTTCAAAACGTTTTTGTTTTGTTTTGCTTTTTTGCCCTGAAAATATTTCAATGTAGGATTTTGTTTATTTCCTGATTTTTTTCCCCTTTGTCTTTGGTATGCTGGAGACTGAGCATGGGGCCCCATGCTGGGCAAATGCTCAGCCATAGAGCTGCATCCCAGCCCATCAGTGTAGATTTCTGGCATGCTGGAAAACCATATGGATTTGCATAAAATGCAGATCTGTAGTAAAACTTGTAAGTGCTCCATAATGACTTGTTTTTCTGTCCTTTAGTTATATTTCCATACAAATCCATCCTGTCAGGATAGGGGCCCTGATTGTTACTTTTAGTTCAGTACAACTCGTTTATTTTGTTGGTTTGATTTTCTACATAGCAGTGATCTAAAATTTAGAGAAAGGAATTAGGCATGCTTTGATACAAGAAATGATCAGCCTCTAAAGGCCAGTGGGGGCCTTTCTGCTTTTATAAAGGCCCACACCACAACCTTGCATGTATGAGCTGACTCAACGGTTGATAACAAGTACAGTCAACTCTCCACTGGTGCTGAGGGAAGGGTGCGAAGTCCCGAGGGGCAGTGTGGACTAGTGTAGAAGAGATAGGTTCCATATTTATGTGTTGGGGGTGGGCAGAGACAGTGTCGTAGCTAGAGTGTCTATTGCCATGAAAAGACACCATGACCACAGCAACGCCTATAAAGGAAAATGTTTAATTGGGGTGCCTTACAGTTCAGAGGTTCAGTCCATTATCATCTGGGTGGGACATGATGGCGTGCAGGCTGTCACGGTGCTGAGTCCTACATCTTGATCTGCAGGCAACAGGAAGTGAAGACTGTCACACTAGACTTGGCTTGAGCATAGGAGCCCTCAGAACCCACCCCAGTGACACATTTCTTCCAGCAAGGCCACACCTAATAATGCCACTTCCTATGGGTCAAGCATTCAAACACATGAGTCATTGGGGGCCATACCTGTTCAAACCACCACACACAGAGAGAATGAAAACCAGCCCAAATCTGTTTTCTTTGAGTCATACAAAGCAATGCCTCTACTAATAACAATAATCATGGTTCTTTGGCAGTGCTTCTAAAATCTTTTTTTTTTTTTTTTTGACATTTTAAATCTATCACTGGCAAGGCAAGTCGGGGAAATAAAACGTTGGATTTTCCCTCTGAAATCTCCGTATAGTTGAGATTGACTGTGATACACACACTGCTGACTATCTGAGTTGGATGCTGTCCCCTTGCAGGGATCAGTCAGGGACTCCGACGAATGACAGTGAGGATTAGAAAGCCACTCTGTGGTTTTTTGAATTGAAAGTAGCCTGTTAAAATTGGTGTTGGGGCTCCTCTAACAGAATTTATTCTGCCTTTGTTTAACAAATAATACTTATAAATGCTTATAGGGTGATTTTCTAGGTCCTGAGGATGTGCAGGTGAATGAAGATAGAGTCAGCCCTCGAGCTTACATTGTAATTGGTGGAGCACAGCATTGCCAATTGAGACTTAGTATCCCTGTGTGAGCTTCCTGGGCACAAGTTAGAGGAGAACCAGATGTTTGACATTTGAACGCTTATGTTTACCTTTCCCAGGCTAACCTCATGTGTCTAGAGTTAACGTTTTGATAGGTTAACTGGGATTAGCAGCTGTTACCACATACCCAGAAGCACCTACTCTAATGAGCCAACTACTGCATCAGTTCATCTCCTGTTCTCATCCCATTCCTGCTTTCTTCATGAAGTACCCATGTTTGGTATTGTTGACGTGTTAGTTTCATCAACATACATCCATTACATATTTGATTTTTAATATTTTACTTATATCCTGGGGCTAATTTGCATATATGTCATATATCTGTGTACTTAAATACAAGTGTCCTTTATTGAGTACTGTATGCCACTGTGCCAAGTATATGCATTGTTTCAGGTATCCTTCACAACAACCTAGGTAGACTCTGGTAGAAGGTTACAAAGTCCTGCTAATGTCCCCTAGCACTAAGTACCCACTAAGTACAGGCTCCGTAGGATACATACTCGTGGTCAGATTTTGAAGCCTGAAACTGTATATAGTGTAGTATTCGTGCTGTGTAAGCTTTGACGCCATCCTGTGAGTTCTTGCTCTACACGTTTATCTGTGTCGTAGCAGCCAATAAGGACAAAGAAAAAGTTTGTCCTTTACATTGAGGGAATAGTTCAAGATTTTAACTTAATGTTAATTGTCTAAACTATTGTCAACTAGGAAAAATTCTAAATCTTATGTAGAAATATAGATACTTATGTTCAATAGAAAATGTCAGCACCGTCTACTTTGTTAATGAGCTCAGCACACATTTGCTGCATGCCCACCCTGTGTTCTGTCGTGGAGAGGAAGGTGCATCTGGGACAGCAGAGTGCAAACAAGGGTGACGGGATTCTGTGTTGCTTGTGGTTAGCTGCCAGGGTATGTGAGGACATGTGATAGGCCTAATCGGCATATAGGACAGAGAAGAATGATGGAGTTGGACCAGACTGTGGAGTGGAACTTAAGAGAAAGCATGTGAGTACTTTGTAGCTGAGGCCACAATGGCAGCGCCATGTGTGACATTGGCCTGCCCTGTGGCTTCCCTTCACTAGAACGGGTAATAAAGAGTTGACTGTATTTCATGTAACTTGTGGAGAACGCATTTTCTTGGTTATTTTTTTAAGAGTTTTTGTAGATCATAAATTGCTACAGTTCTCAGTTCCACACATAATTTTTTTCCTGTGCCTGTGTTAGTTTGTGACTTGTATAAACATAACAGAAAATGGTAGACAAAGTGGTTCTTGAAAACTGAGGCCAAAACTTGGCATTGCGTATATTGTTAACCAAAATCAATGTGTATTTATTGCCTGCTTTACCTTTCTGATTCAGGTGAAGTGTTTGATTACTTAGTTGCCCACGGAAGGATGAAAGAAAAAGAGGCACGTGCAAAATTTAGGCAGGTATGGAAAGTGGTTTTCAACTTTGTTTTGCTGATGTTTTTAGTGGTGTGCAATGGGCAGTATCACAAACAGCTTTGAGAGTACATGGATTTTTCAAAAGAAAAATTCTCCTTTCTTACACTTTTTAAGAATGGAAAATTCCTAGGAAAGAAACCCATTTCCCCTGAATTTTGCTTTAAAATAGTAGTTGCAGATGGTTATTTTGAGATGGCCATGAATGGTAACATTTCATAAGTTAGACTCAGTGTTTGAATCTGAAAACCTTAGGCCAGATGACTGAGACAAAGAAGTAAATACCCAATCCTCTGATATGGCTAGAGATTATTATCAAGTCCTGTTTTCTTTGTGTGTGTATTGCATATATGTAAAGAAGTTATTTTTTCTTTTATAACTAAATATATATTGGTTTTAAAAATTCATTTCCGGCTTAAGGAGTGTGGTTAGTTTTACTTAGCTTCATATGTGAGGAAAATGCACGTGTGGTGGAGACACGGTTCCATCTTGGCACCAGTGTCGCGACCTGGAGGAAGGACAGAGTGAGAGAAGGTGGTTTTTAAAAGAATAAAACACATTTAGAATTTTACTTTTAATTTTTTACAGCTGCATTATGTTTAGTTTTATTTTTACACAGTTTATTCAAAAACACTTGCATATTAAAAAAAATGCATACTAAAATTAACTAGACCATAAGTTTATACATCTCAGCGAACTTCTATACAGTTAGAGGGACCATTCAGAGCAAAAACTGTGGTGCTTCACATTGGATTTTTATACGTTCGCTGTTGGATATATTTTATGTACTTACCCTCCACCAAAAATAAAAATGCTGCTGAGTGTTTATAGCCAGTGTATGTACGTGTGTATACACACACACACACACACACACACACACTGGCTAGATCCCAAATATGAGGAAGAACATGGGAGATTTTCTTAGATTGTATGACCTCACCTAATTTTATATATTCTGAGTCCATTCATTTTACTGCAAATTTTGTCATTTTTTTTACATTTTTCTTTAAAGCTGAATAGTACTCCATTCTTATGTATACCAGGCTTTCATTAACTATTCATCTGTTGTTGGACAACTAGGCTGAAAAAATATACTTTATAAATTACTATATAAATGAGTAGCAAATTGTGAATTATCCATAAAATATACTGAAGTAAGGCTGCAGTAGTGTGTTATATTCTAGACTTGCCCTTAGGGAAGTAAGAATTTTTATTTTAAGGTAATTTCGGTCCTCATCTGTGATCATTACACTGATTCTGCATTTAAAAACATTTTGTAAATTGGGCAGTGGTGATGCCTGCCTTCAATCCCAACACTCAGGAGGCAGAGGCAGGCAGATCTCTGTGAGTTTGAGGCCAGCCTGGTCTACAGAGCTAGTTCAAAGACAGCCAGGGCTGTTTAAAAAAAAAAAAAAAAAAACCGTGCCTTAAAAAAACCCAAACCAAACCGTTCTGTAATCAGTCTGTTGAGCAATGCAAGTGTCCATGAGGTCTTCCTCTAGGATAGCTTTCCATGGAGGGCAGTTCTTTAACCAGAGAGGCCCTTGCCGCCAGTGGACCTGCTTCACTTTGTGGCCTGACCTTTCAAAATGATTGTGTGGTGGCTTTGTCCCCTATGTCTCTATTGTTCCGGTAGATCCCTACAGTTAGTTGCTCATAAGACTGGGTGGGAGGCTATGAAGTGGCTGAGGGAGCAAAGGCATTTGCCACCAAGCCGGACAGCCTGAGTTCAGTGCCCAGGAACCATATGGAGGGAGGGCAGGGCAGGACTCACTCCTGAAAGTTGTCCTCTCACCTGGGCGCACATGCCGTGCTTGGGAGCAGTGCACAGGGAAGGCAGTGGTCCAGAGCAGTTGATGTGAAACTCCTCCCTGCTGCAGGAGAAGGGCTGTTGCTCTGCTCAGTAAGTTTTGCTTCCTTGCCTTTAAAAAGCAAAGTAAACAGTGGCTATGGAAACAACTGGTAATGGGGAAAGCAACATTAAGAGCCTGGGCTGTGCTGAGCCTCTTCCCATTACATTCTTTCCTATCCTGGGGTTGGAATTTCTTGCTATCTGGTCAAGCACTCTGGTTATCTCCTTCCTTGTCAGTCTTTGTTAGTAGCAGATGAGTAAGAAAATTCCAGTTGTTACTGCATGTTCCCCTTGAGATCCTTGTGTATATTTTAAAGATGATCCTCATTTATCCTTTTTCTTTTTAGCCTGCTGGTTTTACTTGTCTTCTAATGTAGTGGGAGCTGCGGGCTGTGTTCCTGCCACCCCAGCTCCTGGTTGCCTGGCTAGCTTATGCCCTGAAATAACAACACACAAACTGTATTCTTTTAAACACTGTTTGGCCCATTATATCTAGCCTCTTCTCGGCTAACTCTCGCACCTGGACTAGCCCATTTCTAATAATGTGTGTAGCACCCCAAAGTACGCTTACCGGGAAGATTCTAGCCTACGTCCATCCTGGGTCGGAGCTTCATCACATCTGCCCTGGAGAGCAGAAGCATGGCATCTGTCTCTTGAGAGGAGCTGCCCTGCATCTGAGCTCACTTCCTCTTCCTCCCAGCATTCTGTTCTGTTTACTCCCCCCACCTATGTTCTAACCTATGAGGGCCAAGCAGTTTCTTTTTTAATTAACCAATGACCTTCCTCCATCATTGACCTTCCTCCTTCCTCCATCCACGTTGGGTGCTATCCTTTGTGTTGTAAGAGCAGTCGACCATTGTGGTCAATGGGAGCAGGACAGAGTGTAGGATTAGATCTTTAGCCCCAGTCCCCCCCAAAAAATGTGTATTTACTTTTATTTATGATTTTTTATATTAACATTGAAAAAATGAACTACATAACAAGGTTATATAGATTCATGCCCTTGATTCTGCTATTTGGTATGCTAAAAACAATACACAGTTTAAGACCATTTTAGCCACTATTGCCAGCACAATGCCTCTACATTCCATAAGCTGTGAGGGTGTGCAAACACATGTATGCACAAACATGCACATGCACACATACACACACACACACACACACACACACACCATAGTATTAGGGATGGGGAAGTGTGCTTTCTGCTCTTCCAGAGGACCTGGTTCAATTCCCAGCACCCACATGGTAGCTCAAAACCATCTGAATCTCCAGTTCCAGAGGTCATATGCCTTTTTTCTGGCCTCTGTGAGCATTACACACTTGCGTCATGTTGACATAAATGTAGCAAAACACCTATCTACATACAATGAAAATAAGTCTTATGTTCAAAATTATAGTATTGATCCCAAGGTCAAGCCTACTACTGAGAGAATAGGAATTCCTGACCCATGTATGTCATAGCAAAGCTACCCCCAGCAACACATGTGGAGCCTGAAGGTCAGCACATACCTGCTTGTAAATCCTGTTCTCAAGGTCCACATGGAAGGCTCATAGAGAAGTCTCTGCGTCCTGCTCCTGGGATGTTCTCAAGTGGCAGTCTGCTATAGGCCAGCGTGATGAAACGTGGGCTTCAGGGTGGAGACTCACGTGGTGAGGCAGAAGCCCAAACAACTTTCTTGTCAGACATGGTGTCTTGCTAGGGAAGTGTGGTGGCACCTTAAATGCCCCTCTTGAACACCAGCTCAGAGGCCATTTTCTGTGGAGAATATGTGCTTCATGCAGCATTCTCTTATGTTAGCTTCTGCTGTTAAAGCTTTGAGCTGAGGACAATTCTTATTGCAGAAATGTCTGTGAACTACTTGCATAAAGACTGTCCTATCACGTGTGAGCCCATGGCCTCTGGTCACACTTGGTAACCAAATCACTGTAGCACACCTTCACTGTGTCGTACAGGATGTGACCTGTAAGGACAGCAGTGTTACCGGCATAGAGAAGTAGCCTGGTACCCTGAACACTGTTACCTCTGTAGTGTATCCAGTAAAACAGCATGCAAATCGATCCTGCGACCAACAGGCTTAACTGAGTGAAAATCGAGTCTTAGAACTTTGAAGCGGGCTGCTTCAGAATCTTACTAATGTTTATTGTTGTTCTGCTGTACGTGGGGACTCATACTGAAGATGCTCAAGGCATTGTCAGCCTGCCCCAGACATTTGGTGACCGCAGTATTTGCTCAGTATGGAATCCAGGGACTTTCACCAATCTGTCTCTCAAAGCCTGATTCCATCAGCATTATGAGTATATCATATTCCCTCACCATTAACCTATCTCACCCCTTTACCCCCACTCTCTCTTACCAAAAATCTCAACTGTTCCTGTCCTTCAAGGACACCCTCCACCAAAGGCATGTCCTGGAAGCATTTCTGTGAACATCATTCGTTTTCATGACCCCTCACTTCTTTGTACCCCTGCTTCTGAGAGTCTCCCTTGAATTATGTTACTCACTTTCAGCCCCGTAAGGGTGGTGCTCATGTAATGTTCATGTCTGTACTCCCCCTAGGCAAAGGCACATAGCAGGTACTCAATAAACTGACTTGAATCAAATTAATTTAATTGAATTATTTACTCATGTGTGTTGGTGGTTTTGGTTTTTTTCAAATTCATGTCTTGTCTCTGAACCATTTTAACATACATTTGGATGATTTCCTAGCACTGAAATGCCACTTTCTCTCAGCATGGAATTCCTTTTCCCTCATTTCTGTTAGCACAGCCATACTCCCTCCTCCATTAGACTTCCGGGAGTCTCGTTTCTGTCTGCATTTGTGAGCAGCTAACTCACATCCATACTGGAAGCACCTTTAACCGACCCCACCGCTCTGCATTAAAATGACCAGCCTTTTAGGTTCCAGATAGAATTACACATACAAGTTAGCTCTTTGCCAGCTGTGAGTTCTCTCTTTTAAAGACTTGTCACAGAAAAGCTATAATCTGTTTCTTTTTTGTAGTCAAGGCCTTTACACTGTCAGACATTTCCCTCTCTGGCCCTTATCCCAGAGTCCTATACACTGGCTCTGGCTGCAGAATGTATAAGCAGTGCACAGTAATTTGCCTAGCTGAATTAAGGGCAAATGTAAGATTGACTTGTATCTTATTTTTTTTTCTTTTGAGAGTTAGTTTTTTCCTATTTATGTACATTTGAGCAGAAAATATGAGATATTGTAAATACTTCACTAATTAGTTCTTGATAAATTAAGGAAATATGCCTTGAACAAATGTGATATATTTCCCAAATATTCTTTGCGTTAGCTCCACCCAGCACCTTGAATGCTAGTTTACATGGGCCAAAGCCTTCTTTCAACACTGAAGTGAACCCTTCTTCTAAATTACAAATTACATACTTTGGCTCATGTAAACAGAAAAATTTGATGAGTATAGAGAATTTCCATGAACGTTGACCAAAAGAAATTAGAGTATGTTTCCACAAGAGAATATTACTTCCCACATTTAAAACATTCATCTCTTTAATAAGCATAGTTTTCTAAATTAATCATGAAATTGCTATTATTTTTAAATCAAAGTTAGTATTTTATCAAATTGAAATAATAATTTTGAAAATCAGATATTTAACCATAAAATAATTTTGACTTTTTATCCAAATATTTATTTCAGATTGTATCTGCTGTACAGTACTGTCATCAAAAATGCATTGTTCACCGTGATCTTAAGGTAAGCTGCTGCTTTTAAAATTAAAATCTTAATTATGAAAGTACGTAATAAGAAGAGGGCTGGGGACTGGGGAGATGGCTCCATAAATAAGACCACTTGCTTTGCAAACATGAGGACCTGTTTTCAAATCCCCAGCACTTAATAAAAACCTGGTAGGGCTGTGCATGCCTATAACTCCAGCATTTGGAGGCAGAGCCTGGCAGGTCCTGGGAGCTCACTGGCCAGCCTAGGTGAAACCGCCAGTGTCAGATGCAGCGACACTGGGGTCTTCCTCTGGACTCCATCCATATCGCCACACACACTTAAAATTTGTCATAGTAAATTAGGGCCACCTCTTTCAGTTACCCAGTATTTCAAGCACAGGATGAGGTGGTTTTATAGATGTGACATCATAGCTTATGAAAGACACTGTGTTCACCAAGCACATGAAAACATGGGCATGACTTTGTCTAATGTCAAAGTTAGAGGACTTGATTGATTATTAACTAACGTATTTGAAATAGATAAATACAGAATTCTATCTGCCGGGGTCCAGCCTTAGCTCGGGTCGAGTACTGAGGCAGGGAAGGGATGTCAGCGTAAGGAAAACTTTTGACCACCAAGTAGATTGCACTCGAGTGGCCCTGAATAGCGCAGGCCATCTTTATTTATACTTAAACAGAGTTTTTCATACCAAGCTTACATGAACAGCTTTATTATTGGCTTTTATTTTTGACTTTAAGAAATACATCACATTTTAAGGACTAATCAGGATCATTACGAAGTCCCCCATTGTTCCCCTTTATGCTTTCCCAATACACCTTCCCACCCCCTGCATAGCCTTATTCCAGACATAGAGTTCAGCATTTGTGCAGGCTTAACTAAATATCGAGCCAGGTAATCCTGCTCTTGCAGCACTGATGTCAGCTGGAAGCTACCTGAAGTTACAAAGTTAAAAGTAATAGACATGGGCACAATGCTTTAAGAACAACAATATTCAAACCCAGACAATTCTTTCATGTCTGCAAGATATATATTTTTTTTTTTGAAAAAAAATTTTCCGCCTCCTCCCCACCTCCCATTTCCCTCCCCCTCCTCCCGCCCCTCTCCCCCTCCCCCCACTCCTCTTCTCCTCCCTCTCCAGCCCCAAGAGCAGTCAGGGTTCCCTGCCCTGTGGAAAGTCCAAGGTCCTCCCCACTCTATCCAGGTCTAGGAAGGTGAACATCCAAACTGTCTAGGCTCCCACAAAGCCAGAACATGAAGTAGGATCAAAACCCCATGCCATTGTCCTTGGCCTCTCATCAGCTCTCATTGTCCGCCATGTTCAGAGAGTCCGGTTTTATCCCATGCTTTTTCAGTCACAGTCCAGTTGGCCTTGGTGAGCTCCCAATAGATCAGACCCACTGTCTCAGTGGGTGGGTGCACCCCTCATGGTCCTGCCTTCCTTGCTCATGTTCTCCCTCCTTCTGCTCCTCGTTAGGACCTTGGGAGCTCAGTCCAGTGCTCCAGTGTGGGTCTCTGTCTCTATCTCCATCCATCGCTAGATGAAGGTTCTATGGTGATATGCAAGATATTCATCAGTATGGCTATAGGATAGGGTCATTTCAGGTTCCCTATCCTCAGCTGCCCAAGGAAATAACTGGGGACATTGCCCTGGCACCTGGTAGCCACTCCAGGTTCAAGTCTCTTGCCAACCCTTAGGTGGCTCCCTTAACTAAGATGTGTGCTTCCCTGCTCACCTATCCAACCTTCCTTTATCTCCAATCATCCCGTTTCCCCAAGTTCCCCCCCATCCTCTCCTTTACACTTTTTTCTCCCCATCTCCCCTTACCCCCATCCCACCCCACCCCCAAGATTCCAATTTTTTTGCCCGGCAATCTTGTCTACTTCCCATAGCCAGGAGGATAACTATATGTTTTTCCTTGGGCTCATGTACTCACTCATAATTGGTTTCTAGCCGTGGATAGGGGCCACTGAGTCTATAATTTGTGATCCTAAAGATGCAAGATATATTTTTATACAGTTTCCTTTCCTACGAGAGGGTTCCATGTCTCCATCTCTCTGTAAGAGGCAGACTTTGACAAAGCATTCTTTCCCTTTTCTTTATACCATACTTCTCCCACCAATATGAGCTCCTTTTTATGGTAAAGATGGATCTACCCATCCCATATTTTACATAGCGTTATTCCCATCAGAATACACTAGATCTTATCATTGATTCTATATGATTACTATCCAAGGAACTTTATTTCAACAGTTGACAGTTTGTGTATTTCTGAGGCTTTTCCCTGTTCTGTGTCCGCATGCCTTACTCCTGTCCAGAACTGTGAGACACGTTTGATGCTCCAAGTGCTGTTTTCTCATATGTACCTAAGTGTCTCTGTTGAGTCAAAAAAGTTCCCAGGATCAGGAGTTGGAGTTATTAAGTCCAGATAAGAGATTTCAGAGACATTAACCCCCTATTGAATCTTAGAGGGAAATATTCGAGAAAGACCAGAATTTCCATGTGTATCTGATAAAGTAAAACTGCAATCGCCCAAAGGATCACCAAGATAATGAGAGAGAAAGGAGCCTGCAAGCTGCACAAACTTTGCATATTCCTAAGCTGTCCCATGAGAGCCCATTTCCACAGATGCCTTGCCCCACGGAAGCCCATTGGACAGGTAGTCCTATGCTGATCTGAGACTAGGAGTTCCTGACATCTGTCCTCACCTGAAAATTGTTGTAAGAGGCTGCTAGTGTGTTCCCGGCTGCCCTCTGCTTGTTTGTTTCCTGGCCGCCCAGACTCCCGAAATAACCATACAGAAACTGTATTAATTAAATCACCACTTGGCCAGTTTACTTAACTAGCTAGCTCTTACATCTAGAATTAACCCATCTCCAGTATTTTATATTTTACCACAAGGCTCGTGGCCTACGGGCAAGGTTCCAGCGTGTCTGTCTCCCATGGTGGCTCCATGACTTCTCCTTGACTCTGCCTCCTTTCTCCCAGCATTCAGTTTAGTTTAACCCACCTAGCTTTACTCTACCTGATCACAGGCCTAAGACAGTTTCTTTATTAACCAATGATATTCACAGCCTACAGAGGGGAATCCCATATCAGAAAATGTTCAGGGTCCCATCTAGACAGAAGTAATGTCAAAGTTCAAGGCACAAATACTATGTTCACCACATGGAAGAACTAGGGTTCTGTCTCAGCACCAAAGTTCGAAATGAGGTTTCTAATGTATTTATGTGTAGGTTAGCTTTCTGTCAACATAACGCAAACTATAGTCTTTTGGGAAGAGGGACCCTCAGTTGAGACAATATCTTCATCAGGATGGCTTGTACGTAAACCTCTGGGGCACTTTCTTGATGAATGATTGATGTGGAAGGCCCAAGCTCACTGTGGGCAGTACCACTCCTGGCCAGGTGGTCCTGGGTTCTATAAAAAAAAAAAGCAGACAAAGTGAGCAGCACCCTCCCTGCTCTCTCCTGTAGATCCTGTCTCCAGGTTTCTGATGTGAGTTCCTACGCTGACTTCCCTTAGTGGACTGTGACTGGGGACGTGGAAGCTAAATAAACCCTTTCCTCTCACAGTTGTTCTTGTTGTGGTGTTGATCACAGCAATAGAAAGTAAATGTTTGAGATGCAGATAAACTAGTATAGTTTGGGATAAAGTGTGTGGCAGAAATGGTATGGTCAGACAGCCTTAAAAGGCTTGGGCTCAAGTAGTGTTTCTGCATTTCTTCCCCTCCTCTTCCTTTCCTTCTTCCTCTTCCTTCTCCCCACCTTCCTCCTCCCCCTCCTCTTCTCTTCTTCTTCCTCATCCTCCTCTAACTCCCATCTCTTCTTCATTCTCCCACATCTTATTTCTACTTTCCTTTTTTAACATTTCCCATTCCTGGCATCAAACCTGGGTTCTGTTTAAATACATTGCCTTACATAGTGGTTATTGGTTCTGTTCTTCTGATCTGTTTACTGCTCCAAATGTTTCCGTATCAGTTCTTTTCTCCAGAGTTTTAGAGGAAAATATTTCTACAAAGAAAAAGGGTGTGTAGTTATGCTGTATTTTTTTTGATTCATAGTTTAAACTTTATTTTTATATTGAGGTAAAAATCATGTTCAGCAACCATGTGTCCAGTCCAGTCCAGTGGAGAGAGGGTCCCATATGTCCCAGGACTGTATCCTCAGCACTGTGTGCTGGTGTCTCTGGAGGCAGCGGGTTACTTAGATTGCCATCTAGACTATTGTGGAGAAAGTGTTCTGGAAAGTCTACCTTAGTACAGATGGCCAAGGAAACTTAAACCCTTATAGCAGAAAGGCATGTTGTTGTTGCTGCTGCTGCTCAGTCCATAAATGATGATTTAATGTAACTCTTCCAGATTCATTCATTTTCATAATATCTGTGTCCACTTTTATTTATTAACAAGTTGGTTGGTTTTTGTCTTGTTTTCTTGTAGGGAATGAGGGGTTTGGGTTTTATTATTTTGAAACACGGTCCCACCACACAGCTATCCCAGGCTGACCTACCTCAGTTTCCCCATGATGAGATTATAGGCTTATACATGGCCTTGGCCAGTGTCCCCACAGGTGTGACTCTGACTATGAAGTTGACAATTAATACTAGCCACCATTGTTGTAGTTACACTTTTCACAACATTGAGATAAGCTAGAATACCACAAGCTGGGTAGGAGGGCCTTGGAGAAGGGAGAGACGGGTGTCAGGCACCCCAGTGAAGCACCAGTCCTCTGATTTTCATCTTGGTCAAATTTTACTCCTTTTTGGACTTTGATCAAGCAACCTACATATCAGCCCGTAACTTTATTAGTCTATTTATCCATCAATTAAAAATGGAATTTACATGAAACATGCACCAAAAAGCAAGTCTTCATTAAATTGTTTGCATTTATAGAAGTTTCCATTGGGTGGTTGTTTTAGAATTTTAGGAAAAGTCTCTCAATCATGGGAGCAGAGTCCTTGCTTCCTCCAGAACATGACTCTCGACAGGAGTCTGCATTTAGAACAGCAAACGCTGCTGAAAATAAAGCCCGTGGAAGCCCAATTGTCCACTTGTTTTCTTTTACTAAGCACTGCTTTGTTGAGGAAGTGCTCTATAGGAAAAGACAGGGGACGGACTGAAGGAGCCACAGACCCAACATACCCTGGAGCCTGCCATCAACTGCTTGTTCAGATGGTGCTCCTCTGGCTAATCTTGGCTTAAGTCTGAGGCAAAGTGGAATTTCAGTGTGTATTCTTTAGAATTGGTAGGTCCTGTTAAGGTACAGTTCCAAGATGCCTCTTACCATGAAGTTAAAAACCTTTAAAATAAACTGTGGGGGTGGTGTTTAAAATAACCTTTCTGAATAGTCCTATGTGCTTTCTTTTTCAAGTGTTAAAATCCAGTCTTGCACAGATGTCGCTTGGACAGCTGTGCACTGCAGAACTGGATGTTAGTCTTAAATGAGAGGCAGGCACTAGCAGACTTAGCATCTGAGAGAAGTGCAGCGGACATCTTTATTTTGTGTACACTTTTTACATTGTCCTTTTTATTATTTTCCTCTTAGGCTGAAAACCTTCTCCTTGATGCTGATATGAATATTAAAATTGCTGACTTTGGTTTTAGCAATGAATTCACAGTGGGGAACAAATTGGACACTTTCTGTGGAAGCCCGCCTTACGCTGCCCCCGAGCTTTTCCAAGGCAAGAAGTATGATGGGCCAGAAGTGGATGTGTGGAGTCTGGGCGTCATTCTCTACACGCTGGTCAGTGGCTCCCTGCCCTTTGATGGCCAGAACCTAAAGGTACCTGCTGTTTGGTGCTGATGCCCTTCTCCCCAGGAGCTGTAATGCCAACTGCTACTTACAAACGCTTTCCTTCTTTGTCCAAGGAACTTCGTGAGCGAGTCCTCAGGGGGAAATACCGCATTCCCTTCTACATGTCCACAGACTGCGAGAATCTCCTGAAGAAACTGTTAGTGCTGAATCCCATAAAGAGGGGCAGTTTGGAGGTGAGTGTGCTGTGTGTTCCAGGTGCATGGTCAGTACACAGCATAGACGCTGCAGGTGCAGTTCCCAGTGTTTGCCCAGCATCTAATTTGCCTTTTCAGCATCAGGAAGTAATGTTCTTTATTGAAAACCCACAGTAGGTCTCTCCAAAGGCTTATTTCTTCTTCGTTCTTTGGTGAGTTATTATAACGGACACAGTGGAGGCAAAGTTGACTCCCTCAGCCCCCAAGTCAGGGTTTCTCTGTATACTCCTGGCTGTGGGCTCACCTTATAGATCTTGCCTCGAATTCAGAGATCCACCTGCCTCTGCCTCCTGAATGCTGGGATTAAAGGCGAGCGCCACCACCAAAGTTGACTTTTGAAGGGGATAAACCTAGCCTGTGTCAGAAACTACGTGGTCCAAAACAAAAACCTTTATGTTAAGACTGACCAGATCTTTGAAGGTTGAAAATGATTGTGGAAATTCTAAACCAATTAACTCTTCATCTGGAATCACGTGAAGCCAAAATCTGCAATAGGAGCTTCTCGTCAGTACTGAGAATTTACAGACATGGGCAGAGTATACTGAAGCAGGTGCTTTTCCTTTAGACACTGCTGTTGCCCACACGCATTCCGTACACACTATCTTCATGTCCTAACTGTTACAGAACCAGCAGAGGTCCTAGTAACCAAGATGACAAGTCGCTTTCCCTTCTTACGCTGTAACTGGGATAACTGATGGTCATTTTTCCCTTCTGGGTCTTCTTTGGTTTTTAAAGACTATGTGTTGAAAGTGTTTGCTTTCATGTATGTGAATTACATACATGCAGTGCCCTGAGATGCCAGAAGATGGGGGTAAATCCCCTGGAACTAGAGTCACAGGTGATTGTGAGCTGCCATGTAGGCCTGGGAACCAACCTGGGAAAATGTTTTTACTCTCCCAGCCGCCCCTCTGGCCCCTTCACATCTGTCTTTAGGAATATTTTGGCCTAGAGTTTGAAAGATTCAGTACTCATTCCTCACTTGAACTTTTAAAGTCTTTCTTCCTGCGTGGGAAGGACAGGGAGCGCAGTGAAGCTCCTGCTCAGTGCTCTGTTTAACCGGGGGCTTTCTGCACACACCATGAGGTGCAGTGGAGGTGCAGCCCTGGGAAGCCAGCCCTGCTCACAGTGCTCAGCTCAACTTGGGCATCCTCATTCTTTTCCACACATACTTTTTCTAAAAGACATAGTATGTTTTGGTGGAAATTGAAGACTTGGGAAACTAAGTGCTTTGAAGAAGCAGATCAATTGGTATTTTTTACTGCATTGTTTTTTCAGGTGTGATTAGTTCTTAGCTCAATTTTTTTGTGACTTTTCCTTTGGGGGTGAAATGACATGTTAATACTGATGTCTCTTACTGTTTTTCTCAGCTTACTTCCACCCATTCATAGAAAGTGTGTGTTGACTCAGAATGGAAAACCACTGACTTGTCAGTTCTGAGGGTCTAGAACTAGCTCTGGGGTCCACTTTTTTCTTTTAAGATTTCCTTAAATTGTATCTATGTATGTGGGTGTGTAACTGAGTGCTCGTGCTGGGGGTGTCTGTGGGATCCACTCCTCCAGGAACTCCCTTCACTCCCAGAGCTGAGACAGCAGTTCACATGAAGGCAGACTAGAGAGAATGCAGACAGTCGTCTGGGGAGACCAGAGCTTACAACCTTCTGTGGGCTGCTAATAAAAGTGAATGTGCTTCTCTCAAAGACGACTACTTACTGATTTCAGATTTGGCCAGAATAGTTATCCAAATGGTTTACTCTTTGATCCTTAACATTACGAGGCTGCAAGTTGTGCAGACCTCATGATATAGGTTTATAAGCCCAGCTTCTGTGGAAGAGTTGAGGATCAAAGCCAGACTCAGCAACTGAGCCCCTGCAGCTCAATGGGAGAGCCTGTGCCTGGCACACACAGGGCCATAGTGCAAGCCAGTGAACCCCTGAGTGTTAAAACACTGGAGTACATGGAGTAGAATTTAAAAGCCAAATATTATCTAAAATTTTGATCTTATGACAATGAGTTCATTGTATTGTATAATTTAATATATACTTTTGCTAATGATGATGATTAGACTTTTTAAAGATTTTTTTAATTTTATATGTATGGGTATTTTGCCTGCATGTGTATATATATATATATATATATATATATATATATATATATATGCCCCATGTATGTCTAGTTCATGGATCCCTTGGAACTAGAGTTAGAGACAGCTGTGAGCTGACATGTAGGCACTGAGAACTGAACCTGGGTCCTCTAGAGGAGTAGGCAGTGCTCCCAGCTGCTGAGCCGTCTCTCCAGCCTGATGCTGACCCACGAGTTCATGTTAGAAATGCAATACTGCACACTTGACTACACACAGGCTGGTCACAGGTCCCTGAAATGACAAAGTCAAAATGAAAGCAGTGAGACCAAAACAAAATAAACAGCACACACAAAACCACAGAGTTCATTTTATGATGGCCAACTAGTCCTGGGCATGGGGCCTGCCTTGGAGTGTGGTTGATGTGCCCAGTGACACTCCACTGGAGAAAACTATTTGTCTGCATTCCAACAACTACCAGCTGCACATAGCTTCTTGCCTAGGTGTGGGAACTTATGTCCACTCCCTTTCCATGCTGGATTCTGTGTGGTTTTACCTGTGCAGGTCTTGTGTAAGTTGTCACAGTCTCTGTGAGTTCGTGTGTATCAACCCTGTTGTATCCTTGGAGTCATCCACCACCTCTGGTTCTTATGATCTTTCCACTTCCTCTTCTGAACAGATCCCTGAGCCTTGAGGGGAGGGGTTTGATAAAGATATCCCTTTTAGGGCTGACTGCTCCTAAGTTACCCTGCACATTGTCTAGTTGTGTTAATTGCTATCTACTGCAAGAAGTGATGAGGGCTGAGTGATATACAGACCTTTAGCAATACATCATTAAACATCATTGTATTGCGCTTTTTGTTTTGTTTTGTTTTTGTTTTTTCAAGACGGGGTTTCTCTCTAGCTTTGGAATCTGTCCCAGAACTCTCTCTGTAGACCAGGCTGGCCTTGAACTCACAGAGATCCACCTACCTCTGCCTCCTGAGTGCTGGGATTAAAGGCATGCACCACCAGCACCTGGCTATTGCTACATTTCTTTAGCAGAATAAAAGTAGTGGGTTTTTACCTAGGCCCATGACTTATCCAGTCTCAAGTTCTTGGCCACTTTAGAAGTGTCAGGCTTGGGTACCATGTCAAGGAATGAGCTTAAATCCAGTCAAAAGGTGGTTGGTTACTCCCATGACACCTGTGCCACTGATGCACAATGTGTCTTATACATTCTCTTTAGAGGAAGGATTTCTTACAGCAAACCTCAAGAAACCCCCTTGAAGTAGTAGTGAACTCAAGAATTGTCTTACATAATCTTCATTTATTATTATTATTATTATTATTATTATTATTATTATTCAGCACAAACATTTCTTGGGGGAGGAGGTAGGGGAACATCAGTGCTTGGCCATGACCTTCCTCATGACTATACCAATAAGTTGCTCATCTCCTCCCAGTCTTGTCACTTTGTGGCCCTTGTTGAGGTCCATGGCTATGGAGTAACACAGGCCATGGCTATGGACAACGGGGTTGGAGGAGACATGACACTGGCTGAGCCCTGCCGTGTGTGCCCATCTGCCCTCACGGGAGCCCAATAGTGGCAAATATGGTCACAGCTTTATTTGTAGTTTTTATGTTTTTTTTTAATTTTATTTATTTTTATGTGTGTGAATGTTTTGCCTGCATGGATGTCTGTGCATCATGTGTGCACATGAGGCCACAGAGACCAGAATTGGATTCCCTGGAACTGGAGTTGCAGGTGGTTAAAAGCCATCTGTAGGTACTGGGAATCAAACTAGTTCCTCTGGAAGACCAGCTAGGGCTCTTAACCTCTGAGTCATCTTTCCAGCCCTTTGTGCCAGTTACAGTTAGTAAGCTCTAGCATTGTGTGTGAGTTGGTGGGGGGGAGGGTGTCTGTAAACTTGTAAAACAGTTATTTTCAAAGCACTCCTCTGTGTGTAAGCATAGCTTTTAGCCAGTAGTAGAAGTTTGGAGCTGTAGTTTGTTGCTTTACGTATTCTGGATGTTCTCTCTCACCCAGCTGTAGCTGTCCCCTCCCACTCCTTGGTTAGACCCCACTAAGTTGTCTTTAACAGCCCAGGACTGACATTTACACCACAGGGTATTTGATTCTGATAATTCACGTCAGTACCTGTTTTCACCTTGATTGTTACCTAATTTCTGATTCTGGGCTTTAATGATTACCATCATCCTTTCCCAAATTCTTTGACTCAACTGAACTGACTAGCCTAGATTTCCATCCCCCAAGATATCCTCTTTCTGATGAGTGGAATTTTAAAATAAATGCACGAGTTTGATAAAAGGCCAAAAATGAATAAATCATTCATATATATATATATATATATATATATATATATATATATATATAGCAAATGTCAAAGTCAGATTCTCATGTTAAAACTTTCCAATTTAAAAATATTCACTTTAATTTGAAAATATTCCTTTTAAAGGAAGGAGGGTTGTTTTGCATTGCTTTTTGTGAGTACTGGCTCATCTAGTTGCAATAACATTCTGGGTGTCCAAGAGAGCCACACCTTCTGTTGGACCATTAATTAAAGTAGATAGAGTAACTTTATTTGAAATTGTCACATGACTCTTGTTGAGTGAACCAATAAATTTCACATTTGAGGAGTGGGTTGAATGTTGTAATTCACCAGACATGACTTAGAGTTTATTTCCTAGCAAATAATGAAAGACCGGTGGATGAATGTTGGTCATGAAGAAGAAGAACTAAAACCATATTCTGAGCCTGAGCTTGATCTCAATGATGCAAAAAGAATAGGTAAGTGTTTAAGTACTGTGAGAGTCGCTGCCATAGACTACAAGAACTGGTCCATTGATCTAGCACAGTAGTGTTCATGTGGGGCTTTTATTTTAAAATACTTTCATTATCACCTTAATGGCCAACACTAAAATATTCAAGTTTTTTAGTTTGTTTTCATTTATATCTATGGTCCTGTTCAATTATTGGAAACTATAGCAAAAAATAAAATAAACTAGACAAGCATACTTATTTCTTCCTGCACCCCTCACTGGAATAATACCCACTAGAACTATTAGCACTGAGCAGACTAAAATGTATAGCAAAGTCCAGGACACAGAAATCTAAGCTGTGGGCACGTTGCTTCTCCCTTTCTGCTTAGCAGACCTTCCCTGACCCCATGACCTAATGAGAACATTGTGAAAGCCTTAATACCAGAACTGTGTACTGCCGACAAAAAAGGACGCAGAGGGCTTGGATCGAGAGTCGTCTCCTCGGGAGTAGCCGAGAAGGTGCTGAGAGAGAGAGCAGAGAGAACGAAGAGTGGGCACGTGGGAGGCCCAGACAGTACAGACCTTGCCTGGACAAAGGAAGTCAGCTCAGAAATGCCCCCAGGAAATGAGAATTGGCTGAATATATTAAATCCATAACATAAATAATTCTGCACACAAAAAATTAGAAATGGGGCTGGAGAGATGGCTCACCAGTTAAGAACACTTGTAGCCCTTGTAGAAGACCCAAGCTCAATTCCCTGCTCCCAGGAGAGCTGACGCCCTCTTCTGATGTCCACAGACCCAGGCAGGCCTGTAGCGCACACAGATACATGTAGGCAAAGCAATTAAATAAATGTTAAAATTATAAATGTATAGTATCTGAATATATAGTTAAAACTCACTTTGAATATTTTAAGAACTAGTTTTTCCTAACATTATTGGCAGACCTATATTTTTGCTGATTGTTTACTAAATAGATACATTTTCAGAAACTTTTCTCTTTTCTTTTTTTCTAGACATTATGGTCACCATGGGTTTTGCACGAGATGAAATCAATGATGCCTTAGTAAGTCAGAAATATGATGAAGTCATGGCTACTTATATTCTTCTAGGTAGAAAACCACCCGAAGTAAGTTTTTTGTCTTTTTAAATTAATATAGATTAATTCTTGAATTAAATGGGTAAAGATATGTTAGTAAATATATTTGTCTCTTTGTGGAACCAAAAATCACAAGAAGATCCTGGTAGTCTTATTAGAGATCACAAATCAAGGTGCTGAATTGTATACTGATCTCCTTAGGGTGAGCAGGCCCACTGCCCTGCTTGGCCGTAGCAGCTCTTCTCGCAGTCTTCACTTTGAGCATGGCGTCCTGAGAGTTAGTTGTGTAGTGCACACGGTGTAGCCAAAGGCAGTGTGATTATTGTGAGTGTACAGTACGACAGGGTCCTTAGCAAAGAGAAGCATGTGTGTCTGCAGCAGTGTAGATACCTGAGCCCCCAGAAGAAGGTGCCTCCTGGCACTGGCCTTGTGTCAAGTGGCTCTTCTTGTAGGCAGCAGAGGTCCATGTTAAGCAGACAGTGCAGAAAATAACTGTGTGTAAGTGGTGGGCCACGGGAGTAAAAGATGCTTTGGAAAAGCAGCTATAGAAGGATGAACTGAAATAGGAACCGAGGCCAGATCATTGAAAGTTGAAATCTAGACATCTGTGGGAGGCATTCTGAAAGAAAAAGAAAAGGCTATAATTAGTCATAATTAAATACCAGCTATGAGCAAAATCATACATTCCAACTGAAGTTTATTGAAGCTGTCTCTGTCAGAAACTATGCTGACACCATCAGGGTAAAGCCCGGAAGTCCTTCTGTCCAGGAGCCCTCGATGTAGATCTCAGCAGCATTATTGTTGGCCATGGGGAATGCTGCAGATACTGTGCGAGTGGATGAGAGCTGGCACCTGTAACAAGCTAGGGTGAAACCCACCATGGTGGTCATGTGACACGCCAGTGGGAAGACGGAATGAGCCCTGATTTCTCACAGGTGCCTGCTGCGTAAGGTGGCATGTCAGGAGGGCACGTGGCTTGTGTAAGGTGGCATGTCAGGAGGGCGCGTGGCTTGTGTAAGGTGGCATGTCAGGAGGGCACGTGGCTTGCGTAAGGTGGCATGTCAGGAGGGCACGTGGCTTGTGTAAGGTGGCATGTCAGGAGGGCGCGTGGCATGTCAGGAGGGCGCGTGGCATGTCAGGAGGGCGTGTGGCTTGCGTAAGGTGGCATGTCCGGAGGGCGTGTGGCTTGCATAAGGTGACATGTCAGGAGGGCACGTGGCTTGTGTAAGGGGGCATGTCAGGAGGGCGCGTGGCTTGCGTAAGGTGGCATGTCAGGAGGGTGTGTGGCTTTATCAGAAGGGCGGATGGACTGAGAATCTAGCTCAGTGCAGGGTGGTGAGAGGACAGTCTTGTTGGATGGCACTTGTAGGAGAGATGGGGTATAAAGATCTGGATTTGGAGCAAGGATTTGATTACATTGTGGGAGTTGTTATCCGTATATAGCATGCACGTGCTAGGAACCGTTGTAACCATCACAAGCATTAACTTGTCTGAGCCCTTGGTGAGACGACTGAGCAGGAAGAACAGCTGCTACATGGAGAGGGGTCTCCAAGGAGCACCGGAACCAGGGGCCATGCGCAGTATCAAGAGAGCTAGGGGGAATGGCCCAAATAGTTGTTTCTAGCCTCTTCCGACTGTTCCTACTTAGATTTCAAATGACCTCTGGGGACTTTAATTTTCTTTTTAATTCAAACACAAATTCCAGGCGTCTATTAAAATCAAATATGAATTGTATTGGAAATAAATTGTGTTGGAAGCTACCGTGAATGGCAAATCAGGCTCACTGCCCCCATCAGAGCCACCAACTGCGTCCTTTATTTCCTGTAAAATATGGACAAAAGTACTTAGCTCTTAGGGCCGTTGAACAGGTTTAGTACAGTAATCCTTGTTAGTACAATAATCATTGACACATTTAGAATAGTTGCTGGTGGATCACCTCTCCACGGCCCTGCTGCTGTAACCAGCAGCATCCTTACTGCTTGACACCAACAGCCTGACTTCCCAGTGCAGTCCCGGGCTTGGCTCCGAACCTTACCAGCATCGTACAGCTTTCAAATTACAGAGAGAGGCTGTGTGTCAGCCCCAGCTTATCATGGTCAGCTACAGAGAAACCCTGTCTCAAAAAGTAAAACAACAACAACAACAACAAAATAGATTTTAGGTTGTCACCTGTTTGAAACCCAGTGATGTCCTCAACATTGGTTTTTTTTCCATCTGGAGAATGCAGGTTAATATATCACGGGTTTGTAGCAATGATTAAACAAAGTAACATGTAAACACCTAAAAACTGTCTGCTGTGCGGTTACCATGCAGTGCTTTGTGGCTCTTACTTGTTTTAGCTAAACTGAGGAGTCATGCGCAGTAGCAGATTACATTAGTGTGAGCGTTCCAATACCCAGCTTCCTCCCTTCCTTCTTGCCAGTTTAAAGTCTGTTTTTTAGTTTCAATTGCTCCTTACAGAGCTTCAAATTCAAATCATTCTATGTATGCAAACACTTTGCTGTTTTAAAATCTGGGTGATCGCTCTTCTCAGTTTGAAGGTGGTGAGTCACTGTCCAGTGGAAACCTGTGTCAGCGATCCCGGCCGAGCAGTGACCTGAACAACAGCACTCTTCAGTCCCCGGCTCACCTGAAGGTTCAGCGAAGCATCTCAGCCAACCAGAAGCAGCGCCGCTTCAGTGACCATGGTGGGCGAACAAATCTAAGAATGAGAGACAGGCTAGCTCTGTGTGTGTGTGTGTGTGTGTGTGTGTGTGTGTGTGTGTGTGTGGTGTGTCTTACCCAATACACACTTCCCTTTCCTTCCGTTCTTCGCCCTTCTCACAGACCTTCACCATTAGACAATCAGTAGGGTCTCTATTGTGGAGACCCAAACTGATTTGTGTAATCAATCTCATCTTAGTTGAGAGTGTAAAGCACACAAACGCAGAGACTTTTTTGTGGGAAGTCTATCCGTGGCTTCCCAGCTAACTTTGCTACTACACATTGCAGCTGGTCCCTCCATTCCCCCCGCTGTGTCATACACCAAAAGGCCTCAGGCCAACAGTGTGGAAAATGAACAGAAGGAGGACTGGGACAAAGACACAGCCCGAAGACTTGGCAGCACGATGGTGGGATCCAAGAGCGAAGTGACAGCCAGCCCCCTGGTGGGTCCGGACAGGAAAAAGTCTTCTGCTGGCCCGAGTGTGAGTCAGAGCTCTCCTGTATCACAGCTTGATCTTATGTGGCATTGGGATTTTGTAAAAGCTTTGTCTTTTGTCTTTTTAAATGTTTCAAAATGAATCATAATTTAAAGGCCATGTAAAAGGGCCCAAGCTTCTCATGAATATAACTGAACAAAATAGTGCAGAGAATTCTTTGTTGTTGTTGTTGTTTTAAGACATTTTTCTCAGTAGCCCAAGCTAGCCTGGAGCTCACAGCAACAGTAGTCCTCTGACCTCAGCCTCTTGATGGTGGCATTCTAAGCACGAGGCCCTGCAACCAGCTAAAATTCTGAAATCCGTAGCCTCACTTCAGAATGGAACATTAAGCCCCTGCTGCTTGTCCTGCTTTTGTGATATTTACCTGATGATACATTGGTGCATTTAATCTTACATTTACTCGTAAACTGCTCTTTGAGGGCAGACTCATTAATAATTTGTCCACTTATGTCCCATGAAGTCTCTTAAAATGCCACCCTCTAGAAATTATATTGGGATCTAGAAGAGAGGCCGCAGTACTGTCCTGGAAGGAGCAGGACATAGAGATCGAATGAAAACAGAGATGGAAGGGTGAGAATAGAGTGGGCAGAATCTAGATAATAGTGTTCTGAGGCCATATAGGGAGTATTTGAAGGAATGATAACAGTAAAAAGAGAAGGCCCAGGATGGCAAACGGAAGCCAGAAGAAAATGTGCTCCTGGGCTTGCTAAAGCAGATTGTGTAGATGCCCAGAAAACAAGGTGAGACATCTTTAAAGATTTTAGAGGGAGAACTGATGACCATAAAAGGAGCAAAGTTACATTGCTTTCAGATTGTTCATCAGTAATGTGGATGCCAGAAGATGCAATGGTATTTTTAAACTTTCAGGGGTAAAAGGAAAGCATTTTAGGTCTAGAATTTTATATCTAGCCAAACTGTCACTCAAATATAAAATACAATAATATTCTTAGGCATAAAATATGTCAGCTATTTGACTGCACAGTGACGATTTAAAAACACTGTACTAAAGAAAGTATTCTTACAGAAAGAGAAAGAACTATAACATGTTGATATAAAATATACAAGAGTTAAATGTACTCAGGTAACTTAGTTAAGGGCCAGTGAGATGGCTTATTGGCTAAGGGGGCTTGTCACCATGTCTGACAAGCTTGAGCTTCATTCAGGACCCCAGAGTGGGAGGAGAAAAAAGTTTCCTCTGACTTTCACATGTAAGTGCACAGGCACACATACACACATGTTCACATACTGAAAATTCTGAGTAATATCCAGGGCAGAGATTAGAACAGAAACACGGGAGTAAGGACGGGGCAGAGATTAGAACAGAAACACAGGAGTAAGGACGGGGCAGAGATTAGAACAGAAACACAGGAGTGAGGATGGGGCAGAGATTAGAACATAAATATATACCTTGCTGGGCAGATGATGAGAATAAGGTTAAGAAATTGATATTGGTGAGCGGACATGATTCAGGAACATAAATAAGGGTAAACAACATGAATGAAATAGAATCAACTCTAATCAGCAGAGAGAGAAGAACCCTTTATCTAGTGCATTGTCGGTCACTTTAGGTAGAAAATCTGCAGTGATATGCCAAAAGCAAAGCCAGCACACCTTCATCACAAGTAGGTTTTCTGATGCCACAGTTCTGTGTGGTTATTGAGACTATGCTTTTTTCAAATATGTCTTTAACTCAGCACTTCCTAGTCTAAGAAGTGAATGCACATGCCTTTGAGAATGGGTGGTATATTAAATCTGGAGGGATGGCTCAGTGATCAAGAACACTTGCTCTTACAGAGGGCCAGGCTTGGTTCCCAGGACCCACCTGGTAGCTCACAACTCCAGCTCCAGGTGATCCAACACCCTCCTCTGGCCTCCATGTGATGCATTTACATGCATGCAGGCAAAACGCTCACACATAAAAGTAAGGAATGGTGGTATAGCTGCTTCCTCTCCTCTACCTGATCTGCTTGAAAAGGATAAAAAGACATAATTTTTTCAGCATTTCCCTGTGAGCTGGAGGACTGTTTCAAAAGTCAGCACTCCATGTATCAGTAAAAGTGCACTGTTCCTGCGTCTTCCACCACTCTCCACATTAGCCTATGGTCCGCTCAGATTGGACCTTCTCTGCATGGCCAATTTAGCTTTATCTCTCCGTGTCTGCCCTTATGCACTACTGCATCCTAATCCCATCACTACAAATTGTGCAAGTCCTGTGTCCCTAGGGGAATTCCCTGTGGTAGCTACTCCATATCTCCCCAGCCTGCCCATAGCTGTGTCCCACTCAGTTCTGAGCCAGGTGCTGCCATGTTTGTACACTGTCTCCCCATGCTCATAGTCCTCTGTGTATTGACATAGGAGCTTCCTCAGAATCTGTAATGCTGAGGTGAACAGTGAGTGCTCAGGCTTTATTGAGTAACTTCTAAAAAGCATTAAGTTAGATTAATTATACTATATTATTTAACATTTTATCATAAACCAAAAGATTCTGTCAAAATTTATAGTCTCCCCTTTGCTATCTATCCCTTTTCATCCTGAACTTATGAAATAACTCATTCTAATTGCTTGGGGTGGTTCTTCTGTAGGTTCTTCTTTTGTTGGAGAAAACAAAAGTGGACATAGCATAGCTATTTAATCTTTCCATGGCAGTTAGGGCAATTCTGCATGTAGCAAGCTTTTTCGTTGCTCACAAAAAAGAACATGGAAATTTATTATTAATTACTAAACCTTGGACCTTAGCTTAGGCTTGTTCTCTACCTGCTCTTATAACTTAAATTAACCATTTCTATTAACCTACATTCTGCCACGTGGCCTTACCTTGCTTGGCACTGCCCATCCTTCTTCCTTCATGTTTTGCTAGCAACTCTGACTTTCTTCTTCCCAGAGTCTTCTCTGTTCCTGGAAGTCTGACCTAACCTCTACCTCCCTAGCTATTGGCCATTCAGCTCTTTATTACACCAATCACAGCAATACATATTCACACAGTGTACAAATATTCCACAACTGTATTTGGTTTTTAAGGTTGTGCAGGTTCCTTCTAGATGGGAGCATGAAAATTTTTGTGAAAGATGCATGGTTTTAATTGCTACCTATTGACACATATGTCAAGATATACTCAGCCTTTCTTTTTGGGTGATGTGCATTCTTCTATGATTCTGTTCCTTTTTTTTAAGATTTATTATCTTTATTCGTGTGTGTGTGTGTATGTGTGTGTGGTCGCTGCATGTATGCAGCCATCCTCAGAGGCCAGAAGAGGTCGTTGGATTCCCCAGAGCTGGAGCACAGGAAGTTGTGAGCTTCTGAGATGGAGGCTAGGAAACTCAGGTCCTCTGCAGAGGACTGCTGAGATATCTCTCCAGCATACTGAAAGATCTTTAAAACTGTACTTATATAAAGTTGCTTGTATGATTTTCCCCTTCTGCATCTGAGTTTGAGGAAATACCTGTTAAATTTCTAGTGCTCATACTAAACAAATGTTAAATTAGCTGTGTATTTTAAAGAATTATAGAAGCTAGAATAGGTAGAAAGATATTTTCCAGTGGAGCAGAGAGGAAGAGTGTTTTATCCCTTTTGAGTCACTCCTCCTGGGCTTGGGGTGGCCCAGCTAGTAAAGTGCTTGCCTAGCATGTTCAAGACCCAGGGTCGGAGTCCCAGCACTACAAACAACAACAAAATGAAAACACAAGACACAATCACCCCTGTCCTTTTTATTGCTGGTAACAAATAGTGTTTGGCAGGCATGATGGTATAGGGTCTTCTGTGTGATTAGGAGGCTAGCTCATCTGTCTACCCCTTTTTTGCTATTCTTTCTCTTGTTTACATGTGGCCTGTCTCCTAACAGGGGACTATGGGCAGGGGAGCTATGGGCAGTGTCTTCTATTGCACTGCTCAGCCCCCAATCAACACTCAGCAGGCAGACACTGACCTGGAGAGAGGTGAAGTTGGCAAAGAAGAGCACAGGCTTCTGGAGGAACTGCCACCTTCATTGCCCTGTCCATACTGAGGCTGAGGGCAGATTCACTCTCTGCTCTGCCCCTTCTCAGCCAGGCACTCCATGAGAGAATGGAACCTGCTTCCTGTTGCTTCCCAATGCCATTGTCTGCCTCTGTGGAACTATAAACTAAAACAGTAGTGGGTGTGCTCTGGTGGGGTTTGTTTGTTTGTTTGTTTTGTCTTTGCTGTTTTGGTTTTCTTTTGATTCACTTGTCATTTCTAAAATCTAAATATGAGAAAGAAGAAAAATAGATCTTGCTTATGTGAGTATACTCAATTAAAATTATGCTTTGAAATTTTTCTGATAATTTGATTTCACACTAATATAGTTAAGATTTTTAAATTGATTTTCTTCTTTATAAAGAACAACGTATATTCTGGAGGGAGCATGGCAAGAAGGAACACGTATGTGTGTGAAAGGACCACGGACCGGTATACAGCGCTGCAGAATGGAAGAGACAGCAGGTGAGGTCACTGAGCCCAAAGGCGGTGTCTGTCATTGCTGCACATAGCCTTGCTGAAATGTTTGTCGGTGTGTGGGTCACGGGGAAGGAATGCAGAGTGGTACAACCATACCTGTTTCCAATGGAGTGTGTCCCTGTGTAACAGGACGGAAAGGTGCAAGTGTATTTAGGGAGTAAGAAGTAACTTCCAAGTTTCTGAACGAAATATGGAACGGAATATTTCTCAGTACTAAAGTGCGCGTACAATCCCAGTCTGACAAGACTGGGTCTTCTCTCCATGTGTACCCTGCTCTGACTTCCCTCTGCCCCTTACCCTTCAACCAATTCTTCTTATTTTATTATATAATCACATTTTCTTCCTTTTTTATTGTTTTTATTCAGCTATATATTTTTCTCCACTCCTCTCCCTTTCTCCCCCTGCCCTTCTACCCTCTCCCATGGTCCCCGTGCTCCCAGTTTACTCAGGAGATCTTGTCTTCTTCTACTTCCCATGTAGATTAGATCCATATTTGTCTCTCTTAGGGTCCTCTTTGTTGTCTAGATTCTCTGTGGTTGTGAATTGTAGGCTAGTTTTTCTTTGTTTTACATCTAAAAGCCACATATGAGTGAGCACATATTATATTTGACTTTCTGGTACTGGGTTACCACACTCAATATGATGTTTTCTAGATCCATCCATTTGCCTGCAAATTTCAAGATGTCATTATTCCTCCCCCCAACCCCCACCTGTCGCTGTGAAGTGCTCCATTGTATAAAAGTACCATAGCTTCTTTATACATTCTTTGGTCAAGGTGCATTTAGGTTGTTTCCAGGTTCTGACTATGACAAATAATTCTGCTATGAACGTAGTTGAGCACATATCCTTGTGGTATGATTGAGCATCCTTTGGGTTTATATCCAAAAGTGATATTGCTGGATCTTGAATCTGTAAATTGCTTTTGGTAAGATTGCCATTTTTACTATGTTAATTCTACCTACATGAGAACGTGGGAGAGCATTTTTTGGTGTCTTCTTCAATTTCTTTCTTCAAAGATTTAAAGTTCTTGTCATACAAGTCTTCCACTTGTTTGGTTAGAGTTACTCCAAGATATTTTATGCTATTTGTGGCTGTTGTAAAGAGTGATGTTTCTCTGATTTCTTTCTCAGCCCATTTATCATCTATATAAAGGAGGGCTATTGATTTTTTTGAGTTAATCTTATATCCTGCTACATTAATGAAGGTGTTTATGAGTTGTAGACTCATAAAAATACCTTTTATGGAGTCACATATAAACTATTATAATCCTCAGCAAATAGTGAGAGTTTGACTTCTTTTCCTATTTGTATTCCTTTGATCTCCTTTTGTTGTCTTATTGCTCTGGCTAGAACTCAAGAACTGTATTGAATAGATATGGAGAGAGTGAACAACCTTGTCTAGTTCCTAATTTTAGTGGAATCACTTTGAGTTTCTCTCCATTTAGTTTGATCTTGGCTGTTGGTTTGCTGTAAATTGCCTTTATTATATTTAGGTATGTTCCTTATATCCTGCTCTTTCCAAGACCTTTATCATGAAAGGATGTTGTATTTCATCAAAAGCTTTTTCGGCATCTAATGAGATGATCATGTGGTTTTTATTTTTCAGTTTGTTTATATGGTGGATTACATTGACAGATTTTTGTATGTTGAACCATCCCTACATTTCTGGGATGAAGCTGACTTGATCATGGTGGATGATGGTCTGATGTGTTCTTGGATTTGATTTGCCAGTGTTTTATTGAGTATTTTTGCATCAATGTTTATGAGTGAGATTGGTCTGTAATTCTCTTTCTTAGTAATGTCTTTGTGTGGTTTGGGTATCAGGGTAATTGTAGCCTCATAAAAAGAGTTTGGCAATGTTCCTTCTTTTTCTATTGTGTGGAACAATTTGAGGTGTATTGGTATTAGTTCTTTGAAAATCATGTAGAATTCTTTTTTTGATGACTGTTTCTATTTCTTTAGCAGTTATAGGTTTATTTAATTTGCTTATCTGATCTTGATTTAAATTAATCAACTCTTTATGCTCAAATAATAAAGGCTTCCTTTTCATCCTCTAAAGAATGTAGAACCACAAACTTCTTATTGGGGTTTTTTTTAAGATTTATTTATTATGTGTACAGTATTCTATATTGCATGTATGTATGCCTGCAGGCCAGAAGAGGGCACCAGATCTGATTACAGATGATTGTGAGCCACTATGTGGTTGCTGGGAATTGAACTCAGGACCTTTGGAAGAACAGGCAGTGCTCTTAACCACTGAGCCATCTCTCCAGCCCATTATTGTGTTTTATTGTAGTTGGATGAACTACTCATGGTAGCTCAAAGGTTGAAGCATCTGTTGTGATGAAATTCTCTTCTCAGCACAGGGACAGTCCGACCTCACATGGCTCTCTTTTCTGTTGTAGGCTATGAGAAAGCACACAAGGAAACTGTGGCTTCCTGGCATTCTTTAGGCTTGGTGTTGAAGTTGATTTCCAATTATTAACTGTCTCTCCTGTACCAAATGCTGACCTGTAGCTACTTGACACCCATACTGGCCAACCTGTTCTTCAGACAGTGAACAGATAGGAGCTACAGGAGGTGCTGGCTACAGAAACAGCAGTTTTCATAGAGCTAGAAGTTCTCAGAGCTTAGTGATATAGGAAGATTCACAGCAACGCAGCGCACAGAACTAGTCTTAGAATTGAATGGGAAATGTCTCCAGCAGTAATCGTCTCGTCTGTAGCTGTCACACATCCACACATATGTCTGCCTTCTCAGACACATGCGTACAGAACACATGTCTAAGCACTTTTCAATGGACGTACCTTAAATGGGGAATTGATTTGTTAATAAGTAAGGATGTGTTCATTTCCTTTAAGTGTTTCAGTCATGAAAGTGTCAATCAGTTGAGACTCAGGAAATCCCTTTCTTGGGTTTTAGTAACTACCTTTTCTTTTATGTCAAGCCTTACAGAGATGTCCGCCAGCAGCTTGTCATCTGCGGGTTCCACAGCAGCTTCTGCTGGCGCCTCAGCACGGCCCCGCCACCAGAAGTCCATGTCGACCTCTGGCCACCCTATTAAAGTCACACTGCCAACCATTAAAGATGGCTCTGAAGCGTACCGGCCTGGGTGAGTCCTCTTGCTTCTCATTCTCTGTGGTCACTGTCTCCTCCGGAGTGGTCGGGAAAGACACAGTCAGGAAATGTTGATTGGGTATACACTTATTGTGTGCTGTAGCAGTTATCTGAAATTACTTGAAATCATTTTTGAGAAGAATATTCTTAACCAATTGTGTTTTTAATCTGTCATAAAGCATTGCTGCCTGGTTTATCATTTAAGTAAGCTGAGTGGCTAGAGAAGCATCAGCAGTTGGTAACAGTGCTTTACCGCCAAGCCCAGTGACCTTGGGTCTATCCCTGGAATCCACATGGTGAACGGAGAGAGCCAACTGGACGTTGTCTTCTGACCTCCACACATGCGCTGTGGCAGGAGCGCACATGTACACATGCACACAAATAAGCTTTAAAAAAAGATCAGGCGGAGGTGGCACACACCTTTAGCCCTAGCACTCGGGAGGCAGAAGCGGGTGTGAGTTTGAGGCCAACCTGGTTTACAGAGTGGGTTCCAGAACAGCCAGGGCTACCTGGGGAAACCCTGTCTGCGATTGGGGGGAGGGGAGTAAAATGAAATCCACAAAAAGCCAGATGTGATGGCGTACACCTTTAATACCAGCACTTGGAAGGCAAAAGCAGGTGGATCTTTGTGAGTTTGCGGTCAGCTTGGTCTCGAAAGCAAGCCAGGGCTACACAGAAAGACGCTATCTGGAAACCCTTGCCAAAGAAAAGACACATAACAAACCCAGCTAGGCGCTGTGACCTTGGGTTCCTAGCAGCTGTTGTATCAGGGGAGCGGCTGCTTGGATATAAAATTCAGTTCACATTTGGAGTTTTGCCTCTCGTAGGACTGGAACTCGAGTATCTGAGCATGCTCTCACTCCAGTAATTAGGTTTTGATAGCACCACGTAGCATTGAATCCTCCAGGGTCTAAAGTGGAAAAATGGTAATGTTATAAAAAGGCTTTTTGACAAAGAATAAAGTTTGTTCTACAGGTTACTGAGCAACCAACGTACATTGGTAATGTTCAAATTGAGTAACCCTTATCTGAAATTCCTAGGCCCAGGAACCACTGGGTTTGGGACATTTTACAGTTCTGCAATATTCACATGTTCATAATGAGATGGTTGGAATAGGACATGAATTTAGATATGGAGTTCACTTAGACTCTTGGCATACCTTACATGTATAGCCTAAAGATATTTCATAGTGTTTTCAGTGGACTTCACATGAGATCACACATGGAATTTTTATGTGTAGTATCATAGAAGTGCTCAAAAAATTTTTGAATTTTGAAACATTTGAAATTTCAGACCATGCAGATTACATGTAAAAAACACATATGCAGCACCCAGATTGGGTATTCCGGATTCTGACAGTATTTGTCTTCATGTCAGTAATTTCTTAATCTTTAATCATCAAATTTTACAAGAAGTGTATTATTTTTAAACTTCCCTCCCCTCCTTGTATAATGAGATGGAAAATTAATTGTCCCATGCTCCCATTTCTAATGCAAACAGAAATCACTGGACCAACGGAAGGACTCGCACTTTTCCCCTCCCCAGTGTTTAGCCCCAGTGAAAGCGCCCGTCATTATTCTGAATAATGTATCTTCATTTCTCCCAGCAGTGCAACCCAGAGAGCTCCTGCTGCTTCCCCATCTGCTCACAGTATTAGTGCCGCCACCCCAGACAGGACCCGCTTCCCCCGAGGGAGCTCCAGCCGAAGCACCTTCCACGGGGAGCAGCTCCGAGAGCGGCGCAGTGCGGCTTACAATGGGCCGCCTGCCTCCCCGTCCCATGAAGCTGGTGCCCTTGCACACGCCAGAAGGGGAACGTCGACCGGGATAATAAGCAAGATCACTTCCAAGTTCGTCCGCAGGTCAGTACCACACAGTTGGGTTTCAAACCTTAAATCCTCAAATCCAGGTATCTTAGCAGAGAGACCATCAATGATCTTACGCAGTTTGGGCAGGGATGCGGAGTGACACCTTGTGAGAGAAAGACCTACAGTCCACCCACAGTCTGTGCCAGGAGTCAGAGGATGTGTGGGCAACTGTTCTCAGGGTGCTGGGGGGATCGTCAGTCACCAGGGCAGTGGACTGAGCAGTGAGATGGCTGTGGGCCCCTGGTTCTTACAGTGTCTTTCGAGGTTGGGCCTCTTTCCTCTCTAGGCTGGTTTTTCCTGCCTCACAAACCAGCTTCTCCTTCCAAGGTCTCCTTGCCTTTCCCATCACCTCTAAACATCAGCATGCACGGGACAGACTTGGGACTGCTCTCTGCCAGTTTTCTGACTTTCCTTGGTTATCTCCTCATGATGCAGCCATAGATGGCCTCTCATTTTGACAGCCTCAGTCTGGACCCCAGACCTCCCAGAGCCTCATCCCCATAGATCAAGTTGCCCGAAGCTCCACATTTCTACATCGTGTTTCAGCCTCCAAGCCCCACTCTCCCCCGTTCTTTCCATTTTAGAAGTGGTAGCTCCATCCTCCAGTTGCCTCAAAGTTGCCTTTGATTCCTTTCCACGTTTGCAAATGGCTCTTCTCAGTACAGTCTTTCCTGCCACTGCCTCAAAGTCAAAACCACTGTCGATCTTCACCTCCTACCGGGTCTCCTTCATCCATATATGTGTGTGTGTGTGTGTGTGTGTGTGTGTGTGTGTGTGTGTGTGTGTGTATAGTATAATTCTGATAAGTTACTTCCTGATTTAAAACACCCATTAGGACTAAGGGTATAGCTTACCTAGCATGCACAAAACCTTCCATTTGACCCACAGACTGCAAAAAAAGAAAAAGAAAAGAAATAGGAAAGGAGGGGATTAATTAGCTTTTGTCTTGCTGAGACTATAGGTATAGGCACATATAAGCCTGTGTGGTATGCCTACTCCTCCTGTCTGACCTCCTGCTTCCGTTCTTCCCACCCAGAGGTATCTCTACACACTGCTAGGAGTTTGTCCTTAAAGTCATTCTCCTTGCAATCCTGCCTTGCTTGCTGCTGCTCCTACACCAGGCTTGAAGGCTTCCCAAGTGGAAGGGAATGGCCTGTGTGCTCAGTTAAGTGTAAATTGCTGGCCGGGCGGTGGTGGCGCACGCCTTTAATCCCAGCACTCGGGAGGCAGAGGCAGGCGGATCTCTGTGAGTTCGAGACCAGCCTGGTCTACAAGAGTTAGTTCCAGGACAGGCTCCAAAACCACAGAGAAACCCTGTCTCAAAAAAACAAAAAAAAAAATAAAAAAATAAAAAAAAATAAAAAAGTGTAGATTGCTGTATATACAGTATTTGCTTTTGTATTGCAGAGCCATGCTAAGCTGCATGAACTGTTGCAGCCAGCTGTGCTGTTGTGTCCTATCCACCTCCCATCAGATCACTTAGAGCCAATTCCTTGGGCTGCCCCATCCCAGGAAGGCTAGACCAACATGTGACTGGATTGAGTAAGGAAGATCCCATTCTGGATGCTTAGAGCTTACCAGCAGTGCACTCTATGAACAGGACAGAAAAGTCAGACACTTGTCCCTTTTGGGTACGGGTGTTTCATCTTCCAGTGAGGTCAACAGTGTAATTCTGTTGCTACAGTAGAGAGCACTACACATCTGTGCAGTGGATCAGAGCAAGTGAACTGGCTCAGACACGTGTCTACTTCAGTTTGTTAGAGTGAAATAACTTTTACAGACAGCACTGAGTGTTTAATATCCTGCCTAGTGAAAATAGCAATTATTATAAAAACAGAAATTTAAGAAACCCCATTTGAGAATGCAAATAAATTTATTATTCTTTTCAGTTCTGAAAAAAAAGCAATGTCCTTTGCACAGTATGTCTATGGAAAGGGGCCTGTAGTTAGAGCCTTGCAGACTTGGAAGGCCTGTAACGTTTAGTGCCTGGATTGAGTTTGCTGTGCAGTGCAGCAGCTCTGTACTGAGGGGGTGGAGAGAGGAGGGCAGTGCTGACTTTAACCCTGCTGTGCACATTTTATATAAAAATATAAATGTGGAAAGGCTAAAACATTAAAAAAAAAAAAACCTAAGTGTTCCAGATGGTGATTTTCCTAGCTTCTCAAAGGTTTTGTTCTATCATAAGCTACCTCTTAGATTTGCATATTAGGTTATAACTTGACTCGGTTTCAATCACCTTTGAAATATCAGTAGAGTTAGAATTTTGGAAGACTTTAAAAATATTAGTCACCTTCAATACAAAGACAGTTAGCAGTTTTTCTGGTTTTATTTCACAGATTTAGATCTAAGTGAGATTATTGTTCTGTTCATATTTCAGTCTGTTTTAGACTTACCTTTGTGGATAGGCTGCTGAAGACTGCGCGTGGGTTCTTGGCATAACTTCTGAAATAAATTCATGGTCTACTTCAGAATTAGTATTTATTGTTAGAAAACCATATTAGGATCACCTTCTTTCATTTTTTTAAAAAAGATTTGTTTATGTGTATGCGTGTTTTGTCTGCATGCATGCATGCATACCAGAAGAGGGCATCAGATTCCATGGGACTGCAGTTATAGATAGTTGTGAGCCACCATGTGAGTGCTGAGAATTGAACCCATGTCCTCTGGGAGAACAGGCAGTACTCTTAACTGCTGAGCCATCTCTTCAGCCCCAGGCTCATTTTCTTAATCAATTCAATCAATCTGTTTCCCCACCCCTAGGTGTGTGTGTGTGTGTGTCCCAAAAGATGGTGTTGTGTCTCTTGTCATCTTGTCACTCTCTACCTCATTTCTTGAGACACAGTTCTCTTTCTAAACCTGGGGCTTGCTGTTTGGGCTAGCATAGCTGGCCACCAGGTCCTCAGGACACCCCCAGAAAACGTGCCCCAAGTCAGGTCCTCGTGCTTGCACAGAAAAGATTTAACCCACTGGTCAGTCTCCTAACCACAGCCTTAGGTGCTCAGCCTCCAACTATGTTTGACTGCATGGTTAGCACATTTGTTCAACTGAGCAACAACCTCTACAAGTGAAGTCTAGTATTGCTATTGAGAGTTATTAAAACTTACTTAACCTTACATTATGCTAAACTAAGCCAAAAGATAAATTATTAAGTTATGGTCCTGACTTTGGGTTGGAAGATTTTGTTTAGAGAACAGCTAGGTTTCTGTCTGATACCCCATCGACAGTGTCTAGTGGACGCTCGAGAAGTGTCAGCAGCACGTGCTGGGGTAAAAGTGTGAAGAAGGATTCACACCTGGGACTAATGAGGATGCTGACTTCAGTATCTTTTATTTATGGGTTTTCTTGATCTCCTATTGCTTTTAAAATTGTTAAATCTCCACCTTCTCTTTATTTTTGAGGGATCCAAGTGAAGGCGAAGCCAGCGGCAGAACCGACACAACCAGGTGAGCTACAGGTGCTGGGTGCTCCCACACCTGGTGAGCACAGGCAGGGTGATAATTTGATTGCATCTGCACTTTGAATCTCTATATTCAAAGAATAGTAGTCTTTCCTAATGTCATCTAGCTCATCAACTTCAAGTTCAACTAACTTTGAATTGCATAGTTGGTAAAGAATTGGGCTTCCTGTCTGTGAGATGAGTGTCTGCTTCATCTGTGAAACAGAGGGCTTCCTAGAGAATATGCACTGTTCTCCTTCTGTAATGTGGGGTCACTAAGGTGAACACTGAGGTCACTAAATGTGCAGAGGATTTCATCATAGTGATATATTTAGGTAAGTATTCGATCTTGGACCACATTGTAAAACTCTACACTGACATGCTTTCTGGGTTTTTCCCAGAGAAAAGTAGAGAAGACAATAAAGTAAATACTTTCCTTGTTCATTGGTAGTCTTTGGCATGCATTTCCGTGTCTGTTTAGTAGTCCTTGGTGTTTATTTCCGTGTCTGTTTAGTAGACCTTGGTGTTCATTTCCATGTCTGTTTAGTAGTCTTTGGTGTTCATTTCCGTGTCTGTTTAGTAGTCTTTGGTGTTTATTTTCGTGTCTGTTTAGTAGTCTTTGGCATGCATTTCCGTGTCCATTGGTAGTCTTTGGCTTTTATTTCCATGTCTGTTCAGTAGCCTTTGGCATGCATTTCCGTGTCTATTTAGTAGTCTTTGGTATTTATTTCTGTGTCTGTTTCGTGGTCTTTGGCATGTATCTCTGTAACTTACTCTCTGTTTTCTCAAGATTACAGTTTTTAGCACTTTGGAGGTTCAGGTATCTGGGAGGAAAGGAACTGCCTTTTTATATTCCTTTTTATATTTTATAATATTTTATATCTTACATATATAAATGTATATGTATGTATTTATAGGAAAGGCATAAATGTCTTTCAAAGAGAATTTCACAAATGAGGGAGGGATGTTTATAGGCAAAACGGCAATGTATGTGTATTTGGATGATGGTTTAATATATTTAATACAAGGTACTTTGAGTCATGGAAGTCCATTAAGTCTACCCTCGTATGGTCACTTGAGATGGTTTTGTGGTTCTATTTGTGCAATACCTATACATCAAAACTCAATGTCGGTCATCTCTTGTGCTCAGCATTGTTCTGGGTGCCTGGGATATGTCAGAAATGAAGCAGGCAAATGGCCTAGATCTTATGATACAGGGGAGGTCAAGAGATAGTGTATTCGAATGTCCTAGATCTTATGATACAGGGGAGGTCGAGAGATAGTGTATTTGAATGGCCTAGATCTTGTGGTACAGGAGAGGTCGAGAGATAGTGTATTCAAATGGTCTAGATCTTCTGATACAGGAGAGGTCGAGAGATAGTGTATTCAAATAGTCTAGATCTTCTGATACAGGAGAGGTCGAGAGATAGTGTATTCAAATGGTCTAGATCTTATGGTACAGGAGAGGTCGAGAGATAGTGTATTCGAATGGCTTGAATGGGAAAGAAAGTAGAATAAGAAGGGCAGGAGTCTGGGGGATCAGGGACTCTGGAGAAAACAAGCAAAGATTGGGGGAAAGAAAGGAAGTTGTCCGTGTAGAAAGAGGGTAGCCTTGCCTGTGCAGGAGCTTGGAGAGGAGCACACAGGCCTGTGGTCAGGGACAGCATGGAAGCCAGCATGTCCCCTTGGGAGAGAGCAGAGAGGGAAGTGATAGAAAAGGGGTGGAGGCCACAGGCTGCCTTCTCAGCAGTTTGCACATGCCTTTAGAGAAACGGGACAGAGCAGAGCCTGCGTGCTGTTGAGAAGTCCTGACAGTGGCTGTCTCCCTCCCGACTGTCGGTTGGAAATCACTTTCCCTCTGGAGTCATTGCATTGCTCCTACACAAGAAGGGCAGAAAAGGGGGAACTGTTTATATTCTAATACTGTGTTTTATCAGGAGAATCCTAGTGGTGGCTGCTGTGTGTCTGGTGTATCTTTGTACAGGGGTGCGTACGCATGCGTATAGGTGTGTGCATATGGGGAGGACATGTCTGTGTGTTTGTGGTATGTGTATGTACATATGAAGAAAATGAAGAATATAGAAAAAACTATTAAGTTTTCACTTTCGACTGCAAATTCCTTCCCAGGAACAAATGTACCTGAGAAAGTTTGCTGCTTTAGACTGAAGATGCTAAATGCCAAAGTGCATGGTGCCCTGGGCCTGTTTGTAAGCAGCGTGGTAGCATGCAACTCTAGTCCTTCTGAGGGCGGGCTGCAGACTGGAAAGTTCAGCATTTTATGCTTGCAGTTTCTTTGCCGAACAGAACTTTTGTTTTAACTTTTCCCCTTTGCCCTCTTCTTCTAGAAGTACATCCGGGGAGCCGAAAGAAAGAGACAAGGAAGAGGGCAAAGACTCCAAGCCGCGTTCTTTGCGGTTCACATGGAGCATGAAGACCACAAGCTCAATGGACCCCAATGACATGATGAGAGAGATCCGGAAAGTGTTGGATGCCAACAACTGTGACTACGAACAGAAAGAACGGTTCTTGCTCTTCTGTGTCCACGGTGACGCGAGGCAGGATAGCCTCGTGCAGTGGGAGATGGAAGTCTGCAAGTTACCTCGGCTCTCGCTGAATGGGGTCCGCTTCAAGCGGATCTCTGGGACCTCCATTGCCTTTAAGAACATTGCATCCAAAATAGCAAACGAGCTTAAGCTGTGAAGCTGTGTGAGCTTCAGGATCAGGGAAGATGCCCCACAGCTGAGGTACAGGTTGTGAGTGCACAGGTGACGGCCTAGCGTGTTCCACCTGTGAGTCTCCCGTGTAGAATCTGTCCTTAATGCAATAGGGTTATACATAGTCATGAACTGTAAAATTAAAATCAGTATGAGCTATAATAAGACTCTGTAGCTTAAAAAGTAGGTTCACATGTACAGGTAAGTATATTGTGTATTTCTGTTCATCCTCTGTTCATAGAGTTGTATAATAAAATATGATTGCTTTAAAACCTGTATACTTGTCTGGGTCTCCAGAAATGTATGTTTAATGCTTTGAGTTGAAAGTGGTTTCTCCTGTTACTTACGTTCTGGTGGGTTTTTTAAATTCTTACCTCCATCATGCTATTTTAAAAATTGTGTCCAGAATTAAAAGCGCATAGAAATAGTCTTTAAAATTGTAGCATGGACTTTATAAAATTATTTTAAAATCATCTTTAATTTAAACCAGAAGTTGACAGTGGTCGGTGTCATTCTGTTTCTCCTGCGTTTCTTGCTCTCGCCTGTGTCAGACAAGATGTGGCCAGGGGACACAACGTGTTTACAGTGTCCGCACCTAGACTTCTAAACACAGTGAAAAGAAAGCCACAGCTTTGCCTCGAGCTAACTCAGAAGTGCCGGAATCAAGTCTTTACCAAGTTTGTTTTGCCCTTTGTTTTCTGACCTGCTAATCAGCAGCAGAGAGTGAAAGAATACATACACGGGGGTTTGCCGGGCTGCTGTGCAGTAAACCAGCACTTGAGTTTGCTGCCTTCGGTACGCGCAGGGTAACTGGGCCACCAGAGTGCTGGGGCGTCTCATAGCACAAGCTCCTCCGGACAGTGTTGATGAAGGCGTTGGCTAAGATATGATGCTGCCTCAGGAACTGACTGGCGTTGGGAGCATTTGCCCCAGTGTCTTCCCAGCCTCCGTCCTTCCATGCCACTGTAGTGTCTGCAAGTGCTCAGACCCGAGAGCTAGGCGTGCTCGCCACATTCATGTATGAATTTATGCTTGCCCGGGGTTCACTTTGCTCCCTCAGAACCTATTTGTTTTCAATATTTTGCCCAGGTTACCAAGTTTCTTCCACATCACTCTACCCGTAGTGTGCAGCTCTGTAATTGGCCATTTACCTTCTCTTCTTTCATAATTAGTGCTGTGCGTGGCGTAAAGCCACTAGTAACAGTACCTTTTTAACGCTCACTTTTGTACTGAAAAGCCTTGGAGGTTGACTGTGCAATGTTATTTAATGTTGTGATTTACTGTAATATCAGCATATGGGCCCCATCCGCACACTCCTGAGAAACAGAGGGTGTTCTCAAAGCTCACCAGTGGAAAGCAAGCCAGTGCCGTGATCGGTGCTGTCGTGGAAACTGAGTGGGAGCTGCCGGTGTAGGCAATGGGCTGTACCAGCTTACCGAAGAAGGTGGTTTTATCTTCTGTACCGTCCTGTGATGTAGCTTTCTTCTTGACATTCTGTTCTAAATGGTGTGTTTTCTTGCCTTAGGGAAGGACGATGTTTGGGAGGGAAAAGCAACAAAAGAGAAACTGTGTAGCCCCTTTTTAATCTGGTGTTCATTTGAAACCTTCGATGCAGATCCGCATTCACTCACTGGTGCACACGGAAACCTTACTTGAACATATCTCATAATAAAGCATTTGTCTTTTACTCTTTGTCGGGATCACCTGTGTTCTGCTTGGAGTGCCCTCTGAGCGTATTCTTTCCGGTGCCGGTTCACTCAGCTAGCAAGGGGGGCGACTGTAGGCTCTCGAGAGCTCGTTCTGACAAGAAAGCGTCATAGATCTCCAGGAGTTCTGGTCACTGACATACATTCCAGAACAGAGGCTCCAGACCTCTTCCAAGGCAGAGGCCAGGGTGCTTCTGGTTTCTCATTCCAGCCAACCCCTGTGCTTTATGGAAGGGAAGTTTATTTCCATATTCCATATTTTTCATGAACTAAAAATGAAATTTTGACACTCACTTTATAGTATGTATTTCATGTGTTCATATAACATCATTTTGAAGACTGGGGAATTTTAATATGTTTGCATAAATAAACACCTTGCTATATGATAGCAGGATTTCCTTGTCTCTTTCGAAGTACTATTTGATATGATATGCCTTGTATTGTTTTTTAAAAAATAGGATATGTTATTTTGTTTAACAGCAAAAGGTAAAAAAATAGCAAGATAAAAATGAAATCTACTTTAGAACCATGATCCAATAATATTCTGTGGGATAAAATTTGATTTTAAACACAAAGATGTTATGATGAGTGATTGTCACTGAAAGTGCCATTCCATACCTAGCTTCCTGCGAGCAAAAGATTACGCTTGACCTGTTGAAATGAATAAAATGTTCTCTGCCTTGTTTTTACGATACCTGAGGAGAGAAGGATGCATCTGAAGCCATGTAAAGAGACTGTAGAGATGGTTCCCACCGCTCCATCACTGTGGTCCATTTGGGGAGCTGACAGAAACACACACACAGTCAAAAGAACATCATTGAAAGTGTCCCTCTGCCCCAAAAAGACAATAAATGATCTGATTTGGAAATGCAAGGATGCTTGTGTTCTGGGTAATAATAGCAAGGAAAGTTGGAATGGGAAGGAGTCGAGGAGAGGTGAAGTTAGGCGCAGCTGTATGGAAACAGGCGGGAAGATTGCTGCAAGTCCCAGGCCAGCCAGGGTCTCATGGAATAGTCTGTCCCAGCAAACAAAACCAAACACAATGTACTGGGAACCTCAACTCACACTTAAACATTAACTCAGCAAATTTATTGAGTGCGAATATACATCAGGTTCTGGGTTCTAGGGAAACAGCAATAAAAAAAACTCAATAGAAATATACAGATAGAACATATAAAGGCTTAAAGGATGGAGGCTGGAAGTCTTTTTTTTTAAAGATTTATTTATTTATTATGTATACAATATTCTATCTGTGTGTATCCCTGAAGGCCAGAAGAGGGCACCAGACCCCATTACATATGGTTGTGAGCCACCATGTGGTTGATGGGAATTGAACTCAGGACCTCTGGAAGAGCAGTCAGTGCTCTCAACCTCTGAGCCATCTCTCCAGCCTGGGAAGTCTTTTCTGGAGGATAAGGAGGGCATAGGCCACGGACATTGCAACAAATGTAGCAAGAAAGAGGTTGTGGCAGTGTTAGCATAAATACAAACTGGCTCTGCAGACATTGGTACGGCCCAGCCATAGAAGTTTGTCCCCTTAGTGTGTGGGCAAGGCTGTAGAGAAAGGGCTCTTGCTCACTGTTAGTGTGGTCTGTAAAGTAGGGAAGCTATTGCGGGAAACTGTGACTGGTCTTTAGACATTAAAAGAACTACCATGATCCAGTGATGCCGCTACTCGGTGTGTGTCCAAGCGACAGGAAATCAATATGTTGAAATGATACGCCTGCATTCTGCATCCATGTTACTATTAGTCAGGATAGCCAATCAACCTAGCATCGCTCGGCGTAAGGAGATGCAGAAAAGGCAGCGTGCATACAGAAGGCAGTACGGTTCTACCCTGCAGAATGAAGGAAGGCCTGTCCCTGTCAAATGAGGGGTGCCAAATGAGAAAATAAAACCGAGGCACCTCAGGGCTGGTGAGAGGGCCCGGTAAGGCCACTTGCTGCCAAACCCTATGGCTTGAGTCCCCCTCCAGACCCCACGTGGTAGGAGAGTACTGACCCCTCCTCTGGCTGTCACATACATGGTGTGACTCATAGACCCACACAGACAAACGGATGTGTAAATAAACTGTGCTATAAATATCAAAGTCGGGGGTCTCACCGCCCAGAAACCACTGCTTTAACATTTTCTATGGAAGCCTGTGTGTGTGTTCCTATTGAGTCTGAAGCTGGGGACTGCTCAGAGAAAGAGCATGGCTGTGAGGTGGCGGTAGATCAGCATGCAGAAGGGATTCGGATGCAGTTTGGCCGGCTGCCATAGAGAACCCTCCCAGAGGAAGACCTTCCAGAAAGTGCCAGGACCTCCAGCCAGAAGAGAATGGGAGAAGAGGCTTCTGTGGAGAGACTGGATCAGAGCTCCAAAGGGCAGCACCCCTGTGGGGTCTCTTCAGAGCCCCAGGCTTTGTCTTACCTATGGTTAGAAGAAGTTGCGTAGTTTTACAAATTATACAAAGCAACCAGACTCTAAAATATGAAATATGTACCTAGAGATGTGTTTGTCTGGACGATACTGAAAGCAGTCGGGGGGCAGGAGGATGCTGAGTCTGCCTGCAGCAACCCTAAACTAAGCCCCAGGCTGAGCCACTGCAGTAAACAACCTAGGACAACCTTTAACCCACGAAACCGGGCTCAGTCGAGAAAAGTGCTTACTGCCAAGCCTGGTGATTTCAGTTCAATCCCAGGGAACCACGTGATAGGAGAAGCAACCCCCACAAGCTGTCCTGTGACCGGCACCTGCGCTTCTGTGTAACTAACCTTACGGTTTCCTGTCCTGCCTTTCGATTCTGCTGTTTGGGGAGAAGTGCCAACACACTCAGAAAGACACCGCCGGAGACTCTTGGGTGGCACTTGGTGTGGCCTGTGTCAATCTAGTGTTTGTTCTACCAAAGAGGCCACTATCTTTCCCCACTTTTTCTGCACAATCTTGCAGTCCTTCTCTCTCTTAAATGATCGTCTTTCATTAAATGAAAATACCTGCAGGATGTTATGATACACAGCCTTAACCGGAACACTCGGGAGGCAGAGACAGGGGGATCACTGTGAGTTTGAGGCCATCTAGGGCAGCATAATGAGACCCTGCCACCAACAGAGAGAGAGAGAGAGAGAGGGAGGGAGGGAGGGAGGGAGGGAGGGAGGGAGGGAGGGAGGGAGGGAGAGAGAAGTTGGGGCTGGAGAGATGGCTCTGTCTCAGTGGTTAACAACACTGGCTGCTCTTGTAGGGGACCCAGATTCCCTTCCCAGCACCCATGTGGCAACTCACAACCACCTGCAATTCCAGTTTTAGGGTGTCTGATAGCCTCCTCTCCCTTCCAAGGGCACCAGGTACATATGCAGTACATGTACATACATACATACAGACAGACAGACCAAGCGATCATACACATAAGTCCTAAAAATTTAACTTGATGTTTTTAATCATAAAACACACTTTTTTTCCTTACCCAACTCAGCTCTTTTCCACTGTCATTGTGGCAACCATACTATGTAAAAACAGGAAGACAGCGCTGCTTTCCAGGAGTGGCACAGGCCAATGGCAAGCAGGGCCTCGAAAATGACTATCCCAGCCAAGCTCAGTGCGAGAGTGATCCTCAGCTGCCCGCCTCCTGGGGTGGGATAAGAGCAAGACCATGGGTGGGAGCCTGAACTGGCCCAGGTGGCCAAAAACACAGCCCAGACCTGGACCCTTTCTGTCCTAGCCTCGCCCGTGTTCTCCCACTCAATCAGTTTCTCAGACGTGTGTGCTTTATCTGAGCTGTGCTGTTTACAGGGATCAATCGATCGCTTCTCTTTGCACGAAACTCAGAGAATGTGCACAGATTTGTTGATAACTGGGCAGGCGTCTCCTCCTGGAGAAGACTGGCAGCTTGGCACATCTCCCTCTAGTGCAGCCATTCCTGCCCACCTGCTAGCTGTGCCATTTTGTGGGACTTACCCAGTACCCCCAGGTCACAGTGCACATTGCGTAGAACACATAGTCCTCCCAGCCCTTCCAGAAGTGGGATCCAGAGTCAGTAGATCAGAATGTCAGAAGCAGGGCCCCCCTTCCTCTAACTCTGTGGTGCACTGCTGAGAGGCACTGTCCTCTCATGCCCTCTGGGGACACACCAGGAGCATCTAGAGCACTTTAGGGGGTGAACCTCGGATCTATCCTTCCTCAGGGAAGACCGACCATTCTTTCACTCCAGACCAGACAGAATAAACAGGACATCAAGGATTGCTAGAAGACGCTGTGTCTGGTGGTAAAGGTCTGTAAAACTGGCTGTTCTAGAGACTGAGGCAGGAGGATTATGAAGTTTAAGACCACTCTGGGCTACACCATAAGTCACTGTCTCAAGAAGAGGAGGAGGAGGGAAGTGAAGGTGGGCGAGCAGTCCAGTGGTGGCATGTGAGATAGCAGGTGTTTCCCCAGTGTCAAAGAAAAGACAGTCACTGGGGACAGGGACTGTCCTCTGACTGTCCAAGCAGCTCTGCTATCTGTTGACTGTCAATATTGTTATTTGAAAATTGAATGGCCTCAAGACAAGAACAGAACAGACATTTCTTTAAAGACTGTGCTTTTGCTTTATGTATGCGAGTGTTTTGCCTGTATGTGTGTCTGTGTATCCTGTGTGTGCCTGGTGCCAGAAGAGGGCGTCAGATCCCCTGAACTGCAGCTGCATGTGGTTGTGGGCAACCAGGCAGGTGTTAGGCATTGAATCCAGGTCCCCTGCAAGAGCAGTCAGTGCCCTTAGCTGCTGAGCCCTCTCTGGCCCCATTTTTTCTCTGCTCATCTGTTTGCGGAGTTTAGGGCTAAACTGTGTACTTTTGCTTCAGCGGTTAAGAACAAATCGGATCTAAAACTTGAGTTGTAGTGTCTCTTTAGTCGCTTGTTTTAAAAGAGTAATTCTGTGTGTCAAAGGATTACTCTGTGGGGAAAACACGCATTTAGACCAAGGATAGATTTTCTGTTCTCAGGGTGTTTGGACAGAGGCCTAAGACACTGCTTCATTCTAAACCTCTCTGCTTTAGAGAGAGTGGATTCAAAGATGATGTGATCAGATAGGGCCAAAGTCTTGATCAACACGGTCTTAACCCTGGTTCTGGAACCTCAATTTCCTCTGCTGCTGCTTTTTTCTGGTGTCTTCAACCACCACCCAACAGACTCCGTGTGACCCCTGTTTCAGAAAGATTTGTTTCATCAAACCACTTGCAAGTAATAACTCATGTGTCAATCAGAGTCTGGTCTGTGTGAAGAGCCTGCTGGGCTAATGAGTGGGGACAGTCCCAGTCTGAGGGGGGAGGACAAGGACTATTGTAGAATCAGGAGACGGGAAAGGAGTCAGTCACCACAGAGAAGCACAATTAACAACTGTTTCAGGCCCCTTCTCCTTCCAGCCGTCAACCTATTTCTCTAGGAACCTTCCCAGAAATCCCACTTGCCAGGAAGACATGCCCTCATCCTCTTGAGCAACTCAGCTATCCCTGCATCACATTATCTTTCATTTTCACCCATGGCTTCACTGAAGTCACCTTGTAATCTCATTTATCAGAGGACAAAAGGAGAGAGACGTCCTTAGCAATCTTTTAAAATGCAACTTGAGAGCCACCAAAATGGCACATATGGCTAGAGCCAGGACAAGCTCAGCTCTCCGCTGAGCAGGTATCCACACCTTGGTATGTTTTTCTCCCGAGCGCTCTCTTTCTCCTAACCCTCAAGCTTAAAGTCCCAACTCTGCTTCAGACTGCTCCTGAAATCCATGTCTGCATCCAAGCCATGAGTCCCAGTTTGGCTTGAGTGAAGGACCTTAAAATGTTAAGAGACCTCCTCGGGCTACTGAGGGTGACAGAGTGAGGCCATGGCTCTACCCCACAGGGCTGGCAAGCTCATAGCACAGAAGGGTGCACCCCTTCTAGTAATAGTTATTTTCATTGGTGTGTGTGATGTACACACAGATGCCACGGCAGGTACGTGAAGGTCAGAGCCGAGTCTCTGAGGGCTGGACTCAGGTCATGGGGCTTTCTCACCACCTTTGCTGATGGAGCCATCTCTCCAGCCCTCACTTCTCTTTCTTTCTTTCTTTCTTTCTTTCTTTCTTCCTTCCTTCCTTCCTTCCTTCCTTCCTTTCTTTCTTTCTTTCTTTCTTTCTTTCTTTCTTTCTTTCTTTTCTTTCTTTCTTTAAGATTTCTGCCTCCTCCCCACCACCACCTCCCATTTCCCTCCCCCAATAAAGTCCCCCTCCCTCGTCAGCCCTAAGAGCAATCAGGGTTCCCTGCCCTGTGGGAAGTCCAAAGACCACCCACCTCCATCCCGGTCTAGTAAGGTGAGCATCCAAACAGCCTAGGCTCCCACAAAGCCAGTACGTGCAGTAGGATCAAAAACCCATTGCCATTGTTCTTGACTTCTCAGCAGTCCTCATTGTCCGCTATGTTCAGCGAGTCCGGTTTTATCCCATGTTTTTTCAGACCCAGGCCAGCTGGCCTTGGTGAGTTCCCGATAGAACATCCCCATTGTCTCAGTGTGTGGGTGCCCCCCTCGCGGTCCTGAGTTCCTTGCTCGTGCTCTCTCTCCTTCTGCTCCTGATTTGGACCTTGAGATTTCAGTCCGGTGCTCCAATGTGGGTCTTTGTATCTGATTCCTTTCATTGCCTGACGAAGGTTACTGTTCAGGAGGATGCCTATATGTTTTTCTTTGGGTTCACCTTCTTATTTAGCTTCTCTAGGATCACGAATTCTAGGCTCAATGACCTTTATTTATGGCTAGAAACCAAATATGAGTGAGTACATCCCATGTTCCTCTTTTTGGGTCTGGCTTACCTCACCCAGGATAGTGTTTTCTATTTACGTTCATTTGCATGCAAAATTCAAGAAGTCGTTTTCTACTGCTGAGTAGTACTCTAATATGTATATATTCCATACTTTCTTCATCCATTCTTCCATTGAAGGGCATCTCGGTTGTTTCCAGGTTCTGGCTATTACAAACAATGCTGCTATGAACATAGTTGAGCATATACTTTTGTTGTATGATAAGGCATCTCTTGGGTATATTCCCAAGAGTGGTATTGCTGGGTCCAGAGGTAGGTTGATCCCGAATGGGAACCGCCACACTGATTTCCAAAGTGGTTGCACAAGTTTGCATTCCCACCAGCAATGGATGAGTGTACCCCTTTCTCCACAACCTCTCCAGCAAAGGCTATCATTGGTGTTTTTTATTTTAGCCATTCTGACAGGTGTAAGATGGTATCTTAAAGTTGTCTTGATTTGCATTTCCCTGATCGCTAAGGAAGTTGAGCATGACCTTAAGTGTTTTTTGGCCATTTGAAATTCTTCTGTTGAGAATTCTCTGTTCAGCTCAGTGCCCCATTTTATAATTGGGTTGATTAGCCTTTTACGGTCTAGTTTCTTGAGTTCTTTATATATTTTGGAGATCAGACCTTTGTCAGTTGCTGGGTTGGTGAAGATCTTCTCCCAGTCAGTGGGTTGCCTTTCTGTCTTAGTGACAGTGTCCTTTGCTTTACAGAAGCTTCTCAGTCTCAGGAGGTCCCATTTATTCAATGATGCCCTTAATGTCTGTGCTGCTGGGATTATACATAGGAAGTGGTCTCCTGTGCCCATGTGTTGTAAAGTACTTCCCACTTTCTCTTCTATCAGGTTCAGTGTGTTTGAACTGATATTGAGGTCTTTAATCCATTTGGACTTGAGTTTTGTGCATGGTGATAAATATGGATCTATTTTCATTCTTCTACAGATTGACATCCAGTTTTGCCAGCACAATTTGTTGAAGATGCTCTCTTTTTTCCATTGTATACTTTTAGCTCCTTTGTCGAAAATCAGGTGTTCATAGGTTTGTGGGTTAAAGTCAGGGTCTTCTATTCGATTCCATTGGTCGACTTCTCTGTTTTTATGCCAATACCAAGCTGTTTTCAATACTGTAGCTCTGTAATAGAGTTTGAAGTCAGGGATGGTAATGCCTCCAGACAGTCCTTTATTGTATAAGATTGTTTGGGCTATCCTGGGTTTTTTGTTTTTCCATATAAAGTTGATTATTGTCTTCTCCAGATCTATGAAGAATTTTGATGGGATTTTGATGGGGATTGCATTGAATCTATAGATTGCTTTTGGTAGAATTGCCATTTTTACTATGTTGATCCTCCCAATCCAAGGGCAAGGGAGATCCTTCCATTTTCTGGTGTCCTCTTCAATTTCTTTCTTCAAAGACTTAAAGTTCTTGTCAAATAGATCTTTCACTTCCTTGGTCAGAGTTACCCCAAGATATTTTATGTTATTTGTGGTTATCGTGAAAGGTGATGCTTCTCTAATTTCCCTCTCTGCTTCCTTATGCTTAGTGTATAGGAAGGCAACTGATTTTTTGGAGTTGATCTTGTATCCTGCCACATTACTAAAGGTATTTATCAGCTGTAGGAGTTCTTTGGTAGAATTTTTGGGGTCGCTTATGTATACTATCATATCATCAGCAAATAACGAAAGCTTAACTTCTTCCTTTCCAATACAAATCCCCTTGATCCCCTTATGTTGTCTTATTGCTATTGCTAGAACTTCAAGCACTATATTGAAGAGATATGGAGAGAGTGGACAGCCTTGTCGTGTTCCTGATCTTAGTGGGATGGCTTTGAGTTTTTCTCCATTTAATTTAATGTTAGCTGTTGGCTTGCTGTAAATAGCTTTTATTATATTTAGGTATGACCCTTGTATCCCTAATCTCTCCAAGACCTTTATCATAAAGGGGTGTTGAATTTTGTCGAATGCTTTTTCAGCATCTAATGAAATGATCATATGGTTTTTTTTCTTTCAGTTTATTTATATGGTGGATTACATTGATAGATTTGCGTATGTTGAACCAGCCCCGCATCTCTGAGATGAAGCCTACTTGATCATAATGGATAATTTTTCTAATGTGTTCTTGGATTCGGTTTGCCAGTATTTTATTGAGAACTTTTGTGTCGATGTTCATGAGTGAGATAGGCCTGTAATTCTCTTTCTTGGTTGGGTTTTTGTGTGGTTTTGGTATCAGGGTAACTGTAGCTTCATAAAAAGGAATTTGGCAATGACTCTTCTGTTTCTATATTGTGAAATACATTAAGGAGTATAGGTATTAGCTCTTCTTGGAAGTTCTGGTAGAATTCTGCATTGAAGCCATCTGGTCCTGGGCTTTTTTTGGAAGGGAGATTTTTTATAACAATTTCTAATTCTTTGCGACTAACAGGTCTATTTAGATCGTTCACCTGTTCTTGGTTTAGCTTTGGTATATGGTACTTATCTAAAAAAAATGTCCATTTCTTTTGCATTTTCCAGTTTTGTGGCATATAGGCTTTTGTAGTAAGATCTAATGATTCTCTGAATTTCCTCTGTGTCTGTGGTTATGTCCCCCTTTTCATTTCTGATCTTATTTATTTGCGTGTTCTCTCTCTGTCGTTTAATTAGTTTGGATAGGGGTTTGTCGATCTTGTTGATTTTCTCCAAGAACCAACTTTTTGCTTCATTGATTCTTTGGACTGTTTTCTGTGTTTCTATTTTGTTGATTTCCGCCCTCAGTTTGATTATTTCCAGTCTTCTACTCCTCCTGGGCACGTCTGCTTCTTTTTTTTTTCTAGAGCTTTCAGGTGTGCTGTTAAGTCCCCAATGTATGCTTTCTCCGTTTTCTTTAAGTGGGCACTTAGTGCTATGAACTTTCCTCTTAGCACTGCTTTCATCGTGTCCCATAGGTTTGAGTATGTTGTCTCTTTATTTTCATTAAATTCAAGGAAGACTTTAATTTCTTTCTTAATTTCTTCCTTGACCCAGGTGTGGTTCAGTAGTTGACTGTTCAGTTTCCATGAGTTTGTCGGTTTTCTGGGGGTAGCATTGTTGTTGCCTTCTAACTTTAATCCGTGGTGATCTGATAAGACACAGGTGGACACTGAGTTTTTTGTATCTGTGGAGGTTTCCTTTGTTTCCGAGTATGTGGTCAATTTTCGAGAAGGTTCCATGAGCTGCAGAGAAGAAGGTGTATTCTTTCCTATTTGGGTGGAGTGTTCTATAGATGTCTGTTAAGTCCATTTGCTTCATTACCTCCAACAATTCTCTTAATTCTCTATTAGGTTTCTGTCTGATTGACCTGTCCATTGGTGAGAGAGGTGTGTTGAAGTCTCCTACTACTAGCGTGTGTGGTTTGATGTCTGCCTTAAGTTCTCGTAATATTTCTTTTACATACGTAGGTGCTTTTATATTAGAAGCGTAGATATTCAGGATTGAGACTTCATCCTGATGAGTTGTTCCTGTTATGAGTATAAAGTATCCATCTCGATCTCTTCTGATTGATTTTAGTTTGAAGTCCGTTTTGTTAGAAATTAGTATGCCACACCTGCTTTTTTTTTTTTTTTAGGGCCATTTGCTTGAAAAACCTTTTCCCAACCCTTTACTCTAAGTAGATGCCTGTCTTTGTGGTTGAGATGTGTTTCTTGCAAACAGCAGAATGTTGGATCCTGTTTTTGTATCCAATCTCTTAGCCTGTGCCTTTTTATAGGTGAATTGAGACCATTAATATTAAGTGATATTAATGACCAGTGGTTGTTTGCTCCAGTTATTCTTATTGTTTTTGGTAGTAGAGTTTGTGTGTCTCCCTTCTTTGGGTTGTGCTAGTGAAGGGTCGCTAGATGCCTGAGTTATTGTAGGCAGTGTTAGCAATGTTGGATTCCTTAGGTTGTGATTTTCCTTCTATTACTTTCTGCAGGGCTGGATTTGTGGCTATGTATTGTTTAAATTTGTTCTTATCCTGGAATGTCTTGTTTTCTCCATTGATAGTGAACGATAGTTTGGCTGGGTATAGTAGTTTGGGTTTGCATCCGTGGTCTCTTAGTTTCTGCAGTACCTCTATCCAGGACCTTCTGGCTTTCATGGTTTCCATAGAGAAGTCAGGTGTAAGTCTGATCGGTTTACCTTTATAAGTTACTTGCCCTTTTTCCTTTGCAGCTCTTAATATTCTTTCTTTAATCTGTATATTTTGTGTTTTGATTATTATATGGCGACGGGATATTTTTCTTTGATCCAGTCTGTTAGGTGTTCTGTATGTTTCTTGAATATTCAAAGGAATATCTTTCTTTAGGTTGGGAAAGTTTTCTTCCATAATTTTGTTAAAAATATTTTCTGTGCCTTTGAGTTGTGACTCTTCTCCTTCTTGTATCCCTATTATTCTTAGGTTTGGTCTTTTTATTGTGTCCCATAATTCCTGAATGTTTTGTGATGAGAATTTGTTGACTTTGCTGTTTTCTTTGATCAGTGCATTTATTTTCTCTATGGTGTCCTCAGAATCTGAGATTCTTTCTTCTATCTCTTGTATTCTATTGATTATGCTTGATTCTGTAGTCTCTGCTCGTTGACCTAGATTTTTCATATCCAGCTGGTCCTCAGTTTGTGTTTTCTTCCTTGCTTCCATTTCAGTTTTCAATTCTTGAACTGTTTCCATTACTTGTTTGATCGTTTTTTCTTGGTTTCCCAGGGTATCATTCACGTATTTACTCATTTCTTCAAACTTTTTGTTATACTTCTCATCCATTTCTATAAGGGCGTTTTTTACATGTTGTTTAAGGACTCTATTGCTTTCATAAAGTCAAATTTTTCCACTTCTTCTGTGTTAGGGTGTTCAAGTCCTTCTGATGTAAGATCATTGGGTTCTGGTGTTTTCATGTTGTTTTTCAGATTGTTAGGTGCAATCTTGCCTTGGCACCTGCCCATCTCCTCCTATCGATGCCATCTAATGTGTCTTTTAAAGCAGGATCAGGTTTCCCTGCTGGGCCAGGGGCCTCGCTTACAAGATGCCCTCGCTCCGTTTCCTGTCTCCCACCGCGGGCCAAGATCCTTCTCACCACTCAGAAGGGTCTTCAGGAACAGGGCCAGGCTCCCCGTTCGCCAGGGATCTCGCCAACAAAAGGCCTACCACTCTGTGGGCCAGCCACCAAAACAGAGAAACTCCTGCTGCCCTCTGTCCAGAGCTCCTGACCCAGAGCCCAAAGAGGCTAAACTGGGTGATCCTGCGGCCCCGCGTAAGGGAGGGAGAGTGAAGGGGGCCCCTGGGCGCAAGGTGGGATGGGCCAGGGGGAGAGAGGTCGCAGCAGAGGAGGAGCAGCCCCAGCAGAGGGGACCAGCCCTCACAGACTAACCAAGAGGTCAAGGGGGTCTGGGAATGCCCCTGCTCCGTTTCCTGTGGCCCGCTGTGGGCCAAGAACACTCTCCCCACCCAGGAGTGTCTTCAGGGACAGGCCAGTGGATCTTGCCAATAAAAGGCCTCCCAATCTGCAGGTTAGGCCCCAAGAAACCTACTTGATTTAATTGTAGTGGGGCGATCTGCTCTCAGTGTGGGCTTCACTGTTTCATGCTTGGACTATCCCACATCTGCCGCGCCCGGCGCGTGCGTCTGCCCGCCGGTCTCCCCAGCCCTCACTTCTGACAGTCTGTGAACACAACTGACATCATCACTTCCTGCTATTATTGGGAGGTCCGAAAGACTCTGTCTGCAGCCTGAGCGCTGCCACAGTGTAGGTGGAGCTGCGGGGCTGCATCCCGGGAACCGGCCGCCCACATGGCTTTACCCGAAATAATTACACGGAAACTGTATTCTTTTAAACACTGCTTGGCCCATTAGCTCCAGCCTCTTATTGGCTAACTCTTACATATTGATCTAACCCATTTCTAATCTTCTGTGTAGCACCACGAGCTGACTTACCAGGAAAGATCTTAACCTGCGTCTGTCTGGAGTGGGAGAATCATGGAGACTCACTGGCTCTGCTTCTTTCTCCCAGCATTCTGTTCTGTTTACTCCACCCACCTAAGGGTTGGCCTATCAAATGGGCCTAGGCAGTTTTTTTATTAATTAACCAATGAAAGCAACAGATTAGAAAGAAATCACTCCCACATCACCACAGCAACTGAAACCCTGTGGCTCGGTCTTCTTGACAAACACTGCAAGTCCTCACAAAACCAGTTGGTCTTGGAGCTCACACTTCCCCCAAATAATGTATTTCTCCTTGTTGTCTTAAAAGTGGCTAAAGTCTATCCTGTTTTTGTGTGGATTCTGTGCTTTCTAAATTCACTTTTGTGATATAAGTGTCTTTCCATTGGGTACCAAGGCACTTTAAATCATTCCATGGATCTCTTAAATGTTTTGTTTTCATAAATTCTTTCAAACTTGGAATTCTACTTTTTTTTTGTACTGTATCAGGAGGGCAGAAAAACTCTGGGTATTTTTAAAAGACATCCAAAAATTTGTCTTCTATGCATATAGTCTCCTTTTATTGTGTGTGTGATCTCATGCAGGTGGGTGCATGTGTGTGAACATATGCATATGGAGGTCAGAGGTCAACCGTGAGTGTCATTCCTCCACAACCTTCTATATTATTCTTTTGTCCTCTGGCCTCCAAACATACTGTGGCATGCACACACTCCCATCAAACATATGCCTATTTATTATTATTATCAGATTAAAAAGTAAGGAAGTTATTTTTTAATTACATAGGAGACAAGCCTCAGGGAACATCTCAGGTGGAGTTTCTAGATTTGGTTAGTTAAGACAGGAAGACACCCACCAAAAACATGGACAGCACCATTCCATGGTCCGGGAGCCAGACTGAATGAGAAGGGGAAAGTGAGCTGCCACCAGCATCCATCTCTCCCTGTTTCCTGACTGCAGATACAAGGTGACCAGCTGCCTCACATGCCTGCCTCCTTGCCTTGCTTGCCATGATGTGTGTCTGTCTATGAACTGCCAAAGTAAAACCTATCTCCTTTGCTTCTATGTGTATGAGTGTTTTGCCTGCATGTATGTATGCACACTGCATTCATATCTGGTCCCTCAGAGGACAGAAGAGGGAGATGGATCACCTGGAAGTAGAGTTACAGACATATGGAAGCTGCCATATGAGTCTGGACAAGCAGTCATGCCCTTAACACAGAAAGCAGTCAGGCATCTACAAGTCAAGGGCAACAGGCTTGAGGAGAGCCCAAATCTGCTGACTCTGATAGACTGTTGAGGACTCTGAAAGCAGTGATTCCAGGAATGTCTGTGGTTTTCTGGCCAGGAAAGGCAGAAGGGAGCTCTGGCTTTTCATTTCCTAAACATAAGCCCTGCCTGAAAGCTGGAGGGAGGGCAGGATGGAGCTCCAGTCCTTCTGGTAAACAGCTTTGGAAATGGGTTTTCTTTTTCTTTCTTTCCTTTTTAGATTTATTTATTTATTATGTATACAGTGTCCTGTCTGTCTGTATGCTTGCTGGCCAGAAGAGGGCACCAGATCTCATTACAGATGGCTGTGAGCCACCATGTGGTTGCTGGGAATTGAACTCAGGACCTTTGGAAGAGCAGTCAGTGCTCTTAACCTCTGAGCCATCTCTCTAGCCCAGAAATGGGTTTTCATGGTGAGCATGAGTTGAGACCTATTTCTCAATTTCAGCCTGTCTCCTACATGATGCTAGTGTCAACTCTTGATAGTGGGGAATGCTGCGGTAGCCTTGACTGAGGCTCTCTGAGCCAAGTGAAGAGAAAGCTATTTCCTCCTGATCAGAACAATGGAACTTAACTCTGGCCTTGGGAGGAGATCTCACATTCCAAGCTACCCAAAGCATAGGAGCTAATCCTACTGCACTTGTCCATCATCTGGCCAGGGGATAATCCCTCATGATGACTAACTTACTAAAGAGCTGGGTGGAATAATTATCCCTTAATCAGATAATGGATTCTCTTCTTCAGAAGCCTCCATTGTAAAGTCTCTGTGACTGCCACAGAGCCAGTATCTGATGCAAAACACACTGATTGATTACAAGTTAGCTGACTTTCACTGCACAATCCAACACTCCAACACAGCAGGTGAGGGGGAAACAGCCCAGAGCTCTCTGGGTAATGGGTTTTTAAAGGGGAAAACTGCAAGTAGGGTGACTCATGCCTTGGTGTTTCGGAATTGGGTAGAAGCATACAACGTTTGAATTTGTTGTGTGTGGGGGGGATTTCAAAACAGCATTAATCAGGTAGCTACAAAGACGAAGCAAGCAGATGTAAATAGATGTTATTTGGACACCCTGGTGGGGTCACTTTGTCTTGGGAATGAATGTTTATGACTTTGCTGGGCTGCATGGACCTCCTTAGTTAGGTCCTGTCTGAAATGGAGTTCTGACTCAAAATGGAGTTTGTTCTGCTCCTTCAGTCACCTTTCTGGTTGTCGAGATGAATCATCTGATGGAGGCAACTTAGAAGAGGAATTGGTTTTGTTTATGGTGTTCGAGGATCTGGCCTGTGTGCACGTGAGCAAAACACTGTGACAGTGGGAGGCAGAGGCTGGTCTTCAAGTCAGAGAAAAGAATACAGACCATGGGGCTATACGCTGTGAGCAATGTGAGTGCTGGTTACACAGCCTGGGTCCTCTGCAAGCACGCCAAGTGTTCTTAAGCACTGAGCCACATCTCCAGCCGATTTGCCTTTATCTTGGAGTGCTTCTTCTAGCGGAATCAGAGTTCCACGACTTATGTTACATTACTCACATAGAGCTGATAAGTATACAAGGTGACAGATAGGGATTTAGTTCCTGTCTCTTTGTTTGCTTGTTTTTTGAGACAGGGTTTCTCTGTGTATCTCTGGCTGTCCTGGAACTCACTCTGTAAACCAGGCTGGCCTTGAACTCACAGAGATCCACCTGCCTCTGCCTACGTGAGTGCTGGGATTAAAGGCGTGCGCCACCACCACCCGGCTTAGTTTCAGTCTTTATAGGTTCATGTCCAGAGTTTTCCAAAGGACCGTTCTGGGTCTTGTAAACATGGGAGCATATCACTTGTGAGTAGTGACAATTGACTGCTTTTTTTTCTGCACCCTTTTTCTCGCTTGCTCTTGCATTATTGTGTTATATTTTACTCTGTGTTCCCCAGAACACAGAGATAAACACACATAAAAAACAAGGCAAACTGGGCGGTGGTGGTGCACACCTTTAATCCCAGCACTGGGGAGGCAGAGGCAGGTAGATCTCTGTAAGTTCGAGGCCAGCCTTGTCTATAAAGTGAGTTCCAGAACTGCAGGACTGTTACACAGAGAAACCGTGTCTCAGAAAAAAAGAAAAGAAAGAAAGAAAGAAAGAGAGAGAGAAGAGAAGAGAAGAGAAGAGAAGAGAAGAGAAGAGAAGAGAAGAGAAGAGAAGAGAAGGAAGAGCAAACAAGCAGCGCTCAAGAGGCAGAGGCAGGGAAATCTCTCTGTGAGCTGGAGGCAGGGAAATCCTGATCTCCTCAGTGAGTTGCAATGCAAGTAAGTCAGGACTACAGAGTGAGACCCTGTGTCAAAATCCACCACCAACGAAAACCAAAAACAAGCAAAAGACAAAACCCAACCAAAAGCAAACAAGGCATTCCACGCAGGCTGAGAGCCACAGCTCTGGCGGTGCTAGTGCACAAATCCTGGCTCTTAGGATTGCTTGCGCTCCTGATGTCATATGTGTGCTCCAGAAACCAGCTCCCCTGTCCCCATGAGGCTGCTTCCCTTTCTCAGTGTGTCACTGTGATAAGCTCCGTGGACACATGGCCTTGTGTTTTTAGAAACCTCCTAGAAAAATATGGATGAGATTCTAGCTCTCTCTCTCTCTCTCTCTCTCTCTCTCTCTCTATATATATATATATATATATATATATATATATATATATATATGATGGCATTTCACTATAGCAGCCCTAGCTTTCCAGGCAAAGCTTTCCCTGTGGAGATCCATCTGCCTCTGCCTCCCCAGTGCTGGGATTAAAGGCTTGTGCCACCACACCTGGGATAAATAAATACATTTTTTTTCTTCCCCGAAAAACTTGCCCTGGGCAGTTATGGTGACCTGTGCCTTTAATCCCAGCGTTCAGAAGGCAGAGACAGATGAACAGACCTCTGAATTCTAGGCCAGCTTGATCTACAAGCAAGTTCCAAGGCAGCCAGGGCTCTGCTACACAGAGAAAACCGTCTCAAAAACAAAACAAAACATTGTTATGTTCCTAAAATGTTAAGGAGGCAATTTTTAATGTGAGAAGGTTTGAGTCGAAAACAACAAGAGTCTTACTTGATTCCTATAACCGTTTATAGCTAGCTCTCCTTCCTATAGTGCAAAATGAGAGCTCCCTTGCTGTGTTTGGTAGATGTTGTCCACATTCCATCGCCAAGAATGTGGTGTCTAAACGCCTGTTCAGTTTTCAACGGTGGAACTTCACCCTTTACTTAACGGTAAGTATGTGTGGAATGTTTCGATAGGACCTAGAAATACTGGTGGTCAGACGTGAAAGCGGTGGGGAGACAAAAATACACATGTGAAATGAACTCAAGATTTTAATTTTTTTTTTTTTAAAAACGCTGCATTTCTTATATGTGTTCGAAACACGGCATCATGTAGCCCTCGCCTGACCCTAAGCTTACCGTGTAGCCAAGGATGACTTTGAACCCCTGATCCTCCTGCCTCCACTTTGGAATTCTGAGATTACAAGCGTGTGCTACCGTGCTGGGGACTCATGCGGCGCTGGGGATGGGACCCAGACTTCGAGCATGCTTAGCAAGCACTATCCCAAATGAACTACACCCCAGCTTTAAATATATATTTTCATGACCATTTCAGCACATTCTCGACAGTACTCAATAATCTTCACGATCAATACCACCTCTGTTAATATTTTGTTTGTTTTGTATCCCTGGCTATCCTGGAATTTGCTGTGTAGATCAGGATGGTCTTGAACTTAAGAGATCCTCCTGCCTCTGCCTCTGGAATTAAAGGCGTGTGCGACCCCGGCCAATTTTAAATGCGGGAAACTGGAGGCCTGCAGTTTGGAGTCTGTTTCCAATCCTGTGAAACTTGCAGTCCCTGAGCTCCTGCATCTACAAAATGGTTTTCGGGCAAGCTCCAGACCCGGTCTGGCTAAGCGCTCTCTGGTCTCAGCGGCCGCAATCCCCGGCCCCACCGCGAGGCTGCGCTACGACCTCGGGTCCCCTTCGCGCACCAAGCCGGGGCGGTCCGCGGGGGCAGGAGCGGGGCGGGGCACCGAGCAAAGGTTGTCCTCAAAGCCCAGGATCTTCTCGACAACTCCGCGGCATCATGACGGTGGGCGCCCGGCTCCGGAGCAAGGCGGCGAGCAGCTTCGCGCGCCGGGGGCCCCTGGGGCGATCTCGCGGCGCCGGGGACGAGGAGACCGATGTCATCGTGGAGCACCTAGAAGGCGAGGACGATGACCCAGCAAGCCAGGACGATACGCGCGAGGAGGGCGGGCGACGCGCGGGGACCCCAAGCGCTCGCAGAGTTCACCTGGCTGCGCTGCCCGAGCGCTACGAGCCCCTCGAGGAAACCTCGCCAGGCGACAAGCCCAAGAAGAGGTTTCGGCGAAAACTGAAGAAGTACGGCAAGGTAAGTCCCCAGCATTCGGCCGCCCTGATCCAGACTGAACCGGGAGTTGCCCTGGGTGGAGTTGTGCCCAAGTCGCTGCCAGGACAGTCACTTGGAGGGTGGCGTTGAGCGCTCAGGCTTAGGCGGGCAGGGCCCTGTGCTCGGTTGTCGCTGGTGGAAACGGAATGTTGAAGCCGTTAAGTGACTTGGAAACCTTGTCGCTGGTGGGACGTTGCAACCCAGGTGCATCGATTTCCCATCCTCTCCCCGAGACCACCCGGCCACATGAGAATGTTAGGTGATTCTGTCGTAGATGCCCAGGTTGTCCGCGGGGCCTGCTAACTCAGCCAGTACACACCTAGCGCCTGTGGAATCTCCCTGCCTCTAAAGCTGATCTCTGCACTTTGAACTTCAGATGTTCTGCCTGCCTTTTGCTTTGGTGGTGGGAGGAGGTGGGTGAGCGAGAGGAAGGATGGGGATGGATAGGCAAAGGAATGAGTTTCGTTTCCTGAGTAAATGGTTCTAGCTCCCAGGTGCCCCGGCTTGGAAGTAGAATTACTCTCTTGGCCTGGAGGAGGCTACGGGAGGGTGTTTGTTGGGATGCGGAGGTGGAGGAACCACAAAACTCATTGAGTGTGTTCCAGTCAAAGTCCTCTGACTGACCTCCTGATTTTATGGTCCAGTCATCAGTGGCCTTCAGTGGGTGACCTTTACCATACCTGAGGCATTCAGTTTCCTGCTGGGAATTTTAGTTTATCATTCCCCTGAATGATATGGCGTTGCCCCCTCACAAGCAGGCAATGATAAAATACTTGAAGTAAAGTGGGACTTTGGGGGTACAGAAACCATTTGAGAGTGAATTGATGCCACGGGGTCCTTCTTGGAGGCTGGCATTTGGAGAGGTTTTGGGGTGACCATTCTGTGCCGGGCATTATGCATACCCTAGAGATGCAAAAATAAATCCTAACAGCGGGTGGGGAGAATCCAAGGCTCACCAGGGAGATGTGGTAGAGATCGGCACCGGCTCCTTCACTACATAGCACAGAACTTAGTGATTACTCATCCTGGTGAGGCTAATAAAATCGGGGACGCAGCCAGGCAGTGGTGGCGCACGCCTTTAATCCCAGCACTCGGGAGGCAGAAGCAAGCAGATCTCTGTGAGTTCGAGGCCAGCCTGGTCTACAAGAGCTAGTTCCAGGACAGGCTCCAAAGCTACAGTGAAACCCTGTCTCAGAAAAAAAAAAATCAAAAATCAGGGACTGTTTCAAATCGCCCAGACAAGGACTCTAGGCAGAAGAAAAGATAAGGCTTCACCACAGGAAGACAAGACAAGGAAACCCACACGTGTAATCCCAGGTACTGTGAGGGAGGACAGGATGATTGAAAGGAGAGGCCAGCCTGGGCTATCTATGTGACAAGAACCTATCAACAAAGAGCTCACCCCAGATAACACTGAGGTACCAGATCACACTAATTAGGAAGGCTATTCTAAACAAAGTCAAAGTCCAAACATAAAGTCATAATGTTGGTGAGGATGTGGGAGACACTGAGCCTTGCACACTGGTGCTGGCGTGTGTAAGATGGTGTACTGCTCTGGAAAGCAACTTGGGGGCACTTCTCCCAGTTGAACACAGGCCTACTCTACGATTTCAGGGTTCCACACTGAGATGGAAGAATTGAAGGCTGGCCTGGGGAGTGTATAGCTCAGGGGGTTGAGTGCTGGCTCAGCGTTCACCAAGACCTGGCTGGAGCTCTCGTGCTGTATAAACCAGCTGTGGTGGTACACACCTGTAATCCCCCACTTGGGAAGTGGAGGCCAGGAGATCAGTGCTCAGGATCTGGCTGTGTAGGTATCGTCACTGCAAATCTGACGATCTGAGTTCAATCCCCAGAACCTTGGAAAACTGACTCCCACAAGTTCTCATTGACCACGAACACACTGTAGCACACATACACACCAAACATACTAGATAAATGTAATTAATAATTTTTGGAAAATAATTCAAAGTGATTTTTTTTGGTTACCCTTGAGAGTTTCTGGGCTACATGACATTCTAGCTTTAAAAAAATAGAGTTAAACAGTACTCAAGTAAATATTTTTTACTTCAGTTTTTCTTGTGTATGGGTGTTTTGCCTTCATAAATGTTTGTGAAGCAAGTAATTTTACACACATATTCACAGAAGTCTCATTTACCAATGGACAAAAAGCGAAAAAAATCCAAATATTTATGAGTAGATGAACAAAATGTGGGCTAGACACATTATGTAGTATTATTTAATAGCCATAAGGACTAATATTTGCTGCCATGTGGCTCAACAAGATGGTAAGTGAGGAAAGCCATGGTTCCCTTTCTGTGACATGTCCAGAGAGGTGAGTTCAGAGAGCATGATGGTGGCTTCAGGGGCCGACAGGCAGAAGGTTGCCGACTGTGTGTATGGTTTCCTTCTAGGAAGAGAATGTTTTGTAAGCAGACAGGACTGGTGGTTACACATCATAAAGGCATTCGATGCCTCTCACTTTTTCATTTTACAAAATAACAGATGTAGAAAATAACAAAAACATGTATGTGTTTGGGGTTTTTTTGTTTGTTGTTTTTGCCTTCATGTATGTTTGTGCCACTTGCCTCATACCCACAGAGGCCCAAAGAGGGCACTGATTGCCCTGGAGCTGGAGTTACAGACGGTTGTGAGCCACCATGTGGGTGCTGGGAACTGAACCCAGGTCCTCTGGAAGAGCAGTCGGTGCTCTTAACTGTTGAGCCATCTCTCACTTTAGACTGGTTGGTTTCATGTTACACGGATTGGGGGCTGGGGGATATAAGAGAGATTTTGACATGAAAAGGGTTTTGTGTTGGTGTTGTTGTTTGTTTGTTTTTTTTCTTGACCAAAACAGAGAGGGAGAGATGTGGGAAAGCTCTGGAATGTTACACACTAACTCAGTAGTCCCAAGAAGTCCAGATGAGATCATAGCCCAAGTGAGTGGTCACAAGAGCCATCCTGGCTCTGCCTTCTCAGGCCAGCTGAGAAGGTACCAGGCTCCAACAAGAAGGAAGAGGACCAAGGAGGCCCCTTTTCTGCAAAGCCACAAGAACAGTCCAGGCTCCTGCAGAAGATGGGGGTGGGATCCGTGCTCACCTCGGTTGCCAGGCGAGGCTTTTAGAAATGAATAGCTCTGATTATTGGTTATTACAGAATGTGTTTTCTTTTTGTTCCCATTGCTGTTAACTTCTCAGATCCTTCACCCAAGCCCCTTCCTGCTTCTATTTAAGGAAAGTTGTTGGCCTTTGTGCAACATGAAAGAGCAGGCTCACTCCCCCCCCACTCGCTGCTCCACCCACCCCCACCAGCGTGGTCCTGCCCAGGAGCCAACCCGAACACTGTGCTGGCCCAGCCTTCTGGAAGCCTTTGTGCCTGGGCCTCTTATAGAGATCAGTGTTCCCAGCTGATTTGAAAGAAATAATTGCATTCCTGTGGCGGACTTATTACTGTTAAAATGCTATGCACTGGACACTGGGGAAGGAACCTGAGGTGGCGGTGTTCCGGTGTTCCATATCTGCTACCTTCTTTATGTTCCATGCCTGAGTCCCCTCAGCAACCCTGGGAAGCTGGAGTTGGAGACAATGAAGCTGCAGAATGAGACAGCTCTAAGAGCTGGGAGGGAGTCTTGCCCCTTCCTCTGCAGATCTGTGGGCGAGATGGATGGAACGTGCCTCAGAATTAGCTGAAAATAATAGGCCGCCCTTGCAGGCACCCCTGAGAGGCATGGAGAGAAGTGTGGTAAGGAAAAAGAATGAAGTTGTGTTCATCGGGAAGCTAGGACAGGGTTGGAGGGTAAAATAGAAAGTATGGGGTAAGGCAGGTATGGTGTTGCAGGCCTAATTCCAGCACTCTGGAAACTGATTGGAGGATCACAGATCAGGGCCAACCTGGGCTGCATAGTGAGTGGAACCCTGCCTCACATGTCGAGACCTAGGTTTGACCATACCACAAAAAGAAGGGAAAAATGGAAAAAATGTTCTCATGTTTAAACTAGGGGTCCAGAGTCAGTCTGCCAGATGTGAGAACCGCATGGCCATCCAGTGGCCGTCTGACTTTCTCTCACTGCCTTGTCTCTTCCTCTATACTACCATCTGATAACAATGAGGGCTGGACTGGGGGTAACGTGCATACCAGGTAAGCATGAGAGCTCAGTAAAAAGCTTGGCACATACTTAAAAACCTAGTTCTGGGGAGGTGAAGACCAGTCAGTATAGACGAACCTGTGAACTCGGGTTGGGTGGAAGAGTCTGTCTCTACACAAATAACTAAGGTGGCGAGAAATTCAGGAAGATGCTGAGTGTCGATCTCACACATACACCCCCCACCCGACCAACACATATACCTAATCATAACGAAAGTCAATACATTAGTCCACGTGAAAGGTTCTAGATGCCAGGGTCCCTGGATGAGGTTCTAGAGCTGTATGCCGCTATCTTTTGAGGGGTGAGTTCTCTTTGTTCAGACTCTGGAGCCGATCACCCACCTCAGGTTGGCGTCAGGCCTGAGGGCAGCTCAACAGAGGACTTGACCTTTGAGATCAGACAGTGACGTCTGTGGAGAGATGATTTCCTCTTCTAAATCACAGGGGCATGAAGCCGCAGCCCCACTGGGGGGTTGGATGCCATCTTCTCTGCTGCTCTGGAACTCAGAAGTCCCAGGCAATCAAGCCTCCTGATCTAAAATCACCAGGGCTGCTCCTGCCTGGCTCTTTGCTGCTTCCGGGGCCATCTTCCTCCCTTCCAAACCCAGTAGTGTACCCTACCCCCCGTCACTCCCTTCCCCTTCCACCCTCCATCTTCTTCCTGACTCCCCCTGCATCCCTCTGCATTAGGATATTCACATGGGGTAGAGCCAGTCTTGACCTGGTATGCAGGAGACCCCAGGGAACCGCCCTCTGGAGAAGTCTTAGCTGACTCATACTGGCAAAGTCCCTCTCGCCATTTCAGGGAACGCAGTCATGAGTTCTGAGAAGTGCGGTGTGAATCTGGGGGCTAGCCTGGCCCCCTCTCCCATGCTTTCCCATCTTCAGCATCCCTAGGAGAGATTCGTTCTATCCCAAGTCCTTTCCCTTGAATAGCACCCGTGCGCTTGTGAGCTTCTTTGGTCTCTGCTTTGTGCTACCCAAAGCTGTGCTTTGACCACGTTCCCGTTAATGCACTCTCTCCAGACTCTCCCGAAATGGTAAAGACAGAGTGATAAGTGGCTGTTTAAAAAGTGACCAGCTATGGTAAGAGAGTGTACAACTATCACTAATATCAGGTTTCGGGTAAGCGGTTTGATCCTGGTGCCATTGTCAGGGATACATGGTATTTGTTTCAAACATGTAAAATTCTCCCAATGACTCTTTTCAACACGTTTATAGAGTCCTTTCCTCTCTATTTCTCTCACACATGGACACACAGACACACACACAGACATACACACACACACACACACATACATGAACATGTCTCCTTGAGAAATGGATAAGGTGGTATCTTGAGTAGACATAGATGTACCAGTTTCTCCCGCAGCTTGTCATGACCTAGTAAGGGTTGAGGGAAAGACCTTGGCTTTCCCTACAGGCTGGGGGTACCTGAATGGGTACACACTATAGCGTGGGGACTCTGGCATTCACACCACAGACAACTCAAGGCAGAACTCATAGGCAACTCCATACGCTCTCTAGACATATTTCTAGCAAGGCATTGTGGGTCACAACAACCCAGCACTGAGAGGACCAACGTGAGCGGAAGGCCAGCCTGGCTTACATGGTATGATCCATGTTAGCTCAGCTCCTGAGTGAGAGCCTGTCTCTAAAAAAGAAACCTTGCTGAGAAATAAGAAATATCTCCAACTGATAAATTGCCACCACAACCCTAAGCTACTCTGTAACAGAAAGAAGTCACTGTTTCTTCTGAAAGTTGACACTGTGGTCACCAGCACTGCTGCATGTGCTGGGCACTGTTGCCAGCGCTTCCCTTGAATAAACTCCTCCATCCTCTTTAACACAAAAAGGCCACTACATATTCCCATTATACAGACAAGGAAACTGAGGCCAAGTAATGTTGAGGAAAGGATGGGATTAGAACTCACTCCAGGCTGTGAGCACAAGGTCTCTTACAGACTGCCTTCATTAGAGAGAGGTATAACATGGCGCGAAGGTTTCTGGTTCTGCAGTGAGATTTCATCGGGGAAGATTCAGCTCTGCCCCTTACTAGCTGGACAGTCTCAAAGGCGTGTTAACTTCCTGTGATTTCTTCTTTTTTTAAAATTTATTTTTATCTTATGTGCCTTGGTGTTTTGTCTACATGTATGTATGTGTGAGGGTGCCAGATTCCCTGAAGCTGGAGTTACAGACAGTTGTGAGCGGCCACATGGGTGCTGGAAATTGAACCTGGGTCCTCTGCAAGAGCAGCCAATGCTCTTAACCACTGAGCCATCTCTCCAGCCTCTGTGATTTCTTCTTGCTAATCCCTTAAGCGATATATCAGTCACCCAAGTTAGGCCAACTTGCTTCATGCAATGAGAGACAATGCCATAGAGGAATTGTGGGGCACCAGGAGGTGGGCACCCCAAGCAGAGGGTTGAATGAATGAATTGGAACTGGAGTTGTCAGCATTTAAGAATCATCCAAAGACTGAGGGGTTCTAGGCAGAGCGGAGGAGGACCTAGCAATGAGGAATGAAGACCTCAACAGTTCCAACTCTACAAGAAGATAGAACCAATGGAGAGCGTTTAGTAGAAGTGCCCTGTGGAGAAGGGAGAACCAGGAGAAGATGGGTCCAAGTGATAACAGAGCTCGGGGAGGGAAAAGACAGACGCCTCCATGGACCACACAGCATGGAGGTTGTAGGCAACCTTGACCCGAAGTCCCTGAATGGTTGTGAGCAGCAACCAGTATGAGAGGGAAGAAGTGTGGCGTGGAGTCACTGGAGGTTTTTTTCACTTGGAGAGCAGAGAGATTGGGCAGGAGATGGCCACAGTGACACGTGGCATAGTCTGAGCTGGGGAATGGGGCTGACAGGACGATGAGGATACTGCTGGGAGAAGAACAGTGTGGGGAAGACATGGGAAAAAGAGGCAGTTCGCCATGGCTACACTGGCAGGGTGGGAGAAGCCAGGAGCCAGAGCACTGGGCTTGGGGACAATAGGAGAAGATGAACAGGTCCCCAAGGATGTGCGATTCCATGAGGACATGGACTCTACCAGTGCATAGAGATGGTTGGGGTCGGGAGAGGGAAAGGTTGGGCTGCATCTTAGAGAGAGGTCAACCCTCTTGGGCAGCTGGGGTAGCTTCTCCAGGCAACACTGGGTATTGCAGTGACTCTCCTGATTGGAATCAAGGATCTTCAGTGGAACCAGGCTGTGTATTCTGTAGCCAGAAAAAAAAAATCACAGGGCTGAAAGCCACGGGATGGGAGAGAAGGTTCTGGTCAGTTACTGGATGTCAAAGTCACCAAGAACAACAAAAGAAGTTGGAGGTGGGAAGGGGGATCCTGGGGACACAATGCAGTAGATGTTAGCTATTAGTGGTCTCAAAGTTCTTATGTAATTCCACTTGAGTTCCTGGCATTTGATGTCCCCGGTCCCAGCATCCACCAAAGAGGAGAAGGAGTAGAAAGGCAGCATCCGAAAAGCATCGACTCATCCTTACTCTCAACAAATGTTAAGACTGTTCTGGAAACACAAAAGGCTTGTGCACTGCAGAACTCAGAGATGGTGAAAATTTCCGGGTTACAAACACGTGGGTCAGACCAGAGTAGGCGTTAGGCGCATAGGAAGGACCAGGTGGGCTGTCTAACAAGATGCCTGAAGGAAAATTTGACCCCGCCTATGATGGCGCTCACATTTCCAGCCGGGGAAGCGGGGTGAGTCTCAGTTTAAAACAACAAAGGCGTTTTAGTTCTAGAGCTGGCCGCCTCCATGCTGTTTCTAAGAAGGCTTGAGAGTTATCTGGAAATATGCTGTACTTGCACACACTTGACAAGGAGGATGCCTGTTGTGAATCAGGTGGGGACGCAGGACACTACGCATGTGAAGACACTGGGCCTCCATAGTTTGCCCTGGGTCCATGAGGGCGAACCATTCTCTGTGTGTGTCACAGTGACTTGTGGAAGAGTCAACAGGTTGCCTCACCTAACTTTTGCTTTTCTCTTTCTAAAAATAGAATTTCGGGAAGGCCATAAGCAAAGGATGCCGGTACATTGTCATTGGTCTGCATGGATTTGCTGCAGCCTACTCCTCCCCATTTGGAGTGGCCACCAGCGTGGTGTCCTTTGTGCGCTAACCGGAGCTGCAGGGGCAGGCATCACCAGAATGCTTCTGCCCCAGGGGACAGTGTGAACCCACCAGCACTTCCGACTCGAACTCACAGGAACTCTGAAGATGAACTCTACTTTATGCTCCGTTGTTGAACTGGTTGAGTGTCAGGCAGAAGCCATCCCCGCTCATCCGCTGAGCCACTCGGTTCTCTTGGACATGGGTGGGTCCGGGGATCAGATCTGCGGAGAGTTAGGCCAAGATCAAATTGGGGATAGGGTTAGTTTGCTTCCTGTACCGGCTAGAGCCTTTCTGGGGTATAGGCAGGCAGACTCATGGCAGGTCTGGGGTCTGAGCCATGCGGGTCGTGGGCGAGTTGTGAGGGAAGAGGATGCAGACCTCTAATGGGATAGTTGCTAGGTTCTGGAAAGGTCGAGATGGGCATGCCTTCCTTGATCCCCTCACTGAGGGCAGTGAGGGAGCTGTTTCTGAGGCTCTCTCTCCCCATCACTGCTTTACTAAGCTGTCATCGCGAGTTTAATTACAGGTTTGGGAAGACAGAAAGACCACGATCCTTTGAAACCCGAGTTCAGAGCTGTGTGGGGACTGTTGAAAGTAGATCAGAGTGTCATCTTCATAAGTGTTTCATAACTGCGCGCTTGGCAATGAGGAAGGGAGGGCAAGTTCAGAAGCTGGGAGGCTGCAACAGGTGCCTTCCGAGTCTGAATCTGGTCCAGCTATTGTGTTTGGAGCAGGCAGGACTCCTGCGGGTGTGACTGTCCATGCCAGTTCACTGCTGCCAGGTGCCTAAGTCCACCATTTGATTGAGGAGAGAGAGAGAGAGAGAGAGAGAGAGAGAGAGAGAGAGAGAGAGAGGTAAAGGGGAGAGAGAGAAGGAAAGGAGAGAGAATTTACAAATATTTTTAGAGGAGCAACCAGTAAGTGAGAGATGGGCATGAAGAAAGAAGAAGGAAAACAAAGGATGACACTGGAGAGGCAGTGGAAGCTGTGGAGCCAAAGACGCGTGCTTGTGATGGAGATTTCCTTGGAAGGGCTGGGCTGCTTGTATGTAGGACTAGGCTGCTTGTATGTAGGACTAGGGGAAGCTGGGGGACCAGAGGCACCATGGTGGTTAACACTTCTTAGGCCAGCATCTTACTTGGATTCAAAAGTTAATGGAGGCATGAGTCCCAGGTCTGACACCCGTCGAGGGTGGCTCCTAGACCAGCATTGGGCGCTGCGAGAATGAGAGAAGAACCCCTCTAAAGGGTAGGACGCCTGGGACACTGCACTGCTGGGTCTCACAGCTGTTTGTAAAGTTGTTCATAAAGGTCCCTTTCACCATGACCCTTGGGCAACCCCACAGCAGGCCAGGATTTCAACTCTGCTTCTAGAGTATTCAAGATCCAGAGCAGATCCTGGGACCTCTCTGCAGGATCAGTTTGTTAGCCTAGGAGACACGAGGAAAGCGGAATGCTCATCTCTTACCCACCGGGCCCAACCATCAGGCACTGGTGAGGAGCAGGTGGAGGAGACAGTGGCGGTTGCCCACTTAGACCTCTGGAGGCTCTTGTTGAATTGCCCTGTCCCTGGAACCGGGACATAGATGGTCTTGCTTTATCCCTAGTAGTACAAGCAGGTTATATGCAGGGTCACACATGTGACGGGGTGATGCTTGCCTGGTAGTCCTGGGATGGAAACTGGAAAGGTGAATAGGAGAAAAAGCCACTTGCAGCTGACTGGAAAGAATCAGGAATGGGAAGCTTGCAAGATGCCTCCCCTGCCACCTCTCAATAGCGGAGAGTCCCAGGGAGTCCACATGTCCTGCTAGGTAGGGAGAAGTGTGACCCAGGGATGGGATGAACAATCAAAGATGCTTCCTTCCCCTGGGAGTCTTCCTCCCCACCTACCAAATTGGAAAATCAGCACAACCAGGTATGTCTGGCCCTGTGCCTCTCCAAGTCTGGCTAAGAATTAACTCAGAAGCGGCCAAAGTCAAAAGTTAGTCCTGGGACTCGCCAGGCTCACTGGAAGGTGAACTTCAACTCCTGGAGCAGACTGTGTGATCTCATCCCGTGTGTGGGACTCGTGGTTCGTGTTGCAGGCTGCCCTTTGTTGCTTTCCTGTGTTTCCTTGTTTGGCAGCAGGGCCCACACCCTACTTTAACTGAATTTAAGAGCTTAGCTTTCCCATTACTGATGTCCAACATTTTGTTTTCCTGTATCCCTATCTTGCCTTGTGGTGTAAATAAAAGCCCCAGATTGTCTGGTTTTCCTATGTGTCAAGGACTGTGCCTTTCCTTGCTCCCAGCAGGACGGGGGAGTGTGGGACGGTGGGCAATCGAGCCGGGACCCCCCCCACACACACACACATACCTGCAGTGTTAAAGGCTTCATTCTTTAGAATCCCTCAGGACAGACTCTAGGGTGGGAAAGCCACAGCCCTGTTTCAAATGAAAAATTTCCAGAACCTTTGACTTCAGTGTGGAGCCAGAAGGCTGCATTCTCCACAAGCAAGATGCTTTTGATCTCTGCCTGGGTTGGGAAATGCCTCAGCTAATGGGGCTCCAGGGAGGGAGACTCTGCCAGCAGAGCGGGCCCTGAGTGACAGTCCATGCTAACATGTTGGCACACACGGCTGCCCACTGAGTCCTCACAGAAGCAATGGTAGAGGTTGAGCAAATAGGCAAACAGGCAAGTGGACTTGCATGGCCATCAGCTTATCTGGTGAGGCAGGTTCAGGTCCCTATCTGTTGGGAATGGCTTAGACCTATAGCAGAGTTCTTTCTTACCTGCAGTGACGGAGTGAGTCCTTTGCCACCTTGGAATGCCATCCCATCTCCCGCCCCCAGATGTTTCTCTGCCCAGCGTCTGTGTCTGATCAGAGAAGTACCGAATGACGTCTGTGACCAAGGAGCAGGACTTGATCTCAGACCTTGGCGGCTTTCAGGGATCGCTGTGGCCATGAAACCATGTTTCAATGTTCCATTAGTTCAGTAGTTCTCAACCTTCCTAATGCTGTGATCTTTTAATACATAGAGACCCTCATGTTGTGATGAACCCCAACCATAAAATGGTTTTTGTTGCTACTTCATAACTGTAGTTTTGCTACTGTTATGAATCATAATTAACTGTGGGTTTTTTTTTTTTATGGTCTTAGGCGACCCTGCGAAAGGGTCATTTGGCTCCCCAGAGGGGTCGCGACCCGTAAGTTGAGAACTGCATTAGGCAGTCCTGGTTCAGAGCTTGTATTCTGATTATTGTTCCTGGTTCTGCCTCTGCAGAAGAGCAGAGAAGTGAAGAGGACTCACAGTACCTAAGAGTTTCCTAGTAAACTTAATTTGGGATCAAATGCAGACACAGGTCAGATCCAAGGAGTGGGGGACCCCCTTGATATCAATGTGAAGGCTGTCTTTCAGGGACGCCATGCTTTTCCCAAAAGGCAAATAAGAGGAAAAAAGTCTCTAGCTCCCTTAATCATTTGTAGAAAAACGTGGAGGAATAAATACTGGGTTTTGTTTTTAAATTTGGAGGCAAAGTTGTTTTTGAGCCAAATCACTTCACTGCACATCACAGCCAAAGGGAAGGCAGATCTTAAGATCTCCCATGGGGCTGGTGCCAAAACCTAGCAGGAACACCAGCCTGAGCAGAGCTCAGGGGGCGGGGGCGGGGCAGGAGAACAAAGGCCCTATTGGCAGGGCCGGGGCCAAACCTGCCCCCCTGGGGGGCTCTGAGCTCTGACCTGCACCTCCAGCTCCTGAGGGAGCCTTGTCGGTACCTTGAGGACTGACTCGGCTATTTATTTATTTATTTATTTTGGTTTTTCGAGACAAGGTTTCTCTGTGGTTTTGGAGCCTGTCCTGGAACTAGCTCTTGTAGACCAGGCTGGTCTCGAACTCACAGAGATCCGCCTGCCTCTGCCTCCAGAGTGCTGGGTTAAAGGCATGCGCCACCACCGCCCGGCCTGAATCGGCTTTTTAAAAAGGTTTCTCTCAGGTGATTTCCTCTTCTGTCCCTGGTGGCAAGGCTTGAAATAGATGCATCTAGTTCAAAGCAGATCGAAGTCTAAGCCAGGACTCGGGTGTTGATCAGCTGTGGAATGCTCGCCCGGAGAGTGCAAGACCTCGGGTTCTGTCCCCAGTACTGCAATAAATATATAAGTAAAGAAACAGATTGAGTAGATTATTAATTAAATAAACATCAGACCCAAAGGATGGTTGGAAATTGAGTTGAAGGACCACACTTCTTTCACTGGCTCTTCAAAGCCAGGGTAAATGGTTTCCACCCGGGACCCCCTTCTCTCCTGATTGAGATAAACAACTTATTTTTGGTCTTGGCTTGCTCCAAGAGAAGTCCAGAGTTGTCTCAAAGAGAGAATATGGTGAGAAAATGTGGGGAGGTAACGGGTGGGAGGGAAATAATAGAGGCCGAGAGAGACAGAAATCAGGAAGCATCATGAGCCAGGCTTGGTGGAGCACGGCTTTCATCCCAGTTCTTGGGAGGCAGATGCAGGAGGATGTCAGTGAGTTTGAGGCCAGCCTCGTCCACAGAGAGAACCTGAATTACATGGAAAGACCCTGTCTGAAAAAGAAGAAACCACTATATTCATGCATGAAATTGTCAAACTTAATTTTAAAAAATGAAAAAAAAAAACCCACAGTGTTGAGATCACCTCATTTGCTATTTATTTATTTTAAGCAGAAAATTGTCTATTAAACATGTTTACAAATTTATCTTCTTTAATTGCTTACGGTGAGGAGAAACTAGCATATACGTTAATTAGGAACTTTCTCCATAACTCGTATTCCTTTAAACAAAATCAGGCTTGAATGTGTCTTCCGGTATTTAATTTAACTGGGTCTTCATTTAACTGGGTGTGCAAGCCATCCATTGAGGCCATGAGCCCTATCTGCCATCTGCTGTGTTGGTCACAGATCTGGTACAGGGATCAGAGGAGAGAGAGTTAAGCTTCATGTACAACCCCAAGTTCAGAAATGAGGTGCTGAGAACGTGTGGGTGTCGTAATTCCCTCGGCTCTCAGTCTCACCCTCAAGCATCACATATGGGGTTTATCGATGTGGGCACCTATGAGGTTCAGGGGTCTTCAGAAGAGGCCCCTCTGTCCCATTAGGCAAATGGGGGAGGGGCATTCTAGTCCATGGAAGTCACAGGTGCCGAAGTCCAAGGGTGTGGCTAGACTAGGTGTCCAGGGGCTGGCAGGGAGAGGACAGGACCTTCCAGGGTCCTGCACTGACCTTGGCAATAGGAGGTAATTCCGGCCAGTTCTGTGTGTTCTCCTAGCCACCCCCAGCCTTGAAGCCTTGGAATTGGATGACAGGAAAAGTTCATTCCAAAACTTTGGCCTTGGCAGCCAGGGAGTGGTGGGACAATAGTCCTGACCTGGAGGCCCTGGGCTGAGGGTCACCTGGGCCCATGTTGTTGTCCCATGTGAGTGGGAACCCTGAGCAAACTGTCCCCCAAAGAGAAACCCCATTCCCACCTGGTCAGCTTCAGCACGTGATCTGAGCACTGCAAGGGATAGGTTGTGCGACTCTGGCTGCCCTGTACCTCTCTGGCCAGGTACCACGTCTGGTAGAACAATGGGGCCAAAGCGGAACACCCTGCCGCTCCCAGCCGCTTTGCCAGCCTCCGCTACACGGCATTGCTTGTCTGCGGCTCTTCTAGGTGTCCAGTTCCTGTTCTGCCCCCTCTTGACTCCTTAAGATGTGCCCAAGGCCACAGCAACAATCGTGCAGCCAGTGGCCTGCTTTCATCTGGGCCCCAGGGAGGAAGCAGAACAATGGAATCAGGCCCTTGGCAGCCTATGCCCGCCAAGGGCGGTGTCTGTATTGTTTTTCTGGGCTGTTGTTTGTGTTGTTTTCCCAACTGCACTCATCCTGAGCAAAGTCCCCAAGCAGGAAGACTGCCTGAACCTGCAGCCTCCCCCGCTTTCCCTGCCCCTCCCCATCCCACCTCATCTGCTTCTCTTGCTCTCAGAAACCCCAGTGGCTCTGGCCAAACTGAAGGCCGCTGCATCTGATCAACCTCCCATCCCAGGGCTGCTGTGAAGCCATCATCTCCGTACTTGCCTCTCTCTAAATTCACTGTCCTCAGTTGGTGTTATTCCCCAGCTTGTCTTCCTGTGTAGCTGGCTGGGGGGGCAGGAGGTGGGGGAAGGGGAGGAAGAAAATTAATAACTTGACTCTTTTCCTCTGTTTTGTGGTTCATCTTTCTTTTTTTGGGGGGGGGAGCGGTCTTTAAGACAGGGTTTCTCTGTATAGCAGCCCTAGTGTCCTAGCTGCCCTGAAACTTGCTCTCTAGGCCAGGCTGGCCTCAAACTCACAGAGATCCACCTGCCTCCAACTCCCGAGTTCTGGGATTAATTTTTCTTTTGATAGATGATCCTATATAGCCCGGGCTGGCCTTAACCTCCCTGTGTACTAAGGATGACTTTGAACTCCCGATCCTCCTTCCTCTGCCTCCTAAGAGCTAGGATGAAGGTAGGGCACCACCGAGCTCCAGTCGTTATGAGTTAGTTTACAGGAAGCTTGATGGCACATCATGGGCCGTATTTGCTTGTTGTGGCTCTCGTTCACTGTCAAAACCAACATGAAATACAAATCTGTGAGTCAGATCCAAAAGAAACCCAGGACAAAGTGACAGCTGAGGTGCTTACTGACATACCGAAGCTCACACCAGCCCCAGGTTCACTCAGCACCTGTGGCGCCTCTTAGATCTGCTCATCCATACCCTAACCCTAAACCTCTCCAGCATGGGGGTGGGGTGGGACATGGGGATCCCTTCCTTTCCTCCAGCTTCTAATGCCTACACGACTCTGCCACTTTGACCACACACTCTTTTGGTTCCCTCTCTCTTTGCCCTCCCTTCTCATGGCTGCCTTCCTGTTAAATCTACTGCTTTTTCCTCTCTGCTCTGTCCCTCACATCTACAATGGAAACCATCTCCTCACATAACAACACGTCGGGGCAGTCACATCCCCATTTCATTCAGGAGAGCAGATGGGCCCTGGGCCCTCTCTGTCACTGTTAACAACACTAGAGAAGTCACTCTGAATGTCTGTGTTGCCGTCAGGGGCCCCTGGCCAGGGGTGTACACCATGGGTTTAGACAGCACACAGGGGCCTTTGCTTACTCCTCAAGGATTTGGTCATAGACTGCCCTAGGTGTGGACAAACAGATTAAAGTTCCCTGAAGAAGGTTTTGTAGGCTGATTATCACCTCCCGATTGTAGGGAGTGGGAATGTTGCAGATCCAAACTCATCATTCTCTTGGGCTATCTTCAGTTCTGCTAATACGAATTTAGCACTCACCTCTACACCTGACCTAATATTCTTTTGACTATCAGGTAAACTTTTGGAATGTATTATTAACTTAGCGTACTACTGGCTTCTGCCACCCTGAAAAGGAAGAATGCCATTGGATCACATCTGAAGCCTAGGGCTGAGATCCCCACCCCCCCCCCACAGACACTTTGATGTGAATAAACTCTCTTACCCCTTCTGAAGTGGGAATTGTGTTTGGCTTTCTTTGCCTTGACAGTGAGAATTTGGAAGATTTGTCCTGTGTGCTGTCTGGCCTGACTCAGCATCAGCAACAAGATGTCTACTGGAGACGTAGGAGAAATAGAAGGGGTCTAAAGGGGGGAGAACATGGGAGCTGGGGCTGAGGGTCATGGGATCAGGGAAGGGCAGCCTTGCAGACCCTGTGGACCCAGTATTGCCAGGCTATAACATAGCCCCAAGATGGCACCTGTTGGGAGGAAGGGATCACCTGCTCCTCGTGTGGATGGAGGCACAACCCAGTGTGTATCAGATCCCACGCCAGGACCTTGCTCCTGATCACCTCTTAAAGGAGCCACCAGAATTTTAGAGGGTTCACATTTACGCTACAGCAATGATGTAATGGTAAATATATATCTGCTCTCTGCTCTCAATCCCTGTCTCGGCTTTCTAAAGCTCTGTGTATTTCCTGAGTCGTAGAAGAGCTGAGCACATCGTTAGGTCTCATAGTTGACCTTTGACCCTGGGTCCTGATGCTGGCACCCGAGGCCTTTGTGACTTCCAGGGTGACTTGAGTATATGACACAGAATTCTGCATCTCTTGGTGCTTCTTGGGTGCTTGGAGCTTGTGACATTCTAGTGAGGAGATTCTGGGTTGGCTCCTGGATGAGGGGCTGATCCCGAAAAGGTCAAACCACAGTTAGACGCTTGGATGAGTCAGTGCCAACCCCGTTCTCTGGGGAGGGGACTGAAGATTGAGTTAACCACTCAACATGCCATGTAGAAAAATCCCCGAACAGCCGGACTTGGAGAACCTGGTCATGTGTTGAGAGGGCAGTGTCCTCCAACCCTAATGGGACATAACTCCTGCGCAGAGCCTTCCAACCTTATTCCGCGCAGCTAGCTAAAGGAGGACTCATGCCTCGCCACACCACTCATTAAGATAATAGTCCACACAGCGGAGTGTCTTCCTGAGTCAGTGAACAAGTTCCTCAAACTCACGGAGTCATGGGAACCCTGGTTTATATAGCCACTTAGTCAGCAGTATGCCTGATACCCCACTTACTACTTACAGTGGGGTCTGAGGTTGGGGGCCAGCTTGTGAGACTAATTCAACAGCAGTAATATCAGGAGGGAACTGAGTGACAGACGTCACCTGGAGAACGTTTCCACACATCTGCTGTCGGAAGTGTCCAGTGCCGGGTGAGAGAGAGGGGATCGCTATTTTTGCTTTTTCCTATCTCTTCAACAAAGACCAAGCAGTGTAGACAGTCCTGTGAGGAGGGGCTAGCAAGCCAGATGCGGAGTCCTCTGCCATTGTAGGTGCTGGGAATCTCGGCTTTCCAGATGTCCCATATGAGAGTGTCTGCTTGGGACCTCTTGCAGAACCCCCGGGACATTGTATCTTGGGAAGCAGGTATCCCAACTCTGTACCCTGCCACAAGTTGGGTGGGATGGCTCCACGGCAGCCTAGGTCACAGTGTGGTCACACCTTGCTTCCTTGTAGAAGTGTGTCAGAGACAGGTGACAAAGAGTTGACAGCTCAAACACCATGGACAAAGCAATAGAGGGGAGTCCAGTCTCCAGTGCAGAGCAGGGAAGTGTGACAGAGGCTAAGAGAGCCGTGGGGAAGTGCCCAGGCAAGCAAGAACTACATCAAGCTGTCAGAGGAGCAAAGATTCCAGGAGGGCAGAGGGCAAAGGGCAGACTGCGGGCGGAGGGCAGAGGGCAGATGGCAGCCATGTCGAGATTGAGAAGCCAGAGTGTCTGAGGCACAATGCAGGCAGAAATTGAAGTTAGCAGGCAGGGGACCATCTGACGAGGTCTAAAGCGGAGGAGGGGTGACCACGGGATCCAGTGTATGGTCTGAGAAGGCTCACCTCGAGTCATAGGTACAGGACAGCCTGGGTCAGATCTGGGGAGGGATAGAAAAGAACACGGGGTTGACAGAGAGGGAGGGGTGTGGAGAATAATGAGGGGCCTGTGTCCTGGGTAGTGGGCAAGGCAGGCAGAGGGCTGCAGTAGGGAGAAACGGGGTGAGTGTTCTCTGAGCTGAGGCCCATGGCCATTGTTTGTTTAATGTGCTCAAGGCCTCTAGACTGGGCCAGAAGCGCAACAGGGGAGGCCGTGGGTTTTCTGTGGCAGCTGCAGTGCTTTCTCACTTCTTGCTGTCATCTTTACCTTGGAGCCTGGATGGTCACGTGACTGACCCAGACCCTGGCCTCAGCCTCCCCAAGGGAGGCAGAGGTGGACTGTACACATGCTCCCTGCTGGTGTCTCTTGGCCCTGGGCTCTGCTTGAAGGCTCAGTCTAAATCCTCCAGAGGGGGACACCTAGTGCCTGGGGTGGGGAGAGCCTTTGTGCGTTGGGGAATGAATGTCCTTCAGAAAAATTGAGGGTCCTTTGAGTGTTTGGTGTCTTCATCCTCAGGACAGCTCAAGGAACTAGATAGTACTCTCTTCAGTATTTAAATAACGGATGGAGTGGGCAGAGGTTGAGCCCAGAAAGAGCTCAGCTTGCTCCCACCCTATTCTCTGAGCCACAGCTTCCTCCTAGGTGAAGGCTGAAAGGCTTTCTCTGCTCTGGTCCTCAGGCACCTGCTTCCCCAATCTCATCATGGCTTCACCTCTGCTGCCTGCCCTTTCACAGGATTGTCTAAACAACTTAACCCTGGCATTCTCAACCAGCACCAGGCTGCCCGTTTGAGAGACTGTGGGTCTACCATGCTGGTTTCTCCAAAGTGTGTTGGAAAAGATGTTACGTAGCTGGATGAGGTGGTGCACACGTGCATGCCCAGCACCTGGGAGACAGAGACAAAAGGATGGGGTCTCAAGACTATCCTCAGTCACATAGTTAAGTTCAAGGCCAGCCTGAGCTAGGTAAGGACTTGTGGCATAGCCAAGTGGCATAGCACTTACCCAGTAGGGGCATTCAATTCCTAACACCACAGGTGTGTGTGTGTGTGTGTGTGTGTGTGTGTATGTGTGTGTGTAGCTTGAGTTTTTGTTTTATAAACAATAAAGGTTTTTTTTGAACATTTGGTCACCGATAATTTCAAAGGGGAAAAATGGGGAAACTGGTGAGTGCTGGTGGGGCCTGCTAAATGGTTCAGCAGGTAAAGGCGCTTGCTTTTTATTTAGGAGTGGGTGTTTTGGGTTCTGAATATTCATGTTCTCCTATATGTATTTCTGACTTGTCCTTTCCAGTTCTCGCAGGCTACCCATGTTCCTTGACTCATAGATGTCCACGTTTTTAAACCCAGGGGTCTCGTCAGTCCTGTGCCCCCCGCCGCCATTGCATCTGCTCTTATTCTTTTGCCTCCCCCTTTCCGTTATGAGAGCCCTTAATAAATCGGGGCACTTGAATGAAGCAGAGTCCTCTCCATCATGGTCTCTTCAGCGTAAGCATCTCTGGTGAGTCCGTTTTTACCACAGACGTGAACACATTCACAGGCGCAGGAGTTGGGGCGCTATCCCAGTTGTTTCTCTGTTCATATGATAACCTGCAGAGCTACTTGCGGAAGGACAAACGTTTATTTGGGCTTATGGTTCCAGAGGGGGAGTTCATGATGCCAAGGGAAGCATGGCTTAGTGGTTAAGAGCCCTGGCTGCTCGTCCAAAAGACCTGGGTTCAATTCCCAGCACCCAAATGATGGCTCATAACCATCTGAAACTCTAGTTCCTGGGGATTCAACATCTTCCAAGGGCATGACATGCTCGTGGCGTACACACATCCATGCAGGCAGAAACTCACACAAATAAAATAAAAATAAATCTCAAAAACATCCTAAACAAACAAAAAACAATATTTGAAAAAATTAAAATGATGCTAACACTTGTTACCATGTATTGCGGAGTGGGTTGCACCTGTGTTATTTTCTGGTCATACCCACTGAAGATGCTAACAGAAGAAACACAAGAATGAATGGATGAGATCTGGGAAACAGGAGGTGTGCTTTGATTAGCCATGTATTATTAATGCTTTGTATATTTTTCAATTTTGTGTTATATTAACATATTATATGTTTTTCCTCCTTGGGGTAAGGATATGAAGGCAGGAAGGCAGAGATTTAGGGAATTACCGCAGGCATTGGCTTATAACTCCTTGCTTTCAAAAGGACACCCCCACAGGAGGATTCTCTTCCCTCCAGACATCCTGTCCTAGCCCCCTTGCTTCTCTCTGAGACAAAAAGCATTTCACAGCAAATTCCCAGCAGCAGCCAAAGAAAACAGAGCCAGGAAAAGGCAGCCGTGGGCCAGGGAGGAAGCAGAGTTCTGAACCCTGACCGATAACATTCTCCAATCAAAGAGGCAGAGCCCACCACAATGGTGCAGGAGTTTGGGGACACCCAGGGGACATCCAGAACAGCCCAAGTCCCACAACTCCAAGCTGGATATGAAATGAAAACAAATGCCTTCCGCTACCCAGGTGACGACCCCTGCACACTTCTGGGTCATTTATTTAACAAATGTAAACTGAAATTCCACACTGCTTGAGGAAGACAGGAGGCTCTGTACCTTGCTTGCTCAGCGGCAGGCTCCGTCCTCACTCCCTTCCTCTGGCCACACATTCAGGGCAGTCTGAGCTTGACTTTTACCCCCCTTTCCCCTCAGATGCAGAGTGTCAGTAAGCCACCCTTGCAGGGCACCTGTCCCTGTCCTCCCCTCCTTTTTTTTTGGATCCAAGGTGAGACTTGGAACTCTTGGTGTCTGGGCTGCTGTGGGAGCAGATGTCTGTTGAGATTGTTTCCTTTCTGACCTGAAATTGCCTAAAGGAGCATCCAGCCCCGCTCTGGGACAGAGCATCACAGACTGCAAACTGTCCCCGATGGGTCAGGAGCATTGGCGTATTGACCTGCAGCCTCGCTTCTCCTCGGTTTTTCCAAACACTTCTCTGAGGCCTCGTGGGCCTGACTTCACTGGGCGGAATCAGGCGCAACTACTCCTTAGCCCTCCTCACTGGTCAGGAAGGAAAGGAGCGTTTCCTTTGCTTTCCCCTGGCAGGGCTGGAACGCTTCCTCCCCACCCTTCCCTCCAAAGCCCTGGTCACAGTGCCCCCTGGTGGAGGCTGCGGTAACAACCTGGGAGAACGCAGCCTCACCCTACCCACTCCCAAAGGCCCAGGGAAGTCAGGTTAAGTGGGAAATGGGGGGGGGGAGGGGGGAGTTGGAACCAGGACCCAGGGGCTGCTGTGGGTGTGGCGGGGCAGATAGAATAGAGACCTCCCTATAACCAAATATTGTGAGTTTTCAAGACAAGCTAGAAACTCCCAGTTAAAACAAACTGTTTAGGGCTGGAAAGATGGCACAGGCTAAGAGTACTTCTTGCTGGTCCGGAGGATTCAGGTTCCATTCCCAGCACCCACAGCAGGTGACTTAACAACCTGTAACTTCAGCTCCAGGGGGATCCAAGACCTCCGTAGGTACCTGCATGCACATACAAATACCCGAATGTACATATAATTAAGAAAAAAAATTAAAAATAGAAAACATAATTTTTACTCAGGGCCCATGATCCCAATCCTCTGGAGGATGAGGCAGGAGGATTAATGTGAGTTTGAAACCATCATGAACTATATAGGAGACCCCAGTCTCAAAGAAAAGTGCGCCTCCACCAAAGAAAAGCCAATATCTGTTAAGCTATTTTTTTCTGCTATTTGGGGCAAAATCAATTTTCCTAAAGGTATATATTCAGTAACTTCCAGAATACCAATATTTGAACGTTCTAGGAATTTGTATTTCCCCAGGCAATATGGAAAGCCTGTGCAGTAGGCCCTGGTCCTGCCCTAGAAGCCCTCCCGATCCCAATACTTCCCTGGTCCTGACAGAACTGCTCTCCTCCAAAAATCCACTTCAGATTTCCAGAAAGTTGTTTTACTTTTATACGTTGTGCTGTCTCTGCTTTCTGTTTTTGAAACTTCTATTTTATCTTCAAAACCCATTTCTGTGCTCCCTCCCAGAGATCTTTCAGGCAGCCTAAGCTACTCAGTCCTCCACATGGACCCTAATCGCCAATCTTTAGAAAAACAGCTATTATAACATACAAGTTAGTTACTTGTTTACACATCTTTTTAGAAGTTTATTTAAGATGTGTGAGTGTTTTGCTGGCACATATGTATGTGTGTGTACCGCATGTGTGCGGTACCCACAGAGGCCATAAGATGGAGTCGGATGCCCTGGAGTTACAGATGGTTGTGAACCACCACGTGGGCGCTGGGAATCGAACCCATGTCCTCTGGGAAAGCAGCAGGCACTGTTTGCCACTGTACGGTCTCTCCAGCTCATTTATACATCTTTTGACGTGGGGAATCTACAGTGATTGTCGGCCATGAAACTTCAAAAGCACCTGTCGATGGAGCCAGGTGAGATTGTCTACTGCTGTTTTGTTTACCCAGAGCCCAGTGACTCTGACTAAGGTAGGTAGAATCATTTCGAGACATGTTTAAAAATAATTTCTGTTTCTGAATATCTGAACCAATAACAATGTTTTGATTCAGAGATCGGGTTGGGTTTGTACGTGAAATTGAAACTACCCTCCTCCCGAGTCTCCAAGTCATTTGCTTTGCTTTCTCTACTGGCAAGCAAAAGCTTTACTTGTGTTTGCATATCCTCTGGATAAAGTCCGCATTCCAATGCATGGCGTGGCTCTCTCCTGCCCTTGTTTATCTCCTGGGGCCTTTCCTTTCTCCCGGCTTTCCCTTTGCTCTCCAGCAGAGGGACTCCCAGGGCTGTGCTAGGTTCCCCTCCTGGGGTCACAGTCTGATGCAATGGGTGCTTGTGGCCTCTCTCTCCCAGCTCTTCCCCAGGGCGAGTAGCTTGTTGCTGATGTTGGCCTCTGGAGATGGGAGGATACACATGGATGCTGAGAAAGCAGAAAGGAAGAAGGAGGGCCATATCCGGCCAGGTTCTTCCAAGGCCCTGTGTGCAATACAATGTGAGCTATGCCAGCTCCAGCCAATGAAATGGCGTGACTGACAAGACCCTTCCTCATGAAGCCAGCAGGTGCCTCAGACATCAGCAGGCCCTTCTGAGACATAAATACTGACTGGTGACTTGTGACCTCCTCTGACACAATCAGTGGGGTGAATGGATAGTAACCCCTTGCAAATGCCTCATTCGCAACAACGAGGTCGTGGCTCATCCACACCCGTCCCAGATTGCTGTGCTGTGGAGCCAGGAGCCACCTTGTCTTGTTACTTCTGTCTCCTGACTGTTACCTAGCCCACACCTGTCCTCAGTGTTTCCCCTGACTGGGGATGACTTCAGCTGGAGCCAGGATTTGGGTCTTATTCAATTGTTCATTCCCAGAGCAGTCAGGTGACCCCCGTCCTTGCTTCCAGGGTATCATGACAAGTCATGCGTCCCTCTGCCTTCACTTTCCCTATCATCGAATGTGCTGGAACAGTCTAACAAAGCTGAGCAAAGGTGGCTGCCCGACTGTGTCTCACTCTTTCTCCTTCAGCTTCTTCAGGTCATTACTTGTGCTGTTCCTGTACAGAATTCTTTTCTCTCCCCTGTCCCATTCCTCCTGGAGCTTACGTCACGTTCAAAAGCTCTGTCCTGGGCTGAAGAGATGGCTCAGTGGGTAAAGCGTTTGCCATGTAAGACTGTGGACCTCAGTTCAGATCCCCAGAATCCATATAAAACCAGGTGCAAGGGCATGAGCCAGAAACTCTAGGGCCATAGCCTGGCCTTCATAGTCATGAACAAGAGACCCTGTTTCAAGGTGGAAGGTAAGAATCAATAGTTGATATTGCCCTCGAACCTCTACATTCAAGCTGTGGCACACTTGATACACGTAAAACAAACACTCATATACATAAAATAAAAATCAATTTTATTTTGCCAGGCATCCTGGCTTATAACTTTAATTCTCTCTAGCGCGCACGCACACACACACATGCACGCACACACACACAGGATCAAGTCCTTTGAGAATGCAGACATCCTGGAATTCCTTTGCTTCATGTCTTGACCAGGCTTCTTTCTGTCAGTCACTGTCCCATGGACTTGCAGGAGAGCTGTCAGTCACACAGATGGACAGGCACTTCATCTAAACTTTAAACCTTAGGAAAAGCCTGGTGAATGATCAGTGCATATATTGAAAGGAACAGGTAAGTTAAAGAGACACAAGGCTGGCTCAGACAGCTCAGTGGTTAAGAGCACTGGCTGTTCTTACAGAGGACCTAGGTTCAGTTTCTAGCAGCCACACGGTAGAAACTCCAGTTCTAGGAGACTGGTGTCCTCTTTTGGCTTCTCCAGGAACCAGGCATGTACATGGTGCACAAACACACATACAGGCAAACACTCATACACATAAAATAAAAACAAATCAATTTTATTTTGCCAGGCATCATGGCGTATACCTTTAATTCTGGCACTTGGGAGGCAGAGGCAGGCCGGTCCCCATGAACTTGAGTCCAACTTGGTCTATCTATTGAGTTCTGGGTCAGCCAAGGCTACAGTGAGACCCATCTTAATTTGTTTGTTTGTTTGAAATAAAGAGACACTTACCCCAGCAGGAGGCCCACCTCTAATGTGGGCCAAGACTTTACAGTCAGGGAACTCTGACAGAAGCTTGTGGGTAGGGAGGGCTCTGCCCCTCCTCAGGATTGGGCCACTGGAATGCAGGAGTAGGGCAGAGTGAGACCAGGGAAACCTCGCAAAATTAGCATGTGAAAAGAGCAAATCCGTAAAGAAGCAGCAGGAATGACCTTCCCCACCCCACAGGAAATCCCGTAATTCCAGCCACTGGTCCTGTGGGTTGCAACTCCTTCAGGGATTAAACGACCCTTTCGCAGGAGTCACATATCAGATATACTGCATATCAAATATTTATATTATAATTAATAACAGAAGCAAATTACACTTAAGTAGTAGCAACAAAATAATTTTATGGTTGTGGGTAACCACACCATGAGGAACCGAATTAAAGGGTTGCAGCATTAGGAAGGTTGAGAACCACTGCTCCAGGTCATGGAGGTGACCTACAGGTCATTATAATACTGCACCACACACTCCTGCCGAGAGGTTTAAGGTTTACTGTCTGATGACAGTGTAAGAGACAGAAGAATACTTCAAAATTCTAAGTCCTTAGAATTTTAAATTCTATTTTAAGTGTGTGGGTGTTTTGCCTGCACGTATATGCCTGAGCATCACCAGTGTTCCGGATATCGGCAGCGGCCAGAAGAGGGTGCTGAATTCTCTGAAACTGGAATTACAGACAGTTGTGAGGCGCTTTGCAAGCGAAGGAGTCTAACCTGGGTCCTCTGCAAGAGCTGCCACTGCTCTTAACCGCTGAGCCATTTTTCCAGACCCTAATTTTATTTTTTGTAGGTATCCCCCGTGTGTGCATGTGTGTAAGATTTACTCCCGTCCCGTCCCCTACCACGTGGTCCCCGGGACCGAACTCAAGTCCTCAGTGTTGGCAGCCGGCACCTTGAGTTGTAGGATCCCAACGAATGAGTTAATCATTGATGTTTCTGATAAGGGTCTGGCTGTCATAGTCCACGATGGTCTTGAACTCGTAGCTACTCCCCTACCGCAGCATGATTTTTACATCCTGCTTAGAAAGTTCTTCGGCGCCTCCTCAGGATGAGTCTAAAGTGGCCTATGTGCCTGTAACTCTGGGTCACGCTGCTAGAAGATGCTCCAGTCGATTTGTCTCTACCTGCAGAGGTTTAGGGCGAGCATTCGAGAAAGTTCCGCGATCTTCCAGAGACTTGCCCCAAAATTGCTCCCTCAAAATCTTCCATTCCTCGTCCAGCGGAATTCCTTAGTGCAACTTCTCGCGCAACTAAGTGCGCTCCTTTTAGAAGCAAAAGGGTAAACGACTGTAGAGGGCTGGAAGGTCACATGGCACGGGGGTGGGGATAGGATGAGGTGAAGAGGTGAAGAGGGGAAACAAAAGCAAAATAAGAGACACCGCCCCAAGACTGCCGGCTCCTCCACCGGTGGCGACTTCAGCTATAGACGTTTCCCAGGCAGTGCGGCTGCGCCAACTCTGGCTCCTCCCACACATCCCGGAGCCTTGAGCCCCGCCTCGCCACCGCCACCCAGAAGCTCAGGCCTGCACCGAGCAGTTTAACATGGGTGCCGCTAGCTCCTCGGCTCTGGCTCGCCTCGGCCTCCCCGGGCAGCCGCGGTCCACCTGGCTCGGCGTCGCCGCGCTGGGACTGGCCGCGGTGGCGCTGGGGACCGTGGCCTGGCGTCGCGTGCGTCCCCGCCGGCGCCGGCAGCTGCAGCAGGTGGGGACCGTGTCGAAGGTTTGGATCTACCCGATCAAGTCCTGCAAGGGGGTGTCGGTGTGCGAGACCGAGTGCACCGATATGGGACTGCGCTGCGGCAAAGTGCGCGACAGGTAATGGCATGGGCATGGGCGAGGGAGGTAGGGCCTTGCCTGTCCCGGCTCGGAAGTGTGAGACCTCGATCCGGGTGCTCATCGGAGAGTGCAAACTCAGTGTGCCGAACCATGGTGAAATTAGAGAGACGGGTTCCACATTGCAACCTGCATTCTCCCCCCACAAACCAAGAAAGCAACGGTTTGTTGCGTCTGGGAAACTCGCGCACACGTGGGAAAGAATTGTCACCAACTGTCTGTCACACTGGGGACATTTGTGAACATGTTCTAGTTGAAACCGTAGTTTGTAAGTTCAAAAAATAGTAGTAGGGAGGCCTTCCAGGAGGAGAATTTTAGTTTTACAATATGCAAGTTTTCTCTAGAAGGGAGCAGAGCGCCTCGATTTTGGCTCCCACCCTTTTCAGCGTAGGTGATTGTTTAGCTATCAAGAGAAACTCGAATTGCTGCCAGAATTCCCTGGTCTTTTGATTCTTTAGCTGCGAGGACTATGCTTCTGGCCAAGGTAGTTTTGGAAAAGTGGATTGGACTCCTGGACTAGAGACTAGAGACTCCTCTGTCCCATGACCAGCCTTGTTGTCTGCCTTACTCTCCTAACTGTAGGATACTAGAAATACAAAAAGCCATTGGCTGAATGTTTTCAAGAATATTAGGTCCTTCCTTCCCTCTAGTTCTCATGATGACTTCAATGAGTAAGGAATGGAATTACATAGTTTGTGGGGTGGGGGGAGGGGGTAGCAGATGTTGGTATGTCTGTGGGGGGGTGCTGTGAGGGGCAGGGAGCTATTCACAAACCGGGGTAAAACAATCATAAAGGAGGTTAGAATGAAGAAAAGCGAAGACAGCTTGTCCTGGTGCAGAACAAACACATAAATGAGGAAACAGGCTCAGCCAGACTGTGTGAGGGCTGTGCTGAAGGGGGGCCAGCCTGGGCTGTGTCAGGTCCAGCTGTTACTGGGGCTAAGGGTGAACTCTTGGACAGCCTAGGTCAAGGGGCAAAACTGACCACATAGATATTTCTCAAGCCTCAAAAGGTATCGTTAGGGATAGGAAAGTGGTTCCCCGAGGCAGATTCAGCGTCACATGGATCCTGGTGGCAGGGCACCCCACCAATCTGCAACTCCTTAGCCTCACCCCACAGCCGGTTTGGGTTTTATGTTATTAAAGGGAATGCTGCCTTCCGTACCCTTCTCTTACAGGTGGGTGGTCCTCACCAGGCTGAGCACACAGATTTCATTCTTATAATTAGGATGTCTTCTGTGGCGGACATGGTAGTCATGCTTCGATGATATCTAGTCAGAGGAGGGAGTTTGCAGATTGGTCATTTAAGGAACTCCATAGAAGAGGCCGTCTGCCGCCCTGTGTTCATCCCAGGACACCTGTGTGTACTGACACTTGATGACTCCTGGCCTAAAGAAATGCGGGCTCCTGATCCTTTGGACAATACCATCTGGATGTTTTGCACGTGGGCTTTGCAGCTCATGGGCCTTTCTATCCCTCACTCTCATCCTAAGTTTCTAATGCTAGGGGTGGGGGTTGTTTGTTTAAAATTATCCTTTCCTGAGGGGCTGGGGATGTAGCTCTGTCCTAAGAGCGAGTACTTGCCTAATGTGCTTGTAGCCCTGGATTTTATCCTCCAGCACAGAAGTAACACTCCAGACAGCTGGAGCAGAATTTCAAGGTCATTCCCAGGTCGGCCTTGGTGAAGGCCAGCTGGTGCTGTAAACTTACCGCCTGCACACTGAAACAAATAAAATGCTCTCATTTCTCGAGAGTCCCGTTCCTGTGCAAATAAACTCTCATCACCAAGAATGAAGGCAACTTTTGTAGCATGTTGATCTCCCCCGGGTGATTCCTCTGCTGTAATTAAAGGTATTTACAGCCACTGTTGCGAAGGCAAGGATGTTTCAAGCTTATTCAAGTATGAAGGTTAAGAACTTGTTCTTGAGGCTGGAAAGACCTTGGGTACTGGGTACTGGATATTGTCCAACTCACGGGAGGTGCTGAAGCTCTGTGCTAATGAATGCTGGCCCAAGAAGGCTGGCCCGGGCTGCTTTCCTTCCTTTGAAGATGCTTAGTGCCAAAGAAATCGAATTGCAGGTAACTGAAATAGAAAAAGAGGAGGAGAAGAAAAAAAATCAAAGAAGTCAACCTAGTTCTTCATATGTCTGTCTTCAGGAGAGTCAGGTTTGAAGTTGTCTTCACACAAAGGTCGATGTGAAGATTTTCTTTAAAACTCTCAATTTCACCCAAGCCTGAGAATGTACTGTGACACCAGACCATATGCTGCTTTTCTTCATACAAGCAAATTCCTGAAAAGAAGATGATTTTAAAAGTTGGTAATTTTTTGAAGTTTGTGTCTTCCTCATTGCTAGTTAAGGAACTAACCATTTCAAAATAAACCGAGTGAGCGCTGAGCTCCATTCCTTGATGAACGATGAGAACATCAATGTGCTGTGTCAGCCATGGGACAAAAATCCCTCTGTGCTGACTCAGGAGGCTGAGGCAGAGACATTGCAAGTTAGACAATGTGATAGTTGCTAAGAATATAGTGACAAAAATAAACTCAGTTTGTTGGCTTTTCTTTCTTTCTTTTTTTTTTTTAAGGAACTTGAGGCCAGGCGGTGGTGGCGCACGCCTTTAATCCCAGCACTCGGGAGGCAGAGGCAGGCGGATCTCTGTGAGTTCGAGACCAGCCTGGTCTACAAGAGCTAGTTCCAGGACAGGCTCCAAAACCACAGAGAAACCCTGTCTTGAAAAACCAAATAAATAAATAAATAAATAAATAAAATAAAAGAACTTGAGGGTGTCTCACAGTTCACCACTATCAACCCGTGTTTTTCAGATAATCAGAGGATGGTGTGCTCATCATTAAGATTATCTTTTTCTCGGGGTTTAGTCGTCAGCCCCACGTTGGGCGCCATTATGTCGGAGCCCATGTGGGTCCAACATAGATTCCCTAACCCGGATAAAACGGAGTCACAAAAAATAAAACCAACACAACTTACAAGGTCATCTTTAAAAAGGCCAAAATGACTCTTTATTCTCAAAACATCTTATATCTCCATTCAATGGAAAAAAACACATTAGGCTGTCTCCAAGGCAACCAGGTGCCTGGGCTTAGGTCACGTCCACATCTAGCAGTCAGGTAGGCCATAAATTAACATCTCTATAAGACATCCTCTTAGTTACAAAAAAAAAAAAAACACCAAACCTCTAAACTTCTTAAGTCATCAGCTTTAGCCAACATCTCTCCTCAGGTAATCCACATTCTAACAAAAGAAACTAAAAACAACACATCCTGACTTTTGTTAAGGAGGCGACAGCTTGTCTGCAGAGCTATGTGCCTAGCTCAGACCAGACTAATGGCTACTGTGCCAAACCAAAATATGGGCCCACAAGCGTATGCCTGTCTGCCTCTCTGCAGGTTCTGGATGGTGGTTAAGGAGGATGGACATATGGTCACTGCCCGCCAGGAGCCTCGTCTCGTGCTGGTCTCCATCACCTTGGAGAACAACTATCTGACCCTCGAAGCCCCAGGCATGGACCCGATGGTTTTGCCTATCAAGCTGCCGTCTTCGAATAAGATCCATGACTGCAGGTGCGCTGCTGGGGGGCAGTGGGGAAGCTGCAACGGACCTGCGTTTCCTTTCATGTGTTATGATTCATGTTAGAACTGCAGAACAAGGCTCTGGTGCAGGAAAATGCTGAAGATGGTTAGTCTACAGGGTGTCGCTCAACTGTGAGAGACTGGTAAGGGTGCCCAGGACTAGCTTTTATTTATTTTACTTTGGAGATGGGTGTCTGACCTTCCAGGTTGACCTCCAACTTGTTACATAACCAAGGATGACTTTGAGCTTTTGACCGTTATGCCTTTACCCCCTGAATTCTGGGATTACAAGCCTGTACCACCATGCTCAGTTTGTCTGGTGCTGGGGATTGAACCCTGAGCTTTGTGTGTGCTAGGCTGTCACAGTCCCAACTGAAGAGGAAAGAGTTGCAAATGACTTTCACACAGGAAAACGGCCCCTTACATTGATGGGTGCCCAGACGTAGGTAGTGCTAACACGGAAGCCTCAGAGCTGACCAGAGGAATCTCGAGGAAGGGGAAACTGCAGCCCAGGGACTTTGCTTAGGCTTCGGCAGGAAGGAGAAAAAGCAAGGGGTTAATAAGCAGGGTTCAGTTGGCTGATTAGAATAGCTTCAGTGGTGTGGGGCAGGGGGGGTTAGGACGTAACAGCTGTGTGGCTTATAGTCCTGACTCCTCCTGTTCCCTGTAGGTAAGGACTCAATAAAGGAGGGTTTGCAAGTCATGCTTGCATGTGCCAAGACTGTTGTCGCTAGAAATATGTCTCTAGCTGGCCATAGGAGTGGCTTTCCCTTCTCCAAGGCCTCCAAGACAGGGAAGCAAAATGTGTGGCTGACCCACGTGTAAAATGGTTGATTTCCTAATGCCCACCCGTGCAACAGCGTGGGTGTGGAGGCCAGGGGGCCACTTAAAAGAATCCGTTCCTTTCTTCTACCCTGTGGTTCTGGGGATCATATTCAGGTCTTCAGGTTTGACAGCAAGTGCCCTAACCCACTGAGTCAGCTCGCTGGCCCTTGGAGAGACATTGTTGAGGGTTCTTAGCCGCCATCCAGACGAGAGAAGTTCCTGGAGACTTTACCCATTTAGCTCAGAGCTGGTGAAGGAGCACACTGGAACTTTCCAGTCTCTGAAGTGTGCCGCTGAGATTGAGGATGCAGGGCGGGGTATGAGTGTAGGCAGGGGTGAGGCCTCAGGCCTTGGCATCTGTTTGTATGTGGGCCCTCTTTCAGTGACCTATGTCCTGCTGGGTCTTGCCAGACTTTTTTTTTTTCTTTTTGTATGTGCATGCATGCATGCTACTGAAGATTAAAGCTGGGAGGCTTTGCTCTTTGATGCTGGGAAATCACAGAAACTTAGGTGTTTGCTGTGGGATGATGCAATGTCGTGGGTCCTTTGGTAACCAGGTGAATGCTGGGATTAGGACCAGGGTTCTGGGAACACTAAGTGAGCGTTCTGCCCTTGAGCAGTGCACTCAGCCCTCAGCCAAGCTTTTCCTTTCTTTTCTTTTTTCTATTTTGAGAGGGAGTCTCACTGTGCATCTCTGGCTGGCTTGGAACTCTGTTAGACTAGGCTGGTCTCAAACTCACAGAGACTGCCTGCCTCCACCTCCTGAGTGCTGGGATTAATGGTGTGCAGTACCGTGCCTCAACCTAGCCTTTCAACCCCGAGGAAACAGGTACAATCCGCGCCTTGGACTCATAGAAGAGTCTCATGTTCGTTCAGAACGTCGGAGCTGAAATCCATCCTTCATGCTTCCTAACTCCCCAAATTCTAAAGCAATTCCTTGCTGAGTGCAGTGTGCCTCAGTAAGCCTGTAGATGAACATCCCTAGTTTCAGCTTACATAGGAGGAAAGCAGACTTTGATCCCCCACCCCACCCCACAGAGAGGTGGGAGGAAGGGAGGAAGGGAGGGGAGCAGATCAGTGAGCAGCTGGGGTTCAGTCCATGCACCTCTTAGTCTTCTTTTATTCCCTGCGTGCAGAAAGGGGGGAACAGTTTCCACAAATGATAGGTTTTGAAGAGAAAAATCAACATGCCGCTTATATTGTAGTTGAGAACTTGTGGCTGTGTGATGAGTGTGTCCATTCCCAGGGTGGGGCCTGCTCACTGTCACCCACAGCGACTTTTCTCTCCACGGGTCTTCACCTGTTCACACAGATTGCTCTGGGGAGGCTCGGATGCTCCCTGGAAGCCAAGGATAGAAGAGACCTTGTGAGAAAGAGATCGTGTGGAGGTCAGAGGACAGTTTGAGGGGGTCAGTTCTCTCCTTCCACCATGTGGGTCCCAGGGACTGAACTCAAGTTGTCAGGCTTGGCGGCAAGCGCCTTTACCCATGGAGCCCTCTCTCCAGACCAGTGTTAAAATGTTTAGGGCAGTTACTGGCCAGTAGTGTTTCTCGATATCGCAGGTCTCTGGGTGGTTATCTGAAAATGTCGCGTGTAGGTGGGTGTGGTGACATGTGCCCCGTCTGTGGTGACAGAAAGCCCATGAGTTCAAGACCAGCCTGGCCTACATGATGAAAAGGGCCTGCTGCTAGCCTTTGAAGGGAGGGGGACGAAAGAAAACTTCAGACGTAGCAAATAGTCTTTGGGGTCTAGCTTTAAAGACTATCTGAGCAATGGCTTATTTTAACTTGAAATTTAAGTCCAGATAAATTAGGTACACAAGTATTGGTTGACTTCTTAAACGTATTTAAGATACAAGAGAAATGACATTGACTCCAGACAGTCCAATCCAGTTATTTTTTATTTGTAACTGAAAAGGGAAAAGAAACCAAGGTCATGCGAGATAGGAAAGAAAGTGGGTGGTTTGCATCAGTGACCATGATACTTCGGCTGAGCGCCAAATGCTTGGGTGTTTTCTCTCCCAATGATCAGTTCTCCAGCGGACATCAGACGGTGTCTCACAGTCCAAACCTAACACCATCTGCCAGGAGACAGCCTCAGTTTCAGCAGAGTAAGGACTGGTCTCTTGAGAATGCCTCCTGTGATGCCCAAATCCGCGAAGCCAGCAAGGAGTCCCATATGTAAAAAAGCAAAGAGCCTTTATTTTATGCAAACTCTCTCTGCGTGTCCAACATACTAGAATAAACGGAGAGCCCCAAGCCCAGTTAAGAATTGGGTTTTTATAGTAGTAAAGGTGGGGGTGAGGGGTTTCTGAGGTTCAGGACCCCTGATTGACTAACATTTTCTAGGGGTGTCCTGGTGAGTGTGTGCTGGCAGGTGGTCCTATCTATAGCAGTTGGAATGCTGGGCATTTCCTTTGGATGGTCTGGTTTTGGTGGTGTTCAAGTAATCTCAGTTTGAGGTTCTTTCTGCAGCCAGGTATTGCTTCAGGGTAAACTACTGAGACTCAGGCCTCCATTTAAATTTATTGATGATTGAATCATACTCTGGAAGATGATAATGGTTGGCAGTAAAGAACTTCCTTGGGTGACCTGCCCATACTTAGCTTATCATGGCTGGCTCCCACGCCTCCCAGGTCTGACACTAGTAGCTGTGCTAGCTAGAGCTAGTAGTTAGCTACCTGAGCCTCCGACCCATCAGCTGTGACTTGACTCCTGCAGCCTCCTTCTTGGGTTCAGTTCCTCAGAATGCCTCACAGAATTCAGCAAACATGTTTGCCAGTTGTTTGCAAAAGGCACTCCAAGGCAAAGGAGGAGGAGGCAGATGAAGAAGTGGAGAGGGCAAGGTGTGGGGGGTGGAACCCCTGTGTACTCTCTGAGCATGCTGCCCCCTAGGTGCCATGCTCTGCACCAGCCAGAGAATGATCTGTGGCAGTCATGCTTTGGATTTTGAATGAGTGAGTTTACTAAGTATATGTTAAAAAAAAAAAAAAGTAAAAGTAAATAAATAAATAGCCAGAGACAGAGAGGCAGATAGACAGACAGACAATAATAAAACATCATCGAATTGGGTGCTCCATACATCCAGCAGGAAGCCCCTTTAAGACAATCAGTTGGAGTTTCCAATAGAGTCCCAGGCAGAGCAGAACCTCCCCCAGGTGGAGCTTCCAAGTACAAGATCAAGGAGCAACAGACAGAGATGACATCATCAAATGGGGTCCTCTAACATCCAGCAGAGACCTCTGACAGTCATTTGGAGTTCCCAGTTGAGTGTTTTCTTTGTGGCTGTATTTGGGCCTTCTCTTTCCCGTTTGCCTACAAGATAAACAATAGTGGCAATTGTTGCGAATGGTTTACCTTGAGCTGTTTCGAGGGCACAGTGCTTTCCCTCTCCGGCTGTTTCGAGGGCACAGTGCTTTCCCTCTTGGGCTGTTTCTTCCTCGCTACCATAGAGGAAGGGAAGGGAGCAGCCACATCCCAGGACAGTGGGCCCTGCAGGGCGCTTTGAGACACACATGCTCTGGTCTGAAATGGGGGAGGAGGCTCACCTCCTTCAAGCCAGCTTCACTGTGCGCTAAGCAACCTGGAAGCTCTCTGAACCAGGCCCTTTCAGCTTTTATTATATAGGTGTGATTGATAAAAATAATTATTTGGCTTTTATTACATAGGTGTGATTGATAAAAATAATTAGCCATTGATCACCTCAATCTTCAGCCTCTGCCCCTTGGAGGCAGGGGAAGGGCAGTGGGGTGGTGCTAAATCCAGACTTCTGATCTTGGGGTCGGCTCCCCTGGCAATCAGTTCCTGAGCGAGCTGGTTCATTTCCTGCAGGGGCCTGGGACTTGGACTCAGGTTCAGCATGGTGGTAATCGTCTTTACCATCTGGGTCGTCTTGCTGGTCCCATGCTTATGTTTTAATGGAACAGGAAGAAAGAAATTACCTTTGGTCTAACAAAAAGCCTTTGAAGTCTAGCCTTCAAGCTAACTAAGTTATAAGAATAAATAAAAATTTAAAAAAAGACTTGAAGAAAGACTAAGTAACATTTGATTATTATATGTAATTTGACACACACACATACACACATATATGTAGCTATAATTGTTATGTGCAGAAGTGGCAGTTGTCAATCTTTTTTCCCTAAAAATAAAAAAAGAAAATAGTAGCTTCAATTTTGCAAAGTCCAACTGAAGTTTTATTTTTTTGCAACTGAACAGAGAAACCAAACCAAAAAAGCTGGTGAGCTAGGAAGATATCTTAGTTATTTCTCTGTTGTTATGAAGAGACATCATGACCAAAGCAACATATGAAAGAAAGTGTTTAGTTGGGGCTTCCAGTGTCAGAGGGTGAGTCCACTGTGGCGGGGAGCATGGCAGTAGCATGGCAGACACGGTGCTGGAGCATAGCTGAGAGTTTGCATTCTGCTCAGTAGGTGGAAGGATCAAGCTTAATCCTGGAACAAGCTCTTGTAGACTATGCTGGCCTTGAACTCACAGAGATCCGCCTGCCATTGCCTCTCGAGTGCTGGGATTAAAGGCGCGCGCCACCGCGGCCTGGCTGATGCAGGTTTTTGGTACAGGCTTTTAAAACCTCAAAGCCCACACCCTCAGTGACACTCCTCTTCCAACAAGGCCACTCCTCCTAATTCTTCCCTAACTGTTTCACCAACTGGGGACCACGTAATCAAACATATGAGCCTGTGCATGGTATTCTCATCCAAGCCACCATGGAAGGCAAGAAGCATGCATTTCACTCCCTAATACAGAGTGTATCACCTCTGCGTCCTCAGTGAGTATGTATTCCCTCTACCAGCAAACCTCCTCCAGCACACACCAGCGCCCAGCAATCCATCCCGACTCCATCTGCCTGAAGTCTGCATCGGCTCTCACAGGTTAAGGACTTGGTCCCATTAGTCTATTCCTAGCTTTGGACACCAGTGAGGGCGGCAGGCTGACTCTGACTTACCACCCCCACCCTGGGTTCTGTTCATTGCTAGAGTGTCTCTTAGAAACTGGGAATCATGTTTGCCGAGTGCTTGTGAAGGATGTTCTAAGGGCTAAGGGCGAGATGAGCCCAACAGGTAGGGAGCTGAACGCTCGTGTGCTTTCTGGGTGTGCCTCCCTTTACACACCTCTAGGTGTTCAGCGTTGGCAGACTCTTTGAACCTAGTCCTTTGGGCTTTTATGGAAACTTTATTACACAGCATCCTTGATAAAATTGTTGACTATCAATCGACTCAACCTTCAGCCTCTGCCCCTTCCTTGGAGGTTGGGGATTGTGGGACTAGAGTCCAGACCTCTGATCTTGGGGTTGGCTCCCCTGGCTTCAGGTAGCTTAGGAGCCCCCAGCCTCAGTCACCCCTGTCTTACCACTGGCCACTGTGTGGACAGTTTCTCCAACACCATGTGGCTTCCACTGTGTAAGTCTGTGGCAACCCGTGTGCTCATTCTTTTCTTTGTGCTTATATGATATGAACAATATTCTGTGAGTCTTCTTTAAAGTTTCTGTTTATTAATTTTGATGATGTGTGTGTGTCTCTGTGGGCGAGTATGGTGTAGGTGCCCTCAGAGAGTATAGATTCCCTGTGTGTGTGTCAGGTTCCCTGGAGCTGGAATTTCAGGCCATGCTGAGCTAACTGACCCTCCTCCAGGAGAGCAGCAAGCCCTCATAACCACCGAGTCATCTCCAGCCCCCTTACAGACATTCTCGTTGTGTCTTCTGAGAAGACAAGTTGGGTGAGGTCAGTTCTCTTCTACCATGTAGGATCCCAGGGATTGAACTCGGGTTGTGCAGCTTGTCCTTCACTCCTTAGCTGCTTAGCCGTCCTGCCAGCCCCAAGGTATGGATTTTAAGTGTAGGCTACCTAGACCAGTAGACGTGTAGCATTTATTTATTTACTTGTTTATTTAAAGACAGAGTCTTGCTGTGTAGCTCAAGCTGGCCTAGAATTTTCTGTGTAGCCCAGGCTGGTCCAAATGCTTAAACCTCCTGCCTCTGACCTCCCAGTGCTTAGATTATAGGTATATACAAAACAGGAGGCACTAGACATGCCAAACTGTTTTCTAAGGTGAGTGTGCTGGTTTGTACCTCCTCAGAGTAGGGTCTGTTGGGTAAGCCTGGGGTTAGTTCTTACCACAGAGCTGTTTTGTTTTGCATCAGCAGGCACAGTCGTGGTAGAAGAATGCCTGGTATCAGCTGAAAGGACCCTGGTTGGTCGGCATCCTCTTGCCATGTTAGGCACCTTTCTACTTTTCCAAGGGCCAGTGACAGTCTCCTGTATTAGGGTGGTCGGTACGGAGTGGAAGTGCGTGCAGTTACATGGGGGCAGTGTTCTGAAGGAGCTGGAGGACACCTTGGTACTGCTCCTCAGCGGGTGGGATGTTTTGAAGAGTAGAGTGATTGCAGTTTTAGGAGTAGGGCTGGAGGTATGGATCCAAACAGTGCTCCAAGAAGGGTTTCTGCTAGAAGGAAGGGGCCCTAGGAGGGGTCTTAACAGAAGGGTGTCGAGATTTGACAACAGGGGTTGTGGTGGTAATGCTCATAATCCCAGCTCTGGGACAGGGAGTATTCTGAGCCTTTAGGAGTCAGAAGTTCAACTGTTAGTGAGTATTCTGAGTGTTTGTTGAGCCCCTTTGCACACATCCCCTCGGGCATCCTCCCACTGGCGCTGGCACAGCATTCACACAGGCTCTGTGTGTGTGTGCACGCCTGCGTGCAGTTCTTATGGCATGGGAGGACAGGGCAAACTTTTATCCAGATTCTTAAATCCATAGTTTGCACCAGAGGTTCCCCCTCGCCCCCGCCCGCATCTTAGTTAGGGTTTCTATTGCGGTGAAGAGACACCATGTCCACGGCAACTCCTATAAGAAAACATCTCCTTGGGGCTAGCTTACAGTTTTAGAGGTTCAGTCCATTATCGTCATGGTGGGAAGCATGGCAGTGGGCGGGCAGACGTGGTGCTGGCTGCATCTTGACCAGAAGGCAACAGGGAGTGTCTGACTGTCACACAGAGTAAAGCTTGTGCACAAGAGACCTCAAAGCCCACCCCCACAGTGACACACTTACTCCAACAAGGCCATGCCTCCTAATAGTGCCACTCCCTTTGGGGACCATTTTTTTCATGCCCCCCCATTATAGTGCTGGGAATGGAACCCAGGGCCTTGTCTATGCTAAGTAAGTACTCTACCACTGGGCTAGCCAGACCTCATTTCTTGGTTTTGTTTGGTTTGGTTGGTTGTTTTTAAAATAGAACTTTGTTATGCTTCCTTTCGCAACACATCTTCTGGAACTGGAATGATGAAGAGTCAGTTAGCCTGGCCCCTGTGCAAGAATAACACAGATTTGCTGAATGTTCCATAATTTTCTCAAAACAAATAAATAAATATAAAAATAAACAAATGGATATTAAAATTTAAAAAGTTGTATACATAATAAATAAATCTTTAAAAAAAAGTCGGTGTTATATAATTCAAGGAAATGAAGTTAGATTGAAATATTTGCATATCAATCTGTGTGTGAAAGACACACTTTTTTTTTTCGAGACAGGGTTTCTCTGTAGCTTTGGTGCCTGTCCCGGAACTAGCTCTTGTAGACCAGGCTGGCCTCGAACGCCCAGAGATCTGTCTGCCTCTGCCTCCCGAGTGCTGGGATTAAAGGCGTGCACCACCACCGCCTGGCAAGACACACAATTTTAACAGCTAATATGGAGAAGTCAATTTAAAGCAAGCCAGGCGCACAGCAGAGCACAGTATGGTCACATCTGTGTTCACCCCCTCCCAGTAGGTAGGCATAACGTGCTTATCTCCGGTGTACAGTGGGAGACAGAAGTGTTAAGTTTACTTAAGGCCAACAGACCAAGGAAATGACTGACCAATCTGAACCAGGTCTGAGAATTTCCAACCAGAGATGCACCTGCTCCAGGCAACCCTCCCCGCTTCGGAAAGAAACCCAAATCATTGGTATTTGTAATGGTCCGGGAGCCTAGCCACGTAGGTGACCAGAAGTGTGTCAGAAACGCAAAGTTCCAGGTTCCAACTCCAGCCCAGTGGCCCAGAGTCTGCATCTGAACAAGTGTCTAGGTGATTCGTAGACATGGGAGCTGGAGAGCTCCTCCCCAGAGCGTTTGCTGGACCTTCGGCTCTTTCCTGGCCCCTCTCTGAAAACCTCTTAGCAGCCGTTGGTGTATTTGGTGTGCCAATACAAGTAACCCGGTGTCCTCTTGCAACCCTCCCAGGCTATTCGGTCTCGACATTAAAGGCAGAGATTGTGGCGATGAGGTGGCCCAGTGGTTCACCAACTACCTGAAGACGCAACCCTACAGGTTGGTTCAGTTTGATACCAGCATGAAAGGAAGGACAACGAAGAAACTGTACCCTTCTGAAAGCTACCTCCAGAATTATGAGGTGAGTGTACAGTCTTCCTTCCTTCTACCCGCTACCCTGGGCCCTCTGTGCTTTCTTCTCTGTCTATAGAGCCCTTTGGGAGGCTTCAGTTAGGAAACCTTGGCAGTGGTTCAGGAGGGTGGTCCAGGGTACAACCTACACATTAAGGATGGAGAGGGACTTGGGTTGAGGGCTGTCTCAGTGCTGGGACTTCCGAGGTGCCTGGAGGGTTAGGTACAGGTACGGGAGATGTGTTGAGGGCGGGGCCGGGGCTGACTTGTGGGGAGATGGGGACTCAGGAGGAAACTGGCTGGAAGCTGAGTGTGGCTCATGCCCGTAATCCCAGCACTCAGGAGGCTAAGATAGGAGGATTGCGTGAATTTAAGGCCAGCCTGGGCTCAAGGTGAGACCGTGTCCCAGAGAGGAAAGAAAGAGAAGAAGCCTGGCTGCAAGTGAAGGTGAAATATTGGGATTAAGTGTGCCTTTCCCGATGCAGGCTTTCTCCAGGCTACCTTCACTGCCTGTGTATGTGACAGCTGTGTCATAGGCCAGCAAGGCAGCCCCTGCCAGGGAAAGCTACAGCAAGCCACTAGGTCCCTCAGGGATACCCATCCAAAGCCAAGGCATGCTTATCTATTATTATTAATATTATTCGTGATAGTGTTATTTGCTTTGTCACCAATGTTCCTCACCTAAAGCAGCGTCAGGTATCTCCTGGTGATTAGTAGGTTTTGGACAGATGGTTAGTGCTAATGAAACCATTACTGGGTGTACTCCATCGGCAGCAGACTCTTCCTTGTGTGATGAGGAAGGAAAGCAGGGTGATGAATAACAGCCCCCCAGTGTGGTGGTGCATACCTCTAATCCTAGCATTCCTGGGGGAGAGGCTATGGCTCTCTGTGAGTTCAAACACAGCTTGATCTACCTAATAAATTCTAGGACATCCAGGGCTATCTAGTCCCTGTCTCAAATAAATACATAAGTAATTTAAGAAAATTGGCCGGGTGGTGGCAGCACACACCTTTAATCCCTGCACTTGAGAGGCAGAGGCAGGCGAATCTTTGTGAGTTCGAGACCAGCCTGGTCTACAAGAGCTAGTTCCAGGACTGGCTCCAAAGCTACAGAGAAACCGTGTCTCGAAAAACCAATAATAATAATAATAATAATAATAACAACAACAACAACAAGAGCCAGCTAGAGCTGCTGCCTTGTTGGGTGTATAGCTAGAAGCCATGTTTCAGTGCTCACATCCTGTCTATGAGCCTCCCCAACCCCCTTCCGCAATTGCCTCTCCTGAATATAGCTCTCCCCTTCCACACTTCAGAGGTTTCCTGTCTGGGCTCTGCAATGCCAGGGGGCAGAGAGGCCTGACTGTCCTGTGTCCTGTAACAGGTAGCCTACCCAGACTGCAGCCCCATCCACATGATTTCTGAAGCCTCCTTAGTGGATCTCAACACCAGGCTGAAGAAGAAAGTGACGATGGAATACTTCAGGCCAAACATTGTGGTGTCAGGCTGTGAGGCTTTCGAGGAGGTAAGGGGTCACTGCCACAGACGTCAGACTCAGATGTGCTGCCCTCAGAGCTGGTGGATCTGAAGGAAGCTCCCGCAGTGACCCAGATGCCGCTGGGCTGGTGGTGGGGACACCCCTTCCCTCAGATTCTCTATGGCGGCTAATGACCTCCTGATAGGGACCTTGGGTATTAGATGTAGTCTAGACTGGCCTTGAACACACTCTGTTGCCTAGGCTGGCATTGAACCTATTCTTTAATGCTGGCCTTGAATCCACTCTATGGTCCAGGCTGACCCTGAACCCACTTTGTAGCCTGGGCTGGTCTTGAACTTTTGATTCTCCTGGTTCCCTCCTAAGTGACAAGGATTTCAGGCCTGTGACATCAGGCCCAACTAATAACAAACATTTTTAACACAGCATGCCAGTTCACTCAGTGTTTAACAGGTGTCTGATGGCTTCATCAGAATGAACACTGGGACAGACGACTTGGAAACTCAAGCAGCGAGAAGCAGGCAGGGCGACCAGGAATCAAATGAAGTTCCGGTCCCATGTTTCTTTTTTGCATTAGAGCTTTCAAGGCCCTGCACATAATTTTGGTTTTGTTGCTTTTCTTAAAGCTCCCCCGAACACACACACACACACACACACATACACACACACACACACACACACGTCCAGATATATATCATTTTGATACTAACTTTGCTGTAAGATCTTGAGCCTAGGAAAGAAGGCAAGATGATGTCATCTCTGGCTGTAGAATTTTTGCTTTTCTGTAACTTGTCAAGCTTAATCTAAGGCTAATATAAGCATAGCCCTATTCTGGAGGCCATTTGGATGTGTAATTTTTTTTTTTTTTTTTTGGTTTTTCGAGACAGGGTTTCTCTGTGGTTTTGGAGCCTGTCCTGGAACTAGCTCTTGTAGACCAGGCTGGTCTCGAACTCACAGAGATCCGCCTGCCTCTGCCTCCCAAGTGCTGGGATTAAAGGCGTGCGCCACCACAGCCCGGCGATGTGTAATATTTTTATCTATCTATCTATCTATCTATCTATCTATCTATCTATCTATCTATCTATCTATCTATCTATCATGTATACAACATTCCACCTGCATGACAAAAGAGGGCGCCAGATCTCATTACAGATGGCTGTGAGCCACCACGTGGTTGCTGGGAACTGAATTCAGGACCTCTGGAAGAACAGCCAATGCTCTTAACCATTAAGCCATATCTCTAGTCCCTAATTTTTGTTTTCTTAATGTTTAGGGAATTTATGCTCCCAAGCCTATTTGCTGTTATATTTTTGAATTATGATGAGCTTCCAGAAATAGTAAATAAGATATGTTCTTATTTTTCTAGAAAATTCTATAGCCATGCATATTCTTACCAAAATCCTTACTGTGAAATGACGTAACTGTTGCTGATTTAGTCCACCTTGAGTGAGGAAGGCCAGTAGTGAAGGACTTGATGCACTGACCTGTCTATCACCTACCATGATAACCCTTTCAAATATTAATGCAGAGTGATTAAGCATATACATAATTAATCCTCAACTAATAAAAAGTTATAGCAAACCTTAGCATGATGCAAAAGTCCAGGCCACTGGTTATTGTAAATGTGGGGCTGTAGGAGCAAGCACTGTGGTCATTTGTAGCTTGTGGTATGGAGAACCGTGAACTTCTCCCTGGGGAGCTAGAGGATGGCGCTGATTTGAAAAGGCTTGGGACGGTGCGGTGTGTTTGATTTCTGGATCACAGAGGAATGAGGTTTAAAAATGATGTCAACATTTGCTGCTTATCTCTGTCTCTGGCCATCATGAGGCTCAGTGTTCCCTGGACTTTGCTCACTGTCCTGAGCTAAACCTGAAATGTTTGAATGGGCGTCTTTTTTATGTAAGTCCTCGCTCTGCGTTTTGAAAGAGCTGGGGAGAAAATTGCAGAAAAAGCACAAGTGTGTTGTCTGTCACGTGGGAAGGGCTGTTTCTACAAACTCCTGGAGAGGGAATTTGTTTGTGTATTGGGCCTCAAACTCCCTGTGTAGCTGAGGATGATCTTAAACGTCTTGCCTAGTTCAGGATTCCAGGCATGCCGTTTGTGAGGTGCTGAGAGACAAACACTGGCTGCTCACACACTAGACACGTACTCTACTACCCGAGGAGCATCCTTAGTGACCAGTCTCATCTGGTCAGAGAAGCTAAGCAGGGTTGGCCCTGGTGTGCCCTTGGATGGGAGGGGTTCCCAAAGCCAGACAGTTGTGCTTTGAATCCCAGCCCCACTACGCACTTTAGTATGGCCTTGTCCTCACCAGTCCTGCCCATTCCATCAGGTAAAAGGCGACATTTTTGCAAATCCTCTCTTCCAGACCTTTGTCTCTGATGGCCTGAGTTAGGACAACAGCTGTGCTTGCCTACTTGGCTTCAAGGTTTTTTTTTCTTCTTTAAAATCTGTAGTATTTAGTTTTGTTTTATAGGTCTGAGTGTTTTGCCTGCATGTATGTACGCATATACACCAAAAGCATGCAGTATTCATGGAAGGCAGAAAAAGGTGTCAGATCCCCTGGAACTGGAGTTACAGATGGTTGTGAGCCACCACGTGGGTGCTGGGAATCAAACCTAGATCCTCTGCAAGAGCAGCTGAGTCATCTTTTCACCTGGTTTCATCAGCTCTTTGTGGCTGAGAATGACCATAAACATCTGTGCTTCTTCACCTCCCGAGTCCTAGGTCCACAGATATGTGCTCCCATGCCTGGCTTTGATACGTATGGTTATAGATACAGATTAGACATGTGGTCTACCATGGAGTGCGTGTAACATATTAATAGTGATCCCGTAAGGTAATGATGGAGCCATGCAGTTCTTAGTCCTGATGACATCATAGTGTCATATTGTGGGATAAAGCTACTCACCTGCTCATGGTGATGCTGGTGTAAACAAACCCACTGTACTGCCAGTTGCAGCAATACAATTATGTGGAGTTTGTAGTGCAATGATTATACGCGTTACTGGCTCATGTCTTTATTATCTTTTAACTTTATTGTTACAGTAGAGTATATTCCCCCTACTTGTCAAAGGGCAGCTCACCGTGACATTTGTACACACCCTACCTCTGATAGCATTCTTTTTTCTCGTGTATAATGCAGTTTCATGCTGCCTTGTTACTCTCTCTCCGTTAGCATCCTTTTCTCTCAGGTGTAATGCGGTTTCATGCTGTCTTGTTCAGCGTGACCATCATAAGCTGCTGGTGCTGCCAATAAGAGATCATACTGTATCATCCAGGTCTGTGTAAATGCACTTTACGATGTGAGCGTACCAGCCACGCTTTACGCCTGTCTCAGAGCACATCTGGGTTGGGAAGTACCCTGTGACTGTTCACGGGTGCTTTTTTCACTTAGCAACTCTTGTACATTTTCCGTATTTCTCATACCTTGATAATAATAATTGTGTGTACTATAAGTACTCGGTTGGTAGTTTTCTGACCTTCTTGTTACTGCATGGGGTCATCAGCAACAAATCACAGATATTTTTGGCAGTGGGTGAGATGGCTCAGAGGGTAAAGCCACTGACTGAGCTTTACTGGCAACCCTGATGACCCCAGTTAATCCCTGGGACCCACACAGTGAGAGAAGAGATGTGACCTCTAAAAGTTATCCTCCGACCTCCACATGTGTGCCAGGGTTCACTGACGTGTGTGCATATAAACATGTACCATAAAAAACCCCAAAACCCAAAAAGCTAAATTTGAGTCTCAGAAAAGTTTACTTATTCATACATTCATCCTCTCATTTTGCACCAAAATAATTTAAGGTGGTTTCTAGTAGTTGTATGCACAGCACAGCATAGTGACGTGTGTGGAGCCATGGGAAGCCAGGAGCTGGATGGGGAAAACCGCACTCCTGGCGCTAGGAGCAGGGAGGAGGGGCCGGATGTAGGCGGCCTTTCCATCTACCTGAACTTGAGCAGGTTTTTCCTGGCTTGTTGCCTGCTTGGGCACTTGGCTGGTCCCATCTGTTATTTCTCTCTCTCCTAGGTGTTTCCCTGTTCTCTGTGGTTGGCTGGTATAAGATCCCTCTTCTGTTGACTTTTGTGTCATGGGATAGGCACATATGCATATATGTGTTATGGTTATGCATATGTATAATTTATTTTATATATAGAGATGCATATATAGACATAGCTGTGGAGATAACTGCTTGCAGAGAGAGATAAGAAGGGAGGAAAAGAGGGTCTCTATATTAGCTCTACTTCCTGTTCCATACATTTAAGGCAGATGCTTGTATGGATTGTAATGAATGTCTCAGAAAATACCCTTACTTGTGCTATTTGTGTGTAGTTTCTCTCCTTGCCCCAACCCATATTTTACCCTTTCCTCTGGGTCTTCCTTATGGTGGAAGCTTCATTACTCTTAGTTTCCTATTTACGAGATGTGTGCAACCTGGCAGAAAATTCTCAGGAGGGGCTGGAGCGATGGCTCAGCAGTTGAGAGCACTCGCTGCTTTTGCGGAGGACCCAGGTTTGATCCCAGATCCCACAACCATCTACAGCTCCAGTTCCTGGGGATCTGATGTTCTCTTTGGACTTCCTCAGGCACTGCATGAACGTGGTGCACACACATGCAGGCAAAATACCCACGCGCAGTAAAACAAACAAATAAATAAATAAAAGTAAAATTCTCAGTACAGAAAAGAGCCCATTACACAGAGTATTTCCCCCTCTCTCCTTAACTCCTACTCTTCCTTTTCCTCTCATTTCTTCCAACTCACAAATTCCATCAGACATCGTAGGAGTCTGATTTGTCAGAGTGCAGGTGGACTTTTCAACAGCAGGGGGCGCACTAATCTCTTCTAGTGTATTTGTGTTGTTTAGGCCTAATGAATATTAAACTCATCCGTTATGAATTCAATTTTTCAGTTATTTAAAATGTAGTGTTTGCTTTAGGAACTGAATTAACCATTGCATTTAAATTTAAGTGGACAATGATCAGATGAGGGTGGGCGACTTTATTAATACAAAGCGATTAACAGTGTCAAGACGCAGAGTTAGCATTTGGAGGTGCTAATGACATTGATTAGGAAGTCAGACAAATTGCTAATGAACCCGGCAGTTGACTTTTGGAACAGAAGGTGACCTTAATCTGTCTTGTTGGACCAAGACCCTAATTGAACTTTTCAGGGTTCCTGGCTTCTGTTAAGGCCACGACTTAGAAGCTCACAGACAAGTAGCTTGAGACATTGAACTCATTGTCACTTGGAACAAGGGAGTTGAACACAAGAAGGCTGTAGGCGAGGTCTTGGATTCCCCAGGCTGCTGGTGGTTCACATACCTGTAGCTGCAGTGCCCTCGTGTGGCGAAAGGAGCCCTGACACCTTGGCTCCATGCAGTCCTGGGCCCTTTTCCCTTCCCCAGACAGGCACTGCGGTCCAGTGGGAGGTTTGCCACAGGCCTCTCTTGCAATTGCCCTGTTTGAACAGGGTTTGTCGTAAGTCACATGGTGAGTGTGACCTCGGCTTTTACAAAGCTTGCACGGCTCCTGGGACAACTGATTGCTTGGAACGTGGAGTTTATTTCCACCAGAAGCAGTTTCCTGGAGGATGACTGGGGACACAGGGCATCTGTAGCTGTGGTCATACTGGGTGGGGGATGTCTGGGTTTGAAGACTCATTTGGTTCTGGAACTCCAATTGTGCAATGCTTACTCATTTCTATAGGCCCAAGAGAGGAACTAGTTGGCTTTCCAATACAGGATGATTATGATGTCATAGCCAGTCGCAGAAGGGGAGACAAGATAGTGGTCTTCCCTGCTCTTGCTGTGCCCTCTGTAGAGACTTAGGTCCCTCTCAGACCCCGAGAGAGTGAAAGCCACCAACTAAGCAGGGGTGGACTCTTTTCCTGACTTCTCTGCACATCAGTTAGACTTAGGAGCTCCAGAGACCTCGCCTGATTGAGGTCAGTTTCCAAGAGCATTCTTTGCGTCTGCGTGTAGATCAGGTGTTCTCAAAGCTGTTGTAGGTTTATGGGGCGTGTATTAAGGCCCCATCCTCAAATGCTCCCTGTTTCCTCTGGAGACTTAGGCAAAGGATTGTATTGTTAAATTTAAGATTAGTGGGTCTCAGCAGAACAGGCATAAACCCTCAAGATAAGGAACCCAAACTGTGTTCTTCCTGAGACAGGGCCTCGTGTAGCCTGGGCTGGCCTTCAGCCCACTGTGTATCCAAGGGTGACTTGAGTCATGGAATTCCTGATTCTTATGCTGCTGTCTCCCAAGGGCTGGGATTATAGGCATGGGGCATCTCGCTAGGTTCCCAAATTACTTGTTATTAGTAAAAAGGACCATAACCTTTATGTCAATCTACATAAGCTTGTGAATGTGTGATATTAAGTATGTAGGTGTTGTATTCGAGGTCCTGTAAATGTGCTACCCCCAAACACGATCCTCTGGCATATTGATTATTTTGAGCTGAAGATGTCTGAAAGGCAAATGCAGGGGATCAGGCTGACACTTGAGTCTGTTTCTCACGTAGCCCAGCTAGTGTGTCCTTACCAGAGACCGGGACTGTGGCGTCCGCACAGACACACCGCCGGAAGCTTAGGCATTGTCCTCCATCCTGTCACTCTCTCACCACCTGCTGCTCTTTGTCCCACACAGGGTGTAGCTATTCAACTCCAGCTGTGTCTTTGAGCCCACTCTCTATTATGAAGGCATGGGCCATATGAAGTTTACATTACATTATACACACACACACACACACACACACACACACACGCTTTTCTCTTTATTTCTGTTTCAACTATCAGACTTAGCTTAAAAGTTCCAAGAGGATAGGAGATCTTTTGCCTCCTAGAAGATGTGAGCCACATAATCCGTATATGTGGGTGGATGCATATAGCCGCCCTTCATAGATTATACCAATATAAGTTATGTTTTACTGCAGATAAAACGTAATTTAGTGTCTGGAGAGAGGGCTCGGTGGTTAAATGTTTGTTGTGCAATCATAAGCAGCCAGGCATCTCACACACGCCATGAACTCCTGCTCTGAGGGATCCAAAGCCCTCTCCTGGTCTCTGCATACAAACAGGTACAGGCACCCCACACACACACCTACGTGTATATACACTCAACATCTGCATGTACATACACCCACACATATGCTTATAAACAAATCTTTTTTTTTTTTTTTTTGATTTTTCAAGACAGGGTTTCTTTGTAGCCTTGGAGCTAAATTTTTTTTTTTTTAAAAAAACAAAAACAAAACTTTATTTCATGCACACTGGAGTTACAGACAGCTGCTGCGAGCTGCTATGTGCATGCTGGGAACTGAACCCGGGTCCTCTGGAGAAGCAGTCAGTGCTCTTAACCACTGGGCCATCTCACCAGACCCTAAATCTTTTTTTTTAAAGAATGTTTTAAATACTGGGGGAAACATTGTGCTGAACTGTACACTTTTGGTTCTTTTTCCTGTGTGAAACAATGTACCTATTACTAGTTCTTATCATTTTATCATTGGGAATCGTAAGTGAGCTAGAGATGATTTAAAGTAGGAATGTGTGCATAGGTTAAGAGACAGTACCAGGCCATTTTATACAAGAGATAAGTACTTGAGGATTTGGGGTTCTAAAAGGGGTGCTGGAAACAATCCCCTTTTGGACACCAAAGGATACCGAAATGTGTACAAGTGACCGTATGTCTGTAAATCATATGCAATATTATGACACAGCATGTTTTATGTAAGTGCACATGTATGTGTGTTTGTTTTGTGTATGTGTCTGTGATGTGTTTCCTTTTTAAAAAGTTACTTTTACTTTTTTGTGTATGTGTAAGTGTATATGTACCATGTGTGCAATACTTGTGGAGACCAGAAGAGAATTCGACATCTTGATCCAAAGGCAACAGTAGTAGGTGTAGCTTGAACATAGAGATCTCAAAGCCTACCCCCACAGTGACACACGTCCTCCAACAAAGCCACACCTACTCCAACCAAGTCACACTTCCTAACAGTGCCAGTCCCTGGGAGCTTGTGGTGGCCAATTACATAGAATCCACCACATTCCACTCCCTGGCACCCAAAAGCTTGTAACAGTATCATAATGCAAAAGCATTTAGCCCAGCTTCAGAAAAAACTCCCTGTATTCTATTAAACTTCCCACAATGTTTAAAATTCCAATATTGAAAGTTTCTCCTGAGATTCATGCAATATCTTAACTGTAATCTTATGTAAAATCAAAATCAAAAGCAGGTCACATACTTCCAACCTGGATATACGTTACCTTTCCAAAACGTAGGGAAAGGAGCATAGTGAGAAAATACTGAACCAAAGTATGACCAGAATCCAACTGGACCAACTCCAAATGCTGCATCTCCATGTCTGACGTCAAAATGCTACTCAGATCTCTTAACTCCTTTCAGTTTTGTTGACTGCAACACCCCTCCCTCCCTCCCTCCCTCCCTCCCTCCCTCCCTCCCTCCCTCCCTCCCTCCTCCTCCTTCTTCCTCTCTCTCCTCTCCTCTCCTCCCCTCCCCTCCCCTCCCCTCCCCTCCCCTCCCCTCCCCTCCCCTCCCCTCCCCTCCCCTCCCCTCTCCTCTCCCTCTCTTCCCTCTCTCCCTCTCTCTCTGGCTGCCTCCACTCTGTTAGTGACTTTCTTCAACAGGTAACCCACGGCACTGGCATGGCCAACATCTTGTGGTCTCCAAGGCAATCCAGGCTTCACCTTCACAGCTTCACCCAGTGACCTCTCTAGGCCTCCTTTCAGGGACTCCCCGACACACACCTGGCCTTGGCAGCTTTCCTTAGTCACAGAGGTATATTCTATAACTCCTTTCTTCTGTCCTTAAAGGCAGAACCACGTGGCCAAAGCTGCCAAGTTCTGCTGCTTGCTGGGGCTGGGTCATGGCCCCTCCTTCAGTTACATCTTCACCAGCTTTCAGTTTTCTTTTTCTTTCTTTTTTAAAAAAATATTTATTTATTTATTATGTATACAATATTCTGTCTGTGTGTATACCAGCAGACCAGAAGAGGGCACCAGACCCCATTACAGATGGTTGTGAGCCACCATGTGGTTGCTGGGAATTGAACTCAGGACCTTTGGAAGAGCAGGCAATGCTCTTAACCTCTGAGCCATCTCTCCAGCCCCCATTCTTTTTCTATTTTTAAAACTTTTTTATTGGTTTTATTGAGTTATTCATTTTAATCTGCTCCCCTACCTTCCTCTCCCCTCCCCTTCTACCCTCTCCTATGGTCCCCATGCTCCTAATTTACTCAGGAATTCTTGTCTTTTTCTGCTTCCTATGTAGATTAGATCCATGTACATTGCTCTTAGGGTTCTCATTATTGTCTGGGTTCTCTGGGGTTGTGAATTGTAGGCTGGTTTTCTTTGCTTTATGTTTAAAAAACACTTATGAGTGAGTATATATGATGTTTGTCTTTCTGGGTCTGGGTTACCTCACTCAATATGATGTTTTCTAGATTCATCCATTTGCCTGCAAATTTCAAGATGTCATTTTTTTCTGCTGTGTAGTACTCCATTGTGTAAATGTACCACATTTTCCTTATCCATTCTTTGGTCGAGGGGCATTTAGGTTGTTTCCAGGTTCTGGCTTGTAGTGGGGAGCTGCGGGCTGTGTTCCTGCCGCCCCAGCCCCTGGTCGCCTGGCTAGCTTATGCCCCGAAATAACAACACACAAACTGTATTCATTTAAACACTGCTTGGCCCATCAGCTCTAGCCCTTACTGGCTAATTCTCATATCCCGATCAACCCATCTCTAATAATCTGTGTAGCACCAGTCTTACCGGGAAAGATTCAGCATGTCTGACCTGGAGGCTTGCTTCATCGTGTCTGCCTCTGAGAGGAGCTGCCCTGCATCTGCCTGGGAGAGGGGAGCATGGCCTCTGAGCTCACTTCCTCTTCCTCCCAGCATTCTGTTCTGTTTACTCCACCCACCTATGTTCTAACCTATGAGGGCCAAGCAGTTTCTTTATTTTTTAACCAGTGACCTTCCTCCATCACTGGCTGTGACAAACAGTGCTGCTATGAACATAGCTGAGCACATGTCCTTGTGTCACGCTTGAGCATCCTTTAGGTGTACACCCAAAAGTGGTATTGTTGGGTCTTAAGGAAGGTTGTTTCCTAATTTTCTGAGAAATTACCATACTGATATCCAAACGGGCTGTACCAGTTTGCAATCCCACCAACAATGGAGGAGTGTTCCCTTTTCCCCACATCCTCTCCAGCATAAGTTGTCATCAGTGTTTTTGATCTCGGCCATTCTTACAGGTGTAAGATGGAATCTCAGAGTTGTTTTGATTTGCATTTCTCTGATGACTAAGGATGTTGAACATTTCCTTAAGTGTCTTTCAGCCATTTTAGATTCCTCTGTTGAGAGTTCTCAGTTTAAGTCTGTACCCCATTTTTTAATTGTATTATTTGTTCTCTTGATAACCAATTTCTTGAGTTCTTTATATCTTTTGGAGATTAGTCCTCTGTCTGATGTGGGGTTGGTGAAGCTCTTTTCCCATTCTGTAGGCTCTGAAGGCCTGTTCTTGCTGATTTGGCAGAATCAGTGGTTGAGATTGTGAATCAAAAGGAAGATGCCTGGGGCTGGGAGGCAGTGCAGCTGTTGAGTGCTGGACTCCTGTGCACAGGTGTTGGGTTCTGTGCTCAGTGCTAAAAGAATTACTTTTTTTTTTTTAAGTGAATTGTGTATCCTGCACGCTGCCCCTCTTGGTGCTTTCCAGAGTTCTCTGTGTCCTTCTGTGTCTCCCTCCTTCCTCTGATGTCATACCTGGATGACAAGTACTGGGTCAAGATGAAGGAAGCCCGGCTCTAAGAAACATCTCTCCCTTTTCTTCTAGGACACTTGGGATGAGCTCCTAATTGGTGATGTCGAGATGAAAAAGGTGCTGAGCTGCCCCAGGTAAAGACTGAATTTAGACATAGCCTCTGGAGTGTGGGACGCACTTTGGTTTGGATCCACTGTCTAATCGTGGGTCTTCGGCAGGTGCATCTTGACGACAGTGGACCCAGACACAGGAATCATAGACAGGAAGGAGCCGCTGGAAACCCTGAAGAGGTAGGATGCCAGTGTGTGCCTTGTGTTGACGGTACCTGTGCACCAGGTGTTCATGTCCTAACTCCCAGATGCTCGTGTCCTAACTCCCAGGTGTTCACGTCCTAACTCCCAGGTGTTCACGTCCTAACTCCCAGGTGCTTGTGTCCTAACTCCCAGGTGTTCATGTCCTAACTCCCAGGTGCTCCTGTCCTAACTCCCAGGTGCTCTGTGGTTTGTGTCAGTTCTTCAATGCACCTAAGTTTTATCCTCTTTTTATTTCTCTACTTTTCTGATACATTTCTAGTTGTACATTTTTCTATTTTGAAACTCTAATCTCTCATCACTTAATTTTGTGTGTGTGTGTGTGTGTGTGTGTGTGTGTGCATGTATGTGTGGAGGCCAGAGGTCAATACTGGATGACTTCCTTAGTCACTTTTTACCCATTTGTGTTTTTTTTTATAGTAGATTTCTTTTTTAAAAAAATTATTTTTATTTATTTATTTATTTTACTTTATGTGCTTTCATGTTTGGCCTGCGTATGTGTCTGTCTGAGGGTGTTGGATCCCTAGGAGCTGGAGTCACAGACAGTTGTGAGCTGCCATGTGGGTGCTCAGAATTGACCCTGGGTCTTCCGGGAGAGCAGTCAGTGCTCTTAACTGCTGAGGCATCTCTCCAGCCCCTAGATTTATTCTCAAAGGGCAGAACTCCTCGACACTCCAGCCAGTGTTCTCTGCGTCCCCTCAGTGGGTAAGGAAAGGTCTCCCACACTCTATTCCTGTGCAGCCTTCTTACTGAAGTATCATGCACAATTCCTTATGGATACATTAACTTCTCTCTGAAGTCTGGAATTTCCATGGCTACAGTAGGCCCAAACTTGGTCCAGATTGTCTGAGCCCAGGTCTATAGAAAATGCTAGGTGACTGAGAGTCTCCTGGGCTAGTTAGTCTTGGCATTCCAAGACAGAGAACTCGGTCCCTGATTCCCTCTGATGTCAAAGAAGTGTGTCCCTATACTGGGAGTAAAATTGTGTGACCCTCAATGGCACCTGTACCAGTGCCAGAGACTGGCTGTGTGGGCCTCGTCCTGCAGAGGCACAAAGTGATGCTGATTGGCTGGGCCAGGGCCAACTTGGAAGCAGGGGCAGCAGCAGAAAGGAGGCACATAAGCTGCCATGGCTAAGCTAACCCAGGATGGACTTTATATTTGAGACAAGGGCTCTCACTGGCCCGGAACTGGCCAGTGAGCTCAAGGCACCCCCTGCCTCTGACTCCCCAGTGCCGGGGTTCTAGGCAGATGGCACTGAGCTTTTTCTGGCTGCTGAAGATCTGAACCCAGGTCCTTGTTCCTTGCACAGTGGGTGTTTTACCCACCGAGGCATCACCCAGCCCCTCTCATCAATGTCTAATAATTCCACCTTAAACATTGCAAAAAAGGACCAAAAAGACCTTGTTACCATTTTGGGAATGGGTGTGTTGTTGTGTTTGCGCTTCCTCTGTTCTATTGTTTGTCTCTAACAGTTCAGAGGGTATCTCATGAGGCTTTCATTTCACAGTTCTATTTTTATTCTTTGCTTTGTAAAACACAGTGAAGGTGATTTTCTTCAGCTAGGTCTTAGACTTCATAAGCAGTCCCATTGGCTAGTGGCATCTCAGCCTTAATTTTCATTTACAGGGGAACTCCAGTTTTGAGCCTTAATGTTGGGAGAAGTTGAAAGCATAGGGAGTAAAAACAATGCAGACAAAAGCAGCATAAGGCAGAAAGAGGTGTATTTTAGATCACAGTTCCAGGTTACAGTGCATCATGTGGGGAAGTTAAGGCAGGAGCTCAGAACAGTCGCATCCCATTCATAGTCACAAACAGAAAAGCATGCAGACATGCTCGCTTGCCTGTGCTCAGGCTGACTTCTCCACTGTTAGGCAGTTCATGAGCCCCTGACTAGGGAATGGTGCCGCCCACAGTGGGCTGACCCCCTGCCTAGGGAATGGTGCCGCCCACAGTGGGCTGAGTAACTTAATTAAGACATGCCCACAGACCAACCCGGTGTAGACAGTCTCTCACTGAGACTCTTAGGTCATTCTAAGTTGTGTCACTGACAACAAAAGCCAGTCAATACAGTGGGCCAGGGGTAGTTCCATTTTGAAATTTCATGAGCATTTTTTCCCCATAAGTTGTGAATCCAGGGTACCTGTGTAATAAAAGTGTTTACAATACTTCACAAGCCCACACTTAGTATTATTAACACTGTAATTATTATTATTATTATTAGAGACAGGGTTTCTATAATCCTGACTGTCTTAGAACTCACCTTGTAGACCAGGCTGGCCTCGAACTCAGCGCTCTGCCTGCCTCTACCTCCAGAGTGCTGGGATCAGAGTTGTGCTCCACCACACCTGGCTTTAGAAAGCCCACACTTACTTGACTTTTGTGTACAGGCATCCCTGTCATCTTTAGAAAGGACGTGTTGTTGACCCGTAATTAGCCTAAGGTGCAAGCATCCAAGTCCTGTAGAAAACACTAGACTCCCGTTTCTTTCGAGGCCTGATGGCAGTACTTTCTTTTTCCAGCTACCGCCTGTGTGACCCTTCCGTGAAGAGTCTGTACCAGACGTCCCCACTGTTCGGGATGTATTTCTCGGTGGAAAGAATTGGAAGCCTGAGAGTCGGTGACCCTGTGTATCGGATGGTGGATTAATGGATCCAGTGGGGGTGAGATGGTAAGTTTCATTTTGCTTCTAGAATTCTGTGTTTTGACGGCGTATAACCATATTTTCTTATATTCTGATGCTTTAAAAAATTTAAAAGTATTTTGCTGGTTGTTGGTGGTTTATGCCTTTAATCCCAGGGAGAGGCAGGTGGATCTCTGAGTTCAGGGCCAGCCTGGTCTACAGAGGGAGTTCTAGGACAGCCAAAGCTACACAGAGAAACCCTGTCTTGAAAAACAAAATACATGTTTTGAATACTTTATTATTTTCTGTGTATGGATGTTTTGCCTGCATGTACGTCTGTGCCCCATGCATGTGGTACCCGAGGAAGCCAGAAGCAGGAACTCCTGGAACTGGAGTTACAGAAGATAGTGAGCTGCCACATGAATGCTGGGAATCAAACCTCTGTCCTCTAGAAGAGCAGCAAGTGCTCTTAACCATGGAACCAGCTCATTTTGATGCTTTTTAAAAAATCCTATGCTGTTTTAATTCTTGGGAGAGCGAGCAGTTAGGGAATCATGAAAATGCTGCCCCTTTCTCCCTCCATTCATTCAGTAATCAGTATGCTTCTTCTACCCAGCCTTCCTCATTCCTGCTTCCCGTTTGGTCATAAAATACCAACGGGGCTGCCCTGTCAGACTGGCAGGGGTGCCCCTGGTTCCTTTGGGGAGCATCATTAAAGGAATAAGGAACCAGGAGTAGTGGCACATGCCTTTAATCGCAGCACTCCGAGGCATAGGCAAGCAGATCTCTTGAGTTTGAGGCCAGCCTGGTTTACAAAGACAGCCAGGGGTACACAGAGAAACCCTGTCTTGAAAAAAACAAAACATCATTGACAACAAAAAGGGAATAAGAAATGAAGGCAAATGATCCTCCAGGGTTAGATGTGCTTTTTTTTGGGAGGGGGGCTGAGAAGAGGGGAGGGTATTGAAAGCCGGTGTTTCATCAAACATCTCTCAAATATGACTTAAAGAAGAAAATCAGCATGTCAAGATGACTGATCATGACACTAAGGTAGAAAATAATATTCTGACACTGATTGCATCAGGTCAGCTTGAGTCCTGAATCCTGTAGACACAAGCTGAACCCTCAGTTATAGACAGGAATGAGAAGTCATTGGAAGACTTTCCCTTGAAGGTTCTGAACAGCTCCCTTTGCAAAACCTATTATTAAACCTCCCCGAAACATTTCTCTTCTCTTCTCTTCTCTTCTCTTCTCTTCTCTTCTCTTCTCTTCTCTTCTCTTCTCTTCTCTTCTCTTCTCTTCTCTTCTCTTCTCTTCTCTTCTCTTCTCTCTTCCTTCCTGACTTACTGATTTTTATTTTATGTGTTTGAGTATTTTTTTTGCCTGCATGTCTGAATGTACACTGTATACATGTAGTACCTTCAGAGACCACACGAGGGTGCTGCATGCCATGGAACTGGAGTTACAGATAGTTCTGAGCTACCATGTGGCACAGCTTTAAGGGTGGTATAAATATGTGAAAAAGGAAATAACATCTTTTAACTACTGTATGGGATGAAAACCCATAGACCATGCAGCACGACCAAAGATAGACTATTAAGCCAGCCTGCGACTGCCTAGGAGAAAGACTTCTCACGGAGCAGTCCTGAAGGCATGTTTTAGGAGATTTCAGAGACAAAGGACATAGATAAACTACATCCTGGTTGGCAGTTGCAGGGGGAAGCAAGCAAGAAATCTAACAGGAGCCAAGAATATGCAGTGAGCTGGGTCATTGTGACCCTGAGTTTCTCGAAGGAGGTAGGGTGTTTTTCTACAGGACTTTTAAGGGCAGAGGGTAGAAACCAAAGATGGTTGAGATAGTGTGGAGAAAACTTTACCCCTTTACAGCCAGTTGTCGTGATGAGGCGTGTAACTGTACTTCTAACCGTACTGGATTGTTTTCTGAGACAGGGTCTCTGTGTAGTCCTGGCTGTCCTGGAGCTCACTCTGTAGACCAGGCCGGCCTCAACCTCAGAGATCAGCCTCTGCCTCCTGAGTGCTGGGACTAAAGGCCACTACGTCTGACCCCGTGCATTTTGTAAAAGTCCACGTGAGAGCTTGAGAGGTGGCCCAGTGAGAAAACGTGCTTGCTGTCAAGTCTGCTATCCTTAGTTCAGCTTCCTAGATCCCCATGGTGGAGGGGTAGAGCTGGTTCTTCCAAGCTGCTCTCTGACCTCCACATGTATGCCACACCCCCATCAATAAATGCAATATAAAACATTTAAAAATAGCCAGATGTGATCGCTTATGCTTCTTATCATAGCACTTGGGAGGCAGAGACAGGTGAGTCTCCGTGAGTTTGAGGCTAGTTTGGGGTCTATATAGTGAGTTCTGGTACAGCCAGTACTACATATTAAGACCATGTTTCAAAAAAAAAATAGCGAAAAAAAGTTAAATAAAATCCTTGTGATTCAAAATTGATGTATCTTATAATTGCTCTACCTTGGAGTTGGTAAAATATAGAAGATACTAGAGAGGAAATGGCAGATCTGATTAGACCTTGTCCTGCTGTTCCAGCTCTGGTGACTGAGCTCAATGACTTCTGAGCGATCTTTACAGTTGGAAGTCCTCCAGGCCCTTGGTGACAGACCTACCCACTCAGATGCTGCAGTGGACAGCCATGACATCCTTCTGTAGTTCACTTGGGCCACTTCCCGTTCGCTCAGCTTTCCAGGAGGCCTTGACTTTTAAAGGCCCTAAGAGCCTCTCACCTCCCTGCTAGGGCCCGTGAGGAAATGACCAGTAGACACTTAGTAGATAAGCAGTCAAGACGCATGCGGGCCAACTGACGTAGCATTGTGGAGCTGAGAAGACAGAGCCAAGAGGCCCGGTCCTCACCCAGCGGTGTCCTGTTGTATTTTATGTGTGAAGAAGTAACTCAGTTCCCAGGTATCGGATTGTGTTCAAGGGCTCAGGGGAAAGAACAGCTTTTCCAGTGGGATGATGGATCAAAGTCTGAGAGCAGAGTGTGGCCTGACCTTGCTGAGGAAGGTCAGGAGGATCAGGGCATGGTCCAGGGACCTGCGGGATGGAAGCTGGAATGCCCACTTTGGAGGGACAGGCACCAAAGCTAGTTCCGTTATTTATTTACTTAAAAGTTGAGGGAAGGGGGCTGTGCACAGGGTTTTTTTGTGTAGCCCAGGCTGGCCTCACCCCTGCCTCAGCCTCCTGAGTGCTGAGGTGACTGGAATGCCCTACCGTGTGTGGCTTACTTAAAATTTAAACACACAAGTTTGTGTTCCATTCTAGTGGCGATGCATGTTCACCATGGCAAGATCAGGAAAAACCAGATAATTCGAAAGATGGAAATCACCTGCTTCTACATTTGCTGCAGATAGAAGTTTTGTTTCTGTAGCTGTGACACATGTATTTTGTAGCCCACCTGTATGCAAATTTACTGTTGATGACTTAATAATATACTATTGAAATGAATGATACTCCTTAAACGTTTTTACAGTACTTGCTGCTTGTATTATACCCAACTATGTTATAAACAGCAACACAGTGAATCTCTCTGTAGGCCAGAGCATTTCAAAACTAGAAGATTTTCAATAACTTAGGTTTATAAAAGTAGAATTAGCATCTTGACAATTGTTTGTAAAGGAGTTGTTTTTCTTCTGTACTTTACATGCCGTTTCCTAGTGCTCCAACAAAATACACAGGAGAGGTTTGGTTAGCCCACTGGTTCCCAAAGCTGGCAGACCAAGATTAGGTGGACCTTCGGTTTGGTCTCCAGTAAGGCTCCCTTGAATGTATAACAATGTGGTTGACGGTATCATGATACAGAGAGCTCTCCTGGTAAGACCGGAAGACAGAGTGGAGAGGGCCAAACTTGCTCTTTTAAAACAAATATCTATTTTTCTTTGTGCCTGTCTGTCTGTCTGTCCTAGCACTAGCTCTGTAGACCAGGCTGGCCTCGAGATCCACCTGCCTCTGCCTCCCAAGTGCTGGAATTAAAGGTGTGCGCCACTGCTGCCTGGCAAACAAATATCTCTTAAGGGAACTAACAGGGTCTCATAGTCACTGCTCTATTGCTGTGAAGAGACACCATTGAAGGCGAAGGCGTAAATCACAAACAATCCCACACCAGTTTGGAATTATGATTAATAGAATGGTTATTTATTTAAAGGGGAAAAAACTTACAGATCACTGTCCCAGACAACAGCCCTCTGTGCAATCAGGAAGGGAGTCTAGTCGCCGAAAGTGGAGCAGGAAGAGAGAGAGAGAGAGAGAGAGAGAGAGAGAGAGAGAGAGAGAGAGAGAGAGAGAGAGAGAGAAGTGGCCGCTTTTTTAAAGGGAGAGAGACCACACCCCAATGGGCTGGTATCTCAGCGGCTATTGGCTATTGGCTGAAGGAGCGGAAGGAGCTCCCGCAACACCCCATGGCCAAGGCAACTCTTATAAAGAAGGCATTTAGTTTGGGGCTTGCTTAGAGATTCGGAGGCTTTGTTCATTATCATCATGGCAGCGAGCATGGTGGCGGCAGATGCGGTGCTAGGAAAGCGGTTGAGAGACCCACATCCTGGTCCACAGCAGAGGAAGGACCTGGTGTGGGCTTTTGAGACCCCAAGGCCACCCCCACTGATCCTTCCTCCAACAAGACCGCACCTTTTAACCTTGCTGATCCTTTTAAACAGTGCCTCTGCCTGCTGACTAAGCGCTCAAGCATGTGAGCCTCTGGGGCCAGTTACTCAGATCACCATACTGAGTATCTTAGTTGGGTCTCTATTGCTGTGATAACACCGTGATCAAAAACAACTTAGGGAGGAAAGGATTTATTTTGCTTTCATTTAGAAGTAATCCATCACTGAAGGAAGGCAGGGCAGGACCTGAGGAAGAGGCCATGGAGGAACACTGAGTTGCTCCTCATGGCTTGTTCAGCTTCTTTTCTTCCTTTTCTTTCCCTTTTTTTTTCTAGATAGAGTTTATCTGTAGCGGTCCAGGCTGTCTTGGAACTCACTTTGTAGACCAGGATGCCCTCTAACGCATGTGCCACCACTGCCCAGCTCAGTCTGCTTTCATATACAACCCAGGACCGTCACCTCAGCAGAGGGTACCGCTCACAATGGGCTGGGCCCTCAGACATCAGCTGTCAATCAAGACAAGGCACCAGACTTGCCCATAGGCCAGTCTATTGGCAGCAGCTTCTCAGCTGAGGTTCCCTCCTCCCAGATGACTTTAGCCTATGTCAAATCAACACAAACTAGCCAGCACAGCGGGCTCCACAAGATCTGTCTTAATCCTTTTCTGAAGCATAGCCTAGGTGACCTAATGAACCCTCATGAGGTCCCACCTTTTAAGAGTCATGTGAGCCTTTGTAGGGCAGTGTGGCCACAGCCAACAGCATCAGGTAAGAAAGAACCCTTCTTACGATTCTGATGGGAATCTATTCTCTGGCTGTTTTCTCTGATGTCATCATTTACATTCCCTGTACTTTAACCTCAGTAAGCGACTGTTTTGTTCAAGTTTGTGTTACGGATGACCAACAGTCTGAGTAACAAAATATTAGAGATCTTATCATTTATTCAGTTTCCAGGTCCTAGGAGATACTTCTGCAAGTCCTTACTGCCACCCACGACCGTCTTCCTGGAAACAAACCTCCGTTTTTCCTCCAGAGCTTCGTACAACCTGAGTTAATTCAAGAAAGTACCAGAGGGAATGGGAAGGGTGTATAGATTTTAGATAATGATGTTTTTTAAAAAGATGACAATTATTCTGAATGCCATTCCCACTATTGCCCTTTTCTAATGACTGCCTCTAACATTGCTGAGTAAAGGAAGTTTAGAGTCAGCTTAAAAGCTGCCACATTCTCTTAAAGGTTTATACTTCCTGTAGCTCTCTTGTCCGAGAGCAGCGGGACAGTGAGCCCTCATGTCCTGAATGTCTGTGTGCTAGCATGCTCACAGACATCTGTTTGTGACCTGGCTATTAAGCCCTGCTGAGTTTTAATTTGTGACTGTCTTTGCCTTACTGTTATAGAGCCGGGGTTGTGCTTAAATATAGAAATGATTTCCTAGATCCTGGGGTTATTTTCTTCATAGATTGTGCCTTTGTATTTCATTCTGATTCTATTAAGACATAAAATTTATCTCTAATTGTCAATTCCTCTTAATTCCACAAGAAAATAGAATTTAAAAAAATAGACTCTTTGGAAGTAGGAATGAGTAGGAGAAACCATGAACACATTTTTTCAATGTTCATATCTATTTTTCATAATAAAAAAAGAACTAACTTGCTGAAACAAGTAAAGTAACATGTAAGTGAATTCGCCCATGTAAAACAGTGTGGTTTCTCTGTCTCTGAGACGTGTGAGCTTCTGCCTGCTTCATCTGTGACATTTACTCCTCATTTTACAGAGTCATTGTCACACATCTTCCCTGGGTTCCAAACACGACCTCTTGCCGCTGGTGTGTACTGCATGAACATGGCTGTCTAAGCCAGTGTGTTGCAACCCTTCGAGGAGTCAAACAGCCCTTTCACAGGGTCACATCAGATATCCTGAATAGCAAATATTTATTTATATTATGAATCATGGTTATGAAGTAGCAACAAAGTAATTTTATAGTTGGGGATCACCACAACATAAGGAACTGTATTAAAGGGTCACAGCGTTAGAAAAGTTATAGACACCAAGAGATACCTAATAGTCAACAGGAGACAGTTGTTACTTCTTTCTGTCTTTTCCTTTGCTGGGTTCTGGGTCTCAGTTTAACCCCTCACCTTTGGCAAGCCCTATCTTGGGAAAAATTCGGAAATGCTTCCCCTGCCCCACACTCGAGACAGGCTTTTTCTTTCTGTAGCTTTGGAGCTTGTCTTGGAACTTGCTCTGTAGACCAGGCTGGCCTAGAACTCACAGAGATCCACCAGCCTCCCAAGTGCTGAGACTGAAGGCATGCACCACCACCGCCCAGCCTGGAAATGACAAATTATTTAAAGTCATACTCAGTTTAAAGTCAGCCATTAAGTTTTAAGCCATTTTCCCCTACACATTTCCAAAGAGAAATAGGAAGGGTGATACACATACTTACTCAGCTCCCGGTGCCTCCGAGAAGCCCTGCTATAGAGAAGTCGGAGCCTCGCCTGGTCCCCAGTGGCACACATCATTGCTGTACCAGTTCTTCTCTGTGACAAACATCCCCAGGTGAACAACTTGGTGGAGGAAGGGGATTCATTCATCCAGTGGTTCCATCTGCTGTGCTCTTGGGCAGAGTACCATGTGTGGGCACATGTGGCAGAAGGGGCATTCTTTACTTGATAAACATAGGAAGAAGTTGAGCAGGAGGGTCCAGGCACACCCCCCCCACACAGACACCCCCAGGAGACTTACTTTCTTCTCAGCTAGCCTGCATTTCTTAAAGGTTCTTTAGCCTCCCCCAAATAGCGTCACCACCTGGGGACACGAGAGCAAGAGGGTGACTTTCATGTCAATCACAATAAACAGCCCAAAGCCGGGAAAGCCAGATAACTAGCTAACTGCACGCTGTGTCCTTGGAACTCTGATCACCTCTGGGTCTTGTGGGAGTGAGGAGAGGCAGAGGGTGACTGGGCACTGGGCAAGAAAAGGTACTGGGTGCATGACAAGAAAATATTGCAGGACAGACACTGAGTACCAGAGGACCCCAAAGTGACCTGGCGGTGGAGGAAGAGGTGTCCATCATTGTCAGAAGATCACGAGTACTCCAAGTCAGAAGAAAACACCAATGCATGCTTGTAGGCGTTCTGCTTTCCCCATGCTTCACAGAACGGCCTCTCAGGGCATCTTTACAGGGCCTCCAACTCTGCCATACGTTGCCTGGCCTCAGTTGTCCTCCACAAGACCCTCAATCTTGTATATTTTATGAACATGAGTTGTAGGGATTGTTCTATTAGCTGGACCACTCTGGTCAAGGTGTGACCCCACCTGTCACAGCCGGTGCAGTGTGTCAACTGCAGTCTCCTGGAAGGCAGTCTGAGGTCCTCAGAACCCTGTGAAATCTCTTCCCATGAGACAGGCTCCCCTCTGGCTGGCTTGTTCCTTCTCTCAGTCCGAGATTGAGGGTGGGGTGGGGGAAGGGGAACTTCCAGTTTCTTGGGGTTCACTGTCTGATGACCAGAGTTAGGGCGAAAACTCTTTAGAGAAATCTTCATTCCTGCTTGCCACTGGCAGCCACCCACACCCCCTCCCCCTGCCCTCTGCCCCTTGACTGTAAACATCCTTTGCTTTAATACAAAGTCCAGTCCCTCTGCCCTATTGTAGAGAAATAGCTTTCTCCCTGTTAGAATAATCATGAATAAAAACGACATTTTAGCAACTTGAGACATCAAACAGGAACCCGAGGTACCTTGTTGGCCTTGGCTTTGTAGTTTAAGATATGCTGGCATTTGGGGTGACAACTGACAGAGTCTGCCTTGGGGGACCTGCAGGGAAAGAACCTGGAGCTTTGTCTAAGGACTAATCCTGGTCTCAGGCTCTGCAGAGAGCTCTGAGGTGTCAGGCATGGAAAAACAAACGTGGTTCAGCCCTGTAGAGCCTCAGGACCTGGTAAGATCTTTCCACCTTCAGATCCCCGCTGGCTGGAAGCTCCTTGGCCACTGCCAAACTGCTCTTGGGCAGCTGCCCAGCAGCTTGATTTCTGATTTCAAAATCACACCATGTTTCTGCAAACGTTGTATGCTTTAGGTCAAATAAACAACCCTACAAACACATAAAGAAGCTGTTCTACATTGATTGTAGGGGAGGGTCAGGGTGAGGGAATAAGGGAGGGAGGAAAAAAGGACAGGAGGAGATGAAAACCACCACAACTGAGCCACCCCCTCCCCGCCCAGGCTGAGTGAAGATGCTCAACTTGGATTGGCGGGAAAGGGTCAGGAGCTACAGGGCCACTGGCGACAGTTACTCTTTAGCTTAGCGCAGCTGGCGCCTGAGGTGAATCAGCGCTCGCCCCGTCTGCCCTCGCCATGGGTGCCTCCGGCTCCTGGGCTCTGGCCCTCCAAGGCTTCTCCGCATCCCGGGTCCACCGGCAGCTGCGGTCCACCTGGCTCGGCATTGCCGCACTGGGACTGGCCGCGGTGGCGCTGGGGACCGTGACCTGGCTTCGCATGCGTCCCCGGCGCCGGCGGCTGCAGCAGGTGGGGACGGTGTCGCAGCTCTGGATCTACCCGATCAAGTCCTGCAAGGGGGTGTCGGTGAACGAGGCGGAGTGCACCGACATGGGGCTGCGGTGTGGTCACCTGCGTGACAGGTACGCTGAACCCTGCGCCCCCCTGACCTAGGCTGTGTGGGTGCGCGCGGGTGTGGGTCTCCTCATTCCTTACCAGATATGAGACCAGGAACTGGGGAGGGGGCGCCGGAAAGCGGAAGAAAGTGACCCTGACCCTCCACCAGCCACTCGGGGGACCGGGAACTCTCAAGTCTCCACGTTTCTCAATTCCAGTAGAAAATATCTGTGTTCCCAATAAGACATGCCCCCCGCCGGCCAATCCGCAAGAAGAAACTTCAAAGTCCCTCACGGAGCCCTTGGTCACTTTCCTTTTAGTGGTATTCTTCAACTCTAGAGAAACTAGGACAATTGATGCCAGAGTGCAGAGGGCTCGTAGGCACCGCTCGTCGTTATTGTAGCAGTTGAACACTTTCTTGCAGTTAAAAAAAAAGAAAGATCGGCAAGTGTTATTTTCCCCAGACTCTCATCAGGTTAGAAAGTCTCCGCGTGCGGGACTGAATCTGAGATTTGTGCTGTCTTTAGTCACTGGGATTTTGTAAACAGCGACTAAAAGCCCGTATGGACTCCCAGACTTCGGGAAGGGCACCTCTGCCCTCTTTGGGTCTGATTTCCCTCCCACTAGCTCTGGGCACAGACTGACAGGTGTTGTGACCTCTGGCTCAGCTCTGGAAAGATAACACCAGCGGTGAGCCTCCCACCTGGCTGGCCCAGTGGGCACGCTGATAGACTGACTCAGCGAAAAGAAAGAGTTTTTTTTGTTGTTTTGTTTTTGTTTTTGTTTTTGTTTTTGTCTGAAAGCCCTCCTTGTCCCATGACTGATTTGGGGGCGGCCTTTACAAAAGGTCGCTGAGTGACTGAGGTCTGACTGGTGGGCTCCTGCTCCTGGCGTGGACCTTGTCTCGTGTGCCCCTCATCACTTTGTGCTTTGCAATTCTCCAAGTCTTGAGAAAACAGATCATTAGAGAAGGAGGTGGGTGGCTGCTCCAAGGCCTTCCTTCTGGTTGGTTGCCCGGCTCCCCGCCCACCCCGCCCCCCACCTGAAAAACCTCTAACCACTCCCTCCTTTCACCCAGACACTGCCATTTCCCTAGAAAGTTGAAAACTGATCTGCCGTACCTCTGCTTCAGGCAGCCAAGAATCATAACTAGTCCCTGATTCTAGGGTGGGGTCTCACAGACAGCAGCTTTTTATCTTTGGATAGTTTCTGTCGGAGGCAAAGGGCATTGACATTAAGTTACCTCATCGATTCAGAAAACATGTTTTGAACTTTTACCACAGCTGTGGTGTCAAATTCCTTACTTTTGTCACAAGCTCCTAGGGAATTGAAGCAAAAAAATAAACAACAAAAAATCCAGCCAACCAACCAAACAAACAAACAAAAGTAATCAACTGATCCACTGGGGGACTGTGACAAGTTCCAGGAAACAGAGAGGAAAGTCCTGGAGGCTGGGAGACACTCAGGGAGAATTTAGCAAAGGACAGTAACAACTTGTAGTGAAAACTAGAAAATGGTTACACACTTTCCAGACAAGTAAGTTTCCCAACATTCTAAAGAGTTGGGTGTAAATCCCAGGCTTAAAGACTGGCACACGCTGATGCTTTAAGGATTGGAAAACAAGGACTTGAGTAGAAGAAATGTGTTTTGCAACTTTGAAACTTGACTGTGCACAGCAGCAAGTAAGAAGTGGAAATGACCGAGATGTCCGTCGGAGGATGAGAAGATTAAGTAAAATGTGGTTTATGCGGATGGTAGACTATGCCCCAGCCTTGGAAAGGAGTGAGGGTCTAGCGCATGCTATAGCAGGAATGAACGATGAAACAGGATGCTAATTTAAATGAGCAGGGCAGAGGGACTAGCTGTGTATGGTTTCAGTTCGAATTGCTGGACTCCAAATTCATAGACAGAAAGTAAAATGGAGGCTCTGGGGCTGGAGGAGGCAGGTGTGCTGAGTTATTGTTTAACGGGTGTAGAGTTTGGAAAGATGAAAGGTTCGGGAACTAGCGGGGAAGGTTGCACAATACTGCGTGCACTTACCGTCGTGATGCAACATTTCACGTGGCTTCTCTCACTCGTGGGCTGGGTCTGTCCTGGGTTCTTGGCCAAATCCAGGGCCCACATAGACTCGCCAGAGAAGTTGGTAACGCTATTTGAAAGTAAAGCAACTGTACAGCTTCTAGAGGAATATGCTATCAAGAATGACAGAAGCTAGCAGGGCGTGGTGGCACACACCTTTAATCCTAGCACTCAGGAGGTGGTGGTGGGGGACAGGTGCAGTGTGTGTGGGGGAATCTCTGTGAGTTCAAGGTCAGCCTGGTCAAGGCAGCCAGGACTGCCAAGGCTACACAAAGAAACTCTGTTGTCTCAGGGTTTCTGTTGCTGTGAAAAGACTCCATGACCACCACAACTCTTTTTGTTTTTTAAGATTTATGTATACAGAGTTTTGCCTGCATATATGCATGCATGCCAGAAGAGGGTGCCACATCTCATTATAGATAGGACTTCTGGAAGAGCAGCCAATGTTCTTTACCTCTGAACCACCTCTCTGGTCCCCACGGCAACTCTTATAAAGCAACTCTTATGAAGGAAAATGTTTAATTGTGGAAGCTTACGGTTCAGAGGTCTAGTCCATTATTGTCACTGCAGGAAGCATGGCAGCTGGGAATCTGGTGGCATGCAGACAGACACGGTGCTGGAGAGCGAGCTGAGAGCGCTTACTTCTTGATTCACAGAGACCAGGAAGTGGTCTGAGACACTGGGCATGGCTGGAACATTTGTGAGACCTCAAAGTCTGCCTCCAGTGTGTCACACTTCCTTCAAGAAGGCCACACCTCCTGATAGTGCCATTCTCTTTGGGGGCCATTTTCTTTTAAACCACCATGCCTGTCTTAAAAACCAAAACCCAAACCAAACAAACAAACAAAAAGCCACCTGAGTGAGAGTTCTCAAGTTCCCTGATTTTTTTTTTTTTTTTTTTTTTTTTTTTTTTTTTGTTTTTCGAGACAGGGTTTCTCTGTGGTTTTGGAGCCTGTCCTGGAACTAACTCTTGTAGACCAGGCTGGTCTCGAACTCACAGAGATCCGCCTGCCTCTGCCTCCCAAGTGCTGGGATTAAAGGCGTGCGCCACCATTTGTTCCAGGCTGGAGATGAATAAAAGGAGGACTTGGTTACTAAGGAGCACAGCGAGGGTGGCTCTCTACCTTCACTGAAGATATATATTCCCTTTTCCTACTGCACAGTCCCTTCTCATAATGCACTTAATTTAACCATATGAATACCCAATTATTCATAGGAATAAAATAGTGTCCTGGTTGGTTTTTTGTCAAAACTTGACACAAGTTAGAGATATCTGGGAAAAGGAACTTCAATTGAGAACACGCCTTCATCAGATTGGCCTATTGACAAGTCTATGGGAAATTTTCTTGATTAATGATGGATGTGGAACGGCCCAGCCTACTGTAGGCAGTGCCACCCCTGGCCTGGTGGTCCTGGATTGTTTAAGAAGGCAAGTAGCACAAACTATGGGGAGCAATCCAGGAAGCCGCTCTGCTCCGTGCCCTCTGCTTCAGTTTCTGCTCCGAGTCTTCACTCCCCTGGAAGCAGAAAGGGGATGCACTTGCTTTTCTGTCATTTTCCTAGGAAGTCAGCATCTCCAAGCCTGGGGAATAGTGGGCTAGAAAAGTCTGGTAAAGATGGACACTAGACCTTCTTAGCAAATTGCAGAATTCACAGTACCCAGTTTTTAAACATTTGGTTGGCCAGGCTGGAAAGATGGCTCAGCAGTTAAGAGAGCTTGCTGCTCTTGCAGATGGTGGGGTTTTGTTGCCAGCATTTGTACTGAGGCTGGCAGCTGCTGGTAACTCAAGTTCCAGGGTATTGAATGCCCTCTTCTGGCTTTTGCAGGCACTGCATGCATGTGGTGCACACACCTAAACATCCATAAACATCATACACATACAATTTAAAAATTGAAAAAGCAGTACATGGAATTGGCATGACCAGTTGCTTAGCTGCATTCTACGGCTGCAAACTCCTCTTTCTGTTCCCAAGAGTTCACTGTGTCTGGTGAGTCTCTGGCCTTCTGTGAAGTGGATTCTTAACATCTTCTTGGGGCATGTTTAATGAACGTGGTCAAATCCTGACAATTGGGGTAAAGTATAATTAACATCTTTGCCTCAAAGTGTTCCGTCTGTTATATATCAATTGTTGAGTGGTTATTCGCCCCTTTAAAATGAACAGACATTGTCAGTCCTTGTTTGCAGCCAAGGTTATGCTAAGGACAGAGAGGCAGGCAGGCAGGCGAGCAGGCAAGCAGGCACGTATGCACGCACACATACACCCCGGGTTTCTTACGGGGAGAAATAGGAGAGGGGTAAACTATGACTCTGCTAATGGCTGAGGCTGCCTGTGCTGGTTTTATTTGGACAATGTCAGGTTTTGGCTTGTGATCAATGAAGACGGGAACATGGTCACTGCTCGGCAGGAACCTCGCTTGGTCTTGGTTTCCCTGACCTGTGACAATGACACCTTGACTATCAGTGCAGCCTACACAAAGGATCTACTGCTGCCCATCACACCGCCCGCCACAAACCCGCTCCTCCAGTGCAGGTGAGTAGAACGGGCCTCTGGCCTGTGGGAGCAAATCTGCATGCAATCTCTCTTTACTTCAGCCTTTAATTGTTTAAATTCACAGTTCTTACAAAACAATAGACGGGTTTCATGGTGACATTTTTACACACACAAATTGTATGTCGCTCATATTAGCCCCATATTCTCTTGTCCTGTACCCCTCAATTGGTTCTTTCTTCTCCTCAAATAATTGTCTCAATATTTCATGCCATATTTGTATATACAGGGTTGGGGATGCAGCTCAGTGGTAGGGTATTGGTCCACCACTCACAAAGTCCTGGACTTACTCTCAATATTACACAGTGTAGGCATGGAGGCATACAACTGTAATCCAGCACTGGAGAGGTGGGGGCAGGAAGATCTGAAGTTCAGGGTCATCCTTGGCTATATGGCTCATTCAAGGCCAACCTGGGCTATATGAAACCCTATAGATAGATGATGGGTAGATAGATAGATGATAGATAGATAGATAGATAGATAATAGTTAAGTAAATCTAGATTCTACATATAACAGAAAATGTGCGATTTTTTTTAACCACCTTGCTTTCCTTTAGACCTCTTTCTCCCATGCATGGCCTCTCTTCATTTTCATGTCCTATATACACATGAATGAACATATATATTTGTGTTTAAATCCAGATTGTACCTCTGCTCTTGCACTTTTGAGGAAGTTAGAACAACGGAGGGGCTCCAGAAAGTACATTACCAACAGTTAGGCATCAATTGCATGTACCTCCCCTCCTCAGCGCTCAGTCCTCTGCATCCTGAGAGGAGAAACGAGGAAATAGCTTCAAAAGCTGGTGTAGGGACAGGGGACACAAAAGCCCAAATGTAACAGGCTGCGGACGGGACTCCGTGGTACAGCACTTGCTGAGCATGCTCGAAGCTCTGGGTTTGAACCCCCAACTCAACCATAACTTAATTAATTAAAGTCTGATGTAGAAAGCAATGCGGGCTAAAACACCCTGACATGGAGCGAAGAGAAAAAGAATCCCATCAAAGAATGCAGGCAGGAAAGAAGGGCGCCCTGGAGGAGAGGAGGTCCTGTCCTGTCATCTGTCACCAGACCGTCTTTGCAGACGGCTCTGGGAACAGCACCCTATGAGATATGATATTTAGCTCGAAGGGAAGTTGAAAGGTGGGAAAGAGCAGCTGTAACTGGAGAAGTGTCCTGTGTTCAGGCTGGAGGACGGAGGAAGGAGGACATTGCTAGGGCACCCCGTTCAGAAGCCTGGCACCCCGTTCAGAAGCCGACCTCCTCAGCACCAATGGACTGTGGGAGACAGGTGCTCTAGGACCTGGTTTAGCAACTAAGGAACCACAACTTGAACTTCCTTCTTCCCACTGTGGGACCAAGATTTGGCTTAGTTAGACTTTGTTTTTTTTTTTTTTCTGTTTTTTTTTTCTTTGTGATAGGATTTCTCTGTGTAGCAGCCCTAGCTGCCCTAGAACTTGTTTTTTAAACCAGGCTGGCCTCAAGCACACAGAGATCCACCTGCCTGTGCCTCCCAAGTGTAAGGATTAGAAGCATGGACCACCATGCTTGACTATTTCTGCATTTTTAATTAATATACGATTTGAGTTTGGCATGGTGGTGCAAACCTTTGAGCTCAGCACTTGGAAGGCAGAGACAGAGGAAATCTCTGAGTTTGAGGCCAGCCTGGTCTACAGAGTGAGTTCCAGGACAGCCAGGACTCCACAGAGAAATCCTGTTTCAAAAACAAAAAATTTAAAACAACAAAAACATGAACTACAAGGAAGCAATAGTCTATCCATCTTGGTCAGACCTGGTGGCATCAGCCTGTAATCCCAGCAGGAGGGAGACTGAGGCCAGAGGATCATAAGTTCAACAGTAGCCTGGGCAACTCAATGGGACCTTGTCTGAAAAAAAATGAAGAAAAGGTAAAAAGCAGAATGGAGATGCTCAGTGGTAGAGTGCTGGCTTAGCATGCACAAAGTCCTGGGTTCAAACTCAACCATTGCACTAAACACCTGCCTCCTCTCTTCCCACCACAGTGGGTGGGTCTTCCCTCAATCGACAGCCGAGACAATCTCCTACAGGCCAACTTGAATTGGGCAGTTCCTCAATCATGGCCGATTTTAGGCTTGATTCTGAAGGGTTGGAGTTGGGTCTTCATGCTTGTACCAACTGAGCCATCCCCCCAGCCTGTTCATGTTCCTCTGAAAACTCAGTACACTTCAAACCTATTACCTCTCTGCATCCTCCAAACACACCTTTCAGGCAGGGGACACAGGTATGCTTCAGTTGCTTTTGCAAATGGGAAGAGCAAGGCTTGAAACAGCACTTTCCATTCCATTTCATGACTATGGTGGCCCTGAGGCAGGGCTGAGCTAAAGGCAGGTCTTCTGGTTATGAAGGGATGTTGGCCATGTCATGGCTGAATTGTTGCAGTTTCTCCGGTCCGTCCGGACATACAGGATTACAGTACTCACAGCCTCTGAATTGTCCCCACTGCAGAGTGCATGGTCTGGAGGTGCAGGGCAGGGATTGCGGAGAGGAAGCCGCTCAGTGGATCACCAGCTTCCTGAAGACACAGCCCTGTCGCCTGGTGCACTTTGAGCCCCACATGAACCCCAGACGTTCTCAGCTGCTGAAGGCTCGGTTCCGGTCCACGGACCATGTGAGAGGCTTGGTGTGATCTGAGGGTGTAGGAAAGTTGTGTGGGTTTTGCCACGTGTGCACATCCCTGGTATGCTAAATGCTGTGGTTTCCACGGCCATCTCCAGGCTCCAGAGACGCAAAAGCAATAGGCAGAAAGAAAGCACTTGCCAAGCTCAAAACCTGGGCTCTGACCGCCATCATGAGTCAGGCTTCTAGATAGAGGACCAAAGGGATGCGGAACTATTAAGTCCTGCCCATCACCACTATCTAGGCACCAGTCTCTCCTGAAAATTGTCAGAAATGCATGAAACCTCTTCCTGAGAGACAAGACCCCTCCCCTGGATGACATCATGACCCCAGCTGTTTTCTTCTCCCCTTACCTAAGTTTCCTGGGAATATTCCAGGTTCTTAGACTCCATTGTATCTACAGTCTCAGCCAACGGGAGAGCCACAAGTGTCTCTTGGGAATACACTCATTCCTGACAGGATGGGTACAGGAGTGGGGTTCCTTTTGTCTTGATTTCAGGGAGCCTCCACTCCCCTGGAGTATCCACTTTCCTATTTGTGTAAGCATTCTGGTGCCAATAGACACACAACACAATTTATTCTAGAGTGGTATCATTTTTGATCAATTCTGTAATGGCATGGTCCAACGTTTTTAACTTCCTTACAACTGTGTGTCAGATTACAAGTTCAGGCCAGTGTATGTGTGTGGAGCAAGTGTGTAGAGCAGGATTGTGGAACAGGTGTGGGGAGCAGGTGTGTGGGACAGGTGTGGGGAGCAGGTGTGTGGAACATGTGTGGACAGCAGGTGTGTGGGACAGGTGTGGGGGACAGGTGTGGGGAGCAGGTGTGTGGGACAGGTGTGTAGAGCAGGCATGTGAAACAGATGTATGGAGCAGGTGTGGGGAGCAGGCATGAGGAGCGTGTGTGGGGAGCCCCAGACTTCACATGGTCAGGGTGAGGCATAAGGCTGCAGGAACTCCTCATGATATAGGTCAGTAGAATCAGACAACTTTAGTGTTAAAAAAATGAGGGCCAACATTCATACTTCATATTAATTTTAAGGTTGCATAAAGATAGGCACCTATAGAATTAGGGGACTTCTCAAATGTAGTGAAGCCATCAAACTTGACCACCTTATTAAACACTAAGGAAATGGATGTTTGGGAAGGTAAGACGGCGTCTTTAAAGGATGTCTAGTGACTCTGAGGTCATGTTCTGTTCATAAACTAAAATAAGAATTTATAGGTATGGGTGTTATGCCTGAATGTATGTCTATGTACCACAAATGTGCAGTACCTATGAAGGTGGGAAGATGGCATCAGAGCCCCTGGAACTGGAGTTACACATCATTGTGAGTTACCATGTGGGGGCTAGGAATTTAACTCTGGCCCTCTGCAAGAGCAGCCAGTCCTCTTAATAGCTGAGCCTTCTCTCTAGTTCCTTTATGTCATGCAGTTCTGCAATTCCAGTTAAGGCTTTGAATTGCTATGACATTTCTATGTAAAGAACTAGAAAAATAGCTATAAAGACATATGTGTGTATGTGTGTATATGTGTTCACATGTGTGCATGCATGTGTGTATGTGTACATGTGTGTGCATGCATGTTTGTATATGTGTTCATGTGTGTTTATGAGTGTGTATGTATGTCTGTGTATGTGTGTGTGTGTTTGTTGAGGCAGTGCTTAATTTTCAGGGACTAGATCATGATGTCCCCTCTGAGACATTTCTGCTCCACACTCTATCCCAATCTCTGTTTCTTGTCAGGTGGCCTACTCAGATGTAAGCCCATACCTGGTCCTGTCTGAGGCATCTTTGGGAGATCTCAACTCCAGGATGGAGAAGAAAGTGAAAACTATTAACTTCAGGCCCAACATTGTCGTTTCAGGATGTGATGTTTTCGCAGAGGTAACATTGGCCTGCGTAGCCTCTTTCTTTTTATTTTGTGGAAGATGTAGTAGTTATTTCCAGGAGGCCCATCACTGTCATCCAAGCACAGGGGGTGGAGGCAGAGGGTTTGGAAGTTCAGAACCAGCCTCAGCAACATAATGAATTCAAGGTCAGCCTGAGCCACACAAGACCACATCTCAACAACAACTAAAGCGTAACAGTTACTAACGCTGATTTAGACTCTTGCAAGAAGTGAGTTGCTTACTGCCTCTGAGCTGCACAATGGTTCTACTTTTAGGCTTGTTGAGACCCCACCTAAAATTTGAAGGCTTGTGTATTGAAGACGCACGCAGGCGAGGCAGAGCTGTTTCTCTGTGAGATCTGAGGCTTACAGGGAGAATCTTGAGTCGGTGGATTGACTGTTGAGATAATTTACTCAAAATGGATCACATGGTCTGTGTCACTCATGGAACAAACAAGGTGGTTGTTGTGTCTTACTGCCCATCCCAACCACCTGGTTTCTGACTAGCTGCAGCCTCCCCTGACGAAGACCAGCATCTTTAGCATGACTGCTAGGTAGGAGTTAGGGTGTTTATCAGCTTGCTGGTGTTCCCAAACACTTTCAGGGCCCCCTTCCTTGGGCCCTCAGGCGTCCCACATTGTGCCTCAGCATGGAGAAAAATGACACTGGTTCTAGTGTCCTGGGAGGTCCTGGAAGCTGATCGTCTTTAGGACTGCCTTTGGATGTTGTCTCTGACTCCATCTGATCTGTCTTGAAGTCCGATGCTGGTCATGACAGAACCAAACGTGAGAATTATGAAGACCTGGTAGTAGTGGTGGTTGGAATGAAATGTCCCCTATAGTCCCAGGCATTTGAACAGTTGATCCCTAGATAGAGGCACCATTTTGGGAGGTTTAGAAGGTGTGACCTTTTGCTTGTACACGTGGTTCAAGCTATGAGCCCTCAGCTTTCTGTTCCCGCTGACGTGACGTTGCCCTGCCTGCACAGACTCTAGCTTCAGGAACCATAAGCCCGATACACTCTTCCTTCTCTAAATGGCCTTGGTCATAGTGTTTTATCACAGTAACAGGAAAGTAACTAATATAATAACGAATATGCAACAGCTCAGAAACACATAATAAATCTGACGTGTTTCTCACGGTGCTTACCCATATTGTATCACATGACTTCACTGCAGCCTTGGGTGTGAACACATGACATGCACTTGGCATTGTGTGTGCTATTATGCCGCACAACAAGCCAAAGACCTTGGCTCAGGTTTGAGACTTTCATTTGTCATGAATTGTGGCAGATTTTTACTGTGCATACGAAGGTTCTGTTCTTTTAGGAACAGAATGGTTTTATTAAAGAAAGCAAACGCCACATTTTTCTACCTTCACTCCTTGGCACATATCCAATTAGAATATCTTTGGATTATAATTTGTCAGACAAACACACTCATCTCGTTAGCATTCATCTCATTAGCATACAAAGTCACTTTAGTTTTTGATAAATGGTAAGTACGTTGAATTATTTTAAAATAGTTTTTATGATGTATTATTATTATAATAGATAAATGTTTTTAGATAAATTTGTGTACCTATTTTGTATGCCTGTATGTTTGGGGAATCACATAAAAATTTCTCAGGTAAAAAGTGGTTGTGAATGGGAAAACATTTAGGAAACGCTAAAGTGGAGGCTTGGTGACGGAGGCAGCTGTGGGTACCCAGTGGAGACATCGGTCCTCAAATAGGAATTTACCTCTGCTCATACCTTTTGCATATGTGTAGTTTGGGAGAGGCAGCGGAGACAAGAAAGAGACTCTTACCTCTTCTAGTTTCCTTGGATTCCAGGGAAAGACTTAGACCAAGTGATTGTGTGATTGATGATTGAGTTCTAACCCCTTATATTGGGGAACTAATTCTGTCTCTCAGCTTTTCTGTGGAAGGTGGACAAGGAATGCTGAGAAAAGAGCAATCAAGGAAAGCCACCCCCACAAATCCATCCCGATATTTTTTAAATTACATTTATTAATTTATTCACTTATTTATTGTATGTGTACACATGTCACAGTGCATGTGTGGAGGTCAGAAGACAACTTATGGAAGATGGCTCTCTCTTTCAGCCATACGGATCCCAGGGATTGAACTAAAGTCTTTAGACTTGGTGACAAGTGTCTTTCCAGTGAGCCATCTTGCTAGTTCACTTCTGGTGTTTTATTTAAAATGTTCCTTGTGTAGTCTCAGATCCAAGCATGTGCATTTCTATGAAGATGGCAGAGTGTCTGTGCACGAGTGAGCTGCATGCATCCTTATACAGTGACTCTGCAGTGTCTGTGCGTGAGTGAGCTGCATGCATCCTCATACAGTGACTCTGCAGTGTCTGTGCATGAGTGAGCTGCATGCATCCTCATACATGACTCTGCAGTGTCTGTGTTTGTGTTCCTTTATGAAAAGGGGCCATGCATCCAGTCTGTGTCAATCAACGGGACAAAGGGTCTTCTCTCTCTCTCCCTCTCTTTCTTGTTACAATCTCCTGCAGTGTGACCTAACCTGTCACTTACCACCTGTCAGTTGAGGTGCAGTACAGCCCTGGGCTTCCTCTGTGAGTTTTGTTGATAAAGAAGGTGTGTGCTCCTAGGCTGCCCTCAGGCTCTTCTCCCACCCAGAGTCCTTTTCACTTTCCAACGTCTGCCTGGGACTCTTTCACAGAGAGCTCAGCACTGAATTTGCTCTGGTTCCTCCCTCTGACCTGCTCTTCCCCCTGCTAGGCTCAGACACATGCACTACCCTGTGACTCTCAGTTCTTGGGCAGCTGGTAAGTCAGACATTGATACATTGCCATATCTAGTTGCTACATCATGTCTGGACCACAAAACGTTCTCTCTTGGACCTTAGAGAGGCAAGGGACAAGCTTCCAGGGGCCCTGTGGGAGCTCTTACACTTTTCAGTGTGATTACCTTGCTCAACAGCCTCCAGTAGCTCGCCACCTCTCAAAACGTCCGCGCTAAGCCTGTGAGCTGGCTCAGCTCCTAAAGGCACTTACGGAACAAATGTGACAGCCGAGGTTTGATCCCAGGACTTGTGTAAAGGTGGAACGCATACCCCCTCCCACTCGCTCACACACACGCAATAATAATAAAGGAATAAGACTTACAGTTATCCACATATGTAATCAATAGCAAAAGGATCTTACTCCATCTCCAGCACTCAAGTTCTTCTGCCTCACAGCAAAGCTGACTTTCTTGTTTCCAATCAACGCTCTACAAATGGAAAACTGGACCTGCAGAGATATATGACCAAACCCAGGCCGTACTCCTTTCTGTCCAGGCCTTGCTGGCTCTCAGCCCATCTTATTTTGAGTTATTACCTCTAGCCAGTTTGACCTGATGGAAGACTTCCTTGGTGTCCGCAGGGTCAGCATCTTCTCAGGCCCGGTGTGAGGTTAATAGTAACAGAGTTCTCTTCCTTCCCTTTGCTAAACAGGTGCTTTCCAGATGGTGAACATTTTTTACCTTATTTTTCCTTTTTTATACTTTTTTTGTTTTGAGAGGAGTGTCTCATTATGTAACCCTGGCTGGCCAGGAACTCACGATGTAGACCAGGCTGGCCTCAAACTCAGAGTGATCCACCTGAGTGCTGGGATCAAAGGGGTGAATCCCCACACTGGGCAATCTTTTCTAAATAAAAAGATTTCTTCTTAATTGTGTGTATGTGGGGTGTGGGGTTATATATGCGTGTAAATGTGGGTGCTCCTGGGGGCCAGAAGAGGGCGTCAGATCCCCTAGAAGCGGTATTAGAGGGGGTTGGAGCTTCCTGATGCAGTGCTGGGAACTGAACACTGGCCCGCTGCTAGAGCAATTCTGGAGCATTAACCATTCCAGCTCCTGCCTTAGTTTTCTTTCTTTCTTTTTTTTTTTTTTAAATATTTATTTATTTATTATGTATGCAATATTCTTTCTGTGTGTATGCCTGAAGGCCAGAAGAGGGCACCAGATCTCATTACAGATGGTTGTGAGCCACCATGTGGTTGCTGGGAATTGAACTCAGGACCTTTGGAAAAGCAGGCAATGCTCTTAACCGCTGAGCCATCTCTCCAGCCCCCTGCCTTAGTTTTCTGAGTCTTACTGTCCTACTAGCTTTTGTTCTGTCTACAAGAAGCTTTGGGGATATTTCTCTAAGTCATAACTAATGAATTCCCTAACCTGGGTCCTCAGTTCACTCTTTTAATACCTCAGTGACCCCTGCTGGAGACATCTTCACAGAACAGGCTGTAGTTACAGAAGACTATGTTTTTTAACTGTTGTGACATAGAGAAAGGACCCATGCTAACAAAACAGTACCAAGGGATCTGGAGAGCTGGCTTAGCAGAAAAGAGCACTTGCCAAGGACCTTGGCTCAGTCCCCCGAACCCACATGGTGGCTCACACCCATCCCTAACTCCAGTTCCACGGTAAGACATTCCATACCCTCTTCTGACCTCCGTGGGCATCAGGTACACACATGCTAGGTATACTTACACACACACACAGGCAAAACACTCATGCACATAAAATGATTAACTCTAAATATATATATATATATATATATATATATATGGAGACAAATAAAATCCATGCTGTACCCACATGGTGAACAGTAAGCATTTACCAAGATTAAAGCAGCAACTTAGGGACACTCTGCTTCCAGGTGCCGACACCAGGACATTTCATTGTAGATGCTCACTTCCAGCCCCCACCCACCCAGCTTCCTTCTTTGTGGGGGAAGATCTGACCTCCCTCCGCGACCTTTGGTCTTCTCAGTGGTGACTTGAAGGACTTCAGGTGCACTAAGTCAACCCCACCTTCCTTTTGACTTCCTCCCTGGCTGGGGTACCCTCACCCTTCTGCCCATGTGGCTAGTCTACAGACTTTTCTGAAGCCAACCTTGCCTGGTGTCTGCCTCCAAAACCCTAGGATCTGCACCTCAACCAACAAGGAGCACGCATGCTGTGTCAGAGGCTTTTTTTAAGTTTTCTGGAACTTTATTATGCTTTTATTTACAATGTGATGGGTTTCGCCATGACATTTTTATGTGCACGTTTAACCCATCTTGATCATATTCATTCCCCCTTATCCTCACCTATTTCTGTGGGCTTTTATTTTTAATTATCACATTTGTGTGTGTGTGTGTGTGTGTGTGCATGCGCCACAGTGCATGTATGGAGGCTAGAGGATGACTCACTAGAGTTGGCTCTCTCCCTCCACCGTGTCAGCCCTGACGATCCAATGCAGGTCACCCAGCTGCAGCAAGCACTTTTCCCCACCAAAGCATGTCTCTTTATTTTCAATTTTTCATGCATATCCTCTCTTTCTCGCTGAACTTGAGTGTCTGGAGGGGCTCAGATTTGCTTGGCCTTGAGGCACAGGCTCTGCTACTGATGCCCTCAGGCCGACAGCTGAGAGGTCATTCCTGTTGGGGCTGGGACTCTGAATGCCGCAGCCCCGGGAGATGGCTGGGAAATCGGGGCACCAGGTTACACAGCGACTTGGTGTTTGTTTGCAAGACAGGGTCTCATGTATCCCGGGCTGTCCTCAAACATGCTAGAACGTCTGATCCTCCTGCCTCCACCTTCTGAGTACTGGGATTAGAGATGTGTGACATCAGGCTCAGCTAATAGAGTTCTGTGGATTCAACCTGGGATGCCCTGCCTGGAAAAGCTTTCAAAGAGGAGAGGGGCCTGACCTTGTTTTAGGAAGAAAGGGAACACTCAAAAGTGTGGGATGTCCCTTGGCCTCTCCAGACTGATGTAATGACATTAGGTGTGACTCCACACAAGTCCCTGCACAGGTGAGGGCCCAGAGGTGCTCATGGGAACTCTTCCTTTCCTTTCTAGGATTCTTGGAATGAACTGCGCATTGGGGATGTGGAACTGAAGCGGGTGATGGCTTGCACTAGGTGAGACCCTTTCCTGTTCCTGGGCGGGGAGGGGCAAGGCCTGTCCCTCCGCTTTGTCCCCTGTGTGATGCTTTATTTGTGTCCAGGTGCCTTTTAACGACGGTGGATCCGGACACCGGCATCATGGACAGAAAGGAGCCGCTGGAAACACTGAAGAGGTAAACCAGGCAGACGGGGTCTCACCTTGGGGTCCAGGTGTCTGAGGAGCCACGTCTATTAATGTTACAAGGGAACTGTGGAAACACCACGCACATGCAGAACAGGAGCTTTAGGGAGTCCTGGCCACTAGGCGGATGGTATGCAGAGAAGAAAGCCAGCGTGTCCAGTGTTCCATGCTGCCTGTGGTTTGCTGTGGCCACTGGAGGTCTTGGAACACATCTCCAGAGGGTGAGGGGGGCTCCTGTGAGGTACCGTGGGAAATGTCACTATTAAGGCCGGTACTGCAGAGGAGCAGGCTTTGGGACAGGGGCAGTGATACGCTGTAGCTCTTGCTCATACCTCTTCAACATTAGAGCAACGAAGAATCTAGGCTTTTTATTTTTCATGGAACCAAAAAGATAGAACAAAGAGAAAGATAGGCTGGGCAGACCTGGCTATCGCAATACTGTGGCTGTCAGCAAGTCTCCTTCTGCCAGGCCCTGACTTCTCTGTTTTAGGATTCTAGGGGTTGGATCCAGGTCCCTGTGAATGCTAGGCAAGGTCTTCTACCACTAAGCTCTGTCTCCAGCCATCTTTTTTACTTACTAAATTTTATTATTATTATTATTGTGTATGAGTGTTTGCCTACATGTATTTGTGTGCAGCATGTATGTGTACAATGTTCACATAGGCCAGAGGAGGATGTCAAACCCCCTGGAACTCTAGCTACAGACAGTTGTGAGCTGCCATGTGGGTGCTGGGAACTGAACCAGGGCCCCTCCCTCTGCAAGAGCCCAGATGTTCTTAAGCAGCTCTTTCTTTTTAGTTTGAGCCAGGGTCTCCCTCAGTCATCGAGGTTGACTTTGAGCTCACTTTGTAGCCTCTGTAATCCTGAGACGTGTATCATCAGCCATGGCTCTGGTCCTCAGAAAATAAAAGAAACGGGGGAAAACTAGGCAAGCCTCTGTGTGCATCAGACAGATGGCTCGGGAGCTGCTTGTCACCTCCGTGTTTCTCGCTTTCTTCCCCACACGCTCCCTGGTCTCAGATTTCCGTCCCCTCTGGCTTTGGAAGGCTCTTGTGCTTACAGAACCTGAAAGCACTCCGGGCACTGGTGTTGGTTCTCCGCATTGTCAAAGCCCCTCTCTTGGGAGGCTCTGTTTGTAGAAGGAGAGTAATGGACCCCAAAGACAGAGCAAGGGCAGGAAGCAGTGATCACAGGAATTCATACTCACCCCCCTGATCTTCTGCAGGCTTCTTACAGCCCAGCCATCCTCCCTAATTGCTTTTAATACCCAGGGAGATGGTGCAGCCGGCCAAGGTGGCTTCTCTCTCTCCCTGAGATTTAAAGTGTTATGGGTACAGTGATTTATGTTCTTCCTAGGACAGGTGGTCATAAATCGGGCAGGGAGAGGCCCGCTGCAGGGTATAAATCTTAAGAGGCAGAGCACACAGCCCTTCAGTGGCATCCCTGGGTATCGTTGGTGCCCAGAGGTTGGCACTGCTTTGCACTGAATGTGCTGGGCATGGAGACTGACCTCACCCACCTGCCTGGCCTTGCAGACTTCTCACATCCCAGCCCTGTGCCCTCATTGCTTCTGTATGGTCAGAGCCCCGCTGGGCAAAGCAAGGTGCCTACCGCAGAGAATTATTCCACATTGTCTGTCTCGCTCTGCTCGTTCTTAAAGGACTGGGAACGGAATCTTGTACACAATAGAACTCACAGAACTCCATCTCAGCGTGTGAGGACCTGGAGGTCAGTTTCCTTATTTGTGACCACTGAGTGTACAGGACTCCACATAGCTGAACTAAAGCGGCTTGTATCATTTTCAGTAGGCGACCAGGTCCTGACCCAGTCCTTGACACCTTGCTGTATCGATTTGACACTCTGAGAGCAGAAGTCAGACGAACTTAAAGCCTGAGACTAGCTGTTCCCAACGACACCTAACACAACCCTATCAGGGACCAGGGGTGGTGACGGTGTCCATGTGTTGCCCCTCTGGGAGCTGTCACAGCGATGTTTACCTCAGAATCTGACCATGAGGTCTCAGAAGTAGGATGGACCTAGGACTGGCCAGGGTTTTGTGATCTCCACGTGGAGACTGGCCAGGGACCTTGCCTGTAGCCATGCCTGGTCGCTGATGGGAGTAAATAAGACAGTGTGAACAAGACAGTGTGACTCACACCTTCTCCTCCCCGATGCACACTCTTCAGAGTTGACAAAGTGTTTCTGTTCACACCACTATGTAAGGAAGGAGAAGTCTAGTTGGAGAAGTGTCAAAGGCCAGCTTCGGCAAAACTCGTACGTTCCAGGGTAGGAGTGTGGGGATTAGAATTATTAGGCAAAAGGAACAGAGATGTACGAGAAATACGAGACAGAAACACAGATGGCATCTGGAGGGACAGTCAGAGAATACTGAATCTGCTTTACTTATTTTTTGCACACTTATGTATTTCACTCCAAAAGGGGAGGGTGGAGGCCACAGACTTCATTAGCACCATATAAGGAATAGACTTGAATTCTCTGACCTTTGGTCCAGGTGGAGCGCATTCACTTCTATACCCCAAATACTAATTAACCACACCCCAAGTCAGAATCTCTTGTTTGTAGCCACACCTGTTGTCAACAACTTTGAGAGAGCAAAAATAAGCTCGCACTCTTTGGCCTCCAGTCAAGGTGGAACAGACTCACAACCGTGGGTCCCCACAAAGGAGGAGCTGTTTGGTTTTTTTTTTTTTTTTTTTTGAGTTCTGGGATGGATGCCAGAGTCTCAAGCACACTAGACAAGAGTTGCACCACTGAGCTATTGCCACTCACCGCGCCCCCTTGTCTGCACTCTGTGAGCTGGCACCCAGTTCGCGAGCTCCAGGCAAGGGGCTGGAGGTTAAAATACACAGACACACACAGACAGAGAGACAGCGACACGGGTCATGCTTGAATTCCCCAAAAATGCCCCCTTTATTGTATTCAGGGGCAGATTATATAGAGATAGCCACGCCCCAGACAAACCCACCAGAAACCACTGTCCTGCCATCAGGAACTCCTGAAGGTCTCGTGCTCAGAGCAGCTGTAGGCACTCAGATCAGGGGATTACAAGAACTTCAGGATCTGGGGTCTCGCTGCTCCCAACAAGCTATAATGTCCAGTTCTCATCTCAGAGACCTCTGTTTAGGCTAAAAACCATGTTTTAGGGCCTCTTGCTTATCAGAGTAATTGTGTGTTCTATATGCATTGAAATACATAGAGAAATGTTCTCTGAAATATAATTTGTTGCTAGGTGTGATCACTGACATTAGAAGTCTCAGTTCTTTGAAGGTTGAGGCAGAAGGATTGCCACAATTTGAAGGCAAACCTGGTCTACATAGTCCCAGGTCATTCTGAGCTATAATGTAAGGTCCTATCTCTAAGTGTAATTTGCTAATCCAAACAGAGGTTGCATTATGTATTTATTTCTATATGTATTTATATTATATATTTATATAACTTCCTCCCTCTATATAGACAGATATAGATTTGGTATATAGATAAAGTCAGAGATGATGGAAAAGGCTTGGTATACACTTCTTGCAATACCTAGTTTTTTCCACCAGAGGCCGCTGTTGACCTCACTTGGTCTCCCTCACCTGGCAATCAGGAATCATGCAGGTTTTTAAAGGTAAATGAGTGATTGGTTGGATCTCTGGATTCTTACCAGGCCTGCGGAAGAGAGCTGCTTAGGAAGACAGAAATATGAGGGATGGTAGCCTCCTTGCTAGAGGATGAGATAACTTTGGACTCCTGATCCTCTTGTTGGGTTTTGATATCAGACAAGCATTTGGGTACAGGATCCTGGGTTTGCCTCTGAGACTCACCTGTATAGCAAGGGCTAAGGCTTTGTAATAAGGGTTGAAGTTGTGTGGGAAGTGCTTGGTGCAGATGCAAGTACGTGAGAGGTACAGGAACTCCCTGAGATAGGTAGACCCCACAACCCCTCAGTACAGCACCTAGGAATAAGATAGGCCAAGTCACAGAAATATTGCTGTCTCCTCCCTCCCCCATCCCTCAAAGCCTCCTTCATCACATGGTGACCAAGGGAGGGGCAAGTAAAAAGAGATGCCTGGATTCGTGGTCCAAGATTATTGCAGGCTATGCCACGAGGAAACATGCTGGGCAGCAGCACTGGAAAAGTGGGGGTTGAGAAAAAGGGAGTCAAATGGTACCATTTAAGGACCTCTGATCTGGGCAACCATGGACCAGGAAGGTAAAGATGGAAAGGAAGGGGTGACATTCTTGCCAGGATCTTGGATCAGGTGACATATGTGGAGAAATTGTGAGGGAAAAGGAAAATTATAGGCTCGTCCAGGCATATGGAATATCTCATTTCTCTTTGAAAATTTTAAATCTTTCATAAATTTTAAGCTCATTTACCTTATTTATTTATTTATTATTGGATGTGTGTGAGTGTATTGTCTGCTTGCATGTCCATGTGCCATGTGTGTGCAGTGCTGAGTTAGAAGGAGTTAGGTCACAGAGAACTGGTGTGAACCAACCGTTAGAGGCAGTTGTGAGCTGCCAAGTGGGTGCTGGGAACCCAACCCTGGTTCTCTGGAAGTGCTCTTAGCCACTGAGCCATCTCTCCAGCCCCAAGTGCCTAACTTCTTGATGTTGGAAAAGGAAAGGTCACTAGAATGAGAAGCCGCGAGGATGGAGTGTTTGACTATGCCTTGGTGCTTCCAAGTGGCTTGTCACTCTCAGGCCCTCCCAGGGGGGCGGGGGTGCTGAGCTGTTAGCTCTGACTGGATCCTGATTCCAGGCACAGCCTGCCTGAGTGGGTGGACACCTGCTTCAGCCCTGACGAGGCTACGTGGGGTCCACATTCTTCCTGTTTCCTGGGACTCATTGAGGTCTTTCCTGTTGCAGCTACCGGCTATGTGACCCTTCGGAACAGCCGTTATATGGAAAGCTACCCCTCTTTGGACAGTATTTTTCTCTGGAAAATCCAGGGACAGTCAAAGTAGGAGACCCCGTTTACCTTCTGAGCCAGTAATGGGAACTGCACGTTCTGGAACAACAGATGTCTCTCAGAAACATTTTTGAAGCTGACATCGCTTGAACTGCTTCTTCAGCCTTTTCTTTGGGGCTGTGATTCCCAAGTTTTCCTCTTTCAGATTCCCTTCTATCTCAGTCTCTCGTTTTCTGGGTCCAGCACACAAAGCAGAGAAAGGCAGTCCTGCAAACTTAGCAGGGCGCCGTCGAGTTTCTTGAAGGATGAAGGGATTATCAAAATGCTCTGTTTATAATTATGGAGTAATTTTTCTACTTCTGCATTCTCTTGCCAAGGCAGCAGATGTCCATCATCTCCCCACCCCTCTTTTGGGAAGGGAAAGAAAACAGGAGGAAGACTGTAAGCCAGAAGAATGTTCCAGAATGTTTTGCTACCCCTGGACATCATGCATACAATGGAAATTAAATACTTTCCCAAGTAAGGTTGGAACAACGACGTTTTCTTTTCTCCTCGAGGCCGGGGCTAGCTTTGGAAAGGGCGTAATAAAGACTGAATGCTGGAGATATTAATTTTTCCATGGATCCTCCTGCGTCTGCTGCCGTTGCTCCCTAGACAGTGTCTCTGATGACCTGATGGATCCCTTAACTCAAGGAACGCCTCTGAGATGGCAGGATACAAAACCAGCTCACTAGAGCATTTGAAAAGCAGGGTGGTTTCCTGCCCTTGAAGCAGGGCATGGCCTACGAAGGATTCAAAATCTTTCCTAGTATGTGGGGGGAAAAGAGTGACATCAGAGAGGGAGAGATGTCTCCCTGGGTATCTAAGATGAGATTTGATCTTGCCTGGGGAAATGATGGCTTTCAATATTAACAAAATTAAATGGCCCCAAGAGGATGTGGCGCCGCCTAGTGGTGGTAAATGGCAGCTCAGTCCATTTTAAGTTAAAAAAAAAAAGTCAATCTTGTGCCTGAGTCTAGTAGAAACAATTCTGTGCCAAGGAAGAGGAGGAGTCCCTAGGTGCCCTGTGTTTCTCTCCTTCAGGAACGTGACTTTATTTCTTTTGTTTGTTTTTTATTTTATTTTTAAATCTATATAACTATATATTAGTACATTAAATGTGTGTGTGTGTGTGTGTGTGCGCGTGCGCGCGCGGGTGTGTGCATGCACACACAAGTGCCACGATACACAAGTGGAGGTCAGAGGAAAGCTTGAAGTCAGTCCCTCATTCTAGCATGTGAGACTCTGGGATTCAACTCAGGTGGCCAGGCTTGGCAGCCACCCTCACCTCAGGACACTGCCCTGACCTAGACCCACATTCCTAACTCCTTGTGATGATGGCATCGATTTCCCCGTGACTCATCACTTCAGGTGAACCTCCTCATTATCTCTGGACCGAACCTTGTGTGAGGCAGCTAGAGATAGCACTGCAGAACGGCCCCGCATAGAAGAGGGTACCCAGACACCCTTCTCACTTAACACTTGCCTTCTTCTCCAGTTGGATGAAGGGTTCTGCTCGAAGACAGAGAACCCAGTGACCTCAGGAAGCTCCAGGCAGCTCTCAGGCCCACTGTCAGTAAGATTTAAAGGCCTTTCACATGTGTTTATTTTACAATTAACGAGTGGGTTAGTACTGAAGACCAAGCTGATGGCCCATTTATTCTGGATACTGATCACATTCGCTTGAAATATAGGACCAGGACGATCACCAACTTTCAGAAAGAGCTCCCAAGAGCCAGGGATGGGCATGAGTGGTCAGGTCTAGAGATCTGCCCTTTGCAGGGGTTCAATGCATGGCAACCTCATGGGGCAACCATGGTGAAGAGGTGCAAGCCAGGGCTGCCGAGCCATAATGGGACTGTGGAATGACTCTGGTGGGCAGTCTTGAAGGCTGGCTGTCTTGGCATTCCCCAGAAAGAACTAGAAACTTGCCAGCAGGAAATAAAGTAGTCACTTAGGCACACAAGAACAGAAAGAAAGCAGGATGGAGCTGGGTATAGTGACGTGAACCTACCATTCTGGCCCTTGAAGGACTGAGCTAGGGCCTCACCAGACTATACGCAGTGAGTCTGGGGCCTGTCCTCATTTTGTTTATTCTACTGTGATAAAATGCCGTGTCCAAAAGCAGCTTGGAGGAGAAAAGGTTTAGCTCACCGTTCCAGGTTGCAGTCCAGCATGTGGAGAGGCGAAGGCTGCAGGTCCTTGAGGGAGCAGGTTGCACCCAAAATCAAGAGCAGGGAGAGAAATGCACGCACACATACTTCCTTGCTGTGTGTTCAGCTTGCTTTCTTCACTCTCGTGCAGTTCAGGGTTCACCTGCCTAGGGAATGGTGCCGCCCAAAGTGGGCTGGGTCTTCCTGTATCATTTAAGATAATCTCCCATAGATATGTCTACAGGCAAAATCAATATGGACGATACCTCATTGAGAGCCCCTCTTCCCAGATGGTTCTAGGTTGTGTCAAGTTCACAAAACTAAACATCACATACCCAGTGTGGGTCATGTGATGAGCCCCCCCCATTTCTGTATGTTTGTGTGTGAAAGTGCCAGAAGTTGGTCGATGTCTCCCTATATAACCCTCCAGGGTTAATCTGAGGCTCACCATTTTTAATTTGCTGACAAGCCAGTGAGTCCCTGAGATCACCTGTGTCCATTTCCTCTCCTCCCTGACTGGAGATACGGAGGCATCTGGCTTCTCAATGTGATGTAGACATCTGAACTTAGACCCTTGTATCCCCTCCCCCAAACCCAAGGGTTCCTGCTGAATGCATAGCACTTTCTCACCATCACCAGATCAACAAGTCCGAAGCTGGACTGTTCCAAGTCAGGGATATCTTGGATTTGAGCTCCTCGAAGGTGGCAGAGCGGCTCTCGGCTGTGACCTTGACAGGACATTTAACTGGAGGGTGGTTGGTTGCACAGCCCTGTGCTGCATTTTCCAGAGTGGAAGCCCGAGTGTGGCGGGGGCGGGGAGGGGGTGTGGACTCCTAAAACAGAACGCTGTGGAGCAGTAAGTTTGAGAAGAGCAGCAGGCCTTAGTCTTCTTCTAAGACAGAGCAGCCCACCTGAAGGCTTGGAAAGTCCTTTGTAAACGCGTGCTTGCGTTTCGTTTGGCCCTTTGAGAAATGTCATTCTGGTATCTAGGGAAACTTGTGGCAGAGCTCAGGAGACCCATTCAACAGGAGTGGTGCCTTCATGGGAAACCTGGAGGAGATAAAGGGACCTCACTGCTAGACCCTCTGCAGCCCTTGCCTCACGACAACACCCGGTGGTGGAAGAGCCCAAGGATGCCGCGTGCTCTCTCTCCATCTGAAAACTTCATCTTGATACTGCAGACCTTTAACTCATCTATCTGTCTGTCTGTGTGTCTCTGTGTCCTGCTGTCTCTCTGTCTATACTCATATGTTTTGAAACAGGGTCTAGCAACATATCTCAGGAAGCCCTTAGACTCATCAGGCTCCTGCTTGAGACTCAACAGTGTGGGGCGGAGGGATGTTCACGGCCACACCCTGCTCTGTGTGCATTTTGAACAGTGCTCTTGTTTGCTAGGAGATGCAGCTTACTTCTGTTGCTTTCTTAGATAGGGTCCAGTGAATTGTTGGTGTTTGAAGTGGACTCTCATGCAGCCAAGCCTGGCCTCAAACTTGCTACACAGCCAAGGGTGGCTGAACTTCTGACCCTCTGGCACCACCTCCTCAGGGCTGGGATTGCAGGCGTGCGGCACTACACCTAGCTGTGTGCAGTGTTGGAGATCACAGCCAGGGCCTCGTGCATGCTAGGCAAGCACTCTACCGACCACACTACATTCACCAGCTCCGTGTTATGATAACATTGTAAATTACTTAATTTCAAACAAGAGGAGGAAAAAAAAATCTCCCAGTACCACCAAGTCCTTGGAATCTATCTAATAAAAAATGTGCCTGTTGTCCCCCATCCCCCATCTCACCATACCCTCCGAAGACGTGAGGCCACAGCTTGGCTACAACCCAGACCCAAGTCTGGCCAGACCAGTGGAGCTATCAGCTCCCACACTGTTCCAGCTTAGAGACAGGAGTTACCCTTGATCACAGTGCTAGTCTTCTTGGACAGCCTGTGGGTCTTGTTTCCCATCCACCTTCTCCTGAGGCCATTTTGGATGGGAGGGTCAATTTGGCTATTGACCAATCTAAAGCATTCGCCCTTGGTGGTCCTTAGCCATGTGTCTTGACCTTCACAGAGCCTTCTACACGGAGCTCATGGCCTCTGATTCTTCCCCTACGTTCTCTTCTCTTCTGTTCTCCGTGAATTCCTGACCTGGGTCCTCAATAGTCCGTCCCCATTGAGCCTAATGGGTTCCGGGTCAAGCCTACCTTCTCTCACCCTCTTTAGGATTTTTTTCTGTGAGTTCTGTATATAAAGTATTGTCATAATTATCCCTGATTAATATTTTTGCACCTAATAAAGTCTCGGGGCCTGGGCTGGGGAGGCTCACCTTCCAGATGGCTTCTCCAGCAATTAAAGTGACTTGTTAGCTGGAGGCCCGGGATGGCTGAGGACAGCTGGAGAGCTGTCCTTTGGGAGCAGCTCTGGTTAACATCAACCGGGAAAGCTCTCTGTAAACACATGAATAATTGATTGTGCCGCGCTCACATAGCTACTGCAGATCTGAGCCCGGATGACTCATTTGCGAGCCATCCCTGTCGTCTGGATGCCATAACATTGGAGGAATGATGACGGTTTCTTGGAGGTTCTTCTGTGGCCGGCGTAGCCAAGACGAAGACTGTAATGGTTTGTTATGATGACCTTTGCTATTCCATTAGGCTCAATTGCTTTAAAAAATGATGTGCGCGTATTTTAGGAACATTTTTACCCTTTACGTTGACCTGACATCATAGTTTATATTAGTAAATGTATTAATGACAGAGGAGTGTTTTCATGTCCCAAGGACAAGTTTTAACAACCATAATCTGCCCTCAGTCATCATAAATATAAATGTATTGGTCAAACAGACCTCGTTAATGTGGCCAAGATAAATGCAAGCCTATATTTTAAGGCGGTGGAAGCCCTGGAGAATATGCGGAGCTTTCTGTGGGCCTGCGAGATTCTGTGTATGTGTTATCTGCAGGCTGAGAAAATTAACATGTTCCCCCGCCTCTGGTTCTGTATCAGACAGATATAAATGTCTTAAGGATGTCGAGTGAGATTGTTCACATAGTTTCTGGACACCACTAATGCCTGGTGGGGTGAATCTCAGTTCTTCAGGCTTGTCTCCTTGCTCCGCTCACAGGGCTTTTAGAGAAAAGGGAGAGCTCCAAGGTCCTGGCAGTGTGGCTGCTCAGCTGACGGGTCTCTGAGTTATAGTGTGTCCCAGCCTTTTCACGATATTAGCCTCCCTCCTCCCCAGGGTCGTCTTTACTGTGGGACGGGGCCTTCCCCTGGGGATGTGTGCCTCACACTGGTTGGGAAGCCACACGTAGGCAGTGTTCCGGGTGTCATCTGCAGGCCGAGTGGAAGAGACACTCTTTGTCTCTCCGCTACACCACATTCTCGAGTGCTGGACTTTATAACAGCGTCTGTGTTCCGAGCTTCTTAGGTAGAAACTAAACAGATTTTTAATGGTATTTTGTTTTGAACAGAGAAAAACACTCAAAGCAGGACTGTCTGAGGGCCTCTCATAGAGAAGACGGTTTTTAGGGTGAGTCTGTCTCCCCCTGATATGATCAACTCGGTGCCATCATTAACTTCTCTGTGGGTTTCGGCCATCTAACAATGAATGACGGATGGCCTCTTCAGCAAGAGACCTTGGCTCTTGAATTGCTCTGACTGAATCTGCTTTTACTTTTTTTTTTTTTTTTTTTTTTTTTTTTTTTACAGCACCAAACACTGGGCTGTAGGATTTGATCTTGCCTGGATAAGTTCTCTGGGACAAGGGCCTAGATTCTTTTCTAAACTTGTGCTAAAATAGTCTCTTTTAACCATTTGATGGTTTAGAAATTGAGGTGTACACAGTGTTTTCATGGCAGAGTTTTTCCGACACACGAGAGACAGACAAGGCAAGAATCCTCGGATAGGTGGACAAGCAAACAGACACTCAATGGCACGTTATCGGGCCTTAAGATTTAGCAACCCCCTGGCATGTCTTCTACACAGATGAAGCAGAAGCAGTCACACAGTGTAAATACCACACAGTTCCGCTTGTGGGGGAGCCTAGTAGTCAAATTAAAAAATGCTGAGAGAAGGGAAGCATTGAGGGTGGGGAGAACAGGGGTGGTGACTGGCGCGCTGCTGTCTGATGGGTTCGGGGCTTCAGTCTTACAGGTTGAAAGGACATCCAGTGTGTCATTATAAAGCAAGCTTGATGCTCTGTACTGAGATTTGAACATGGTATGAAGAGGGGAGGAGGAGGAGGAAAAAGTGATGGAGATGGGGAGGAAGGGAAGGGGGAAGAGGGGAGAGGGGGAAAAGGGTCAAGCCCTGAGAGGCTTGCAGGTGGATTTACACTTTAAAGCTCCCCAGGAAAGACTCAAGCCTTGAGAAAAACCCCAAAAACTCCTAACCCATGAGTCTTTTCCCAGAGACTAAAGCGATGAAGTTGAGACATTAGACACCTCCATTGAGAGTGAGGTAATTACCCAAAGTCCTTCACTCTTTTGTCTGGACTGTGGATTTTGTTAGTGATTATTATGTGTGTGAGGGTGCCTATGTCAGAGGTCAGAGGACAATTTTGTGGAGTTGTTTCTCTCCTTGCATTTTATAGGTCTGAAGTCGGAGCTCCAGTCACAAGGCCCACACGTTCACACAGGTCTGAAGACGGGAACCGCTTGCACAGTATGTTAGCTTGCATCTCCATTGCTGTGATAGAACACTCGGATGAAAAGCAGCTCGGGGAGAAAAGGGTTTGCTGGCTAACAGGTTACTGACTATCATCAAGGAAAGCCGATGTGGGAACCTGGGGGCAGGACCTGAAGCAGAAACCTTGGAGGAACGCTGCCAACAGTCAGAGGGAGCAACTCCATGGCTTGCTCAGCTTTCTTTCTTATACAGTGCAGGAGCACCTACCTAGGGCTGGTACCACCCACAGTGGGCTGCCCCCCCCCCCACATTAACCATCAGTTAAGAAAACACTGTACAGACTTCCTACAGACCAGTTTGAAGGAGGCGATTCTTCAGGTGAGGTTCTCTCTTCCTAGGTAACTCTCATGTGTCAAGTTGGCAGCAAGCAAACAAAAAACTGGCACAAACCGCAATCTCCTTTACCCACTGAGCCATCTCACCAGCCCCTAAGGTTGAAGGATTTGGAGCAGAGGTGGTACCTGGCTACCTGTCTTCAAACAGCTTTGGTATTATCACCTTATTTGCCCGACTGTACCTGACTGGAGAGGCATGGTTTAATCTTGGCCCCTCCTGGTGATCTTACATTCTGTGATTCGTGGAAAGCGATGGGTAAAGTTGGGAGGGGCTGAGTCGGCACTTTCTCCTCTCTGCTCACCTAGAAGGTAACGGTGGGCTCTGGTGATCTTGGATGAGAGGACCCTGTCCCAGCTGGAAGGGTACCAGTGTTCTCTAGGGTTGCCTGAGGCTGGCAGGATGAAATCCACACCAGGATTTGATATCAGAAATTCTGTTGTTTACAGGCTTCTAGCTTATCATGTGCCATTCTTCCCTCATCCCCACTTTCTTCCTCCTTTTCTCTCTCCCCCCTTCCCTCTTTCTTTCTTCCTCTTCTCCTTCCCTTTTTACAGTGCTGGGGATTGAGCCCGGGGCTTCCAATATGCTACGTAAGTGTCGCTGAGCTGCACCCCACCCCCTGCCCGGCCTTTATTAGTGAGAAGCAGGTAGTTTTATCTCAATGAAACTAACAGCAAACAAAGTGTGAGCTCTCAGCTTCCCGCTCCAGCTGCTATGTCTGCCACTTGTCACAAGTCTACCCACTATGATGGGTTCTCATCCCTCTGGAACTGGAAGCTCAAGAGGCTCAAATAAATTCTTCTTTCTATAAGTTGTATTGGTCATGGCGTTTCATCATAGCAATGGAAAATTAACATAAACAATAAATTAACGTATATAAATGCAATCCTATTTTAAAAATTATACTTAACATCATCGTGTGTGTATAAAACATATGTGTGTGGCCTCATGTGTCACAGCATGAGCGAGGACACAGTACTCTCCTTCCTCTCTCACATGGGTTCCTGAGATCAAAGTGAGGTCGCCAGACTTACTTCCAAGTGCTGCCCCCACCCCCACCCCAGCCCAATACATTCCAGTCGTATCTTGTGTTTGTAGGGGGATCTGAAGTCTGAGGAGTGACATTTTAGTGACAGAGGAAGGATGCAGGTCTCTGAGATGCTGCTAAGAGTCCCTCTGGCTTCCTGATGCCTGCTTGTGGCAGCAGATTTGAGAAGGGTTCAGTAACCTGCCCACATTATATATGAGAGGCCGGAACCAGACTCAAGGCTTTGGCTTCTGGAAACACATGGCTACCCCCTCAAAGAGGGGAAGTGTTGTCAATTGAAAACAAGCTCCCCCCTTCTCGTTTTTTAATGTCTGCTTGCAATTTAATGACAGACGCCAGAGCCTGGTGTCCACAAGTGACACGTGTGTTTGGATCACCCGGAACTCTTGTTTAAAGTGTATGTGACTCTAAGTTGTTCCCAGCTGGTGGGTCTGCAGCGGGTCTTAGGAATCTCCGGACCCCAAACTTGTTAGACTCTCACCCCTTTTCTGTACGCCAAGTTCCAAGCCTCATCTGCTCAACTGACATGAATGTCAACATCCTCCATAAAGAAGAAACTAGCCAGAGCGATACATTCTTGCTCTCTGCGAAAACAGTGGGGCTCACTAGCATGCATCGTGGCCCAGGAGAAGTGTGCCCATTTCCGGTGATGAGTTCACAGGGATTCAAACACCTCCCATATACCCTCCCCCTTGAGATGTTCCAAAACCCTATCATCTGTGCCTTCGCAGATGTGAACTGACGAAACTCTAGCGGCCCCAGCCTCCCACAAAGTTTCCATCCAAAGTAAGGAATAGCCTATCGAGAATTAACCCTAATCATAAAGACGGGGGGGCTTAACTAGCATGCACAAATTGTGTAACATGTACTGTATGTGTGCACGCGTGTGTGCGGGAGAATGAGTCAGGGTGCTTTGGCAAGAACGTTTGCTTAGGGAATCAGTTACTACCTTTTGGTGAGTCAGCGAACATTAGGCGGTTCAGAATCTGTCATGGACAGACTCGCAAGCACGCGGGCCATCAGGACAGCTTTGCCTTTTTCTTCCCGTTGTTTTCTTTTTCCTGTTGTCTTCGTTAAGGCAAAGCCAGGATCAGGAATGCTGCTGAAGGCTGGCACATTACTCCCTGCAAGGGAGGGAAGGAGAGCGTGCAGGGCGAGTCCTGGCTTTTCTCCCCCTGCCTCTGCCGCCAAGTCTCACAGAAACTGGGAAAGATGAATTTCAGGCTTTATCCAGAGCTCTAAAACCTTAAATCTTTCTAGAAAATAACTCGTCTCTCAGGAATCTGAGGTCCTAGAGAATAATAAGCCTCCTCCCCAACCTCCCCCCACGCCTGGGCAGGGGACTGGCTGGCTGCGCTATTGACTGCGATTACTTAAGTCTGAATAATAGAAGGATGCAATCAATCTGCAGGTATCTGAGCTGTTTGTGATGGGGCAGAACCGCATGGCAAGAAGTCAGTTGCAGCGGATACACAAAGCAGGGCTGCCTTTTCCTCCAACCAGGGCATTGTGGCCTCGGACGGGTGTCTAAAAAGTGTCAATTCTGGGGATCCACACCCAGGTCTCAATGTTTGCATGGTAGGCAAGGTCTTTATCTGCTGAGTCAAGCTCCCACCCCATCCCCGTCCCATTTCTACCCCATTCGACCCCTACTTCCACCCCACTTGCACCCCCACTCCTACCGGGAGAACTTTTGGAACACAGGATGAACCTACAACTGTTCGAAGAAACAGCCACATGGCCGTGCCTTGTGTTGGGCGTGTGGGTGAGCAGTCATGCTGCGCTTCAGGTTTACGACGCAGAGGGAATGAGAGCAACATAGCTCACACACTGAGTGCGGAACATGGTTAGAGTTCCCTGTGTTGTTGCTCATGTATCATTTTTATGCGAATCATTTCCCAGGATACTTCCTTTTTGAAACGGGCTTTCGTGCAGCCCAGACTGGTCTTGAACTCATTATGTAGTTAAGGATGACTTTCCACTCCGGATCTTCCTGCCTCTGCCTCCTGAGTGCGGGGATTCCAAGAATGTCCCACCAAGCCCCACTTACGTGGTGCTGAGGCTCGAACCCAGGGCTTTGTGCATGCTAAGTGTGTGTGTGTGTGTGTGTGTGTGTGTGTGTACTTGACCCAAACTAGAGTCAGTCATCTTGAAGGAGGGAACCTCAGCTGGGGAACTGTCTCCATCATATTGTCTGTGATCATGTCTGTAGGAGTTTTTCTTGATTAATGGTTGAATGTGGGAAGGTCCATCCCACTGAGGTGGTGCTACCACTGGTCCTGCATTGTATGTATAAGAAAGTGGGCTGAGCAAGACACAAGGCGCAAGCCAGCAAGCAGTATCCTGCATGGCCTTTATTTCAGTTCCTGCCTCCACATTCCAGCCATGAGCTCGTGATCTGATGTCCCTCAGTGATGGAGTGTGACCTGGACATGTAAGCCAAATGAGCCCTTTCCTTTTCAACTAGCTTTGGGGCACAGTATTTAGCACAGCAATGCAAAGCGAATGAGGATACCAGGCAAACCAGCACAGCATTCTCCTCGGCATCAAATATGTTACTTTTTATAATTAAGAAGATAGATTACAGCAGGGCGGTGGTGGTGCATGCCCTTAATCCCAGCACCCTGGAAGACAGAGGCAGGTGGATCTCTGTGAGTTTGCGTCCAGCCTGATCTACAAGAACTAGTTTCAGGACAGAAAGCTACACAGAGAAACCCTGTCTTGAAGAAGAAGAAGAAAAAGAAAAAGGAGGAGGAGGAGGAGGAGAAAGAAGAAGAAGAAGAAGAAGGAGGAGGAGGAGGAGGAGGAGGAGGAGGGGGGGGGGAGGAGGGGGGGAGGAGGGGGGGAGGAGGAGGAGGAGGAGGAGGAGGAGGAGGAGGAAGAAGAAGAAGAAGAAGAAGAAGAAGAAGAAGAAGAAGAAGAAGAAGAAGAAGAAGAAGAAGAAAGACTACAAGGTAGTCTTATACAACCTTAAGGTATTTGTGTACTTAATTTTTAAAAATATTTTAAGTAAAATGTTTGTGTATGGGATGTGTGTGTACACACATGTGCAGTCACACACACCCCCATGCAGGTACATGCCACAGTGTGGGTGTAGAGTCTGAGGCCAGTTTTCAGGAGCTGATTCTTTCCTGCTGTGGTTCTGTGGTTCAAATAAATGCTATTCAGCTTCCATGACAAACACTTTTATTGTGAATCAGAGTAATTGGAGACTGCTTGTTCATTTCCCAGCTGCCCAGACCCAAATAATCACACAGATACTATATTAATTACAACACTGTTTGGCCTATTAGCTCAGGCTTCTTATTAACTAACTCTTATATCTTTTTTTTTTTTTTTTAAATTACACATCTATTTTTATTTCCATTAGAAAAATATTATCTGTGTAAGATTTTGGTCACTTTATTCTCCTGTACTGTTCAAGTTTAACTATTTTGATTTAGTTCCCTATATCTAACATGAGGACTAAATATTTCACATGAACAAATTAATAATTTAATCAATTAGCTGTGCTCTTACTGTTTGTCATGAACAACAGCTCACCTTCCCTTTCCTGCTACTCACATGAGTAGCTGTGCTGAGCCTTCCCTCACTCAGCAACGTGAGTGTGTGTAAGTACAGTTGGGACATCAGCCAGTGTGCCTAGGAATCTCCAATTCATTTCTCCGTGCGTGAGGTTGTTTCCTTGATGGCCTCAGCTACTTTGGTCACATTTATACTTCCCAGCATCATTCGTAAAAATTAAGGTGTGAAAGACATTTTAAAAAGATCCAGAGTCAACTTCAGCGTGGCCACTTATAGTCATGCTGAGCTGAACGGCCCCAGGACGGCAACTGCTTCAATTTCAATTCGACTTCCTCTGGGCAAAGCAGCAACCTGGTACGCAGCCCTGGCAGGAAAGTTGCTCTTGAAATACATTTTGTAGATCTCATTGACAGTGGCAAAGTCATTTATGTCGGCCAGCAAGACAGTTGTCTTTACCACATTAGTGAAGTCACAGCCTGCAGCTTTCAGAATCTCACCCAAGTTTGTAAGAGCCTGCTTGGTTTCTTCTACTGTCCCTCCTGGCACAAGCTGTCCACTGGAAGGATCCAAGCCCACCTGTCCAGAAATGTACACAGTCCTGTCCACTAGTACGGCTTGGCTGTAGGCACCGATGGCCGCCGGGGCTTTTGCGGTGCTGATCACTTTTTTGATTATGGACGACATGCTAATCTTCTCACGAAGACCCTCCAGAAAAAGACTCTACAGCAACTCTTCTCACTCCTCTGACCAGACAACCCTAGGCACCAGGCTATTTGTCTCAGGTACCCTAACTCTTATATCTTAAACTAGCCCTTTTCTATTAATCTATTTATCACCACAAGGCTGCGACCTACCAGTAAGGTTCCGGCATTCTGGCATCTTTCTCCTTCAGCAGCTACATGGTGACTCTTTAACCACTCTGTCTCTATATCTCTGTTCTGATCCCCCCCTCCCCTGCCTTTATTCTGCCTGCCATAGGCCGAAGCAGCTTCTCTATTAACCAACGGTAATAAAACATATTCACAGTGTACAGAGGGGAATCCCACCCACATCATAAATCATCTCGCGGGCCCCAACAATCCTTTTCTAAGTGATGATTCAGAATACTGGTGGCATTCCACACACTGTTCAGGGTCACAAAGCCCAGTTCCACAGTCACTTGAAACATGGCTCATTTGAATTGAGATGTGCTGAAGATATAGATTAGACAGCAGATTTCAAAGGCTTCATAGCAGCGAAGACTGAAAGATTGCTGTAATTATTTCTATTTCAATTACATATTGAAATGTCATAACTTGAATGTGTGGCACTAGAATAAGTTATTAGAATTAATTTAATCTGGTCGTTAGGGTTAATGTTTATTCTTTTAATGTGGCAGTTACTCCTTCTGTGGGTGCTATGAAGAAGGCTTAGCAGCCCTCCCCCTGACAAGGACAGAGGACCCTCGAGCCTCTGTGACACCCTTGTTGGTAAGGTCTGGCCACCTCATCTCATCTTGGCTTTGAGGATGGAATTACCCAGGCCATGAGCACAGGGCTTCTCTGGGGTTGGTGGAGATCTGGGACTAAATAATATTATTGGTTGATATGGCATTATGACTGTATTAAGTGTCTTTAATAGTATTTTTTTAAAAAAAACTATAAAGGTTCACTCATTTATCATGTGTGTATTTATTGGTGGGCACATGCTTGCCATGGTATGCTTGTGAAGGTCAGAGGGCACCTTTTGGGAGTAGCTTCTCTCCTTCTGCCACACGGGCTCCAGGGATTGAATTTAGGTTTTGGTCGTTAGGCTTGGCCACAATCTCTCTTACCTGCTGAAACATCTCAATGGCCCCTTGTGAATTTTTTAAGCCCTGTCTTACCACTAAGATTGACATGTGCCCCATTGTGCTTCTGACTTGTAATCCTTGTTCAAAGGGGTAGAGGGTATGGTTTCCTGCAAACACAGTGTCTCTAGAAATGGGGGAAATAGATATATGTTTGGTTTAGGATGATGGGACAGGGTTGAACTCATTCCTCTCCCTCATGAGAAATGTTTTCCATTTCCCATGGTGCCTTGCTGGAGGCCCAGCTTCTCAGGCTCCTCTTGGCACCTTCGTTTCTTCTTGTTTTCCTGCACCTGCCCATGCGGCATTCTGCCCACAGCTGCATTTATCACTCGGACGATCCTTTCCCGAAAGTCCTTGCAATTTCTGTGGAGTTAAGAAGTCAGCAATCTTGGCAAATTAAAACGAGTCAAAGACGAGAGTCAGGCTTAAGGCGCTCGGCCCCCTGGTACTGGAGAGTAAGGCAAGTTGGTCTTTTACCCCCTAGGTCTCTGGAATTCTGCTTCTTTAGGTAAGTTCCAGAAGACAAAACTGATGTGTGGGTTAGGACAGTGACCCTGAGTGGTGGGTTTGGGAAGTCGGTGAGGGTGGGAGTAGGGTTGGGGAAAAAACTTCAGATGAGGAGCATACTCCACGATACAGGTTTTGGCTTTTCTGAGTGTGTCCACTTGGAGGAGTGTTTTGAGTGTGTGAAGCTGTGTATATTTCTGAATGCATGTTACACATCAGCTAGAAGTTAAACACCTTGCCTGTGAGTACTTTTTTTTTTTTGTTTGTGAAAAATCCTGGCGTTAATGAGATGAGAGAAATGACCACCAGGGGGCGCTGTATCCCTTTCCTGTTCGCAAGAGGTCCTCCCCAGGGTTGCTTGGAGATACAGCCCCGTAGTCCTCAGAGCAGAGATTTGTGGGTGAGTAACCCACCTTGGACAAGCCTCCTGGGTTACTTATGTCTGTACTTGAGGCATCCACACACACAGAGACACAGACAGAGCCGACTTTTTAAGTCTTGATTCAGAGAGCCCACTGTGGAGGGACAGGAGCAAGGTGTTTGAGAAGCTTACTTGGTGGTCCGGTGTAGGTTAGACACCTAAGGAATGTCACATTCTTAAGAGAAATTAAGATTCCTGCCTTGCTGTAAATAGGCACCAGTAAGGAGATGGGGCAGTTCTGGGACTACCAGGCCCTGCTCTTATCGACGGAAATCCTGTGTGGTGGTAAATATGGCCCTGGGAAGAGCCTGCAGAAGAGATTATGGGAGCAGAGAGGGGCTGAGAACGCAAATGTGGGAGGTTATTGGCTAGATAGCGGCCAGGAAACCAGAGACTGGGGGCGGGGTGGGAGGAGCTGGGCTAAAGAGCACAAGAGGAAATGAGGGAGGAAGAATAAATAAATGAGATAAGCGGCTTCCTTGGCTTCCTCCCTTGCTGCCCTTCTGTTTTGCATCCAGGACTCTGGTCTTTCTGAGTCCTCTTCTGGGGACAATAGCCTGACTCTCAATAGTCTGACTACCGAGAAGCAGCCTAACCTGTCCCCAACCTACCGAGCCTACTGACATACGTATAGTCAGATGCCGGTCATGCCTGGCTAAGCAGCCAGTGGGCAATGTCTCTCCAGGCTCAGGCCTGTGCCCCCACTCTCCAGGAACTAAAGCGCTGGACTACTCTTTCCAAACATGCACACATGGCCAGGACCAAATATTGGGTCTCAGATACTGGGGTTCAATAGAGTTTAATAGCAGGGTTAGGGGCCAGGGATGTGAGTCGGGGGTAGAACTAGGCATGATCAAGGCTCTGGGTTTCATGTCCAGCACCAAAACTACACAACCAATGGACAACAAATACCAGTGTTGCCAGGTGGAGAGCTTCCCTGTCTTGCATGGGAACAGGAAATGATGGAGTAGCCCCACACTGATGTGCAAGCTGGGCCCAACTGCCTCCTGGAAAACATCCTGTGTTCCACCAGAGACGTCCCAGATTCAGCTGGAAAAACCTGTGGCTCTCTGAGGCAAATGAGGGGGACTGGAAGGTAGCAAGGAGGGCAGCCTGGCCACGCCCCAACTCCACTCCCTATCCTAATCCTTGTAGGTCCCTGTGGGCATCCGTAAGACCGGTGAAGTGATCAAACCTCCCTGCAGTGTTGCAGGAATCTAGCAGCCAAATGTATGGGACGCACTCTACAGTGTGTAGAGCACTTAAGGCTTAGCTCTTTGTCGGGGTCCACTAGCCTACTGTGGAGCCATGTATAGCAATGAGCTCCCACCCCAAACTGAAAGAACTAAGATTTGTAACTAGTTGGCTTTGACTTCGGAGAACCATGGAGACCTGGTACTCTGATAAAAATCAGTGAACCTTAGCCACTAAGGGTCCAATTGTACAGGCTCACCCAAGACGGGAATGAGGGCACCAGAAAACCGAGCCACCCAATGCTGGGCACCTGTCCTTGAATTGTGACTCTGGGACTCCGATCTGAGAACTCTTTATTCCGTCTAAAGGACATTTCTGTGCTTCTCAGCCTTGTGTCCCCAGAGTCGTGGGGTCACACACCAGACTCACTTCTTCAGTCAGCTCCCAGAGCGATTGTGTCTATGGATTGCTTGTTTCAAGTCATGGCAGCCAGTCCTCTGTCTCCTGGGGCTTCCTCTTAACAGTACAGCTCAGTTTGAATATGGGATGAGGAAGGCAAGAGGTGTACACTCTTCACTGTTCATCTGCCTTCTGATTGATCTCCATAAGGACAGTGCCATGCTGGAGGCAGGTGACACCATCTTCAGGGCTTTGATTACATTTTCATTGGTCACCAACTATGCTCCAGTACTGTGGTAGCAGCTATGGACAAACCAAACACAGACAAATGGAGCTTATGAGAGGTCAAGAGCAGGGTTTAGTACTGAAATGTAGATGTAGTTAACTGCCAGTTGGCTACCTGAAGCACAGGGCACCGGGAAGCTATTTCAGCTGAGCCCCGAGGAGAACTGTCTCAGCCTGGCTGCAGTACAGTGGTGCTCAGGTTGGAAGTGGAGAAGAGTGTTCCAAACAAAGCGAACAGAAAGGGTCAGTGTAGAGTCCATGTAGACCCAACTCAATGCCACTCCTCATCCCAACACCTTTTTCCTCTGGAATTCCGTAGAAAACGTCTTGACTGGACGTCTGGATGTGGCAAGATCATGTCTCATGATGAGGCCATCCCTGTGTGTACCCTTCGTACGTTTGTAAACCCCTCCTCCCTACCCAAAAAGAGAAATGTTAAGAAAATACACACTCTGAATTTATTATAGTTGCTATGACTCAGACGGGCTGAAGGCTAGAATCTAATAGAGTTTTCCTAAGATTCCTTGGGGATTTGAAGGGTTCTTTTCCCACCAGCCATAGAAGGCGGATTATGAAAACACATTTCCTCCGGACAGGAGAAATCCCCTGATTTCTGCAGTGGAGGTTCCTCCACAGATTCCTCCATCCCCCACACCTGCCTCCCTCTTTATCCCTTTCCTGTTTCTTCCTCTTGTGAAGCACTGGCCAAGTGGAGAAGGAGTTGGTTGTCACTTGGGATCTTGACCTTGTCCCTTTACCAAAATGCTACCCTCCCTTTTTTTAAAATATTTTTTTTTATTTTTTGAGAATTTCATACATGAGAGCTGCATCATTTTCACCTACAACTCTCCCCTTCCAACATCTCTTGCTTCGCCCTCTTCCTCTCAAATCCATGACTTCTTCTTTCATTGTTATTACATATATGTGCACACATATATGTACACACACACATACTACTGAGTCTATTTTATGGTACTCATATGTATATATACTTAGAGCTGACCCCTTGGCTTGGATACCAGATAAAGAGCTTCTGATAGCCAATGTCTGTTTCCTCTTTAGACTCAGCTTCTTCGAATGTGGATGGAGAAACTAACACAGCTTCCTTGTGGCTTTAACATCCCTGACTCTCATGGACGAAACTCAGCCAAGAAGCAAAGGAGATGGGTTCCCTATGAGAAACCAGGGTTGGTTGAAAAATCTCAGAATGAAGTTGGAACAGAGCCTTCCTTCTCTTCAGATAATTTAGGCAGACCCCAAGCAGAGACCAGCAGAGGATCTTCCATTTGTCTCCTGCCTAGCCCCTCTTCCACATTCTATTTCTTTCCATAAGCTCTTAGAACTCAGGATCCTCCCCAGTCTCCCAGCTGAGTCTGATGTTCCCTCCAAGAATATCTATGAATGTCCAGACCAATAATTTCATCTCCAAGATCCATAACATAAACCAGAGAAGTCTTGTGAGGACACTAAGAGACAGCGAGGACCATGGCCAGCTCCTGGCTTCATTTACGACCTAAGAGCACCATGTGAATTGGGATCCCCAGAGAAAGTGAACGGATAGGCTGTGTCAAGGAGACTTGATATGGGAATTGACCTGAGCAGATACGACAGCCCAGAAGGTTCACCATGTGGTGTGTGCAAGCTAAGGACTTAAGAAGTCTGGCATTTTAGTATGGTCTGGGTCTAAAGCCCAAGAACCAAGTCAACATCTGAGGCAGAGGATAGAGAAGATGGGGAGATGGATGTCCCACCTAAAATACAATATTTCCCCTTCCTTTCTATTCCATGCAAGTTCTAGGTAGATGAAATGGTCTTGCCTGCCCTGATGGGGGTGAATCTTTATCATCCACCAACTCAAATGACAATCTCTTCCAGAAACTCCCTCATAGACATACCCAGAGATAATGTTCTTATCAGTTTTCTGGGCATCCTTGAGTCTAGTCCAGTCAACACAAAAAAAATTAATAATCTCAGAGTCTGATTTCCACTAAGCCCAAGTCAGTGTCACTCTAGAATAAGAGCACTCTTGCCATTTCCTCTCCTTCCACAAGAAGATGCTGAGCGCCAGCATTTTAACGTCAGATACAACTTAGCTTAAAAAAGAAAAACACAGCCTGTACTGGTGAGGTGACCTTGTGGGTACAGGCGCTTGCTGTGCCAGCCTGGTGACCTGAGTCAATTCCCTGGACCCCATGGAAGGCTGGAAGGAGAAAACCTATCCCGCAAAGTTATCCTCTGACCTCCACATGTGTACTGTGGTGCCTGTGTACATACAAATATAATACACTAATAAATTAAATAATAAATTTAGAATCGACTTGTCCCTGACAAACAAGACACCATCTAGGACAAAAACCAGTCTGTGGCTCAGATCTAGCCTGCAGCTGCTGTCTGTCTTTACAAATGTACAGGTCTCTGTCTGTCCTTAGGCTGTGTTTGCAAAGCCTGTCATGCTTGGCTCTGCATCAGTCACTGATTTTTTTTTTTGTCACCACCTACAAGTGGACATTGTGGGCTGCTGGGGTGAACAGGACCCCACACACGTGTATGGAAGGGATAGCGGTGTGTTCAGATCAAAGTCTGCTGGGTAGGTGTCTGGCCTTTGTTCATCCACAGAGCCCAGACTGAACTCCATCGTGTAGGTAGCACACAAGACAGCTAGTTGTGATTTGTTATAATTTTTTTTTGAGACAAGGTCTCACTGTGCAGCCCTGGCTGGTCTGGAATTCATTTTGTCCACCAAGGTTACCTTGAACTCACAGGGATCCACCTTCTCTGCCTTCGGAGTACTGAGATTAAAGATGTGTGCAAACACACCTGGCCTACTCACAATTTCTTTGGCTGTGGCTTGTCACTAGCAGGCTACTAAAACTGCTTCAGTTCTATACCCCCGCATCCCACAGAGCTGACACAATATGGTGACTTAGGACAAGAACAATGACAGCTAAGTGAAGCGCCTGCTAACTACATCCTTCAGGGCTTTGGCAGCAAAGGGGAGTCCCCTGGGGTCCTCAGAGCTGTCTCTCAATTCAGGTTCTATAAACCCTTTTGTCCAAATGCCAGTGACTTCAGCACTCAGAGGAGGCTGGGGCAGGAGTTCGAGATCAGCCTGGACAATGTAGAAAAACTGTTACAAATAAAAACCAGGGATGGCTCTAGAGATGGCTGTGTGTCATAAGAACCCAAGCTCAGATCCTTAGCACCCACATAAGAAGTCAAGCATAACCGGTTGTGTGTGCACACCTGTATTTCCAGTGCTGTGTGGGAAAGAGAGGGGATTTTGCTGAGGCTTGCTGGCCGTCAGCCTAACTCCAGGCTCATTGAGAGACCCTGTCTCAAAGAAATAAATCAGAGAGTGTGCTAGAATAGGCCAAATGTGTACCCCCAGATATGCTCAAACACAGCATAAAATAAAATAAGCAATTTAAAAAGAAGTAAGGTGCAGAACAAAAAGGGACAAAACCTATCTCTAGAAGTATGTGTGCATTCATTAGGAAGACATGAAGATGGGTGACCTCCTGCAGGCAGGACTATGAAGAATGGACTTTAGAAATGGGCAGTCATGGAAATCTTGGTGGTGAAGAAATCATGTGTTTAAGCATCAGATTGGTGTTGAGTGGTGGTGGTGCACGCTTTTAATCCCAGCACTTGAGAGGCAGAGTAGGCAGATCTCTGTGAGCTCGAGGCCAGCCTGGTCTACAGAATGAGTTCCAGGACAACCAGAACTACAGAGAAACCCTGTCTCAAAAGAAAATTCAGATTGGCTGGTTGCTGGCCCATACTTGCTCCTGTCAGATCTTGCACAAACTACCTTCTCCACCCAGACCTCAGTTTTCCCTGTTGTCAAATGAGAGGTGGGTAGACTTTCCACAGTTACTTTTGGCTTTCACAGGCTCTGCCTCCTGTCAAGAACGTGGTTCTTTGGCGATCAGGCTCCCTGTCAGGAGTAAAACACGTGTGTGAGCATGAGCATGCCTCTCTTACACATGTGAGCATGAGCGTGCCTTTCTTACACGTGTGTGAGTATGAACGTGCCTCTCTTACAAGCGTAGCCCATTGCGTAAAGGAGGGAACAGATACCTGCACCCTTGGAAGATTCCTTCCTCCGGAACTCAGACCACACCAGAGCCAGTCAGGTTTCCACAACACTGGCTATAGCCGCATTTTTCTGCCTTTCAGTCCCTTTAGGCCCTTTAGGTTCCGCTAGGTCCCTGTCTAGTCACAGGGCAGCCAGCTCTAGCTGGAACTCTAGGCAAGGAGGACAGGAGTGGGCAGGGCAGGGGGAGGGGTTGGAAGAGGCCTGGGAAACACTCCCTCAGGGACCAGAAATCTGGCACCAGCGATACCATTAAGTCTACAAAATCAATTTCCTCTGGGATTAAGTGCTTGCTTGATTTACTATTTTTATCACTCAGTGAGTTCTCATTAATTGACTTATTCAAAATTTTCAGTTGTTACAGTCGACTTCTTTGGGCTCGTGGCTTGTTATATTTCTTCTTTGGATGGTATATCAAATTTCATCTCTAACAACTCATTTATTTAAAGGGAGTACACCCCAACCAAAGTCAACCAGCAAAGCCTGGTGTTTCCCCCTCAAGTTTCTTTTACACGGGTAGACAACTGTCCACTGCATATCTTTTACAGATTGGGGAATTAGATGTGCATTCGGGGTCAGCAGAATAAAATGCCCGATCCTCGTTGGGGTGGAGAGCAGAGGCTAGCTGGACCGTCTCCACTCACTGTTCCCTCATCAGAATACTCTGCAACGTTTGGGCCTTGGCAGTCATCACAGGGAAGGGTCACCGATGGACATGAGCCGTGCTGAGGTACAGGTTCTGGACAAGGCCCAGAGGAAAAGTTTGTATAGGTGTGTTTAAAAGCAGAATGACATCACCTTGTAGTACCTTGATACATGCCCTCCTGCCCAACTCACTTGGAGGCCATAAAAATGGTAGTAGAGGCTCTTGTCTCTCTGCCAAGGTGTGCGCCAGCAGTGAAGGCAGCTAGTAGTCTCCAGTGGACATGAACTCAGAAGAAATGAAACGAGAACACGAGGAACACAAGCATCATGAAGGAAAGGCCAAAAACCAGAGGAAGCAGAATTAATGGACCAAAAAGAACAGGAATGTAAATTAAACTTAATAAATAGCTTCAAAGTCTGAATAAAGGATTTTGGAAACATGACACAGGGACTAACTTACGACTTTGGGCCAAATGGAAATTCTGGATGTGAAAAATGCATAAGAGAAGAAATAAAGAACTCCCCGCTGAGTTGGAAAGTTCTTTTATGCCCTTCTTAATTTCTTTAAAATTTACGACTATCCAGAGCAAACTATCTACTGTCTACAAGATGGATGCTTTAAGAATAAGACACAGATTGAAAATAAACAATCGACAATGATGAGCTAGAGGCATAGGAAAGCCTTATTAATTATCAGTGATTAACATGCTAATGTCAGACAAAACATACCTCAGGATTAGACATACTGCCAGAGAAAGGAAGTTTCATAATAATAAAACATGAATTCATCAGGAAACATAATAACCCTCTGAGCATGGATGCATGTAATGACAACTACAAAATACTCGAAGAGAGTTGGCAGAATTCATGGGAGCACAAAATAGTTCCACAATCAGAACCGGATGCAGCTTTTACCTCCTTCTCAGAAATTAAAACGACTAGACAAAGCTCAGAACCATGAAATTACAGAAGAGCTAGACGATAAATTAGCCTCTCTTGACCCAAAGGACATTTATAGCCTGATAACCAACAACTAAAGATTACACGTTCTCTTCCAAGTACATAGGGGAAGGTGGGGGTGTAGCTGAGCTGGGGTGTAGCTCAGTTGGTAGAGGGCCTTCCTGGCATGCAAATGTCTTCGGTTTAATTCCCAGGACCACATAAATCAGTATGATAGTTTATACCTGTAACTCCTGGACTTTGGGAGGCAGAGACAGGAGGATTAGTGCACGTACATCCGCCATAAGCAGGTAGACCAGTCTACCCTTAGGCTCAGTACACCCCAGTTTGCACCTCATCCCTGCGGTGGGACTGTACAGACCAAGATTTGGAAGTGACAGAGGAACTGGCTTTGTTTTGCCTGTCATGCTCATCAGACCACGAAGAGCAGACTGAGTTAGTTATGGGAGAGGACCACCAATCTGAAGGCGTTAAGGCCTGGGTTAGGACCCCTCTTTCTGAGGCAGGGAGAAGGGGTTAGGTGGCATGGAAATAGGTGGGATGCAGCTTGTTTTCTCCTTCCTGTACATCCCTACTACGGAGAGGCCCGTGACAAGCCTTGGGGTGCTAGACACACTATTGGGTCTTCCAGGTGCGGCTAAGAGAAAGATGAGGAGACAGGTTTGAAGACAGAAAAGATCAGAGGGAGTGGGGAAAGGCTATTCCAAGCTTCTCTGGGAGATCTGGAATCCGAGTGGGGTAGTGGGTGGGAAATATTCCAGGCAGGGATGAGCCTCCCAACTTGTGCCTTCTCTGTCCACCATCTATTAACTTCTTCATCCCCAGGATTTGGGGGATGGGCCCCACATTCCCTCCCCTAACCTTATACATGTGAATCTAACAATAAGATAGCAGCAGCAACAACAACAATGGGAAGAAGAGGAAAGGAAGAGGGAGGAGGAGGAGGAAGAGGAATAATAATGATAGGAAGAAGAAGAAGAAGAAGAAGAAGAAGAAGAAGAAGAAGAAGAAGAAGAAGAAGAAGAAGAAGAAGAAGAAGAAGAAGAAGAAGAAGGTGCTACATAGCATGTTTGAGACCAGCCTGGGTCATATTAAACCTATCTCAAAACAAAAATCAAAACAAAACAAACCAAAACCAAAATAATTCAAGGTGCACCAGGAGCATTTTATGGGATAGTATAGGGGATTATGTGGTAAGTCTGAATACATTTTAAAAGACTGAAACCTTTTTGCTGCAACAGCAGTAGATTAGAAATCATCATCAATAAGCTATAAAAATAGATAAAAGTCCATATAACTATAGATATTTATAGTTACAATGTGCATGTTCAGGAAGGTCCTTTATAAAGTCTAAGTTTCTAAACCCATAGTAAATACTAGGAAAGAAATTGTGGAGATAAGAAAAAAAATTGCCAACATGGGAAAAACAATAGAGGCCATTAAGAAAACAAAAGAAATGGTTCTGAGAGACTAATGGAGATTAATGAGAGGAAGCACGCCCACAAAAAGAGTTTTACAGACATGTTTGTGAGAATGCTATTCGTAAGACCCAACAACCAAACACAACACAACTGTTTATAGATAAGCCGAATGCGGTGTGTTAAACAATAGCATCTGATACAATAAAAGGGGAAGAATTGTCAACACGTGCAAGATCCTGGACAAAGTTCTCCATCTTGTTGAGGGACAGAAGCCAAACAGAAAGGAGCAGATCCTGAATGACTCATTTATGTGCTCATTTATATATTTGTATATCCATTTATATGCAAACATAGAGACAAAATCAGCAGCGAATATGATTAAAAATGGCTTCTGTAGGCGGAAAGATGGTTGTCCGGCAAACTCTTTGGGATGGTGATGGTGGGGATTGTTGCCTATCCTGAGAGTTTGGTGAGAGATGAGTTTGTCACTGTCTGTAGAACTGTACACTTAAGATTTATGTATTCACTTCTAGAAAGTTTATAGAGAAAGAACTAGAAATGAGTGTTAGTTAAATTTATTTATTGGGAGAGGTATGCATTAGCATATGAACAATGTTATCAAGAGTAATAAGAGGTAGATTTCCCATTGTTGGAGTTACAAATCCAGCAAAAAGAAAATATAAGGTGTGCCCTGTGTTACTGAGCTGATGTTAGAGATATCAGTATGAACATCAGTATATAGATGCAACCATATACATGCATAAAAATATCCCTTATATAAGCTGTGCTCCTGACCGCCTGAAATGTATATATATTCTATGTATACACACAACACCGGTATGATAATGGACATACACACATACGTATGTGTGTAATCTCAGTTCCCAGAAGACCTAGAAATCATGACATATGCCGGATCACCTTCCATTAAGCAAGTTAGAGCTCCTTGGAAGAAAGACTAGTTCCACGGTGGGGAAAGAGCTGTAAGATGAGTATAGTAGATCCTGGGGTAAAGGACCAGGCACTGTTCCACCTACAGTGGGGACAGCCATTCTAGCTGAATATAGTTTTCGCTTTTATAATTAGATTAGTGAAGAGAATAAAGGGATACGGGGATGGGGATGCAGAGATGGTTCAGGGGTTAAGAGCACTGGCTGCAACCGCAGGCGACCCAGGTTTGATTCCCAGCACACGTTCTGGGTAGCTCACAGCCATCTGTAACTCCAGCTCCAGGGAACCTGACACCTTTGGTCTCCATGGGCACGAGCACATACGTGCACATACCTCACACAGACTCACACACATGCTATGATTCAAATTAAGATACATCTTTTAAAAAACTGCATGGATCTAAATTGAAGAACAATCTACAATAACTAGTCTACAGTCTTCAAAAGTGTGAAAAAATCAAAGAAAAGGCTAGGAACCATTCTAAATTAGAGGAGAAAATAGATATACCATATATATGTGTATATATTAGGGCTAGTTTTTACATTCTATGTGCCAGCTAAAATACAATTAAAATTACACATAAATTATTTTTATTTTTAAATTTTATAAAGACTTCTTATAAGAAATTATTTTGTTAAAAAATTTTATAGCCAGATGGTGATGGCATATGCCTTTAATTCCAGCACTTGGAAAGCAAACGCAGGTGAACCTCTGTGAGTTTGAGGCCAGTCTGGTCTACAAAGCAAGTTCCAGGACAGCTAGGACTGTTACATAGAGAAACGCTGTCTCAAAAAGGACCCAATAAACAAATTGTATAAAAAATTAAAAACAAAGAGATATGTCACCACAAAATGAGACCTGATCTGAACTAGCTATTGCTTTGAGAGCGCAGATTCTTTTATTCCATTACTGGGACCCAGGATGGAATTTGATGTGTACTCTGAACTAGTGAGCAGTATGTCATCAGTGTTACACATTCCTTTTTTTTAAGACAGGGTTTCTCTGGGCAACAGTTCTAGCTGTCCTGGAACTTGCTTGGTAGACCAGGCTGGCCTCGAACTCACAGAGGTCTGCCTGCCTCTGCCTCCCAAGTGCTGGGACTAAAGGCATGCGCCCCATCAATGTTACGCATCCTTAAGTTTATAATAAAATTGTGATGCATAAGAGAAAGGCTTCTGCTTTGTTTCGTTTGAGACATGGTCCCACTATGTAACCTTGGCTGGCCTGGTACTCACTATGTAGATTAGGCTGATTTTAGACTCATAAAGATCCTCCTGTCTCTGTGTCCTGAGTGCTGGGATACATCACCACACCTGGCTTTCTTTTTTAATTTGTTTTTTAGATTTATTTATAAGTACAGATGTTTTACCTGCATGTATGTATGTGCACCAAGTGTGTGCCTGCTGCCCACGGAGGGCATCGGATTCCCTGGAAGTGGAATTGTGGATAATTGTAAGCCATAACGAGGATCCTCTACAAGAACAAGTGCTCTTAACCACTGACCCGTCTCTTCAGCACTGCTTTGTTTCTTCTTAAATTACTGAGATATTTAGGGCTAGAGTGGTTGATATCTACAACTGACTCTCAAATGCTTAAAATGAATTCATATAATTAGAAATAACAACAGCGATAAAGCAAATGGTGAGAAGTCTAAGTGACTGATAAATCTGGGCTAAGTGCACCATGGGCTATTTCCATCTAGGTTTGTATGTGTACTCTGTGATGTTCTGACATTCACAGAGTCACCTAGTGATACATTCCTCAGAGCAGCTCTGTTGTTGAACGATGTCATGTGTGCGTGTGTATATAGCAACATGACCTAGGATCTAGGTCTTCAATGCACACTACCTTATGAACAAAGTGAAAAGTAGGGTGAGTCCCTTTTGCTATAAAATGTTCCTGAGAAAAAATAAAGTTTGCAGCTTGATCAGAAAGCAGACTTGCTTTCATTTCTCGAGTCTCTTGCCTCTCCATTCCTCTCTCTTCCAGGTTACCAGGGACCCTGGTTCGTGTCCCGCTGGCCGGGACAAAGCCCCAGTCTTAAACCTACCTTCACTTCCTATATTTCTTGTCCATGTTGTCCTTTGCTGTGGTATCTGGTGGTCTCACCAAGCTTTTCCTATGACAATGTAGGCATTTTATTTTGCCTGGTTTATCATAGCATTTTCTATATATCAAGTTTTATTTATACCTAATTAATAATGATATGTAGATATGCCAAGATGAAGACTAATAATCTAGTTGAAGTATCTTGACTCTTAGTACTTACTAATGCTTGCAGTGAGATCTCTATCAGCTGCTGTTGTGTTCTATTTAGAAGAGAAAAGTATTTAAAACATTTTTTTGCAAAGCTTGGAATAAATTACTGTATCTTTCTGTCAGTGGTCAGCAGTTTGGGATCCAAGCAATGGGAAGTACATTTTCCCACAGATAATTTGGGATGCAAACCACATTGTTCATACTGTTGAAAAAAAAAAAGAAATGAAAAAGGAAAGAAACAATAAAAATAAGATACTGGGCGAGCTTTGAAGTGCTTGGGCACAATGGCAGGTTCCTTTGTTGAGAAGCGGATTTTCCTAATGCCACAAAGCTAGATCGTTATCATGCGTTTCTGAGCAGGAGACAATGAAAACGACCCAGCTGAATAAAAGAACAGATAAGAAATATGCTGTGAGAAAGGCTGGGAGGAGGCCAGCAAATGCCCAGGCTCTCATTGAAAACAAATTGCCTGAGTGGGGAGAGAGGCTTGCCTTATCCTACAGCGTTCTTTTTATAGTTCTGATCGGAATTGTTTTCCCTTGGAAACGAATGGAGTGCCAGGGAGCGCTGCGTGGCCTTGTCTGCTGGCCTCTCCATTGCTCTGTGCCACCATGCTTTGAATTATTGCTCACCGTCACCCTACCTGTCCCATTACCATCCATATCCTGGCTGTAGAGACAGAGCTTAAGTGAGGCCAGGGCTGACAGGTGACACTAATGGGCCTTCAATATGTGAGGGTCGTGTGGCTAAGGATGGCAGGCAGCTGTCCTGGGGGGTTTTCTACATCCCTGGGGGCAGAAGAGGAGGTGTGAGTCGAGCTGATGCAGGGGGAGGATGACAATAGAACAACAAGGAGTCCCAGCCTGGGAGAATGCTCTCCATGGTGTGAAGCATCCTGAATCCATCCTCTCCTTCGCTGTAACACCATAGCTGTATGTGTGTCTAACCCACAAATGCTCAGTTGGTTGATGGATGGGCAGTTCCTCACATAGGGGCATATCAAACATGGCCAGAGACACATTGGTGTAGGTTTACTTGATCAGTCAAAGAGAAAGGATCAAACATTTACCCAGAGTCACTGCATTTCTGGGGTTGTACAAGTTGTGTCTATGTGATATGGATTCTTCAATTCAGATTTTAGGCAGTTCAGTTCTCGGTCATTTATGACATAGAAGGGAATGGATAAGGCTCCAGGAAGATGGTAGAACTTAACCAGTCATGGCACCTGCCCTCTTAACACTAACCATGGGCCCAGAAAGGAAGGTGTGTGCCCCTTACACCATTAGAGTCTGAGAGCATGAGAATGGCAGACTTAGAAACCCTGTCCAAGTCTGTGAGATGCCAAAAACAATTTGTCCAAAGTCCAGTCGAGAAATGGAACTAGAGGAATGGTAGCACTCCAGGCTGGCATGGCGACGCACTAGACTGGCAATGCTGCTTTCCTTGATTTTTTTTTTTAAAAATCTAATTCTTACAAAACTTGTTGTACTGTACTGGTCAAAAGATCACAGGTTCTTTCTTGGAACATGCTGTTGTCATTTTGGTGACAGTCATGTTGTCAAATGCCTTATGAATATTTATGTTTAGATCCTGTCTTAATTACTTTTCTATTGCTATGATAAAACATCATGACCAAGGCAACTTATAAAAGAAAGCATTTAATTTGGGGCTCAGGGTTCTGGGGAGTTAAAGTCCATAGCCATCATGGTGGGGAGCAGACAGGCAGGCAGGCAGGTGGCAGGCAGGGTGCTGGGGTAGTAGCTGAGAGCTTCCATCTGATCCACAAGCATGAGGCAGAGAGCTAATTGGGAGAGCATGGGCTTTTGAAACCTCAAAGCTCCCCGCTTGCCCCCTACCCAGTGACATGCTTCCTCCCTCAAGGTCACATCTCCTGATCCTTCCCAAATAGTTCCACCAACTGGGGACCAAGCATTCAAATATCTGAGTCCATGGGGACCATTCTCCTCCTGACCACCACAGACCCATAGATCTGAGCTGCCCTTAGACTTTCATCACGGCAGTTTCTTTTAGTGGTGGGCAGCAGTCAGTGTAGAATTGGGCTGCACTGGTCAAAGTGCAGATAATAAGCAACCATGAATGCTTATCCCCAAATATGGGGCATTTTTATTGACACCCATCCTCTGACAAGGCTCGGAAGATGTCATAGAAGAGGATGCAGAAAGGATGTAGAGCTGGGAATGGGGTGGGGAGTGTTGTGGAAAATGCTGCCCTCTGGACCTGACCAGCTGTTACCTTCATAAGCTCACAGAAGCTGTGTCTATCTGCAAAGACCTGAACAAAGTCAAGCCTCCTGAAGTTCCAGAAAGGATGGGAAAGGATGTGGGAAGAGCTCTCAAGGCCTCCCTTTTAAGTAGGGAACTGCTGACAGCTGGTAGCTGCTGGGAAAAGGAGAGTCATTTTCTTTTGTGGGTGTGGCTACTGGTAAGTTGCCTATGATTCGGTGCATGGACCTAAACCCATCCACATATGGGCAACAATCACTGGATTAATTAGAAGATAAAATTGAGAGGGGGTGTGTTATGGGGGACCTGAGAGGGGACTAGAGGGGGAAATAAGTAGTGGATATGATCATATTTTTGGAATATGTTTGGAATTCTCAAATAATAGAAAATTCAAAGCTCTACATGTGAGTAGCAATGCTATTTTCATCCTCTTCATGGCAATGCAGAGGCAAAGATCAGTGAAACAGTTCATTAGTATGACCAGAGGCAGAGTGTGTGTATGTGGTCTGGTGAGCTTAGACCGGCTCCAAAACTGTGTGTATTTAGCAATGCTGCATACTGGTCACCAAGACAGGCGCATCATGTAGGTTAATTTGTTTTTCCCATTTGCTTTTGGTCTTTGAGATAGGGCTTTGCTACATAGCTTAGGACAGGCCCCAAATTCATGATCCTCCTGCCTCTGTCTTCCAAGTGCTGGGATCACAGAGTACATTACCCTTCCAGGTCCTTATTTTCCCCATTTTTTTAAAAAAGGTATGAGTTGCCGGGCGGTGGTGGCGCACGCCTTTAATCCCAGCACTCGGGAGGCAGAGGCAGGCGGATCTCTGTGAGTTCGAGACCAGCCTGGTCTACAAGAGCTAGTTCCAGGACAGGCTCCAAAACCACAGAGAAACCCTGTCTCGAAAAACCAAAAAAAAAAAAAAAAAAAAAAGGTATGAGTTTCAGAGATTAAATTATTTGATCAAGTTATACCATTTATAAATTTCAAATAAGGCATTTAAGCTTAGGAATGTATGTTCTCAAATATGTAATTCTCATTATCTATTAAAAGAAAGTTAGGCCAGCTGTGGTGGCTTATACCTTTAATAACAGAAATCAGAAAGCAGAGGCAGGTGGATCTCTGTGAGTTCAAGGCCAGACTGATCTACATAGTGAGTTCCAGAACAGCCAGGACTACATAGAGAGACACAGTTTCAAAAAACAAGCAAACAAAAGTATAAATAAAAATAGGAAAGTCATTAATGGTATTCCCCAGCCATGAATCTGAATATTGACTTGCCTTACAAGATGTACCACTGATGTAATAATGACAGGAAGATTATGGGATATCCAACTGCTTTCTAGCTAGAGTTGAGAACTGCCCGACAGGAGATAATTCAGGCTTGGTGCCATAAACCTGATTAAAATGTCATGGTTCAGAAGATCATAGTCTCTAAAGGGAAGCCTACTGTCTTAGAGTCTTTACCGCTGTGAAGAGACACCATGACCACCTCAATTCTTATAAAGGAATGGATTTAATTGGGGGTGGCTTACCGTCTCAGAGGTCCATTATCCTCTTAGTCCATGTGGGACATGGCAGCATGCAGGCAGATGTGGTGCTGGAGAAGAAGCTGACAGAACTACATCTTAATCCACAGACAATAGGAAGTGAACTGTGACACTGGCTATAGCTTGTGCATAGGAGACCTCAAAGTCTACCCTCACAGCGACACACTTCTTCCAACAAGGCCATCCCCCCTAATAGTGCCACTCCCTTTGGGAGCCATTTTCCTTCAAACCACCACACCTGCTATTGTTTAGACAAATGAACTGGTTGTGAAATTATCACTTACATATTTACATTCATCCCCACAGTTAATGCGCAGACTCAGAACTAGCTAGATGGCTGGGAAGGGTGACTACGGAGTTCTAAATAGGACTTTAATATCAGCCCCCACAGGGAGCAGAGAGCACAGCTGGGGAGGTAGCAGAAGGAATCGAAGAGCTGGAGGATGGGGAAACAAGCTGTCCCCTGGACACGACAAAGCTGCTCACACTCAAGAACTCCCTGTGGCTGTGACTGCCTGCACCAGGTCAAGCCGAGATCAGCTCACTCTGCAAGAGGCGTCCCTAGCTGGACTCGGGGTCACAGAAGAAAGGAGAGGTCTTTAGGGTGAGAATGTGCCTGCGTAAGATCCTGTCTCCAGGCTCCTGCCCTGATTCCCTTTGAGGATGAAAAGTGACGTGGAAGGTAAGTCGAGTAAGCTTTCCTCCTCAAGTGCTCTCGGTCACGGTGTTTCATCATAGCAACACTAACCCTAACTAAGACAGAAGGGGACAGGTTGGGGATGTTGTGGGAGAATGGGAAGGATGAGTTGGGGACGGGTATGATCAGGATATACTGGATACAAGTATGAAACTGTGAAAGAAGAATAAGTAAAAGAGATTGAAAATAAATCCTAACTTCCAAGGTTCTAATACTGGGAAGTGGGGCCTTTGGGAGGTAGTAAGGTCAAGGCAATGAGGTGAAGCCCCATGGTGCAACAGTGTTCTTGTACAACTGACCCTATGCCAGCACCGTGGCACACACCTGCCATCCAGCACGCAGTGAGCTGAGGCAGAGGACTCTCTGAGTCCTTGAGGCCAGTATGAGTGCCACAGAGAAACTTTGCCTCAAGAAACATACGGGACTCCAGAACACTCACGAGCTTTTGTTCAACCATGTAAGCAAGATGGCGGCTGTAATATGCCAGGGTGAGAATCCTCACTAGTACCCAGCTGCGCTGACACATGACTTCCAGGGCTACGAGGAATAGATACTCTGAGCTCATACACTCCATCTCTGTTAGGCACTTTGCTCTGGGAGCTCAAACTCACTAAGACGGGGTATTGGTCCATCATTCTCATTGATGAGGCAAAATAACCTGACAAAGGGGACTGAAGGGAGCAAGCATTGATTCTGACTCACGCTTTGAGGGCACAGTCCACCATAGAGGGGAGGGCATGGCCACAGGAGCCCAAGACAGTTAATCTCAGGGTATCAGCAGTCAGGAAGCATAAAGAGATGAATTCTGGGGCCCCGCTCACTTTCTTTAAAAAAATGTATTTATTCACGGGTAGGTGTGGTGTGTGTGTGTGTGTGTGTGTGTGTGTGTATTTACAAACTTAGAAGTCAAAGGCCAGCCTTCAGCAGTTGATTCTTTCTTTCTGCTGTAGAGGACTGAACTCAGGTTACCAAGTGTTCACGACAAGTGCTTTTCCCTGCTGAACCATCTCACCAGACCCTGCGTTCTCTTTTTCATTCCATCCAGGACTCTGGCTCATGGAAGGATGCTACCCACAGTTAGTGCAGATCTTCTCACCTCTGTTAACCTGATGGAGACACTCCCTCTCATGGACGCCCAGAGTTTTCTGTTCTAGATGATTCTAGATCCTGTCAAGTTCACGATCACAATTAATCAGTACAGAGCTGGAGAGATGGCTCAGAGGTGAAGAGCCCTGGCTGCTCTTCCAGAGGACCTGGGTTCAATTCCCAGCAACCACATGGTGGCTCACAACCATCTGTTATGAGATCTGGAGTCCTCTTCTGAAATGCAGGCATACATGCAGGCAGAACACTGTATAAATAAATAATTTTTTTTTTTTAAAAAAATGTTAACCAGTACAGTGTCTCTCTCTGACGCTGTCCCAGGTTCCTTTACAGGTGTCCCCTTGATGAGGTCAGATCCACAGAAGATGGTCTCCCTCTGACTCACTCAGTCACTGACTCAGGACCTCCAGGACAGCTGAGAAAGCTCTTCATCTTTGCTCCATGATATAACCCCGACAGAGGAATTCTATCCCGCCCCATACATGGGACTCTCTTGCCTGCACTCACAGGGAATTGTGTGTAGCGTGTATGTGGGAGTCTGGCATTTGGAGACTGTCTTTATAGCTCTCTATACTATGCCAAAGTTGTTCCGAGGACTAAGCCTGCCTTGGCTTCCTTCAGGTGAGAGCATGGCCCCATTATGCAGGCATGGTGGAAACAGTCTCCACCAGGTGCCTGGTCTCTGGGGTTCTGTGCTTCTTCCTCTTGCTCATGCCTCGCCCAGCACCCAGCAGTGTGCTTTGGCCATGGGTCAGCAATTGCAATAAGAGTTTTCATGGGAAAGGGTGACTTTTATGTCTAAAATGACTTGGTGTCTGTCCTGGGGTATTATCTTTAACTATCGCGGCTTCCCCTCTTCCCCATTGTTGTTGACAGTCAAGACTTAATTGTAGGTATTATTTATTGAAAGAGCTAAAGAGGAAAAGGCCAAGGTAACGCCTACCAAGTGAAAGGAAGCAACAAGCCTAAAGACATCAGAATGTCAATGGATGGAACTGGCTTCTGGACTTAAAGATGTTATCATTAAGCATCGTGGGAAAACAGAATCTTAATTCAACCGATTCAATTCAATCTGCTAACGGAACCCTACTGCTGTTTCAATGCTCGTCCATTCAGTCCCTGCCTCGGGGGTATGTTTTGCTTTGTTTTTCATCCGTTTCCATTTTCTCACATATACACTTCGGCCTCAAAGGGGCTGAACCAAAAAAAAAAAAAAAAAGGCCAGCTGGGACTCCAAGAGCATTTGTAAGAAAACTATTTAAGGCTTTCAGCCTCATCCAGGAATGCCGGGCACTTCAATATCCTACAAGAAAGACTTTATAATGGCTGTGTCTAAATAGACTACTTCTGCTCCAAAATCAAACCTAGATGGCAATCACACTTTCATTAGCACCCCCAAACCATCGCCATTGCCATCCGAAGGTAGCCCCTTTGTACATCTCCAAGAAGGAAGAGTCTCAGGAGATTTATTTCTGCCATTTCCCAATCATCAGTCAGTAGCTCTGCTGGTCTCACAGAGGTTCTGCTCCTGAGGACCGGGTGAGGCAAGATTTTTTTTTTTTTTTTTTTTGACACGATCTTATGTAGTCTGGCCATGCTCCAGTGTGCTGTTACCTGGGACTTGTGATACTCCTGCCTCTACCTCCTGAATTCTGGGATTGTAGGCATGGCTGCCATGTTCTGTTTACGTGGTCCTGGGGAGTAAACCCAGGGCTTTGCACATGCTGGACAAGCATGCTACCAACTGAGTTACATCCCCAGCCCTGTGAGGAGCATTTTGTCTAGCTCGAAAGCCAGGGGAAATTTTGTGATCTTCATATCTTTGGTCCCACGGGGGGATCAGCATGAGTCTGGAATATTCTTCCAGTGTTCCTCTGTCCACTCGCTCTTTCCAAACAGCTTCAACCCTGAAGGCCTCCAAGAGTTTAAACATCTTCCTGGATCTGTAATGAATCTGTGTAATGAAGATGCTTATAAATATTACAAGAGATTTATTGCTTTGGTGTGAATTTCTCTGATACCAGCAGGGAGTTTTTAAACAGAGCTGGTAACAAGAGCATACGGTCAGAGAGTCAAGTTACTGTTTTCTTTCTTTCTTTTCTTTTTTTAATTGTTGTCTGCCAAGGACAATATATTTTTTTCCCTTCTTCAAAATAAACTCTTTGCAGGAATGTGCCTCAGCAAATGGCTGGGGCTCTATTATATTTCATGCAGCTTTCTAAACAATATCCAAGCTTCGGCTGGCCTGGTGTCAAACAGAAGGCAACCAACAATAGCAAAATCCCATTAAAGCCAAGAAGGTTCCTTCCTGAGGTGAGCCTGGCCAGAAATAGTCATCTTGGCTCATTCTCCAGTTTGGCACCAGGGACTAATAACGCACAGTCTCCTAATGGAAATAGTCTAATTTCATCCAAGAGCTGCCCCAGAGAGAGCCGGGCTGACGCACTAACAGTCCGTATAACAACATTCTTCTTGGAGTGCTGAACAATGGGCCTTTGGGAGAGACTGTGATAAACCACGTCAGACTCCGGACAAACATGAGTGTAAAAATAGGCTTCAGAAGCATTGACACAGCCACCCAATTTCTCAGGAGGAAGGCCCTTGCAGGCGGGCTCATTCAGAAGGCTTGTTGGGAATACTTCATCAGATGCAGGGGGAGAGGAAGAGGGGGAAAAAGAAAGGAGACAGATCAAGAGTCAGGATGGTGGAAAAGTGGAGATTATGAGAAATGAAAGAGAGGAGAGTGGTCATTGTACGGGATTAGGCAACATAAATTTCACACACACTTGTGTGAAATTCCCGTTAACATTCCAAGGCTGCTATCTGCAAGGGACAACCAGGAGGAATTCTGCTTAAGATATACACGCATATATTCCTGTTTTTATGCTCCCTTGGAATAATATGAGAAATATTACATGGGTATGGCAATGCATGCCCATGTTTCCTGCACTCAGGAGGCTACGACAGAAAGATGAAAGGTTCTGTGCCAGCCTAGGCTCTGTAGTCAATCGCAGGCCAGTCCAGGCTCCATAGCAAGAAGTCTCAAGAACCAGGGGCAAGGGGACATGACTCAGTAGGTAAAGGTTTGCCATGAGCCCAGGTTTTCAGCACCCTCATAAAATCTGGGGGTGGCAGTGTACTTCTCTATCCCTGGAGTAAGGGTCAGAGGCAGAGACAGGCGTATTCTTGGGGTTTGTAAAGCTGAAACGAGCCTCAGGGTCAGTGAGAGACTTCATCTCAAAAAAAAAAAAAGTGGAGAGTGATAGAGAAAGACATTGCCTCTAGCCTCTACACACACAGACATACAGACACACACATGTACACAGACACACACATACACACATGCACACAAACACACAGAGATACACATACGGACACACACATGCACACAGACACACATATGCACACACATGTACACAGGCACACACACATGCACACAGACACAGACACATACATACACACATACACACACTTCCACATGGGGAGTTTAAAACACATTCCATGTTCTTGGAATTAAAAGCAAAGCAGATCTAACTTAAAATAAACTATAAAATATCTTATCAAAGCATATGGGACACAACTGGAACAGCACACAGGAGTTCTGTAGCTGTAAAACACTTCTTAGAAAATGACAGGTTCAAAATCATTAGAGCCTTTAAGTCAAGAGTAACACTAACAATCAAAATTAATAAAGATAAAAACCAGAATAGAGAATATTAACACACATTCATTTTCTTCCACCTTAAAAGAAAAACACTGGGGTTTTTCTTCTGTAGAATACATTAAAGTGAATGTTGCCAAGTATCTATTTAGAGAAAGTATCAATAAAGATGATTTCTGGTGTGTTCTGCATAAAACATCCCTAAGATTAAGTGACATTATGTAATAAGGGCTCTTCTGCCATAGTTGGCACCAGAATAAGTCTTCGCTATTGGCTGTTATTGTTATTAGGTATTTTTGTGCACAAGGAAGAATCATAGAGCTCCCTTTAACGGTGTTAGTTTTATAAAATGTGTTAGCCTGGTATTTTCTTTTGACCCCCCCTCCCTTTTCTCATTAGTTTTTCTAATGTTCAGTTCTGCTCCCTGTGTGCATTCCTCCAGTCTGAAATCTGGATCAGTGGTCTGACTGCCTTTTACAGAAGATACCATTTCAAATATGTGGTCAAGCAGGGTGGCCACCCTGCCTGGGCAGTCTTGACTTGTCTTGAGGGCAAAAACATGCCCAGTTGTTTATCTTTTCCTTGCAAGAGATGGAATCCAGGTCCTCCACATTCTGTTCTTTGCCCTGAGCCTTCCATTACCTTCTGCCATACTTCCCCTTTTCTGGGAGTCATTCTGACGGCTTGGTCTTTGTGAGGTTCGTAGAATCCTTTCTTCAGTCAGTATTTGTAATGCGATCAATATTTTTGTTTCGTTTTTTTGTGCCAACACCATTGTCTATGACGTCGGTCAGACTAGTGTCTCTGGCAGTCGCAGACAAATCATTTGCTGGTCACGTCCCAGTTTGTTGGGACCAATTAAGTCCTGGCCTTCAGCTGCTCTTCCCTGTCTAGAGCCTTCTAATTGAAGTTACTAGAAGTTGTGCCTAGCCTAGAGGATCAGAGGATAGGATTTTCACCTGTTGGCCATTGACTGCAGTGTATTTAAGCCTTCATGGTGCTATTAAAGGGGGCTTTTTGGTACCAGTGTTAGAAGGTCCGTGTGTCGGTCTGTCTCTGCGTGTGTATTCTCAACCTCCAGCCCCTTGCCCGAAGCTCACGAACTGGGTTCTGGCGCATAGAGCACAGACGGGGGCCGCAGTGGGCCAGTTGTCATTCCACATTCTGGGTGTGGAAGCCACGGAATGGGTTGGTCTGCCCGGTGATGATGACTCTCAACCACGAGTGTGTGTCTGTGTATGTGAGATAGTAGCATATATGCTCAAGGCCATCGCCAAGGTCAACATAGATGCTCTGGGGTCCTGGGGAAGGAAAAAATCTTGAAGAAATTAAATAAAAAGTGGGAATGAAGTCAGGGGAGGTTTCCAGGAAGAAGGGAATCAAGAGATAACGCGAAGGACGAACAGAAGTAGCCAGGAGAGTGAGGGGGAGAAGAGAATACTTCAGAGGGGATGCTGTGCCTCAGTACAAAAAACAAGGATGACAGTCTAAGGGGTGAATACTTCAGAGGGGATGCTGTGCCTCAGTACAAAAAACAAGGATGACAATCTAAGGGGTGAATACTTCAGAGGGGATGCTGTGCCTCAGTACAAAAAAACAAGGATGATAGTCTACTCATTGGGGTGCTGACGAGTCGGAGTACTATGGTTTTGCTTTTCATTTCCCTAGTGACTGATGCTGACCTCTGTTTACACAGTCCTGGCTGTAGTGTGTCTTCGAGAAATGCCCTATGGAATCCGTCGTCCATTTTTAAATTGGATCCTCCCACTTACTGCCTTGATGTTCTTTACACATTTACTATTAAAGGGAACTTTGTTTTAGTTTTTAAATTGCATTTATTTATTTATTTTTTGTGTGTATGCGTGTGTGTTGCACACGTGCCTCTGTATTTGTATATGAAAACCAGAGGACAAGCTGTGGAAATTGGTTCTCTCTTTCCACCTTGTGAGTCTCAGAAGTCAGACTCAGGGCATCAGCCCGGGCAGCAAGCACCTGTATCCACTAAGCCCTCTTACTGACCCTTTTCACATAATCTCTGTACAAATCCTTTATGTACAGAAATTTCATAAATTTAACAGATCTCTCCCATTCCATAGATTTTCTTTTTCTCTATTGATTGTTTCCTTGGAAATATAGAAGTTTAAAATTTTACCTTGGTTTGGTTTTCAAGATAGGGTTTCTCTGTGTGACCCTGGATGTTCTGGAACTCACTCTATAGACAAGGTTGGCCTCTAACTTAGAGATTCACCTGCCTCTGCTTCCCAGGTGCTAGAATTAAAGGAGTGCACCACCACTGCCCAGCTTAAGCAGTTTAATTTTTTTTGAAGTCCAGTTTATTTTTTATTGTATTTTGATGGCATATGTAAGAAACCATTGCTTAGTATAAGATCTCAAAGATACTCTTATAATACCATCTGTAGATTTTTTTTTTACTTGTTTAGGTCCATGATAGACTTTGAGCTACTTTGTATCTATGGTGTAAAGTTAGAAGAACACAGCTTCAGAATGTGGTGGGCTAATGTCCAGTTACCAGATGTCAAGTGCTAAAAAGAATTCTCTTTTCTCATTCAGTTTGTCACCGCTCAGTCCCATTCTATTGGCTCTTCAGCCTGTGCCAATACAATCCCAGGAACTCACTAGCCAGGATGGTTTTAAATTCGCAGAGATCCACCCATCTCTGCCTCCTGAGTGCCGGGGTTAATGGTGTGAACAACTATGTTCAGCCAATGTCTACTGGTTTTACATCATGGATGTTAGTCAGTCTTTGGGTGAGGTGGCCTAAAGTTAGGGATATAGTCCCTAGGGCATCTTCCTAGACAGAATACTGAGGAGAGGAGAGGAGAGGCCAAGCAGGCTTTTAGTGAGACTCGAGTTCAGAGGATAGCTTGTTTTCCAGGAAGGGACAAAGGCAGGAGACCTGGGAGAATAACAAGAAGCCAGTCTCACAGAGTCTTTGTCCACTGAGAATTTTATTGGGGTAGGCACAAAAATGCCTTCTTCCCAGGATGATGTGACCTACTGGCTGAAAATAATTTACCACATCCCCTAACTGTTGGCTTTTAACTTTAGGCTAATTAAAGGTTGTTTTGTGTGGCCCAGACTCAGTATGTGTGTTGGAGATAGGAGATAGGAGATAGCTAACCAAATTTATTATCCTGAAAGTTTACCTTTGAGCTTTTGTTTGTTTGGGGCCAGGAAGGAACAAAGGACAGCATCTGCTGTGGTCGGTTTACCTTTCAGACTGAGGGACAGTTTGAAACTCCTAGGCTGCCGTTTTGCTTCATTTCGAACTAAGCTATGACAGACAAGGAGTTTGAGAACTGTTTGCTGAAATAGTAATGTTGAAAGGGTTTTAGTTGTAGTTGTTGTTGGTGTATGTGTGTGAGTGTGTGCATGTGGAGGCCTTAGATTGATATCAAGTGTCTTTCATTATTGCTTTCCATATTAGTTTGTTTATTTTTTTTTCCCCATTTGAGAGAGTGTCTCACGGTGTATTCCTGGCTGGTTTGGACTTGGCTATGTAGACCAGTAGTCTATCCTGGAATTCGCAGAGATCTGCCTGTCTCTGTCTCCCCAGAGTAGGATTAAAGGCTTATACTACCACGCTCAGTCTGCCACCTTAGTTTCTGAGCAGGATCGCTCACTGAGCTAAGAGTGCAGTAATTTGGCTACAGCAGCTGATCAGCGAACTCTGACTTCAACTCCCCAGCCTGGAATCACAGGTACACACAGCCACACCCAGCTCTTATGCGGACCCTGGGGATTCAGACTTGGCCAACACAGAGAGCCGTCTCCCCAGCCCCCTAGAGACCCTGCCTCCTCTCTCAATTTCACTCACTTCTTGCCTCTTCTACCACTTCCTCCGCTTTGGCTACCCTGCGTGTTTGGTTTAGTGTCTGGGCAGCCCTATCTAAACATAAGGACGAGTGTTAATCAAGTCTGGACCAGAACTAATGTGGTGTGTGCTCTTGAACAACACCCAGTCAGTTACCAGTGTCAGACTGGAGAAGTCAATCAGCAAGCTTCCCACCGTGGATAACATGCATGGCCTTGCGCTAGACTTGCATCGTGCAGCCACTGTCACGTGTGCTGCATAGAGGAAAATGCAGCTTTTCCTCGTCACACCTCTTGGCGTCTGCCCTCTGGCCCTGTTTTATTTTTGTCCCCAGCGTTTGTCACCGTTAGCAATGACACATCTGCTCACTTTTCTTCCTGCTTTGCTACGAGAACTTGTGCTGCTTGAAGGCAAGCTGGATTTCCAGTGTTTAGAAGAGTTCTTGGCTCAACACACATGTATTTATGGATGTAATGAGTGAATTCGTCAACCAACTTAGCAATCTTCTTAAAAATAAAAAATGTTATTTGTTTGACATATTTTTTTCTTAAGAAAAAAAAATTGCTCTGCTTCGATGGACCCTACAAATTTTTCGGAATGCAGATAAATGATACTTAAAATTCTAGGCTGGAATTTCCAGGAAATAATATTATATTGATAGCCTGGGGCTTAAACTCTTTTAAAATTTAGAGGTATTTTCTTTCTCTTTTTTTTCTTTATTTTACTTTATTTTTGGTCTCTGGGTTTTGGCCATTTTCCCATAAATTCCCCAAAATGCAGTCAACAACGGATCTAAGATCACATCAGAATTGTTTTAAGCATTTTGGAAAGGGGTGTGAATCCAAGCTCAGGGACCCAACCGACTTAAAATCATCGCTTTCATTTCCAAGGTGTGTACTTGGTTAGAGCTCCAAATTCGCACTGTTTGAAACCCCTTCTTCCTGAAAGGAAGACTTCGGTACAAAGCCATGGGTGGTTCTGGTCTGTGTGCCTTTTGCTGGGTTCACATCATTTCCAGTGAGGAAGGTACCTATACGACTCTTCTGTTCTTTTCTCAGATGTAGATTTAGAAGTTCCGTTTGTTACTAGACACTTATTTTTTTTATTGATAATAGATTTTTTTTCATGCAATATATTCTGGTTAGTTTTCTACCCCTCATCTCCCCCAAAATCCCATCTCTCCACCTCCCCACCCACCCAAACCCACGCCCTCTCTTGTTCTCTCTCATTAGAAAACAGTCATCTAAATAATAAAATAATACACAATAAAAATAAACCAGAATAGGGCAAAACAAACAAACAGAAAAAAGACCCAAAAGAAATGCAAAAGAAACGTTTATAGACACAGAGGCACACATCCACACACAGAGAAATCCCATAAACCCACAAAACCAGTAACCATAATATGTGAACAAAAGAGCTAGAAGATAAAACAAAAACATTATTAGACAAACCCCTCCAAAATTACCATTAGTTCATTTTCATGTTTTCCTTCTATTGCGAGGCATGGTACCTGCCATTAAGTGTGGTTTGTATACCCAGTGAGACTCTACTGGAAAAAAAAACTAAATTTTCCATTGTAAGCAGTTGTTAATTGGAGATAACTTCTGGGTTAAGGACAGGGACTTCCAGAGTTCCTGAACCCTCAGGGGAGAGATTTGACAAAGACTCCTACTTGGGATGGAGTGTTTCAAGTTTTTGAAACATTAGACACTTATTTTAGAAGGTCTGGCCCTTCCCTAGGTTCTAGCCATTCTGAAACCCCTCTTAAAATATGTATTTATTTACATATATATTTATTTACATATATTTGTGTATTTACATATAAATAAAAATATGTATTTATATGTTACTGTTTTGTGTACTGTGTGCATGCAGTACCTACATAAGCCAGAAGAGGGCCTCAGGTTCTTTGGTACTGGAGTCACAGATGGTTATGAGCTGTCATGTGAGTGTGCTCTTAACTGCCAAACCATCTCTCCATCCCATGCTGTGCCATTCTCTGGAGTCTTGTCATTTTCTTGGGCTTCATCTTTGTCATTTCCAGCTTTAGAATAAAAGATCGTCTGTACAGGGACAACGAGATGGCTCAGCAGGAACAGGTGCTCGCCCATCAGGCCGAGCCTGGGAACCCAAGCACAACTACTTGCAGTCACCTGATGGGAGGAGGGAACTGATTCCCACAGGTTATCCCCTGCCTACACACACGCACAGGTACACACACACGCACACACATACACACACACACACACAAAATAAATGGAATTAAAAAGTTTAAGTCTATCATTTGTAGGGAAAAGAATAAATTCTTGTGCAGCGAAAGCCTAGTTAGAAGGCCTCTGTGCAGCAATTTAACATTTTTATTGTTGGGGGTGTGTGTGAGAGAGAGGGAACAGAGTCTCCTTTAAATCGGGCTGGCATGAAACTTCCATTGTAGCTGGGGATGACCTTGAACCTTCTCTCTCAACCTTCCACAGCTAGAGCCACAGGTTTGCGTCACCACACCCAACTGGATTGAACCCAGAGCCGTAAGCACATCAGACAGGCGCTCTAGCATCTGGACTCCCTCCCCAGCTCTCCTTGGCTTTCTTGGGTACCTTCCCCTGTTCCGTGGTAACCAGGCACAGGAGTTTGCTAGCTCTGGAGTTTGGTTTGAGAATCTTCTACCTCTCTCACACATAGTCTTCAGTCATAGGATTAAAATGACAATGTTCACATAGACGCTTCATAAATACTCACGGTCTTCTCTAATTCCTAGGAAATGTCCAAATTAACAAAAATCAGGAGGGATTTCTGCAACAAATAAGCACAGCCCTCATAATGGAACATTCACTGAGAACATTAAAAGAGAGCTAGAAATAAGAACACCATGTGTGGAGATGGCTTGGTGAGGAATGCTTGCTGGGTTTGAGTGAGGACTTGGGTTGAGGTCCTTAGTGCCCACATAAAGACCTGGGCTCAGCCCTGTGCTCCTGGAACCTGAGCAGACAGGGGCAGAGACAGAAGGATCCTTGAGTTTCCTGGCCACCGATCCAGATCCAGGTTCAGTGGGACAACCACTGGGATAAGGAGGAGAGCAACGGAGCAGGACACCCAATGTCCCATTTCTCTGAGGGCTGACAGGAGCATGCATCCGTGCATACATGTTTTTTATATATCACCCTTCACATGGTAATATTACAACTGAGCTTATTAAACAGTGTATTAAACATATATTTCAGAGAACACTATGAGTTACAACCACTACTGCTTGCCTGTTATAGAATTAGCTGTAGATTTTTGGTTGGAGAAAAGTTAAATGTCACTGCCCTTTTTCTTTCTTTCTTTCTTCCTTCCTTCCTTCCTTCCTTCCTTCCTTCCTTCCTTCCTTCCTTCCTTCCTTCCTTTCTTTCTTTCTTTCTTTCTTTCTTTCTTTCTTTCTTTCCTTCTTTCTTATTTTGGACATCTTTAGCCCTGGTATTGTTAAATGAGAATAAAAGAGCTGAGGACAAAATCCAAGCAAAGTAAAGGTTTCTGCTGTCAGGAAAGTTAGTTGACTCACAGCAGGCTCCTGTTGCAGACCTGTGATCACCAGAGACCCGGGGCCGCCCAGGAAATCAGCCCGGAGAGCACTAAGAAGGAACAAAAAACTATCTCGGGAAGGGAAGGGGCATTATGACAGCTGTTAGAAGGGTGTGGACATTTCTACTTCCAGGCCTGAATATCAAAAGCAGTCTGTGAATTGAAAATGGGTGAGATGCACACACACACACACACACACACACACAGAGAGAGAAAGAGAGAGAGAGAGAGAGAGAGAGAGTCACAGTACACCTTTAATAAAACCATTCATAGTGGCTGTGTTAGCTTCTTGCCGTAATAAAATGCAGGAGGCAATCAATCTAAACAGAAGGTTTACTTTGGCTGATTTTCAGAGGTCCAGGCCCTGACTGACACGGCCTCTGCCTCGGGCCTGTGACGAGGCATGTGCAGTGTCAGCACACACACCAGCACAACTGCTCACCTCAGCAGCCAACACGCGTGTGGCCGACTTCCTACACCGTGTTCATCCTCCTGGTGACGATGTGAGACACAATACTTATGTGATGACATAAAACGAGGAGCAACACCGTGTGAGGCTAACAGGGGAGTGTCAGTCAATCGCAGATACTTGGTTACCCTAAGAGATGACATGGTAACGCAGGGGACTGCTGACTGACCAACAGATGACCAATAGGTGGGTCATCCATACAGTATGGATGATTTGTGTTCTGGGCAGGGTGGGGCTTTGAACTGCACACAATTTTTAACCCTATAAGCAAATAGTTAATTTCCACAATTTTCTACTTAATATTTTTCAGATTGCAGTTGGTGGTGGGTTATTAAAACCTCAGAAAGCAAAACAAAGCAAAAAAAATCCCTTGGTAGGGTCTGTTTAAGGATGGGGTCACTCAGTATCCTCTCAGCTCTCCACCTGCGCATTTCGGTCCTCAGCATCTCACACATTTGATGCCATCCCCATCCTCTTGACGAGAGTTTGAAGCAAGGCAGAGCCAACAGGACAAAGCTTCGCAGGAAGGCCCCTGCTGAGGATTCTGGACCTGCCTTTCTACGTCTTCTGTCTCAGATTCTGACTAGTATTACTTAACACTCAGATGTATGCACGGAGGCTATGATACGCACTGTGTGTGTGAGTATGTGCATGCATGCGTGAGTGTGTGGCATGCGTATGTGCATGCGTGTATGTGTGCATGTGATTGTGGGCCTCAAAAGGAAAAGGTTATTCACACTACAGAGTTGAAAGGCATTGAAATCTTACACAGCCACTTAGTGCTGGATGGTGTGGATGGAGGAGCTTCAGAGTGCAAGCCCCCACTCCTTGAAAACCATTTCCTAACAACCGTAACCTGGACAACCGTAACCTGGACAAGCCACTTAACCTCTCTGAGTATCGGTTTCCTACACCCAAAATGTTCTGTCTCCCCCACACCCTACTGGTCCATTATTTTAAAGAGTAGGTGAGTGCTACCTGTGAACAGGGCAGCGCAGTGTTATTGCTGGCGGATGACCCTTACTCTGTCTGGTGACTTTTTAACACATGACCTAAGGGCTTCCCATGCTGTCGGCAACAGGGAAGGAAATGACTGTAGGTCAGAGCCAATTTTAGAAACCCATGTTTTTGCAAAAAAAAAAAATGAAAAGTCAGTGTTCATCCCAACAGTGTTGCTGGCGTAAAGATGGTCCAGCAGGTGTCAGCAGAGGGAAGGGAAAGATGCCTGGGTCTCCTGCGCTGAGACAGGACTGGAGGAGTCTGCTGTAATTTCACAGCTATACCATCACAGCTGCTCCAATTCAGGCGTGTGTGTGTGTGTGTGTGTGTGTGTGTGTGCGTGTGTGTGTGTGCAGATTCGGAGCTCTAACAGGGAGACACAATCCACAGAGTTCCTCTCCAGGATCCTTACCCATCACTCAGTTTCTTCCTATTCTTGCCTCGAATTTTCTTTTGTCTACAGAACTCAGAAGCAGGCACATCCTTAGGGTCTTACTTCTGCAGCTAGACCCTCCCCCCTCCGAAAGTTTCTGCTACCTCTCGAAATAAGGCCACCAGGTGGGGACCACGTGTGCGACACATGACCTTACGGGGAACATTTCATAGTCATACCATAACAAGGGCATGAGAGCGGTGTCCCTACATATGAATTAACCATGTCATTCAGGAATAAGCTTATTATTGAAGAGTGAGTTTGGGGTCCCTTTCTGCCTCAGGATAAAGCAGCTTGGAAAAACCATTTCAATTATCTTTGCATCATGTGTTTCCTTAAAGAAGTTCCGCTGGGGAATGGCTGTCCTTGCTCCTGGGTGGCAGGTTTGTTTGAAACATGGAGTTATTTGTGTATTGTACCCAAACTTCCTTCTTTTCCCTCAGCAACAAACCATTCAGATTCAATAATTCAGGAAACAAACCCAGTGTCGTGTAAATGGCTAATTCCCTGGGAGCTGGAGAGCACACCTGCCAAGGAGCAAATGGTACCCAGGGTACCGGAGGGCCTCTCAGTTTCCACCTATCCTTCTGGGATGTGTCTACACTGCAAATGGATGTACTTCAGTGCTATAAGGCTCCGAGGTGCGGTGGGTTCACTCTTGCTCACCTGAGGCCTGAGGCATTTCTGGGTGTAAAGACAAGTTAGATAGAGAAGCCAATTTTTACATCAGGAGCAGGCTTGAAACTGCTTACCTGACTCTCACTTCCCATCTCTAAGGGGAGGAGGGGAGGGAGAGAGGGGAGGTGTGACCAGAAGAGGCAGGAAGAGAGCCAAGTGTCTACTCATCTGTGAAGTGACACTTCCCAGAAACAGGAGAAAGGGAACAGGAGAGACACCCCCTCCCAACTCCCTCCTCCAGAAAGGGGCAAATGAAAGGGGACCGAAAGGGTCTTGGAGATTTGGGTGCCAGACCTATGGGGATAACTAAAATTTAAAGGGGGGAGGATAGGTCAGCAGAGAACCTGGCACAGCTGGGAAGGGGGAGGCACACGTGAGTAGATCAAAAGGTTACAGGAGTCTACAGCCATGCTGCTCCCCCAGCTCATGGAAAGCTCAGTTTCCCCCAATGGGAGTAACCATAAGGAGCTCAGGAGGCGGGCCTACTGAGACATCCCCCCCCCATGTAAATGTACTAAACTGTACTATCTAGAACCCACAAGGGAAAAACAATCCAGCATCCACCTCCAAACATGAGCTGGGCCTACTGTCCCTCCATAAATCAAACCTCAGCTGGTGGAGCGACGGGCTAGAAGGCGGTGGAGTGATGGGCACACTACACACAAATGCTTAAATACCAGGGTACTCTGTGTCCCCCCCCCCCAGCCCCTCTGACTATGGATATTTATTTCTCTGTCCATAAAAAAAAATTAATACCCGGAGTGAACTGGAGAGGAGTGCCCATGTGGAGACAGGAGTAACTACACGTTATAGTCCCTGAAGTCTTCAGACAAAAACAAAAGCCCTTGGCTAGATTAACCTGGAGTTATCTTCCTGCAATAAGGAAAGCCTGGCATACTCTCTAAAGAATCCTGTCAATCCCTGGGCTGAAAGCAAGGGTTTGCCCCTTTAAGCACAAATGAGACCCAAAGAGAGACCAGACCAGACTCGTGTCTGAGTACTGTCTTTGCATCCATCACTTTCCTCAATCTTAAATACTCATAAACCACATTGTCAGATTATAAAGAGACCCGCCTAGATCTATTTCTGGTATTGCAGAATAATATTTGGCTATGTGTCTTCCTTTGAAAGGGAAAAGGGGATCTGCTGCAGGACGTATAGCCAGCAATCACAAATGAGCAGTCTCTGGGCCACAGTAGTATCGCCCAAAATTATGATGATGATGATCATGATAATAATAATAATCAACCACTTTTAAGGATGTGTGTGTGTGTGTGTGTGTGTGTGTGTGTGTGAGAGAGAGAGAGAGAGAGAGAGAGAGAGAGAGAGAGAGAGAGAGAAAAACTAAGTAAATTGATTTAATCAGGCCCGTATCTATCCCTGGTGGTTACTAGGTTCCTCGGGAGTCCACGCCTCTGCCCCTAGGGCCTCCCTGCTCAGGCAACAACAGCTCTGGTCTAGTTCATTTCGCCACAGCCCCAAATCGCGGAAAGCAAAGATTAAAGGCGAAAGTCACAGCTGTGTATTTATATTTTCATTGCTAGAAGGGAATTGATTTCCGTGCATTTATTTTGGAAGTTGTAATACAGAAGAGCGGATTTGCGTCACCACAGCAACTTGCCGGTGGAGATAAAGTCGCACAAATATTGAAAGGGGAAGTGCTAGGAGTCATTATAGAGTTTTTCTCCGGAAGAAATAAGGATTTCTGCTGTATCCTAAAATACTAGGACCGCTTCTATTTTGAGACCAATCTCGCAGGCATATCCGCTCATTTAGTCCAAGTTTGAGCCCATCAAAAAAACAGGAGATGACCTGAACTCCGGCGAGCCCTGGGTTTCCTGCTGCTTTCTTGGTTCTGAAGGGTAGGGGGTAAAGAAGAGGGCAGTGTGCGGGCTCCCTGCAAGGCGAGTGGCCTGCAGGGGTGGGGCTTGGGCCTGGGGCAAGAAAGACTCACCGACCCAAAGGCTTCCTTTTTCTTTCTAACTTTCTTTTCTCTTTTCTTCTCTCTCTCTCTCTCTCTCTCTCTCTCTCTCTCTCTCTCTCTCTCTCTTCTTTTTTTCTCCTCCTTTTGCCTCCCCCCCCCCCCCAGACACCGAGCTTCGATTAGGCCTTGGGTAGTGAGTGAGGTTGCGGCTGGGTTGCGGAGATTGTAATGATGCTAACTGCAGGTCCGGGAGAACGGAGGATTACTCCCGCTCCAACACAATACAGCTTGTATTTTAGTCCTTGCAGGCTAGCCTTCTAAGTACCGCAGATCCGTTGGTGGACGCCGCCAGATACTTAGAGCTACCCCAGGTTCTGCACTCACTCCTCCCGCTCAGCGGGTCTCAAATGGGCGCAAAGAGAAGAAAGGGGTAGGAGCCCTATGTCTAGGGGAGAAGGTGAGGATGCAGGCCTCTGGGTGAAGTGTTAAACCTGTCTGAGCACGGACTTTGGTCTAGGCCGCTCACTGGACGTCCGCGGTCAAACTGGAAGCGCAACGGAGAACCACAAGGCTTCTAGAAAAGAGGCGCAGGAACAGCTAGGCTAGTGACTTGCTTTCTTTAGCACCCGGTGAAATTAATGAAACTGTTCTCTCTCATTTCATCACACTAGAACCTTTAGCCAAAGTCTCAACTCCGGTGACCTTGTGATTGTCCACCCCCGCTAGACATGCCTTCCGGCCCCTCTCGTCCCAGGCACCGCTGCCTTCAACTGTCTATATCCCAAAGTCTCTCGATATAGTACCCCTGTCCCTGATGCTGGGAGTTAGGACCCCGGGAACCTTTTTGTGAGAGAGAAGGGGGGGGGGGAGCAGGGTGGAAAGCGAGGAAAAAACCCGGGAGGTGGGGAGGAAAGAGAGGAAGAATCTCAGTGGCTGCCGATCCTGTGTTTGATTAGCCATTAATTGCGGTCCAGGAGAAAGACAACCGCTAACGGTAACAACATCGCTAAGGGAGGCCACGAAGATGCTAGACTTTAACTCGGGAGCCCACTCCAACCCTGAACTAATAATAGCCTGGTACCTTCCTTTGCATTTTCGGGTTTAACTGGCATCTTAGAGCTGAGGGGAAATAAGCGTGCCTTGGAATCTCATTTAAGAGACTTTTATTTGGACAATCGAAAACAAAAAAATTGATGGTTTCGTTATTGTCGTTATTTTATTTTCTTCCTGAAAATGTGCAAGAACAGCTCATCCGGGTGGCCTGTGGTCGGTTTGGGAGCGGGGCGGGGAAATCCATTCTGACTATAATTTAAAAGAGAACGAATTCTTAAAATAGAGATGTTAATGCAACAGAACCCCCCCCCCCCGCGCGCGCTTACACCTACCCTAAGTTCTAAAGACCCTGGCTAGAATGTAAGGCGCTGGCTATGGCGGCTAGGGCAGCGCCTCCTGCCAATAGGCCAAAGCGGATCCTGGAAAAACTGCCACCGAATTGAAAGTGGGTATTTATTCTCAAAGGCAACCGCTCCCTGGCACTTGCAAAATATCGGACCACGTGACCCGGGGTTGTGGTGGCCGCAAAGGGTGGCACTTCCTACAAGGTGCAGGGAGGGGATGCGCGTGCTGCTCTCCTGGGCCTGGCGAGAAAGCCCGTTTTGTTGTTTCCAAGTCTCGGGGCAAAAGTTTGGATGTGTCTAAGGGAGATGTTTGGAGCCATCTATCTTATTTTGTTTGAAAGGTCACTCTTTCAAGTTGTCACTGGAATGACAGCTCAGAATAAAACTAATTTGCGGCCGGCCCTCCTTCTGGCATCTCTTGAGCTCCTATGAGCTCAGTGGCAGACGGATTGCAGATTTGGACCGGGGTTCTGGGTTACAGGGGCCCAGAAAAGATGGGCCGTTTGTCTAGGACACTAGCACTTGGGATAAAATCAGAGAGAAGAAGAATCGCGTGAAAGCAGGATATAGAAGGGACAGCCTATGGGCGTTCCGCGCGGTCTGCTCAGGAGGTGGGAGAAGTTGTTCACTACTCTGGGAGCCTCAGAGCTCCCCTCCTTCTCGGCAGCTCCAGAAAAACTCCTGAGACCTACTACATTCTCCCGGTGGCAGGTCCCTGAGCCGTAGGGGGGATAGAGGACAGCCAGAGGCCGAAGGAGCCGACTCTCCGCCCCTAAGCGGCACCGAGGGACTCACAGTACTGGGCTCAGCCCACGCGGCCGCAGAAAACACTTTGGTGTGGCCAGGGCGTGGCTAAGGGTGAGGCACGCCCCTTCTTTCCCAATTCCCCTCCACTCCTGAGTCCCATTGGTCACAAAGACGTCCAATGAACGCACGGATCAAGGTCCTACCCCGGGTCTGACTCGAAAGCTCCTGCCAAAACTTTGGGAGTTTTTAGAGAGGAGTTTTTTTTTTCTTTTTTTTTTCTTTTTTTCCTTCTTATTTTTTTAAACTAACGGATCATTATTGTTGTTTTAAATTTAGTTCTTAGAGCTTAGCTGTTTGGGTTTTTCTTTCGGTGTCGGGCCCCAGTCTCCCCGGCTTCTCCGGAGTAGTAGAGCGAGGCCGCAGCCGCCTCGCCGCTCCAGTACCCGGCGATCGCCTCTATCCCACCGGGAGCGCGCTCGCCGCGCCGCCTTTCAAGCCAGGCCAGGGGCCCAGGCGGTGGCGGGAGGCGACCGGGCCCTCGCCTCCTCTCTCGGTGGCGCTAGGGCTCCCCGCTGGCCCTGCGCTTCAGTGCGGGCGGAGAACCGAAAGCAGACCGGGCTTGGCTGGGACACCGCCTCTCCCCGGGCACCCACCCACTTACCCACTCACCCAGGACCCCGCCAGGATCCTGCCAGGATGTTCGCGGCCGGCCTGGCTCCCTTCTACGCTTCCAACTTTAGTCTTTGGTCAGCCGCGTACTGTTCCTCTGCGGGCGGCCCGGGCGGCTGCTCCTTCCCCTTGGACCCGGCGGCTGTCAAGAAGCCCTCATTTTGCATCGCGGACATCCTGCACGCCGGCGTCGGGGAGCCGGGGCCCGCTGCAGAGGGACTCGTGGGGGCCTCGGCCGCCCTCACCGCGCACTTGGGTTCCGTGCACCCGCACGCCTCCTTCCAAGCTGCCGCCAGATCCCCGCTGCGTCCCACCCCGGTGGTGGCGCCCTCAGAAGTGCCGACTGGCTTCCCTCAGCGGCTGTCCCCGCTCTCGGCTGCCTACCACCAGCATCTCCCGCAGCAACAACCGACGCAGCAGCAACAGTCACAGCCACAGCCTCCGCCTCCACCCCGGGCGGGCTCCCTGCAGCCACCGGCTTCAGGGACGCGGGTGGTCCCCCACCATAGCGGCTCCGCCCCTGCCCCCTCCAGCAAAGACCTCAAATTTGGAATCGACCGAATTTTGTCTGCAGAATTTGACCCAAAAGTCAAGGAAGGCAACACGTTGAGAGGTATGTCCTGGCTGACAGGCTTCAGGCCTCATAACCACTCGTGAGGGCCCTGATCCCGTGCGGGTTTTGGGTGCTTTTTACATTCAAGGACAAATCAGTAGAATGAGGGAAAAGAAAACGAATTGTAAGAAAACTTTGTGACATTTAAAACTCAACTACTCTATGTAAAAAGCGATCCTCGGATGCTTACACAGCACACAACGGGTATCAACACCGATTTCTGTAAACTTTTGCAAAAGTGGGATCTTTTGAATGACGTGTCTACAAAAAGACATAGGCCTTTCTCACGGGGAAATCTCAGCGTGGGGACATTTTGCTTCAATTTGATTTCCAGTAAAATTCTTCCTAAGAATTGTGGGGAAGTAAAACTGCTGGTCTAAGCTCCTGAGGGAAGATGGCAGAGTGAGGGGCCTACCGCCTTATGACCATTTTATGAAAAGCTTTTTCTTGCTGTGGGGTGGACTGGACCACAGGGGCAGTTCAGGCCCCACCCTTGGCGGCTGTCGGGGAAAGTGCTTTCTGTGCATGCGAGGTCTTTCTTGACTTCGCTTGCCTAAAACTGGAGCAAAGGAGAAGGGAAGGGTGGAAGAACTCTACCCGGAGGATGTGAGTTTGTCCACGGTGTAACCAAACTCTTCTTCCCCCCTTCCCCAGATCTCACGTCGCTGCTAACTGGTGGGCGGCCTGCAGGGGTGCACCTCGCTGGCCTGCAGCCTTCGGCCGGACAGTTCTTCGCATCTCTAGATCCCATTAACGAGGCGTCTGCTATCCTCAGCCCCTTAAGCTCCAACCCAAGAAATTCTGTTCAGCATCAATTCCAAGACACGTTTCCAGGTAGAAAATTACCCGAGTTCAATCCGTGAGCCTCTGAACCTGGTGGCTAGCGACCTACTCTTAGAAATCTTAGTCCGATGCCGCAAAGGTCAGCCGCAGCATCAAAACCCCATAGTTGGGGTAGAAGCCTCCTTAGTCCTAGGAGAGACTGAGGAACTGTCCTAGTGGGACAGTTGGGGAAGAGAGGAGAATCAAGATGTATCGGCATGGGTCCCTGTCCCTATTCTTTTCGCCCAGAGAGGGTGATTTGAAGACACACACACACACACACACACACACGCACACACACGCACACACGGGGGGGGGGAGTTTTCCTTGACTGGTTACATTTTCTCTGAAAGACAAATGTGTGGAGTATAGGGCTGTCACCAGCAGGTAATTCAGACCCCAGGTACAGTTCCAACTATTTTAACATGTCTGGTGACTGTGCATTTAGTTTATGAATTTCTCTTGAGCAAATCCACGGAGTCTCCGGCTCTTCCTGACTTTAGGCCTAAAGCGGTTCTGCGAAAAATCTGTTTTTTTTTTTTTAAAGTCCTTAGGCCATTGTCGCACAAGCAAAAGGAGGTAGGAGGCGAATGTGAACTCAAAACACCTTTAAATACCTAGGAGAACCAGAGGCGCTCAGGCTGCGGCCCTAACACTAACTAGGCCCTGAACTTCTTTCTCTCTTCCTACTGGTTGGCAGGTCCCTATGCTGTGCTCACCAAGGACACCATGCCGCAGACGTACAAGCGGAAGCGCTCCTGGTCCCGCGCGGTCTTTTCCAATCTGCAAAGGAAAGGCCTGGAGAAGAGGTTTGAGATTCAGAAGTACGTGACGAAGCCAGACCGAAAGCAGCTGGCAGCGATGCTGGGACTCACCGACGCTCAGGTAAGCCACTGGCAGGGTGTCCTCCCGCAGGCAGTAAACGGGAAACAAGGCAGACCCGCAGGCCTCCTCCTCCACGACAACTCACCTTCAACCATCAAAACACAAGGTCTTGAACTTCGCAAGACTTTGTGGTGTTGCAACTCAGAGGGAGAGGAGAGGCGGGTAGGGGTGGAGGTGGAGGAGGCGGACGGAGAGAGTAGCCCATTCCTGAAGATGTATGTCAACAAGCATCGAGTGTTTATTTTGGCCAAGAGGCCAAAGAACCGCGGAGAAAGCGAAAAGGAGACGGTAATTATGTACTCGACTGGAGTGCGCCTCGCTGTCGGAGGCAGTTTGTTTCAGAAGAGAAAAACCCAAAGTCAATAGATTACTCTTGGTCCCTGCCTTCCTTCACTGGATTGTGAAATCCCACTTGTGAGGAACTGAAAATATAATTTCAAACGAAATGACTTCGGAGTTGCTTTAAGACAGGGTTTGAGCTTGGAGCAGCCACAGTCCCACTTTCTAACTAACAGCCCAGTCTCTGAAGATAGTATCTGTTGGCAATGGGGCTGACTGAGAGAAAGAAGAAAGATTTTCTTAGAATGTCCAAGAACGGTTTTTTAAGTAGGTCCTGCCCACTTGATTTAAAAAAGTAAGTAAGTAAGGAAGGAAGGAAGGAAGGAAGGAAGGAAGGAGAAAGAGACAATAGGAATCTTTTGTCCTGGAACTTTTTTTTTTCTTTCTCAGTTTCAAGAATTCGAGTTTCATTTTGCTTTCTCCGACTACACTTTTCTTGTTCTGCACTCTCGTTGCTTCAGTACAGACTCCCACAGAGCAGAAGCCAAAGCAGTCTCTCTCTCTCTCTCTCTCTCTCTCTCTCTCTCTCTCTCTCTCTCTCTCTCTCTCTCCCTGGTTCGGACTTCTGTCCTTGTGTCTTTCTGTTCTCCATTACACAACACGCTTCCTCAGCACACACAGACTGGAAAGCTCAGCCGCTTTCTACCAGCTGTGCATGTTATTTTTAAAGGGGAAGCTAGAACTTGTGTGAATGTGTTGGGTCTCCCAGAGGATCATGGATTTATATAGATTCTCCATCCATCTCTTCCCCATTCCTATATGCTGCGTATTTAATTCCAGTATTTTCTGAGCCCCAGGAGAATACAGTTGTCTCTCACAAAACAGGGTCTGTGTCAATTCTTAGGTAAAAATGTGCTCAGGCGATTCTTCTTTACTTAAAGCCCAGCAGGTGCCCATTCTAGTGGGATTAATTCTTTGAGTCCCTTGCCCCTTTGGCACTTCCTCCTTAAAACAGCCAAGGGCTGTGATCTGAATACTCAGGAGGCAGAGGAAGGAGGATCTCAAGTTCAAAGCCAGCCTGGTTCAAAAGAAACCCCCGTCTCAAAAATCCTAAGGGACTGGGGTGGTACAGTTAGTTTTTGTGGTGAATTACTTTGCGGAGCGAATGCCTAGGGATGAGAGGGACCTCAGAAGTTCTTAATATTGGCTCCCACCAAAACCTTGGCATTGCGTACACAATATATGCAATTTGGGGGGTCAGAACTCCTTGATTTTAATCAGTGCTACAGGAGTCCTGAGTTTGGTGAGATTACAAAGCAATTCGCAAGAAACCCGTCCCTCACTTGCACCCAGGTCATTTCAGTCTTGCGATACGAGGGCCGTATTTAAAGAATAGTCCCTAGTGGCTTAGGCGGGTTTCATCCCTTAGATAGATCCTGGATATTTATGTTTAGTTAAGCTGTCTGGGTTCTGGAGGCGAATAGTGTCCGCCCCGCTATTTTGCCTTAGGGGGCTAACTCCAGGTGTATTGAGCTGATTATTTATCTTGCATCTCTTTTGATGTTGCACATAGGTGAAGGTGTGGTTCCAGAACCGGAGGATGAAGTGGCGACACTCTAAGGAGGCCCAGGCGCAGAAGGACAAGGACAAGGAAGTCAACGAAAAGCTTTCTGGGGGAGCCCCCGCCGAGGGCGAACTGGAAGAGAGAAGCCCCAGCCGTTCTGAAGGCGAGGCCGAGAGCGAGAGCAGTGACTCGGAGTCCCTGGACATGGCCCCCAGCGACACGGAACGGACTGAGGGGACTGAGCGGTCCCTGCACCAAACGACGGTCATCAAGGCCTCTGCCGCCGGCGCCCTTCTCACAACCAGCAGCAGTGCGAGCGGTGGCAGCTTCAGCTTCAGCAGTGTCGGCAGCCTGGGTAGCAACAACACCGGCGTGGGGAGTGCCAACAGCCTTGGCGGTAGCAGCTCAGAGCTGCTCCCCGCGCACCAGCCCTCAGTCACCAGCAATCCCCAGAGTCCAGAGCCTGCCCAAGCCCCACTTGCAGGCTTATAGACTGAACCAAGGGTGCTTATGGCATGGCATGGCGTGCAACTTCCCCATCACTGGCTGGAGTTTGTGTCTACTTTAGTTGGTGGCAAGGGTCGCGAGACGGGAGACGCCAAGGGCAGCTTCTTGGGGTTCACACCCTTTCTTTTGCTGCCTAGGCTGCCTGAGGCCTACAGCTCCCAAAAGAGAGGAAAGTTTTGAGGTTCCCCTGCCAAAGAATGCAACTGTTCCCCCTACCCAAGCAGCCCACACTGTGAAGTGTTTGATGAACTGTTGCTCTGAGCACCAGGGGTCTTGGCATAAGGACGTGCTGCACTTAGAAGGCCTTTAACTTGTAAATAAAATGTTTACTACAGTTTGTAAAAGGCCGTTTGGCTTGCTGGCTTGCTGGGGTATGGAGGTTGTTAAGTATCAAAGATGGGGGGACACAGCAGATGGCAACATCTGGAGGAGGGAAAAGCAGCCCCAGAGTCAAAGATGGAGACCCCCACAGAGACCCCCGTGGGGTGGTAGAGGTTTCACCCAGCATCGAAGTCCTTGACAACCCCCACCTATGACTGCCTGGGTGCGAGGCCTGCTAAGAAACAGAATATAGGATCTTAGGCCTGTTCTGCAGATGGCTTTCCTAAGCAGGGTCGAGATGCCATGAGCGTGCATGCCTGCGTTCCCCCTGGCTGCGGAGAGCTCGGAGTTTGAGTGGAATCCGCTCTGCTGTGGAGCTGGAATCCAACCAGGCCCATCCGTGCTCACCAGGCCTTTGCTAGGCTTTCAGTCAGGAGGCTGGGGGCTGTACCAGTGCAACTGCGCAGTGGGGAGGTAGAGAAACCCAAGGTAAGAAAAGGGCAGAAGGGCCACAAGAGTTAGGGACTGGAGACCAGGTCTTCCAAGTGCCAAGGCTCTGCTTTTAAAGAGGCTGGTGTAATTGGGCAGTAATGAGGTGACTTTGAATGTTAGACAGAGGTGAAGCCAGCTGTGGATCTCCTGGCCCACGTTTGCTGAGTGGACCTACGCAATATTCTTAGCACTCCTCCCCCTGAACCCAGATAAAGTCTTTTCTTGCCATTCTTCCCCTGGAGGCACCCACTACAGCAGTGGGGAGTTAGGCGTTAGTGTCCGTTACAGTAGGGCTGTTAATACAGCCGGGAGGAGGATGAATACTGGAAGGGCCTTTCTTTTAAAATGTGAAGCCTTTTTCTACAACCTGTGTCCTTCCCACCGCCTTTGCGGAAACGGTGTGAGAACATCTTTGGGAGGAAACCGAAACATCGGTAACAAGGACAACAACAGAAACAGATTTCCCAGGCAGTTTTTGGCACAGAGCAGTGCCAGGGCACAAGTCCTCTAAGAAATACAGCATCTAATTCGGGAATTCCTCCTGCCCAAGGAAGAGAGGAAAAGTGCTGCGGCCAGGGATCCTGGGAGGCAGCTCTCCTGAAGTAACGGCAAGTTTGCCGCTGCTCAGCCTGAGTGTCGCTTATCTTCTCCGCTTTGATTCGTCATTCCCTGAAGCTGGTTCCTGGATTTTTTGCTCTGGACCTGTGTGACCCAGGACCGGAATGAAAGGTCATAGAGAAAGTACTTGAGGGAGGGAGAGCAACAATAAATCAAGAGAGAACATCTTCACTAGGGACCCGATTTAAAGGGGAATGCGAGCGAGCTAGCTATTATCCTTAGCTACTCACAAGAGTTGGGAGGCCACAGGCAGCCTCTGTGACAGGCCGGGCTTCAGTTGGGGGTGTTTCAGTGTCTCTAAGTCTGCCATTGGGCTTTGCTTCTCAGACTTTAGTATTGCCCCATACCCCAAGCTTGCAGTCATTGTCTAGATTCCTCTACTCTGACTTAACATATATTTAAAACCTGGAATCCAAACATTCAAAAGACGCGGAATTAGGTAGGACACACTTAAACCCAATTCTGATATTAAAAAGAGCGGAGCCGGGGTCTACCCATCTAAGCAAGGAGGAGCCGGACCTGTCTGGGGAAAGGCTGGGAGGGGCCGGTGCTTTATGCAAACTTTCCAACGCCTCTGGTTCACCGTGCCCCCTCCCCTGCTCTCTTCTAACCCCGACGGCAGCAGTTTTTCTTCTTGACTTTTAGACTTAGTAATGGAAGGAAAGGAACCATTGCAGGGGTATGGTAATGGTCTGCCTTTTCAGGTAGACTCTCGGTCCTTTTTCTGCCAGGCTGGGCAAGGCCAGGGACCCTCGGGACCTGAGGACGAAATTACCCAGGCGCCGGCCACCTGGAGCAGGTAGTGTGGAAGTCGATTGTGACCCACCCAGAATGGGTAGTCTGAAAGTCGGGTGGTGCCCTCGCATAACCTGATGCACTTTTTTCTTTGTTACCCTCTCCCCCTAATTTCTGACCATTTATCTCGTGAAACTCTCCCTTCCACCAGCATCCAGAATGCCACAAGCCCTGTGAAGTTTCGTTTATGTGGAAAAAGGGCAGCTGCAGAGAGAAGCCCCCCCATTCTTATTCCACCCCCACCCCTGGCAGACCGCTGGACATAAGGCTGCCTTTTGGGCGCGGCGCGTGTTGGAGGCTGCTTTGCTGGGCCACTGGGATCTTTCTGGAAGCGTTTCATCCCAGTCTGGGCAGGTTAGGGCTGAGGCTCAGAGAGGGCTAAGTGTGGAAGATTAGGACGCCTGACCTCTGGACTGGTTGGAGTCTGGTGGAGGTGGGCGTGCGAGGGTCCGAAGCCCCGAAGAGCCAAAAGCAGCCGCCGAGCGAGCCCAGACCCGCGTCCCTCTTCTATGGCTTGCGGTGCGGGACTCAGCTCTCCTCCAAGCAATAGTTTCTCTTTGAGAAGAGGCAGGCTTTTCCTTACCACTTGCAGGAGTCCCCTCAATGAGGAGTCGACTCAACTACCATACCAAGGCCACCAAAAAACATAAGCAGAAGTGAATTTCACTAGGCAGAAGGAGTAGGGTCTGACACACAACCTCCACCCTTGCACGCGCGCGCGCGCACACACACACACACACACACACACACTCACCAGGGACAGAAACAGACGCTCAGAGAAACACTACTGTCTGTTTTTAACTCTCTCTCTGTGTGTCTCTGCCTCTCTCTGTCTCTCTGTCTCTGTCTCTGTCTCTCTCTCTCTCTCTCTTATTAGCTCCAATCTCTGTATGGCAAAAGAAGGCAAGAATCCTCACACCGTCCTTTTCTGCCTCTGTGGGTGGGACGCTTGTCTCCGTAGCATTTGTCTGGCGCCACATTCCCACATTCCGCAGACCAAAACCACTGAAAATCAGATCCACCTTCTGCATTTGCTGTCCTCTGCAGAAAGCAGGGAGGAACCTGGATTCGAAGAGTGTGCCACCCCGCTTTCCAGTCCCACTGGGGCCAAACACATAAGGTTATGGGAGACACCAAGGCCAAGTATTTAAGGAAGATTCTAGTAGACTCAGCCAAGGAAATCACTCCCTATCTTCACCCACTCCTCACCCCTCCAAGGATTGGAGGAAGCCATAGCTCCAGCCCTCACAAATCTCTGATCCCCTTCAAACTTCAGAGGGGCCCAAAAGAAAACCCAGGAACTCTGCAACTGTTTTCTCTGACTGCTGTCCCTCTCCAGGCCCTGGCAGGGATGGTGGCTGGGCCAGACTGCACCAACAGAAAAGGCAAGATAATATCCTGGGCAGGCTTTCTTTTTCTAGATACAGAGAGCCAAGAACCCTGAAACTGGGCCCAGGTTCCTGTGCACAGGCTCGCAGTTGTCTATTGAGGCTGGAGAGTCCTCAAGGTAAGAATGTCAATCTTCAGCAGGGGATTTAAATTGAATTGAATTTGAATTGAATTATGGCACTTTAACCAGTTCAGGAACACAACCTCCTCTTTTCAAGCTATGGCTTTAAAATAAAAAAAAGAAAGAGAGAAAGAAAGAAAGAAAGAAAGAAAAAAAAGACTGCCTGGTTAGGCTTGGGGCAAACAACAAAAGAGGCCAGAAGCTTAAGTGGATGTTGGACACGCCCTCTTTCCATCGAAGTTCCTTTCTAGCCCCTCCCCCTTTCTTTAAAGAACAAGTAAGTGACACTGAGTTCAGTCTTTTCCCTACCATATAGTGACACTGCCTTGAAGAAGGCCCAGGGGCCCCTAAACATACAAGGCTTTGCCTTCTCTCTTTTTCCGCCGCTGGGAGGTAGAGTAGCTACACACCCACACCCAGAGGTCTTTGTGGAGAACAGGAGCTGGGTTCTAAGAACTTTACCTGAAGGTGCTATGTTAGGGAGGGGAGATAAAAACCTGGATTTAACAGATCTTGAACACCATGGCATTTTCAAATGTCTTGATATCGTTCAGGGTCCCCAAGGCAGATGGAAGCTCCTCTACATGGCATGTCCTCATCCTGTAGAGAGTTTCCCCTGGGTTCTCACAGAGCTGCAGGGACTCCGGCTCTCTCTCTGTCACCTTACAGCAAGCTCAGGACTGTTGGACCTTGGAGCTCTTTGCTTCCTCACCCTCCACCATTTTAGAAAGCACGGATAGACATTTCTATACCACAATTACTCCTGATGCCCTCATTCTAGAGGAGAGGCAGGTGGCAGGAAGAAAATGAGACATTTGTTCAAGATCACCTGGTGAATGAACGAAAGGATCCATGTGGACCTTGGGATCCATGCCTTCCGAAGAATGCAAGACTATGAGCGCTTCCTCTTGATAGGCTTGTCCTGTAGGCTCTGATCAGGATCAAAGCTCACTGTGTTTTCACAGAGGAGAATAAAAGTCTCAGAACCATAGGCTTGGGTCTCTGCCCCCCCTCCCCTGTGTTAAGCAGGGATGGAGATGGTGGAGTCTGTGTCCCTGAGAGGTTGTCTTCACAGAGGTGGCAGGGTGTCGGCTGATTGACACCCTGCTCCCCAGCTTGCAACGTCTCTGTCTTGGGCTGTGCAGCAGCAGGGCTCTGAGGATCCCCGCACTATCTGTGGTGCTTTTCAGCCGGCGTTGGTCATCTCTGTTATTCTGGGCAGGAAGCAGAACTGCAAAGGCACTTGGGGGTACTGAGGTACCAATGCTCCCTCCCCCCCCCCTGCAATCTAATCTCAGACTTTGGCCATGAAAGATAAGAGGCATCATCTATCTTAGACCTCAGGATTGTTCTACCAATGTCTTCACCACCTGATAGTTGGTATGGCAAGTGGTTAGCGCACGTAGCTGGGAGCCAGTGCTCTCGATCCTAGGCGAGCAAAGGAGGATCCAAATTAGCCCCAGAGGCATTCATTCACTCATTCACTCGCAGGTTCAACAACTAGCTGCACTGACCTTGAGAAATTCATCTCACCCTTTAGCTTTGCTTTCCCCCAGCTCTGTACAATACAAGTAAATGAATCTAAATCGTAAACTGCCATGAAGGTCAGTTGCATGAAAAAAACAAAACAAAGCAAACCTTTCCAAGAGGGAAGTAGCCAGTATACAGCTAGACGAGATATGTTCTTTTACTTATTTATTCTTAACAGTGTTTGTCGAGATCTCTGTTAGTGTTCACAGGGTAGGGGAAAAAAAGGAAGCGTAGTAATTCTCACCAAGAAACTAAATCAGCTGGAGCTAATGAAGTTTATGAATACGAGGCCACTTTGTCCCATGTTCCCAGAGAAGATGTCAGGGTCACCTGTCCCCACGGACAGTATCAGATGGAGGAACTGCGTACAACAGGCATTCGGCACGACCCTTGGGTGCTTGAAGGAGAAGATACCAGAGTTTTCTGACACAGGATAGTGTGGGGTCCCTGGAGGGAAAATTATGTGCCTGTTGTTGAAATATGTCAGGACAAATGGCGCTTTGGGAGTTTTAAGGTCTTAACTAATAGTGAGAACAGGGTCAACACAGAAAGCAAGAAATTAATTACATGTCTTTCAGGAGAGAAACCCCTGAAAACCCTGATGGTTATGATAATGATGGTGATGAGTTGTGGTGCTGGGATTTGAACCTTGTACCTAATGCTTGTTAGGCATGTGCTCTACCCCAGATACCGTCATGGAGTCTCTGCTAAGTGGTTGAAGAGTCTAGCACTTAACACAGTACTTGGTGGCCTCAAAGTATTTACTGGAGAAATTAATATAATTATTGTGGCTTTTGTGTTTATTATGGATGAGTTGCACACACAAGAGGAAGCCAAGCGGCTTAGCAAGGAGCTATCGTTGAAACCCTGGAAGGGAGTTGGAGCAGTACAACCCAAGGGCTCTGGGGTGCTGAAACCATCGCGGTGCAGCCGTGGAGAGTACACAGGCAGGGCTCAGGGTACTCTGGGCTGGCTCACTTGAGTTGAGTGCCTGCGGGCATCCTTGGCCTCACCGTGTGGGCGGACGCGGACTAAGGTGGTATTAAATGACGCCCCGAGGCCAATCTTCCTCTAGGCTACCAAAATAAGAGCCAGGATGGAGCGTAAAAAAGCCTTGGTTCTTTCTCCTGACTCAGAGGGAGAACTTTGTCTTCGAACGGGGAAGCACAGCATAGAGCCTGACATGAGAGCTGAGACTGCCTGCTCCTGAGCCTTTTTGGTCACTATCAAGACCGCAAGGACATTCGGGAGGAGCAGAAGTTCAAGGTCGGGCCGGGGCTAAATGCTGGCGATTCTGTCACACTCGCCCCCCGCCCCCCGCACCCCGTTTCTGGTCTAGAAGTTTTAGCCTCTCTTTGATTTGACAGGGCTGTTTATTTTTGTTTCTCCAAATCTGCGAGAGGTGCTAGGCTCCCAGCCAGCACAGTTCTCGCTTGTGATGGCGGCTGGAGAAACCGAGCGCGCGAACTAACTGGGAACTGGGCTCTTCAGCTAGCATCGCCCACGTGCGTCTGTCTGCTTTTCAGGCCATTTCCTAAACTACAGCACCGAGAGCCCGGCAGCCTCAAGCAGTCCCCAAAGGAGCGCGGGAGGCTCCCTGTAGGCAAGTCTTCTGGGCCCCGGGCGCAGATCACTCTCAGAAGGCTTCATTACTGCACAAGGTTTTTGCCTGGTTTGTCACTGCGAATAGTCCTAGACCATCCACAGTCCTGGATCCTCAATCCCGGAGCAAGGCTAGTAGTCCTTAGGAAGCGCCCAGTCCGAGGCTCCTCCCTGCAGTGAAGAAGTTAGACCCTGTGCACCCAACCTTGGATGTGCTCAACACTCTAAATCCTGTCCCCTCTTGCTCCTCTTCAGTCTGTAGGGTAGTCTGCCTTCTTTGAGGCAGTCTAGATGGTGCTTGACGATTCGATCCTCCCCGCTCCAAGAAGGTCCTGCAGCTTCTCGGACAACTCTCCTAGGTCTAGATTCTCCTTTAAGGCTGAGGTGGGGGTGGGGAGGTCCCTTAACAAACAATCAAAGCAGCAGGTTGACTAAAGACTCATTTCGTGCTATTTTGAAATCAAATGCAGCACAATTCAGATGACCCTCCTTTCTTCCCTCTCCTTTGTTTTCAGTGATGCTCATGTCCCCAGCTCTTCCCCCCATCTTCCTGGATTTATTCCTTATTTGTTCACAACATTCTGGTCTTCCTTCCCCTCTGAAATGGTCCAAAGCCCCTACTGAGATTTTAGGAGGCGCACTCACTTCCTTCTCCTGTGTTCTGGAATGACCATAGAGAAGGCTTGTGAGTGATGGGGCATCCAGGCATCGGGATACTCCCGGAGCGATGGAGCATCCAGGCGTCGGGATACTCCCGGAGCGATGGAGCATCCAGGCATCATCGGGATACTCCCTAAGTGATGCAGGGTAGCCTGTAGCCAACAGGCAGCAAAAGGCAGCAGTTTCAGAAAGCTTATTTCAAAACTAATGGGTGTTTTCTAAGGAAGGAAGACCCCTCCCCAGCATTCCAGTCTCCCTAGAGGCATTGCTCCAAAGCCTGTGGCCAAACCTATACACCCGAGCAACCTTTAAATACACCTGAGCATTACCTGTAAATGTACCAGCCACTCGAGCTGTGGTGTGTGCTCCTACTACAACAGACCAAGCCCTTTTGGGTTGAGAGCACCTGGTGTCTGGGAAAGGACAGATATGTGAATGTTTGAGGTCTCAGCCCAAGCTTTTACCAGTTAATAACTGGAGGTTTCTTACCCATTTCCCTGCATCCTGGTCTCCTGCCCTTTCCCAGTGAAAGAAATGTCACAAGGAAAACAATCTCACCTTTCCCCTACCTATGCTCTCCCATTAACTTTCCTGCTCCATTTCCATCCTCCAAGTTGACCCTGCAACCTGAAGGCAGATGGATGAGAGATTCGAACCAGATACCGAACAGGAGCATAAACCACACACAGCTATGGTGTCAACTGGAGGGCACAGAATCTGTAAACTGTTTAATTAAGCTATTGTCCCTAATACACCATTGTACTGTCTGTTTGAAATCACCAGTGGGGTATATGTGTAAAGAAGGGGAAAGAGGCAAGCTCGCAATTCCAGCAATCATTGGTGACGAGACAGGGAAATTTGGAAATGGAGGCTAGCCTGGGCTACATTGTGAGAGTGTCCCTGCTTCCAGTGTCAACAACAACAAGACAAAGACAAACTCCCCCAGTTTCTTGTTTCTTGTCTCAATTTCAGAACCAAGGAACTTGAAGATTCTTCCCTCAGAGGAGGGGAAGAAAAGACCCAAGTGAAGCTTTGTTTTCTCTTTTTGAATTATTTCGGCCCTTATTTCAAACACTCACCTTACAATTGCAGAATCAATGCAACTAACTAGAGGAAAACTTTCTTTTTGATGTCGCGCACGCTCACGCGCTTGTGTGTGTGTGTGTGAAACCCAGAGCCACTTAGGCTTGCTCTCCATCACTAAGCGACGTTCCCTGAGAAATCCTTAATAAATGATGAGCTGTGGCATCTCCCGACAAAGCGACCTCTAGATGTGTCCAGTACAACGAGTGAGGAAAGAGCCTAGAGCAAGGAAATCTTTTAGCAAGGGGTTGTTTACTGTGTGCGTGTGTGGATTTACAGCGTAGGAACACACACACACACACTTTGTGTGTAAAAACAACAGACCTTCCAGGCTTTTTTGCTCTCTCTTTCCACCCTAATCTGGTCTTCCCCCCTTCCTTCTCACCTCCTTCCTACTCTATTAAACTCTTCAAATCTTCTTTCCTGGGTAGATAGTTGTCTGGGAGCTTCCTGCAGTGATACCCAGAGTCCTAACGCTGCTGCTATGGTGTTCTTGCAACGGAGAGAAAGTTGCACGGCCCTGCGGAGGGTTGCTGCGGGTTGCAGTTCCTAGTGCCGGAGGAGGGGGCTGGAACTGAGAGACCGGCGAGCGCCAGGCCGGGTGGGGCGGGGAAATTTATGGTGTGTATACACTTTCTGGCTCCAGAGCCCTGAGCACCAGAAAGCCAAGGCCCTGGGAGATCCATGCCATAAGCTGGGGCGGCGGGCGCCACCGCCACCTACGGTGTCCAACTAGAGCTCTCTATTCTGTCGCTTTGCCGTCACTCTCTTCAAGGGAGCGATTGGAAACTACTGCTGCTGCTGCAGGACAAGCCCTAGGGAGTCGGAAGAGTGGTTCTCCCCAGGAGAGGGGCTAGTCTGTGCTGTAGGTCGGCAGCGCCGCGTGTCAGGGTGGAACTCTAGGCCCAGAGACTGGTCGCGTGGCCCCAAGTGAAGACTGATTACCAGGCCTGGAATGCAAGGCCTTCCCTGTTTTCCTGTGAGGATCATGTTAAGACCTCGACTTCAGAGGCTATCTGGACCGCACAGACGTGACACCCATTCTCGGCTCCAGTAAAGGACTCCCCAAAAAGTCAGGGAGGGTGCGAAAAATCCATGGGCCCTCGGTGACAGAGGCTGAAGAATCAGATTTAGGACAGATGCCCATTTGAGACCAGAGAGGTCCCGTTCGGTCAGGTTGGCACTGAAATGCCAGCCCTGTGTGGTTCCCGCTCGCTGGTGCCAAGCCACACCCGAGCACAGGAGCTGCATTAAGTTGGTCTGCAAGCTCCCCATAGCCTTCTTTATCCATACTGCCACGAAGGTGGTGTGACGGGAGTGAAGCCCCGCACCGTCCGGTTGAATTCACAGTACCAGCCACGACTTTAATTGTACTCGGTAAATTGTTGCGTGCCTATGTGCTGGGCACTGTTCTAAACCCATTTGCACACACTCTTTGTTAAATCAAATTTCTCAATTATGTTATTACTTCCATTATCCTTGTTTTTACGGATAGGTAAATTAGGCTAAGGCAGTTAAATAAACTTGCTGACAGACGCGACGTAAGTGGAATTGGGAAGAGATCCTCTCTCTCTCTCTCTCTCTCTCTCTCTCTCTCTCTCTCTCTCTCTCTCTCTCTCTCTCTCTCTCTCTCTCCCCCCCTCCCTCCCGCCCAGGTTACCACAGTAATAACGAAACAACTACTTCTGCCAAGTCTTACTAAGATTCCTGCAGGCGGCAAAGCTGAATTAAAGGAGCGCTAGGGTCGTTTAAACCACTCAAGTTACTCAGTTTAGGGGGCATCGAGCTCCCTGGCCCTGGCGCTGGGAGATCGGAGCTTAGCGGGTCAGCCAACGCAGGTGGTCCCGCAGATAAAGCAGAGCTGTTTAGCAATTACCCCCGGGGCGTGCTAATTGAGTCTGCCTGACACGAGCTTTTCTCTTTCCTCTGGCTTTGATTTACTGTTGGGGTCAGGTCTTTGCGCCCAATTGCACTGCAGGAACCCGGCTTGTTTGAAGCAAGCGCCCAGGATGCCCGTGGCCACACAGCCCCAAAAACCACACCCGAGTTTTCTATCTTTTCTAGGATGTCATTTAATTTTTTTTTTCATGTAGCCCAGGGTGGCCTCGGATTTGCTATGCATCCAAGGACTGGCATAGGACTTTTGATCTTCCTGTCTCCACCCTCGCTCTGGGATTTCAGGCAAATCAGGTTTTATGTAGGGCTGGAGGTGGAACCCTGGGCTTTGCTCGCGAACACCGTCGATGCTTAATTTCTTAATACCTTTACTTTGCTTGAGGAGGTTGAGAGTCGCCTTCCTGTTTGGCTGCTCCTGGAAATTTTTCCTTGGGTAATAGGGTACAACTAGGAGAGTTGGCGATTGATCTGGGGGCAAGTGCTGGGGGAGTAGGGTGAGGCATGCTAAGGAACGGTGGAAAGAAGGGGGAGAGAAATTAGGGAGGAGGAAACCTTAACAATAGGTGGGATTTTGAAGCGTTTCTTACAGAGTGGGCAGAGTTGACGCAACTGTTTGTCTGGGCCGTAAATTAATAGATTTATCCCTCAAACAGGGAGAAGCCATTAAGGTTTTCTTGGCTTCGTCTGTGGGAAAATAATTGCTTTGATTAAGTTGCCCCAGAAGACCCCCTGAAACCCTCACTCCATGGCCTTGAGAGGCCTCCCCTTTCCTGCCTGCAGGAAGGAGGAGAGCAAAGACCACTCTAGGGAGAAGAGCCCAGCAGTTTGGATTTCTATTTTTCAGTTTGATCTCCTCCCACGGGGATTCGGGGACTCAGTGGCCTGAGTCTCCGTGGCCTGGCCAGCCCAGCCGGTATCACTGCTTTCCCTTCTGCCAGCAGACTGCAAGAACCCAGAGTGAGCCCTTGGTCTCTGTGTCCCAGCATGCCAAGCAGCTGACACTGGTGAACCAGGGCAGTGTGGCAAAAGTAGAAAAAGTGGAAGAGAGCATCTGCTACAGGTAGCAGGACAGACTCCTCCAGAGCTTGCGGGAGAAAAGCTCTGTCAGGCTCCCAAGACGCACAGTGTGGTCCCTGGCCCCTGGCCCCTGAAGTATCCTTTCAGAAGATCCCTGAGGTCAAAACTAATTTCACAATAAAAGGTTATTGCCTTCTTCATAAGTCTCCCAGGGGCCACATTTGTAGCAATGACGTAATATGTGCATTTAAAATGTTTTACAAATGTTTCAGTTTTTTTTTATTTTACATCAGTAAAATGCTTTCTAAAAATATGTTTCCATGTTGCCCTGTACCTGTTGTAGGACTGTTTACATTCACTTTAACACGAAATAAAAAATAGATTTTGTCGACTGTGGCTGCCATATTTGAATTACTCCACAGCCTGGTGCTGTTAGATGGGGGGGGGGGAGACACACATAGACTTTGCTATCACAGAGTTCTACTGTCCACAGCTGATGTATGAAAGTAGATACAATCACACAGACAAACACACTAGGTACAATCTTATACTGGGAGGCAGAGGCAGTAGGGTGAAGACTTAACGGCCGTAGTGCCTTTAGATGCAACTTAAGAGGGTGCAGCCAGCAAAGGAAAGTTATTAGGTTACATGACTGGAGACTCATAGTGGTGAGGGGTCTTACCCCATGCTTCTCCCTGCATCTTTCCACACTCAGTCTAGTCTCCGTACTGCTACCGAGTCTCCATTCCTATGTGTGCTACACTAGCTAAAATACAAACCAGCTGTTACTGGAGTTCCCAGTAAGAGGTTTGATTGTACTGATGAAGGCCACTCCTTGTTTTAGTGTTAGCTGAATTTGTTTCTTCACCCCTGTCCATAGAGATTCCCCAAAGGACACCGAGGGAATTTGGAAAGAGGAAAAGGGGATGGAAACAGAAGATGAAATTCAGGAACCTACTCCTGTACATTTCTTCAATTAGGGCACGGGTGTGTTATTCTATTTTCCCTGGTAAACACCCTTGCCAATTTACCAGAAAGCTGTATGCTGAATGAACAGTAATAACCACCCTGGATCCCATCTGGATGGGCATGTGGTTGATGATATCTTTCCAGTCTTGAGATGGGCCTTAATTTTATGCCATAGACTCTGTTCCTTTTACATGCCATATTCATCTTGGGTATTTGTTAGAATCCAAGTCTTATTACTCTCCTACTAGATTCTGATTTTATAGATCTTGGAGGAGGTGGGGACTGGCTTGCAAGTATCTGAGTCAGCAGCCATAATTCAATTCAATGTGGGGGCATCAAAATGGGGATTTTGTTAAGAAGAATGACTTGAGAGAGTCAGAGAGAGTAGAGAGTAGAAAGAGAGGGAGGGAGGGACTGGTTTAGGAGATAGTAAAGTAGCAGTGAGAGGGACTAATTTACTGGGAGGGATTAGTTTAGAAGATAGTAAAGTAGTTGTGGGAGGGACTAGTTTAGTAAGATGGACTAGTTTAGGAGATAGTAAAGTAGCTGTGGTTGTAAATGAGAAAAGTCCCCACAGGTTCAGGCATTTGAACATGTGGTTCCAGTAGGTGGTGCTGTTTGGGGAGGTTATGGAACTTTTGGGTGGTGCAGCCTGGCTGGAGGAAATATGTCACTGAGGATGGGCTTTGAGGGTTCAGAGCCCCACTCCACTGTGGCTCTCTCTGCTGTGGGTTTGCAGTTAAAGATCAGATTTCTCTAAGCTTTCAGCTTCCAGGTCCTGGGTACCATGTGTTGTCACGGCAACAGAGAACTAACACTAACTCCTCTGCTGTGGAGAAAGATTGAGGATCCTAACTGCTGGGTGAAGCCCTACACATGTCCAGGGGTAAGGCATAGATTTGGGGTCCTAATATCAATTCTGACTTTGCATTCTCTTTCTTCCTTCTTCCCACCCTTCTTTCCTTCCTTCCTTGCTCCCACTTCTCTTTTGTTTTATCATGCATCTTTGTGTCCTCCTGTGAGACCCACTGAGGCCAGAAGAGGGCTTCCAGTCACCTGGAACTGTGGCTACAGGTGGCTGTGAGCTGTTTGATATGGGGCTTAGAGAACTGAACTCAGGTCCTCTGTAGGAGCAGTGCTTGCTTTTTAACCCCAGAGCTGTCTCTCCAGTCCCAGTTCTCTCCTGCCCTTCCTCTCTGCTCTCTCTTTTTCTTTCTGTTTCTGTGGTACAGGGTCTTCTATTGCTCAGGCTGGCTTGGAACTCACTTTGTAGCCAAGGCTAGTCTTGAATTCTACATCCCAAAGGCTGGGTTTGAAGGCATGCACCACCATGCTCAATTTCTCATTTTCTTCTCCTCACTGGATACATTTTATTGTACCATATAAGCATTAGGTCACAAATTCTGTCTGTAAACAAAGTAGAATGTAATAGATACAATTCTGGCAGGAAGCGAGAGATGCATTCTGTGGGTCATTTTGAAGAAACTTTGATGGACTATTTCTGGAAGTGCAGAATCCATCAAGAGATGTTTCCAGTAGTAATAGCAGGCTGGGGAGGGGTATTGGTTTCTTTCTTAGACTACTGTCCTAAATTAGCATTGACCTAGTGACTTAAAACTTTGTAATTTTATTTGCTCAGCATTTGGGAGGCCAGAAGTCTGAAATGAGTTCCTCAGGTGAAGACATGGTGTTGACAGGGACAGGGCCTTCTGAATGTCCCAAGGGGAGAAAGGTACTGTGTAGCTTCAAGTCGCTGCTGGAATTCCTTGGTTTATTTTCTTGTCATTCTAATCTTGGTTTCTCTGATGACTTCTGTTCTGCATCAAAGTTCCTTCTGTTTTCTTCTTTTGTGTGTGTGTGTGTACGTACGTGCACATGCATGTATATATGTGCACACAGAGGCCAGAAGTGAACCTTGGGTATTAGCTTTAGGAACAATTTACCTTAAATTATCATTTATTATTAATTTTTGCTATGGATGTGGTATATGTGTGCATGGCATCTGCTTGTGTATGTGTGTGTGTGTGTTTGTGTGTGTGTCTGTGTGCATGCACACACGAGTGTGTTCTTGCAGGTGTCAGAGGAAGCCTTTGGTGTGTTGTTTAGTTACTCTCTATAGTATTCTCTTGAGACAGGGTGTCTCACTGAACCCAGAGATGCACCCACAACCAGTAAACTGCAGTGATCCTCCTGTCTCCATGCTTCAGAGTACTGTGGTTACAGTTACCACATCTAGATTTTTAATTTTTAATGTGGATACTTGGGATCTAAATTCAAGTACTCAGGTTTGCATAGCAACTTATCTTACCTGCTGAGCCATATTTCCAGCCTTCTTGTTATGCAGGCAAGATCTTTCATTGACCTGGGGTTCACCAATTAGGACAGGCTGGCCAGCCAACAAGCCTCTAAGATCCTTCTGCTCCTGCCTCCCCAGTGCTGGGGTTACAGGCGTGTGACAGCACACTTCATTTTCTAACATGGATTCTGAGACCCAAACTTAGGCCCTCATGCTTGCAGAGCGGGCATTTTACACACTATCTCATCTCCCCAGGCCCATGCTGTCTGTAAGTAGATTTGTGGTGTCATTTAGCACTGACACACTATTCCAGCATCAGCTCCCATCTCAGGATCTTTAAATTAATTACATCCACACTATCCTTTGCTGTAGAAGATTATTGGGATGATGAATGTGCTAATTAGTTTTGTCAACTTGACCCTAACAAGAGACACTTCAGAAGGAGGAATCTCAGTTGAGAAGTTGCCTCTATCAGGTGGGCTTGTGAGCAAGCCTGTGGGGCATTTTCTTAATTGTTGATTGATGGGAGAGGGTCCAGCCTATTGTGGGTGGTGCCATCTCTGTGCAGGTGGACTTGAGTTATATAAAGAGGTAGCTGAACAGGCCAGAGGGAAGATCAGAAAGCAGCAAACTCTGCTGTGGGATAATGCTCTTGTACACTGTAATGATTTGTCACTTGTATTAGTTTAATAAAATGCGGATTGGCTAGTAGCTAGGCAGGAAGTATAGGCGGGTCAACCAGACTAGGAGAATTCTGGGAAAAGGAAAGGCAGAGACACAGTCACCAGCCAGAAGCAGAGGAAACAAGATAAGAATGCTATACCGAGAAACAGTACTAAGCCACGTGGCTAAACACAGATAAGAATTATGGTGACTCACGCCTTTAATCCCAGCACTCAGGAGGCAGAGACAGGAGGATCTTTGTGAATTCGAGGCCAGCCTGGTCTACAAGAGCTAGTTCCAGAATGGGCTCCAAAGCTACAGAGAAACCATGTCTCGAAAAACCAAATATGTATATATATATATATATGTGTGTGTGTGTGTGTGTGTGTGTGTGTATGTGTGTGTGTGTGTTAATTTAAGTTATAAGAGCTAGTTAATAATAAGCCTGAGCTAATAGGCCAAGCACTTTATAATTAATATAAGCCCCTGTGTTTCTTTGGGACTGAATGGCTGCAAGACCGGATGAGAGAAACCTCAAACCATTTTTGGTCAGTGTTTATCACAGCAACAGACAGCAAACTAAGACAATGCATGCTTGTCTTTGGGGACTGTTACTCAGCTTGCCATTCAAAGTATAGGGCTGTAGTAGCCCACAGTTGAGGGTAGAGGGCAACTGTCATAACGCAGAGGCAAGAGGGAGAATCCCTGATCTCTTGCTCCAGTCTCCGACCAGCGAATCTCAACAACTACAGATGAAGACAAGGCCTATCGAAGTCATTCTTCTGGGTACCAAGCAAGGTAGAAAAGAGCAGAGAATGGATGTGGGGAAAATCGGTGAGCAGGCAGGCATCAGTGCCAGCTGCTGCTAAGCACTGGGCATGATTGCAGCCCATGATGCAAACAGCGTTTCTCAAGGTAGGTTCTGTGCTCCAGTTGCATCCGGTTTTCATGCATCCTTAGCCTTCAGTTCTTCCAGTTAAGAAGAGATGGGAGGAGAGATGGAGACACATTTGAGTCCAGGCTTTGGATTTCTCTCTGTTATCCTTGGTGGTCTAGCCTAAAGTGGAGAAGAGCGTCTTGGCTGGCTTGAAAGGGACTAAAGAGTGAGTGGTCCCTAAGCGATGCAGCGATCTGCATCTGAAATCAACACCAGCCCTGGGTCCCCATACAAAGGTTACAGTTCCAGGCAATTTCACCCTCCCTGACTCCCATCTTATCTTCAGCTGCCTCATGCTGTTCTGTGCTTGAGACTTGCATTGGAATTTCCATACCTTGCACAGCCTAGCTGTCATTTCTACAGTGACAGTTAAGACCACGCCTGGATCAATAAGAGACAGGAACCTGACTGGGTAGGTGAGTGAACTTCCTAGGCTGCTGTACCCCCAGCAGTCCACAATGCCTTAGCCTTTCTTTAGGTGTTCTTTCCCCATCCCCAGGGCCACCTATCAGCCAGGCCCACGGCTCTTCATCCTTCCCCCTCTCTCTCCCCAGCTTCTCTCTTTAGTCGAGTCCTGAGTGTCTTTTCCTAGCGAAATGGCTGAGCTTGACCTCAGGTGTTTTGGGAAATACCCGTGTCCAAATTCTTACCTTCTAATGATGGCTCCGACATATTATTTTATTGACATTTGAAACTAAAGACAAAACCAGCTGCTTCTGGAGGGAGGTGGGAAGCGAAACATGAAAAGAATCTTCCATATAGCCGCTGCTCTCACCCCGCCCAAACCCAAACCAATAAAACGAGTCTAGCCAATAATTCACCCTCTGTGCCTCCTGTTGCCTGTACCTAAAAACTGCAGAGGCCGCCCAGCGGGGACTTCTCATTGCTGAGGAATTTATCATCAGGAGTTTTATTAGTTTTAATGTAGCCAACAGGGGCTTCTGAGAGTCTTCTTTCTTCCTGAGGGTCATTTTCCCTCTGAGGAAAATGATCTACAGAAGTGACGTCTAACTGCCTTTGGAAATCAGTGTGGTTTGGTTGCATGGCCATACCTTGCACAAAGGCCATCACGGGAGAAGGATCCCACAGTCTGCAGGAATTTGTCACTTGTACCTTTCTTTGAGAAATGCCTTGGGGCTTAAAGCATAGCGACTCTAATTATTGTAATAATCCCCCAAAGGGGAAGACTCATTTGTCATGGTTGAAATGATTTCTTCTTCTACTTTTTTCTTTTTTAGTGGGAAAGATTTAAAAATGTCTTGTTTGGACCCAGATTGTCATCCATTAATTGGTAATTTAAGCAAGTTACTTAAAGCCAGGCAATTAGGTTAATGAGAGCCCCGGCCGTTTGAAGTTGAGCAGGCACGGAGATGAGCTCAGTGCTCTTTGGAAAGACATTCGATCAATTTGGTGTGAAAGGCAGAGGGGCATAGCCTTCTCCTACAGTTTCAGGCAAAGATCATGTACAGTCAGATTTCTCTTGAAGCATGGAAATTACAATGGTGGGCCCCTCAGGCATCCTGGCAGCCACCCTACCATCGAGGAAGAAGCAACAGCTGTCCCAGCTCCATCACTGGGAAAGATGACAGGCCTGGATTAGGTCTTGCACAGAGGCCAGGGACTCTTGAAGAAGCCAGGCAGACACAACAGACGCACAGACACACAGACCACGTTGAGCAGGGACAGATGGGATGGCTGATGAGTGGGTTGAAATGGTAGAGGTCCCTACAGGGACAACCTGCTGGCCTTACCTGGAGCTCTTCCACGGGCGGGGGGGGAGGGGGCAATTTCAGAGTAGCCAGGCTGCCTTTAGATGTTAGTCAGAGGTATTCATAGCGTTGCCAGTCACCCTTCAAAGGCCAGTGTCAAATATCTCCATGAAATAGTTTCCTGCTTACCCAGACACGGGCATCAGCCATCTTGTTGATAAATGACTCGCGTTGAATTGATAGAGTGGGGATCAGGCTTGGCCAGACCCGTTTTCACAGGGCGAGAGTAAGTATATCATATGTGGGCTGTGCAGCAGAGCCTATATGTACAGACTAGCATGGTCAAGGTCTATTTTTGAAGGCAGTTATCTGGAAATGGGGCCTGGAGGTGGCAAAAGGTGGGGGCAACTGATGAGGGGCTCCACAGAACTGAGCTCTGTCATGCAGACCAGCCTTAGCCAAATTCACTTGTGGAAGACATCCGGCCACTACTTATGGATGTAATGTCTCAGAAACTGTAGATCTGGCGATGATATGCAAGGGATAAATGGTCTAACCATTTGGGATGGCTCCTAGTGAAACAAGCTGCTTTGGTCAAGCAGGCTTAGAGCTAAAAGTACGTCCCTCTGAGCAATGCATAGCGAGTGTACACATCCTTGTTTAAGGGAACTATTGTTGCTATTCAAAACAAGCTTGATTTTGAAGTCTGCCGTTGGGATGCTGTCAAGTCTGTGCACCTGTTGATGACAGCTCTCTTCATTTCAGAATAGATGTCTTCTCTGGAAGACTGCTTCACATACTATCTAGATGTGGGGGGCATAGAATTCTCTTCCGTCATGCAAATAGAAGGAGGGGCAGAGAGAAATTTTGATTTTTAGCATGTTTCTAGAGTTCCATCAAAAGAGCCTCATGCCGGGCTTCTGCTTAGGGGGAATCTTAAAGCTGCTTATAGACTGTACTAGAAATGCTCTACCAACCAAACCTGCCTTGCTGGGTACTCCCCCCTCCCTCCTGAAACTACATGTGTTCTTTTCTTTTGTATTCCTGTTTTTTTTGGGGGGGGGTGTCCCAATGGGTACCTGCATTCTGAGAAGGGTCAGTTAGTCATGCCCTTTTGTTGTTGGTGGTGTTAGAAAAAAAATCAGTGAGTTGTCCCTTTCATTTCAAGTTACTGAGTTTATTATATAATCATGCGCTATCTTGGTCTGTCCTGGAATGCTTGCTATTTAAAGCACCCGGTTGAGTTGTGGAGGCTGTCATCACACAGTCACACCCTCAGAGTGGGGGTGTGGTGTGTGCCATATCTAGGGGTTCTATAATTCCGGAGTAGGTACAGATGGAATGGCCACGGTTAGCTTTGAGCAACACCCTATCGGATAGCATTGTATTCAACAATTGGCCTGGCCAGGGACAAAGACATGCCAGAGCCAAGAGAGATACCTCTTCTTTCAAGTTCCTTCATTTCTAGACCACTTAGAACCATTTGGACTAGGATTTGGGCTATTTCAGTATGTTTATATTATGGACCATTCATACATGTTGATTACATGCAGTCTCAAGGAAACAAAAGTTGATAAAATAGTTTGTGTGACCTCAGAGAACCTGACCAGACCCTGAGGCAGGTAAGGGGCAGGAAGTCATGATATAAAGTACCAGCACATCCCAGGAGCTTGAGGAAGTCATCAGGTGGTGTGGTAGGTGACAGAGAAGGTCTACTGGAAGATGTCTTAACCTACTTAGGATCTGTGCAGTGCTTTCCAGGCAGGAGAAGCATCTTCAAGGATCTGGAAGAAAGAGGTCATGGTACATCCTACAGTGTGGAGTAATGAGGGGGTGTAGATGAGTGTTTGAGCTAGAAACCATCACATCAGACCTCTCCCACATGGGAAGATGGAAAGTTGACTTAACAGTGAAGCACACTTCTGATTTAGGTATTGAGTGGGCCAGTAAGATGGACCACACAAAACCTCTGCCTTCAAGGAAGCCCCTGCTAGGACTCATGTGCCTAAGGAGATGTAGTTCTACGCTTTGTAGGCTGGACAATGAGGGTGCACTCATTGTTAGAATGGCCCCACTCCTCTGTGTTTTCTCTTCTAACCCTTCTGTGAGCACAAGACCCCAAAACTTAACAGGGTGTGCTTGGGTTCAGATTGCAGTTGACATTGAGATTTTCAAGACCTTTCTTCTTTGGTACCCCAACTTCCCTCCAGCTCTTCTTCCTTTCCTGTAAGCTCACATATTTTTGTCTTGCACATTGAGATGCACTTCTCACAGGAAGTTAGTCTTGAGTACTTGTACCCATCATCTTGGATTCTTCACCACCTCTGCCCCTGGCCATGGGTGTGGTTTATGTCTGGGGCTTCTCATCACTACTGACTTTGTTTTGATGCTCTGCGCAGCTGAGGGTTTATGTTTACCCTGCCTGCCTCTTACGCAGTTGTGAGATCCATACACCAGGTGGTGATCATTTCCCCACACTGACTATACATTCTGAGTAGGCCATGGAGGAGGAAAAGTAAGAAGAGTTGGCTTTTCTTTAGGTATCCTGGGGCAGCAGCTGATTTAGTCATCAGCTATCACCTGTAGGAGACAGATGTCATAGTGTCAGTTGTCAACTTGACACATCTGGGAAGAAGAGCCCCTCTCCCCATTGAGGAACTGCCTCCATCAGATTGGCTTGTGGGCATGTCTGTGGGGGCATTTTCTTGATTGCTAATTTAGTGTGTGTGTGGGGGGCCAGCTCACTATGAGCATGTGGGTGTGAAGAAGCTAAGAAGCCAGAGGGAACAAGATAGTATGCAGCTTTCCTCAGTGCTCTGTGTTTTAGTTCTTCCAGGTTCCTGCTTTGGTATCACTGAGGTCTTGGATGATGGCCTGCAACCTGCAAACTGAATAAACCCTTTCTTCCTGAAGCTGTTTTTGGTCACAGTGTTTTGTCACAGCAAGAGAGAAGCAAGTGAACACACAAATGCCTCTGTTTTCATTTTATCATTGAGGAAACTGAATGTGGAGTGTGGAAAATAAATCCAAACTTACCAACCTTCATGACAAAGCTAGAGTTGCAATCAGGCCCACGCCCTTTAGATTTGTGTTGAAGAGGAAGGCAATGCATATAATTCTATGTGACTAAAGAACATAAAGAATTCAGCCATCATTTCAGAGCCACTGCCCTAGCCCCATCTTTAGTATCCGCCTCACTGACTATTGGCTTGTAATAATTAAGAGATTTGTATATTTGAAAGTCCAAGCCGGGCGGTGGTGGCGCACACCTTTAATCCCAGCACTCGGGAGGCAGAGGCAGGCGGATCTCTGTGAGTTCGAGGCCAGCCTGGTCTAGAAGAGCTAGTTCCAGGACAGGAACCAAAAAGCTACGGAGAAACCCTGTCTCGAAAAATAAAAAAAAAAAAAAAAAAAAAAAAAAAAAAAAAAAAAAAAAGAAAGAAAATCCATACCAGAAAGCTCCTGGAAGAAAAAAATGACATTTTAAGCATCATGCATTCTATAATATATCTATATTTTCCAACTCACAAGTTCTCCACAATTTCTATGTTTGGCTAATTTTCCATATTGATTTACTTTGAGGGAGAAATTAATTTTTTTTCTTCCAGTGGCTTGGGATCTGGGATCTAGGCTATCTAGGTAGCCTGTTTCTGGATATTTTTTATAAAGTGTGTCTTTTCTCTCCTATAATGTCCCATATGGGACACTGATGTGAAGATTGTTTGCCTCCTCTTCTACGCTCTTTCTGGATACTTGGCAATTGAGTGACTCCACTCAGCTCATTCAGCAAACATGAAGATGGGTAAACAGGGAGTTCTGCCCTGTTGGGGGTTTGCTTATGCCATTGCTTCCTCCGTTAGAATGCTCAACATAGTACAGTGGTGCTCATTTCCTTACAGATAATTGTGTGGATATTTTACACAGGTTTCCCTCACCCTGTTTGTTTGATTTTTTTCCATGGCCAGTCTATTTCTCTTGGGAAGACCGTCCTCAAATCTGGGGTCCTACTTAAAGCAGGGAGGTGAGGTGTGCATGCTACGCTCCCTTGTAGCCACGTCCTTCACCTTAAGGCGGAGTCTGTTGTTCGATTGTTTTCGTCTTTCGGTGAATGGCAAGTCTCTGGCTTTTTCCATAGAGACTTCTGAGAGGATCAAGGAGAATCAATAGCCACACTTAAGCACTGTACTGACTACATGCCAGGAGCCTGATCTTCATTCTCCAGGGACTCCGCACAGTGGAGTGGAGGAGGCGGAAGCAGAGAGCAGATCATGACACTGTCGGTGGGTGAGCACCATGAGATGGGGGCCATGTGTGAATGCTGTGTCACCAAACACTGTGGCTTCTGCCTGGGCTGTGGGGAAGCAGGCAGGACATTGGTAGCCTGAGGGAGAAACATGAGTGCTAGGCCTCAGAGGATGGGGAACATTACTGACAAGGTACATAAAATTGGGGAAGGGTTTAGGCTGCTTGGGAAGTTTGAATAAAACCTGGGGGTTGGCCTGGGTCTATTTGTCATGAGAGAGGGTGGGGCAAAAGTAGATGTAGATTATAAATTTGTTTTATTTTCTCTCAAAAGGAGTTAGACCATTCTGCAGTAAGACATCAATCAGAAAGGGAATATTGAGCATGAAATAACTGGGGTTTCAGGTCCCCCTGGTTGGTTCTTGGCACAATGTTAAGGGGAACAATTTCAGCTGATGAAACACTGGAGACTAATTTGGCAGTTCTGACTGAGCTACAACTTCCTTCTTTACAAAACTTCTCCCCAAGACTCGTGTCTGACTGTCCTCAGCCATGATAGGTTCTTACTGCTCTCTTAGGAAAGATGCGGAAAGTGCCAGCGAGAGAACCATTCTGTAGCTGAGGGGAAACCGAGGGCACCACTGTCCTTTGACAAGAGCACAGAACTTCCCTAGAGACATCAGAGCTAGGGCTTGGGGCTGTGAGGGTCCCTGAGAACCAGGGCTCAAAAAGTGGACATGCCAGTGAAACTGGGTCCTTCCTTCCTTCCTTCCTTCCTTCCTTCCTTCCTTCCTTCCTTCCTTCCTTCCTTCCTTCCTCCCTCCCTCCCTCCCTCCCTCCCTCCCTCCCTTCTTCCTTCCTTCCTTCCTTCCCTTCCTTTCCTTCCTTCCTTTTTTCCCTCCTTCCTTCTTTCCCTCTTTTCTTCCTTCCCTCCCTCTTCCTCCCTCCCTCTCTTCCTTTCCTTCCTCTCTTCCTTCTCTCTCTCTTTCCCCCCTCTTTCCCTTCCTTCCTTCCTTCCTTCCTTCCTTCCTTCCTTCCTTCCTTCCTTCCTTCCTTCCTTCCTTCCTTCCTTCCTTCCTTCCTTCCTCCTGTGATCTTTCCTTCCTTCTTTTCATTCTTTCTTTTGAGAGAAGGTGGTTTTGCTACACAGCCCAGGCTGACCTTGAAAGGCATTCCTGTTGTCTCAGCTTCCAGTGCTAGTATGGCCAGTCTGTGGCTCTCCACACGCTCCCTCTGAGGGTTTTTGTAAGGTTATACCAGCATGTCTGCACAGGACATTGGAGGGATAAAAGTTGTTTATAAAAATCAGTTTTATGAAAAAAGATTTATCCAGAAAGGTTATTGATGATGCATCGAGAGTATAAATTTAAACATTTTATTTCTATTATTGATTTTGTTATATATATGATGTTATAATGTATGTGAGTGGCATGGACACATGCTGTGGACTGTATGTGGAAGTCAGAGGACAACTTTCAGGAGTTATTTTCCTTCCAACTCCTTGAAGGAGGGTCCCTCTTATTTTTGTTCCCATGTGCTTCCTTGGCTAGCTAGCCTGTGTGTTTCTGGTGACTCTGCATTCTTCCATCTTGAGGTAGGAATGCTGGGATTACAGATGTGTGCTTCCATAGTTGACATTATGAGACCATTTATTTATTTATTTGTGTGTATCATCATGTACAAGTGGGGGTCAGATGACAACGTGTGGGAATTATTTATCTCCTCTCAATACTCCTGGGGTTAAACTCAGGTCATCAAGTTTGGCAGCATGTATCTTATTTATTCACCGAACCTCTTCCTGGCCATATCTGGCTTTTTTACATGAGGTTTGGCTCTTGAACTTAAGGGACGAACTTTCAAGGCAGGTGCTTTTACTCACTGAGCCACCTTGTCGGCTGGAGTATTGTTGACAGCTCTCTGAGGAGTGTGTGAGGAGGTGCCAATGCTGTGATGTGACTGGAAGTCCTCTTACATCACCAGGCTTATGGCACTCGGACAAGAGAAAGTCTGATTATTTTTTTTCGGACACAAAATAGTTGGTTTTGATTATAAAAACTCTGCATGTACTGATGGGAATGTTGGAGAGAGCAGAGTGGAGTTTATAGTGCTGTGTTTGAATTACTTCCTGCCTCATTTGTGTTGCTTCTTCATATCCACCACAGGGGGGCGTTTGCTGGGAGATTTGCTCTGTGAGAGCGTTAGGCAGATAAGTTGTTTTTTATTTATTTATTTATTTATTTATTTATTTATTTATTTATTTATTTATTATGTATACAACATTCCTTCCTTGTATGCCAGAAGAGGGCACCAGATCTCATTACAGATGGCTGTAAGCCACCATGTGGTTGCTGGGAATTGAACTCAGGACCTTTGGAAGAGCAGTCAGTGCTCTTAACCTCTGAGCCATCTCTCCAGCCCCCCAGATAAGTTGTTATTGGCAACCAAAGGTTAAGTTAATTCTTCTATTTTTATTTTTTTTTTTAGTTAGAGTTTTAGGGATCAAACCCAGGGCCTTGGGTATGGCACACAGATACCTTATCACTGGGCTGTATCTCTATCCAATAGTTTTCTGAGACAAGGCCATACTCCATAGTCCAGACTGGCCTGAACCTCACAATCCCCCCAGTCCTGTGAAATCCCTACATGCTGAGATAATAGCTGTGAGCTACCGTGCCTGGCTGGGCTAATTCGTTCTGCAGCTCTGTTCCCATGCAGTGTCACAACAGGCACATTTACAGGTATCTTTGTATTCCTCTTACAAGTGCAGCCTTAGGTTGGATTCTCCAAAATAAGATAATGTGTTGGCTCAATGGTTTCTTTGGGTTTCTGTGAACTCCTCTTCTCTAACTGGACATTGTGTTGATTGTCAGTTTGCTGGTGTTGAGAAGCACCCAGCAGATGTGAAACTGGTTTCTAGGTACATCTGTGAGAACCTTCCCTAGAGGACCCTTTAAGGGGAGGAGACCCATGGGCTGTGGTTGTCCCTCTGATGGGCTGGGGACCTGGATGGAGTGGAGGGGAGAAGGACAAAGTGACGGGGCCAGGCATCTGTTTGCTCCTTCCATTCTGGCTGCCACAGTATGAAGTGTCCTGCTCCATCTGGAGCTCACCCCCCATGAACTGTAAAAGGGCACACCCAGTACTCCCCTTTCCCTTGGATGGTTTCTTCTGGGTGTGTGGTCAGGTGATGGAAAAGCTAGTGAGCACAAAGGAAACCCCATCTTCATTCTTCCTGTGGTTGGCTCTGGGGATTAATCTCAGACCCTCACCAGCATCCTCTCTGCCACTGAGCTACACGCCCAGCTTCCTCGTTTTAGTTTGACTGTCTTTGTCATCAGCAGGGTTTCTGTATTTTTGTGTTGACTAATTGCTCAGTAATTTCTTTCTTGGGTGAATGAAAAAGTTTTAAATGTATTTCTTTGTGTGTGTGTGTGTGTGTGTGCGTGCATATTTGCCAGTGTGTGGAGGTCAAAGGGCAACTTGTGGGAATTGGTTCACTCTATCCATTATGTGGGTCCTGGGGACTGAACTCAGGTTGAGAGGCTTGGCAGCAGGCCCCCATAATATTGCTGGCCTCCTTTAGTCAGTTTTGAACTAAAATATTTTCCTCATTCTAGAAAAAGATTTATTAATTTTTTATTCTGTGTGTATGAGTATTTTGCCTACATGTATGTTTGTGTGCTATATGAGTACCTCCAGGATGTTTGTAAGCCTCCATGTAGATGCTGGGAACTGAACTCAGGTCCTCTGTAAGACCAACAAGAGCTCCTAACCACCAAGTCATTTCGATCATCCCCCCTTGCTATTTTTAAAATTTTATTTATTTTATCAGGCTCTTCCCCTACCCTATCCCCCCTTTCTCTAAGGTTCCTTTATGGAGGATTGCTGCAGGATCAGCAATGACATGGCTTGCTGTTTCCTGTTCTTCTCTGTGAAGCTCAGAATGCCAGGGACTCCTCCTGCTTCAGGTCAACCAGCTTCACCACGAAAACCCAATGTGATGGCTGCAGGTGTCGCTCAGTGGGAGAGGCCTTGGCAGGTGCAAGGCTCTGGGTTCCATCTTAAACACCGCAAAGTATCTCAACATGGTAATAACTTAATTCACAGTAAGGCCCAGGCACTTGGAGAAACTTCATTTCAGCAGGTTGGGCAGGAAGAGATGCTCAACCTGCAGGTACTGAACTTGATGTGGCTGCAACAAACCCAGGCACCTGCAGCTCCTTTCCTGATCTGTGAACTACAGTCTGCAATAAAACACAATGGTCTGAAAGGAAAAGGAGCTCTTTTAAAAGCTTTAGTAGAGTGAGGGTAAATGAGTCTAGAGTCATGAGCACGTGTGGGCGATCTGGCTCCATCTTTTGTGGGCTGTCTAGTACACCGTCATTGGCGAGGTACCAGTGCTTGCTTGGTCTTGTCACACTTTGCTTTCCTCGTTTCCTGGAGGGAGGATCTATTCCAGACTGGATAGTGTTGTGGGTCGGAGGGATATTATACTCTATTGTTCTGTTTGTCTCTCCCTGCCCCCCCAGATCATACTGTTTTAATCACCACAGGCTTGTAATGTGTTTTGAAACCAGGCTGTATGATGGCTTCAGCTTTGTTCTTTCCTGAGATTATTTTGATTGTTTAAACTCATTTGTGGTTTCTCATGAATTGCAGGATACATTTTTTCCCACTCTTGTTAAAGCAAATTTGAATTTTGATAGAAATGCATTTTGTCTGTGGATTGCTTTGGCTACAATGGCTGTTTTTATTAATATTAAGTCCTTCAATGTATGAATAGATTTATTATATAAAATTAATTTCAGTGACATGTTTTAGATTTCAGTTTATATTTTCTTTTGCTTTCTGGTTGTTTATTTCTGGAGAGCTTTTCTTTCTTTCTTTCTTCTTTCTTTCTTTCTTTCTTTCTTTCTTTCTTTCTTCTTTCTTTCTTTCTTTCTTTCTTTCTTTCTTTCTTTCTTTCTTTCTTTCTTTCTTTCTTTCTTTCTTTCTTTCTCAGTGCTGGGGCTTGAATCCAGGTCACCATGCTTTAGGCAAGCTCTCTGTTACTGAACTACATCTGCAGCCCCTTTGCACTGTTCCAATTTTGAGACAGGGTCTCTCTAGGTTGCCTGGCCTTGAACTTTTGATCTTTATGCCCCAGTCTTCCTGGTAGCTGTGATCACAGGTGTGCACGCCACAGCCCTGTTTATCCCTGGGTGCTTTTTCTGCTGCATTTTTTTCCTCTGAAGAATAGTTTGTATTTTAACTTTTAAATTTTATGTGTGTGGTGTTTTGTCTGCATGTTTGTCTCTACACCATGTGCATGCCTGGTGTTTATGGAGGCCAGAGGAGGTCATTGGACCCCATGGAACTGGTTATAGGCAACTGTGGGCTGCCATGTGGGCACCAGGAACCACATCCTGATTCTCTGCAAGAGTATTAAGTGCTCTTAACCTTCAGCCTTCTTTCCAGACCATCTTTACACTTTAAAATACTTCCATAATCATTTACTTTGGTATATAGTTGCATGCCATTCGTTTGGGACTTAAGTGATCAGAACTCTTATTTCATTGTTTTAAATGATTATCTGAATATTCCTTTGTTTATGGAGAAATTGTATCCTCCTCATTGATTGCAGATGTCACTCTCAGTGACTTTTTTTGTAAGTAGAGGGATACCTTCATTGTCAACACACATTGCTGACTAATCCAACTTTATGAATAAAATCATTGTTGGCGAGGTTTATAGCACATGAGACAGAAATCAGACAATAGGCAGAACCAAGCGGCAGATTAAATGTTAAGAAGCACAAACTTGTTGTGGGATGTCCTTCTGTATATGTGTTGTTTTTATTGGGTAATGAATAAAGCTGTTTTGGCCAATGACTTAGCAGAGTAAAGCCAGGCAGAAAATCTGAGCAGAGATATAGAGAGAGCATGTGGAGTCAGAGAGACACCATGTAGCTGCTGAAGGAGACAGATTCCAAATCTTACTGGTAGGTCACAACCTCTTGGTAAAATATAAAATAGTAGAAATGGGTTAATTTTAACATGTAAGAGTTAGTTAATAAGAAGCCTGAGCTAATAGGCCAAACAGTACTGTAATTGATATAATTTCTGTGTGATTATTTGGGTCTGGGCAGCTGGGAAATGAACAAGCAGTCTCAGCCTGCACAAATGCTTGTTTACTTTCCTGCTTTTGAGATGTTTGCACTGAGCTCTATCTGTTAGGAGTATATTCTTTTTTTCTTTGTTTACTCTAGAAATTATTCATTTGTTTATTTTTGGCACAGGAACTGAACCCAGGCCCTGTGTATGCCCAGCCAGTCCTCTGCTATGGAGCTATATTCTCAGTTCCTGGCAAATATTTATTCAGGGGCCTTTTCTGGTCCAGATCCCAGAAGGGACTCACACATAAATAAGGTACGGTGTCTGCCCTTGGGTTTTTCAGTAACCGGGAAGAATATTAGTTTGGAATGATTGAGCTTCAGCAATGCCTTGGATAACTGGTTTCCCCTATAAGTATGTTGATTGTCAGATACAGGACTAATTCAGAAGCTTAAAGATTACAAGGCTTTTGGCGGTAATTGTCATTCTTTTTCATTGCTTCAGAAAAACTTCATTTGCTACAGTGTTCACACCTTCAAATACACACACACAGATATACACACAGATATATACATACAGATACACACAAACTGATACACACACACACATTCACACGATAACAAAAGCAAGGGGCAGCGGTCAGTGCAGTGAGAAAGAGTTTCCTCTCACGGTGTCTTCCTTTTATCATATAAGAAAATCTTCCCGGAAACTATTTACAGACCTCATCTCTCATTGCATAGATCAGAAATGAGTCACATGCTTATCTTTAGATCGGATATTGGACCCATTTCCAGAGACTGAGGCACCCCTGATTCACACCAACCAAAATAATGGTTTGTGAATAAGGAAAGGGGGTCTGTAACTTTTAATTTTAGCTAATTTATGTGTGTATATCTATATCTATCTGTGTGTGCACATTGCTCTCTCTGTGTATCAGTGTATATTTGTATCTCTCTTTGTATCTTTCTCTATGTGTGTATCTACCTCTCTCTGCATATCTGCATATATATCTGTATGTGTCTATCTCTATGAATATCTCTCTCTGTGTATCTTCTGTATGTGCATGTATGTGTATGTATCTGTATGTGTATGCATCTGTGTGTATGTATCTGTGTATGTGTATCTGTGTGTATGTATCTGTGTATGTGTATCTGTGTGTGTATGTATCTGTGTATGTGTATCTGTATGTGTGTGTATTTGTGTGTGTCTGTATCTGTATGTGTATGTATGTATGTGTGTGTATGTATGTATGTGTATGTATGTATTTGTATGTATCTATGTGTGTATGTATTTGTATGTGTATCTATCTGTGCATGTATATATCTGTATGTGTATGCATCTGTGTGTATATGTATCTGTGTGTGTATGTATCTGTGTATTATGTATCTGTGTGTATCTGTGTGTGTATCTATCTGTGTATGTATCTGTGTGTGTATGTATCTGTGTGTGTATGTATCTGTGTGTATCTGTGTGTATGTATCTATGTATGTATGTATGTATGTGCATGTATCTGTATATGTATGTATCTGTATGTATCTACATGTGCATGTATTTGTATATGTATCTATCTGTGCATGTATGTATCTGTGTGTATGTATCTGTGAGTATGTGTATCTGTATGTGTATCTATCTGTGTGTGTATGTATCTGTATATGTGTGTATCTGTGTGTGTATGTATCTGTGTGTGTATGTATCTATGTGTGTATCTATTTGTATGTGTATGTATCTGTGCATATATGTATCTGTGCGTTTATGTATCTGTGTGTGTGTATCTGTATGTGTATCTATCTCTGTGTGTATGTATCTGTATATGTGTGTATCTGTGTGGCAGTCAGAAGCTAGCCTTAGGTATCTTTCCAGACCACTGACTGCTCGCTTACTTTTTTGAGATTAGGTCTCACACTGACCTGCAATTTGTGAATTTGGTTAGTCCGGCTGGCCAGTGTGTCCCAGGGATCTATCTGTTTCTGTCTCTGGTGCTTGGGTAGCAACCATGAGCTACCATGCTCAGCCTTTAGATATTTAAGGTGAGTTCTGAAGGTTAAACTCAGATCCCCACACTTGCACGACAAGTACATTGCCAACTGAACTAGCTCCCTGGGCTGATCAGTGACTTTTGAGCAGGTATGCTGCAGATCTCTTACTAAGAGATGCTGCTCACACAGACGTATACGAGAGGGAATCAAGTTCTTACATAGGGACTCTAAGTGTCTGTCCTGCTTCTTATGGCCTTAGCAGGGATCAACCCTTGCCAGTCTCTGGGTTTCTCTGTTGTAAACTGGAGATCTTAACACTTGCTCTGTCCCCACTGAGAGTTCAAAGAATGAGTTGCAAAACTCAAGGCATACCAGACAGTGGTGGTGCATGCCTTTAATCCCAGCACTTGGGAGGCAGAGACAGGTGGATCTCTGTGAGTTTGAGGCCAGCCTGGTCTACAAGAGCTAGTTCCAGGACAGGCTCCAGAGCCACAAAGAAACCCTGTCTCGAAAAACAAAACAAAACAAAACTCAAGGTATCAAACACAGATACCTCTCAGTCTTATCATCTTTGGGATGGTTCCTGAACTAAATGTTCCCCAGCTCAAATGTTTGCCCTGTTCAGTGTGGGCATGGGGCTGGGCCACAAGGATAGAAACAGAGCCCTTCTGTTATGAAGCAGGCAACTGGAAGCACACGGAATCCTATGCATGAGTGCTGAACCAGACCAGCTGTTGGGACAGGGGTGACTCTTTTCTTACTGTGATTTGTGTAATGGGAGGCAAAGCTTTTCTTTTGTCTTGGTTGCCCAGTCCCAAAGAAACACACAAAAACTTACATTAATTACAGAATGTTTGAGCAATAGCTCAAGCTTATTATTAAATAGCTCTTATGACTTAAATTAACACATTTCTATTAATCTACATTCTGCCACGTGACTTTGTGTTCTCTGGTACTCTTATTCCTCTGGCAACTGCTTGCATCTCTCTTCTTTCCACCCTTTTTCCTCCCTGTGTTTTCAGTTTGGCTTTCTCGCCTAGCATTATTCTGCCCTGTTATAGGTCAAATCAGCCTTATTATTAACCAGTGAGAGCAAGATATATTCACAGCATACAGGAGGATTATCCCACAGCCAGACTGTGCCTGGGAACAAGATTTTTTTCACTGTTGGAGTCTGTCAAATCAATTTTCCTTTATTTTTATTAGCATGTGTGTGGGGGCATGTACATGCCATGGCTTCCCTGTAGGGGTCAGAGGACAACTCTTGGGACTTGGTTATTCTCCTTCACCTTGTTTGAGGCAGACTCTCTCACTTCTGTCTGTCTCTGCACTGCATACTTCTGTCTGCGTGATCAGAGGAGCTTCCAGGTGATTTTCGGGCCTCTTCCCCCTCTTAGGAGAGCTAGTATTATGTATGCTTGTTTCCAAAATTCGAACTTGCCTGGATTCCAGGGACTGAACTCAGGTCATCAGGCTTGCAAGGCAAGTGTTTTTCCTGCCGAGCCATCTCACTGACACTGCTGTTGGAATTTCTCACACAGGTACCTAGGTCCCATCAAGAGCATCTCTGAGAGATGCTGGCAACCAAGAATGGTGAATTCTTATCTTTTACCTGATGGTTTTGTGTTTCCTGGGGTGTCAGTGGATACTCTGGAGGTTCCCATAGAGTATGATGTAGGTACCCAGTTCTTCCCCAGATTCGTGAGGTAGAGGTGGAGGACTTTCTTCCCTTCAAAGCAAAGATCTGTATCTCACTTTGCAAATGAGTGGGACAGGAGGGAAAACTGACTTTGTTGGAATGGGAGGTAGGCTGGTGAGAGCAGGACTCAGAGGGAGACCTCTGTGATTGAGTTCAACAGTTTCCTTTTTGTGGGCATAGAAGAGAAGTATTTCTGACTTCGCCCTGACCTTTTCAACTTTGCCCTGCTTGCTTAGCTAGTCTCAGCACCGGTTCCTCTTCTACCCACAGAAGTTCCTTTGCTTTTCCCTGGAAATGCAGAGCCCTACCATCACCCATTTCTGGCAGAAACTCCTCTGTAAGCCTTGCTTGAACCTAGGTCCACGCTGACCCAACGTTTTTCCATGCATGCGGCAGCTTGGTAAACAGCTGGCTCTGGGTACCGTTACCACATTTGTACCTTGTGGTCTTTTCTGTTTGCCTCACCCATCCATTTGAATTAAATTGCCATCAGCCTCTTCCCCACTGGGGGAAGATTAATGAGCCTTCCTCTGTCCTCTTCGAGCACAAATAGTTGTCACGTCCTGAAGAGAGAAGTGTTGGCATATAAATTATGGGATGTCATCATAGAGGGTGAGGGGGCAGCTGTAGAGTTCCTCTCTAGTCATAGGCTCTCAGCTGGGCAGGTGTAGGGTCAGTGTTCATGGCTGTGATGCCTCTGAGAGGGGTCTGGGAGGGACCATGGGAAATGTGGAATTAGTTAGTCTCAAGAGAGTCTGCTCGCAGAATGCCTCTGACTCAGCTCAATTATTTTGTCTCTCACTCATAAATCCATAAATAGCATCCTAATGCCATAGAAATTTAGATAGAGTGTGCATGCATAGCTCTATGTTCTGAGGGGTGTGAAATCTTTAGTCAGTCATTTCATTTGCTTTGATCTCTTGTTTGTTTTTTATATCTAAAATAAAGATACGAAGGATTCTCCAGATTCCTTCGTAGGAGACTGGTCACTGCTTGTTCTCACCACCTCAGTGTCTAGGGGAACAGGTATGGGGTGTTAAAGACTTGTGTTCTAATTCCCTGAAGGTCCATCCCCTCTATCCTCTTCATGGAGAATTCTAGACCATATTTAGTGGGTCTTTGGGGCCAGTGAGAGAACTCAGTGGGTAAAAGTGCTTGCCGCTAAGCCCAATGACCCGAGTTCAAACCCTGGGACCCACATGGAATGAGAGAACTGACTCCTGAAATTGTACTCTGACCTGCCAGGACACATGTACCCATGTACACACACAAATTAATAAAAAATAAATAAAACATCTAAAAAAGAAGAAGCATCTTGGGTTTGTAACATCTTGGGGCTTCAAGGACTGCAAAAGAGCATCATGTCATATGTTCCTCCCGAGCTCACAGAACGTAAGGGGTCCCGATATCCATGTCCCAACAATACTCACACACCTCTCCTTCTGGCTCATCTTGGGAGAGACACTAAGTCATCAGTGGAAATGAACCCAGTTCTGTTCTCACAGAACTGATTCTCTTTGTCGTGATTCATTTTCTTATGATGGATTGAATTCTAAAACAATATAAGATGTTTTAAAATAGGAATTTTATTGATATCAATAAAATTTCCTCTGAAGTCTCTGAGCAGTAAAACCAAGAGCACAGTTGGTAATGTGATTCCCTGAGTCCAGCCTCTGCCCTCAAGCGCTTTTCCTTGCCTCTGTCCTTGGTAGCCAAATCTCAGGGAATCACTGCCATGAGCTCTCTTGGGAACCGTTTTTCCTGCCTCTGATTCCTCTGAAGGGAAACTGCTCCTCCGGGGAGGCAGTCTGCATACATTGCAAGAACCACTGGCGAGCCTTTCATCCCTCACTCACCAATCCACAAATAACAGCCTGGAGCTATAGGATTTTAGTTAGCGGGAGCATCATACTATATGAGATGTTTGGGACTGTGAATACATCATTTCCCTTTTTAACTTCAGTTTTATGCATAAGAATATGTGTGCATGTGAGCATGTGTGTGTGTGTGTGTGTGTGTGTGTGTGTGTGTAGGGGGGATGGAGAACACCAAAGAAACAAGGCCTGCTAGTCACAATAGGGTTGATGCACATAAGAACTCCAAGACTGTGGCGGCATGCACGGGGCCTGCACAGGTCCAAACATGATGAGTCTGAGCACTGAGAAGGGGAAGTGGATACAGGCTTCCAACTCTATCAGAGATGCTATCTCCAGTCGGCCACTGCTTGCAAAGGAGAATTTGGTTCCTCCAATGGAGTCTTACTGATCATACAAGCCACACTTATAGGCAAGCCCCATGCCCAGCAGTAGATGGCAAACGCAAAACAAACTCATAGTGCTTTGCTTGGGCATTTGTATCCTACTCATCTTTGGTTTATACATCATGGTTTCTGATTTTGTGGGTTTGTATGTGTGCACGTGTACGTCTCATGCTTTTTTCTTTTTAAAAAATTCTGTTTTGTTTATTTAATTTTAAATTTGCCTGTTTGTTTTCTAAGAAAGAAAGAAGGCACAGAGTTAGATGGATGGGAAGGTAGGGATCTGGGAGCAGATGAAGAAGGGAAAACCATAACCAGAATAGATTATATGAAGAACTTATTTAAACATTATGAAAAACTAGTGAGTTTTTATTGAGTTCAGTTTTGATGATATATATGGAGACCTTGGGAAGCTGTCTTTAGTTCATTGGCTGATTAGCATATGGCATGCCACACTAGACCAGGGACTTTCTATGCATTGTCTAATGTCAATTCCTGCACTATCTGTTTGTTGAAGATGTAATAATTAGGGTAGGAATATTTTTTTATGTGTGCTAAGCTTTATATTTTAGTTTACTGACTGATCATGTCAACATTATAAAATACCTTTCTTATGCCATTTCACAGGCACGGGACCAAGGCCCAGAGGGTTTAAGCATTTTGCCCACAATGCAAAAGCAAATAAGAGCTACAGCTAGCCACCCCACAAAGGGTGCTTGGCTCCTGAGTTCTCAGCCATAAGTTGCTAAATTGTAGGATTATGCTAGCCCAACCAATGCGTGTAGAGCTTACGTCTTATCTTCCATCCTAAGCCTTTCCCCTCTACCTGCACCGCCTTGTTTACCCACTATCCAGGCATTTATAAATAGTTGTAGAAATCATTATGGAAACTATACGTCCCCCTTGGTACATAAACACACACTTATCTCTGGGTATTTAGACAATGTCCCTCAAATATGTTTGCCGTGAGCACCCAGCAGACACTCCCCATTCTGATTAGACCTGGAGATCTGTGATAAAGTACTGTCAACCGAGACCTCGCCATCCTGACAGTTACATTTACGCTGAAGGGTATGCTGTTTTCTGCAAGAAGTATGGGTGCCATTTTCAAAGGTCAAATAAATCACCTTTAAAGTCGTGAAAAGGTAAACAGACCGATGCCTGGGCAGCTTTCCTGGGTTTATGAGGTCTTCTGGCAGCAGGGAAACACAGCCTCATCCATCACCCCACCCCCAGCTCCCAGGCACTTATTCCTCAGAGCGATCACTCCGTCACCCAGGGTCATTTCCCCTCAACCGTTATTAGGAGATATGCAGGCACATACAATGAACCCTACCCGTCAGCCGTCCCTTTTCCAAGGTGTGCTTTCTCTCTAGGTAGGATGACAAGTTGCTGCCATGACAGGAAGCAGGCTAGGAGGATGATCCAGGACTGGGAGGGAGGAGGAGAGCAAGTAGGAGAGTGTAGCAGGAGAAGTGACAGGGAGATAGTAGGGCAGGCCAGCATGACATGGCCTAAACAACATAGTTGTCACTGATGAAGAATAATTCCATGGTGCCTGGGGAGGGTGACTGCCTGCCAATCACAGCCTCCCCTGCTCAGGTCAGTTTTTAAAGCTCACGGAAGGGGCTCCACACACCTTCCTTCAGCATCTTCTTAAGTTAGATGTCTATAGTGAAAGTCCCCTGTAAACCTCTAGGTCATCTTTGAAATGACTGTTCTTCACAAGAAAATAGATGTCTTCTAAAGACAATTTCTTCAGAGCACTTCTAATCTGCTATTATTTCGCTGTCCCGTACAGAGAGCCGGACTGGGGTAAACAAAGACCCTTAAAGAAGGGTTGCAAACGGCGCCATGGCTCCTCAGCCTTGGAGCTGCCCTGCACTTGGGGTCATAGGCTCATGGTGATGTGGAAAAAAGCCTCTGGTTTTCCTTCTGCATGCCATAAAAGCCCAGGTTAGACCCATCTCACTAGGGTCTAACTAGGATGTCTCCAAACTCAGACATCCGGTAATATTTTGTACCATTGTGGATTTTACAATGGTGAGAGTTCACACAGGAGGCATTTTCATTACTTTTTGGTTTTGAAAGCATCTGACTTCGGTCTTTTGTTTCCTTACACTACACTGTTCTGGACAGAAGAAGGGGAAGGAAGAGGGAACAGAGATGGGACTATTTATGTTTTCATTTGAAAGCAGTGGTATTCTATTGAACCCATCTCATGTAAATTTTATTTTTGTTGCTTTAATTTTTTTTCCAGCCCAAGCTAGCCTGGGATTTGTCTCAACTAGACCGCAGAGACCACCGAGTGTTCTCATCAACCAGAGACCTAATTGCGGTCATTTATTATAGTCACTTATCTGATAGTGGCTTCATTATCTGTGATAGTTTTACAGGGACAAAATCCACCAGGCATTCAGTGGAATATATAAACATGTTAGCCTCTGACAGGGTGTCTGTTACTTACTGTCAACACTAACTGGCCCTTGCCACATATCTACAGCTTATATGAAGTACCGATGAATTTAATAAACCCCAGTGAAAGCTGCAGTGTAAACAGCAGATCAGGAGTGTCACCCTCTTAAACAAACAGAGGTGATGGAGAAGTACAAACAGAACCGGAGAGGAGCCTACGGAGATGAGCATCAGGTGGGGAGAGAAATTCCACTGGTGATTCCCCGACTGGATTATGACCACAGAACAAGCGTTTATATATAAGCGTGACACCCACACGACCCTTTCTACTGAAATGCCACAAATACTGATTTTTTTTGGTTAACCATTGGAGAGGAGAAATAGGTGAAAAATAGATGCTAATTTCTTATAATTGTTATCTTCAAAAATATCTAGTAAATAATTTAGTTTTGAGAGATATCATATGGGGTATTCTACAGCTAGCATCATGTGGATATATATCTTGCGTGTGGTGGATGGTGTTTTTTATTCTCTCGGTCTCATTGAAATAAAAACATAAACCAAGCTTCTAACACAGAGAAAAGTATGTGAACTAGACAGACCAGAGTACTGAAATATATACATGGGTAGCTTGTACTTACATTAAATAGGGATCCATTTGTGTATGATGGAGAATGACGGGAATTTTGTTTGTGCAGGTAGAGCTCTCCTTGCACCCTCAGGGAGGCCCAGCTGAGATCTGGGACACCGAAAGGAAGAGCCATCTTCCTACATTCTCTCTTCCATGGCTTCTTCCCCATCCTCCATGATTCCTGTTGGTGATGATTCATTTCATTCTTCTGGGATGAAGATTTCTTTTCTCCTCTTTGACTTTGAAATGTAAACTACTCTGGAAAGGGAAACCTTTATTGACAGAATGGTTAGCATCAAAGTAGTCATAAAGACCCGGGCTCAAATCCCCAATGAATGCCTGTAGGAAAAGCTTCTTTGACTATAAAATGAGAGTGCCATGGCCTCTCCTCCAGTATCTTAGAGAGTGGAAATGAACAGGAAGCAGAGTACCCTGAAGTCATGGTGGCCATGGCCTCAGAAGGTCGTGCATCAGGTTAGTTCGGTTATGCCTGTAGCCTGCAGGGTAGAGCCATGGGATGGGGAAGACTGAAACAGAAGGGATGAGAAAGAAGGATTGCTGCAAAGGTTTTCAGCATCAGAAATAACAATCCTGTCTGCTTTTGCTAGCTGCTGTTCACAAGAAGGTTCTGTCAAATGCACTTAAGAAAGTAAGGGTTGTCAAGTTTCTCCGGCACAGGATTTCTCAGAGACCTTTCCCAAAGCAGCATGTGGTGCGAATATCTCAGGACAGCTGGGTGCGATGGTGCACAACCGAGGCAGGAGGATCACGATCCAGGTCCATCTGTCTACAACAAATAGACTGGACAAACAATCCCATCAAACAGAAACCATAAAACAAATCGGAAACCTCACCAAAAGGATGAAATCTGAATTATGGAAAGGTATCCACCAGGGGCTGGAGAGATGGCTCAGAGGTTAAGAGCATTGCCTGCTCTTCCAAAGGTCCTGAGTTCAATTCCCAGCAACCACATGGTGGCTCATAACCATCTGTAATGGGGTCTGGTGCTCTCTTCTGGCCAGCAGGCATATACACAGATGGAATATTGTATACATAATAAATAAATAAAAAAAAAAAAAAAAAAAAAAAAGGTATCCACCAGCCGGGCGGTGGTGGCGCATGCCTTTAGTCCCAGCACTCAGGAGATAGAGGCAGACAGAGGCAGAGTTCGAGGCCAACCTGGTCTACAAGAGCTAGTTCCAGGACAGGCTCCAAAGCTACAGAGAAACCCTGTCTCAAAACAAAAAACAACAAAACAAAACAACCAAAAGAAAAAGGTATCCACCTCTGAACATTTTGACGTTCTTGAGTTTGTTCTCCCTTTGATCTACCTCTGTCTCTTTAGCACAGCTATGGTGTCAAGGATTTCTGAGAGTCCATGGTATGAAGCTCACACTTGGATGGATTTGCTTTGTTTGGGAAGCAGAGGGCCTGGTGGTCAGTAGTGTATTCATGGTTGTGGAGAAGACCCTGAACTGAAGGGGGCAAGGGGTGGGCGAGGATAGAGTTGATATGTAGTGGATACTAAAAGTGAGGATAAGTACCTAGAAGGTTATATAAGAGACCCTGAGGGCAGACACTGTCTTCCTTAGACTTATAGTGAAGGCACTCCCGTGATCTGAATGAGTCTTTGGTAAAGATCGGCTGCCACTAGACGCCACCCACCTTGCTATGAACTACTTCAGAAGAGAACTGCCTAGGGGACAAAATGAGATTAGACAAGTTTCTTGGTTGCTGGCTTTCTTGCCTCTATGGATGGTGACTCTCCAAGTCAGGCCTATGTGAACCTGTAAGGCACAAGAAGGTGAGGGACACCTCAGGGAGGAAACAGGAAGAGACAGAGAAGGAAACACGAAGCATGTGACCTGGAAATGATGGGGAAGATGACACGCTCCAGAGTCACCATCCCCACCTCATCCTGACTGCATGCTGCTGCCGGGATGTGAGCTTTGTTTAGCTATTCCAAACAGCTGGCCTCAGTGGGGCTCTGTGGCTATATTACTTCCTCTGATCATTGCAAAAACTCCTTGACAAAAGCTGTGCAAGCATGGAAGGGTTATTTTGACTCACAGTTTGCAGGTCAGTGTATCACAATTGGGAAGGCATGGTTGCAGATGCTTGAGGCAACAGAGAGATGGTTGCTGGTGCTGGCTTGCTTCCTTCTTTTTATGTGGTCTGGGACCCCAGCCCATTGGGATCGGGCTGCTCACATTAAAACCGAATCTGAAAACTTTCGAATGTGCCAAGAGGCATGTCTCCTAGGTGATTCCAGATCTTGTCAAGCCGACAATGAACGTTAGGCACCACATGAGCAACAGGACATAAGGATAAAATGAGATCTAAACGGCAACAATAATAAAAGCAGAGAATATCTGTGACCATAGGGAAGGGGAGGGAAAGAAAAAATTCGAGTGACTGATTTTTATTGGCCTGGAGCCTGGGTCACTGTATCTTAGAGCAACTAATTGATAACAAAGATGTCTATTGCAGGTTTGTCCAACTCACTGTTTGCAAGCTGCATGTGTCCAAGGATAGCTCTGAATGCAGCCCAACAGAGAATTATAAATGTGCGTAAAATATAACAGCTTTTTGCAGTTTTTTAGTAGCTCTATTGTAAAGGCCTTTTTTCTTAGATTTTGCTTGTGAGCCTGGGCTTTTGTCTAGCACAAGGGAATTTTTTTCTTAAGATCTATCTATCTATCTATCTATCTATCTATCTATCTATCTATCTATCTATCTATCTATCTAGTGTGTGTGTGTGTGCACGCACACATGTGCATGCGTATGCATGCTCCACACACACACACACTTGAATGTCTGCCACATGTGTTTGAATGCCCTCAGAGCAGAAGAAAGCATTTGATCTCCTGGAGCTAGAGTTGAAGTCACGAGCTGACTGAGGTGGTGCTAGTCACCCAACTTGGGTCCTCTGCAAGAGAAACAAGTCTCTGAACCACCGAGGTCTCTGCTTAGCCTCTGATGGTGAGCTTTTAGAGAATGGACTTTGTACATAAGAACACTGCACTACAATGTCAATCAATAGTTTGGACACACCCCATGGGTGTGGGAAGGGCTTTCAGATGAGGCAGCTATGGTCCCTGCAGAGTCAGATGATGGGGCATTGATCCCCATAAAGACGACATTAGGGTGGAAGGAGGTTGAAAGACTAGGCCTTCACATGATAGGATGAGTGTCCTTAGACGAGAAGATACTGGAGAGGGAGCTGTGCTGAGTTCCTTCCTGCCTGCCATGGAGCGACATTGAAAGGCAGAGGAAGGCACAGAACAGGTGCTGAGCTAGCCACTGCTCCTATCTCGGATGCCCCTGTCTCCAGGATTATGTGGCTCTTTGCTATAACAGCCTACATTGAATGAGACAACGCAAACCTGGAGCAGGCTTCTGGAGTTCAGCATGAAACCATTGACTTTGGGGAAACCTCTGCCCATCCACGCTGGTCCTGAGTGACAATGGGCAGTGCCAGGCTACTCTCTGCTCAAATGTCTTTCTTTCCCCATGTAAGATGACGTATCACTTGCTGGGGAAATGGCTGTGTTGATAAAGAGCTTTCTGTGCAAGCACAAATCCCCCAGAACCCACATGTAAAAGATGGGTGAGACAGTGCACAGCTGTAACCCCAGCACTGGGGCGGCAGAGACTGGAGGGTCTCTAGATCTTACTGAGCTCCTTGAATCTGTGGGTCCCAGGTTGTCGAGACGCAATGTCTCAAAGAATGAGGTAGAGTGTGATCAGAAGACACCTGACATCAACCTCTGGCCACCACAGCTGTACATGCATGTGTGTGTATCCCCCCACCCCTGCCTGCAAGGTTAGTGCACACACACAGACACACGCACACACGCACACACGCAGTGCAAACATACAGATATACACACATACATGCATACACACAGACACACACGTGTGCACACACACAAACACACAGATATACACATATACACATACACATGTGCACACACATGCAGGCACACTCATGCAGACACACACACACAGCGAGTTCCATGCACAATGTACTGTTTTTAAGTTTTGAGGGGACTATTTCTCTCTTCCTTAGTTTCCCTGCATCTTAGTCTGCATCTTTCCCATGGCTCCAGGCCCCATCTACTATACTCACAGGTGAGTGTTTGCCCACAGGCGTATCGGTGTTTTGTTCACTGTGTGGCTAGCATGCTCTGACTTTAGACTGGAAAAAAAAATATGTGCTGTGGCTCTTCTGAGACAAGTGTCAGACCAGTCCCATTTCCTAGCAGGAAGCCCAGGCCCAGGTTGTGGTTTAATTCAGGAAGGACATCTGTGATGACAGAACTCGGGAAGGCAGATGGCTTTCATGAGTTGCTGCGACACAGAGCTACTTATTTAGAAATACAAAACATAGCATATGTTTATGTGTGTAGGAAAGCTCAGCTACTCGAGATATCTATTTTTAAAATATTTATTTCATTTTAATTTACCTATGGATATGTGTCTATGTGCACATGTGTGTGAGCACTGTTGGAGACATGCCAGAAGAGGGTGTCAGAGTCCCTGAGGTTGGTATTACAGGCAGTCATAAACCAGGGGTGCAGAGATCAGAACTCAGACCCTCACAAGACCAGCAAGTGCTCTTTCCCATTGGCCATCTCTTCAGCCCTTAAAACACCCACTGAGTCACAGCAACATGTCTTTACTTTACTGTGTCACGTGAACTAGTAATCAAGTTTTATAATTAATTAATTAATTCGAGCTCACCATATATTAGAGGAGGAACGTGGGCTCTAGATCCTCCTGCCTCCACCTCTCAACTGCTGGGGTTACAGGTGTGCATCACCACACTCTGTTTTATGTGGTACTGGGGATCGAACCCAGGACTTCATATATGGTGGGAAGAAGCTCTAGCAACTGAGCTATACTCTAGCCCTTTGTTTATATGAAAATTTCTGACTATTTTGAGATAGAGGCTTGACATGTATCTCAGGTGGGTCTCAAACTTGCAATTCTCCTGTTTCAGCCTCCTGACCAAAGGCATGAATCACCATATCTGGTGTAAATGTGACTTCTTAAAAATATTTTTGTGAGGTTTATCATGTTTTGTCATGTCCTTTTGTCATCTTCTGATTGCTCAGGGAGTTGTCTGGGTGAAAAATAAAATGTTGGAAAGATGGGAGAACTGCCATATTTGCTGTAGATTTTCAAAATTATTGTCATTTTAATGTTTGGTTAGCATAAAGAAATAAAAGATGGTACTAGGAACTTTATTTGTTCACACAAGAGTCAAATGATGGTCTGGATGAATTATTTTTAACAGCACAAACTGCTGATCTGCCTCCAGAGAAGCAGGGTTCTCCTTGGAAATTCTCAGGAATGGGGCTTGGTCAGGCAGAGAGGGGTGGCAGGCTGGTGCCCTTGGCAGCTGGCCTCCCACACCAATTTAGATTTGGAAGGCTCCAGCAATTAGCAGATCACATGGCGTCTACAGCTCCAATTGGCCTCCAGCCACCTGCTGCCAACGTCTTTGCTTTCTTTGACAAATGGTCGGTGAGAGCCGAAGGTTAAAGAGCAGGGGAGGCTATGAGGAGCTTCTGTTTCCAGTGTCTACCGCAGGCCACATGTCTGTCCCATGTAAACTTCTACCTCCTTACTGTAGTATTACAGAGCAGCAGTGCCATTGTTGTCGTGCCCGTTTTCAGACTCACACGCTAAGGGGAAGCAACTGGACCAAGACTATGTGACTAGTTGGTAGCCTAGGTCAGTTCATGATGAGAAACTTTCTCTCACTTTAAAAAATTAAAGTGAAAGCTATTTTGGTGTGTGTGTGTATGTGTATGTGTGTGTGTGTTTATGTGCATGTGCAGGCGTGAACATCTGCAAGCATACTTGTGAATCCAGAGGAGGAGGTTAGATATTTCCTGTATTACTCTCTGTCTCATTTGATTAAGAAGAGGTCAGTTACTGAATTTGAAGCTCACTGTTTTGGTGCAGTCCGATTGGTCAGTGAAGTCCCATGACCCCCCTGTCTCGGCCTGGCCAGTGCTATGGTTACAGGCACATGCCATCCAGTTTGCTTTCATGTGGGTCCTGGGGACTCTGATGTGGGTCTTTATGTTTACACAGCAGCTGTTTTACTCATTGAGCTCTCTCTGCAACCTCCTTTTTAGCAGCATATATGCTTTGTACAAAACAGTGGGTTCCATTAGCATATTACCATACAAATATATATGCTAGCATATTTCCATAAAAATACATAACGTATGTTAGCTACATTTATCCTCCTTCCCCATTCCCCTCTCTTACCCGCCTCTGACATGTGGCAGTCCTCAAGTGGCTGAGTGACTTACATGTTGATAGGTACTTTAAGAGAAAAGAAAATACCAGGGATTCCTATTTATCTTGTTCTCCAAAAATTTCAGGCATGATGGAGACAATCTTGTATCTACAAAAGAGTCAGTTCTCTAATAATAATAAAAACAATTTTCCACAGTAGTAAGTATTGAAATAGTTATGAGGGGCTGAGAAGAGTTTGGCCAGGAAAGTGCGGTTGGAGAGGAAGACCGAGTTCGGTCCCCCAGAACCTCTGTGAAAATCTAGGTGCAGTGGTGTGTGCTTTAATCCCAGCACTCTGGAGGCAGAGGAAGGAGGGTTCCCTGCGACTTCTGGCCAGCTACCCTAGTCTACTTGGTGAATTTAGGTCAGTGAAAGACTTTTTCTTAAGGGAAAGGTGGACAGCACCTTGGACTAGCCCCTGGGAAGTGATGCTCAGGATTGCCCTCTGGCCTTCACACACACACATGCACACATGCGCTGTGTGCACACACCTGTGCATACATGTGCACCTGTGCAAACATGCACATTGCACACAACTAACTAAGGAAAAATACAAGCTATAGGTGTGATTTCTGAGTGGAAGATAGGAGGGTCTACCAGAACAGGATTAGCAAAACTGAAGCCTGTGAAAGTAAGCTCATCGGGTGTTGGGAGTTAAAGCTGTGTGTGTGTGTGTATGTGTGTGTGTGTGTGTGTATGCACACCCATAAAATTTAAGCCATATGTGACCAGGGGCCTTGAATTGGTCATGACTGCAAATGGTGTGGGAAGTAAATGCTTGTATGAATGCAACTGCTGGCATCCACAGCATTTCCTTTGCATGGTTAGCAATTATTACAGTGTAGCAAACTCAGGTGCAGTATTCTTGTGTTTGTGGTCCATTTTGAAATATCACCCTGTTTGATTGCCTAGAATCAAACACTTTTAAAATACATTTGATGAATTAATAATAATCAGTACACATTTACTGCTTCAATACAGCAAAGCTTACTGTTTAGCTAAACATCTGTTTCTAGATACTTTATTTAGTCACTCTGCAGACAATGTTTATGCATTTTTCTTGTGTAGCTTACCTCCCAGCACAGAGTATAAAATATCATAGACTTGCTTTTCCCAGTGCCTGTTGCTGCTAGGGCATGATCATGTGGTTCAATATTGACAATTAGTCTTTTGAGGGCATTGCCTGTAAAAAAAGACCTATGGGAAATTCTTTGCTGAGCATTATCGTGTTTACCTGGGAAGACTGTAATTGAGCAACCATTCTGCGATCGTTTGCATGCATATAGATGCTTCGAAACTATGAGCTTAGATTTGAAGACTAGAAGGATGGGATGAACTTGAGATTTTTTTTTTTTTTTTTTTTTTTTTTGGTTTTTTCGAGACAGGGTTTCTCTGTGGTTTTGGAGCCTGTCCTGGAACTAGCTCTGTAGACCAGGCTGGTCTCGAACTCACAGAGATCCGCCTGCCTCTGCCTCCCGAGTGCTGGGATTAAAGGCGTGCGCCACCACCGCCCGGCTTGAACTTGAGATTTAACAATATGCTCGGCCTCCCCTGTGAACCTGCCTTCTTCTAGACTTTGTTATGCAAGATAACAAGTATCCTATCTTATACATTTCAGAGGGTTTTTCTGTTAAGGACAGGCAAAAGGTACCCCCAGTCACTCTTCCTGTTTGCAGTCCACTAAGTTTATGATGGGCTTTCAAAAGCATTCCTTACATTTTCTTTTCTTTTTTTCCTTTTTTTTTTTTTTTTTTTTTTTCGAGACAGGGTTTCTCTGTGGCTTTAGAGCCTGTCCTGGAACTACCTCTGTAGACCAGGCTGGTCTCGAACTCACAGAGATCCGCCTGCCTCTGCCTCCAGAGTGCTGGGGTTAAAGGTGTGCGCCACCATCAAAGGGTGTGATTTTCCTTCCGGTAAGCTTCACCTTATTTCTCTTACTCAATATTGTTCCCAGAGACAGACTTTGCCAGTCGCTCTATCTGCAATGAAACAATGTATCTGGGACAAGTCGGGAGGTGTATCAGGCTCACTCAGCGGCATTCCCCCTCCCTCTGTCTGCAATGAAACAATGTATCTGGAACAAGCCAGCGGTGTATCAGGCTCACAGAGCAGCATTTGTTTTTTCTCTGTCTGCAATGAAACAATGTATCTGGGAAGAGCTGAGGTGTATCAGGCTCACAGAGCAGAAACAATGTATCTATCTGGGAAACGCTGGAGGTGTAGCAGGTTGATAAGTAGAGGTCACCACTGTGTTAAAGGTTCTCCTTTTTTTTTTTTTTTTAAAAAAAAATATATATATTAGAACATATTGACTACACACAACACAGGTTTTATTGTGACATTTCCATTCCAATAATCATATTCACCCTCGCTAGTCTCTCTTACCTTCCTACACACATTAATCACCCGACTTTCCTGTCTTTTTTGTAGTGTGATCCATTAAGTTTCATTAGGGTTGTAAACAGGCACACACAGGTACATGGGGAAAGGGGTATTTACAGGAACACAGCCAACTTACCAGTGGCTAGACCATTGAAAAAAAAATTTCTCCTTCCCCCACCTGCCATTAGCTGCTTACTAATGCAGTGTCTCCTTTTTCCTAGAGGGATGAAATAAGTTACTGTTCATTGGGTCTAGCCAAGAGCCCATCCTATAATCACAAAAATGACTAATATCTGGTAAGTGATTCATCGTGTGTCTGACACAGTTTTGAATTATATTGGGTATGTTAGCTCATTAACTTTGCGAACCCACAGTTGACAGTGACCCAGGCTGTTAACTCATCTTGAACCCGTGTGCCCCACCTATCACTAATTAAAGCTCCCAGCGAAGCCTTTGGTGAGTTGGACAGAACTGAAATGGATCTGTGATATCATGCTCTCCCTGTAATAGGCCCTCGGTAAATATTTGCTGAGCCGAGTCCAGCGGTCCAGCGCCTGCTCAGTTACGCAAGATAAGCAGGGACGGCGTCTCTGGAGAGGCCCTGGGCTGGGTTCGGAGGAGACAGCTGCTTCTGGGACGTTGCAGCTGGGATCCTCCAGGGTCATCAGCTCAGGTTCAGCTCAGGTCCTGACTCAGCAGACAAGGATATTTGTGGCAGGCCAAGGGAATAAGTAGTGACCTTAGCCTAGAGCCTAGTAAAAAAAAGAGGGGGGGGGGGCTTTGGCAAGTCTAATGTCTTTGCTGTTCTTCTGAAGTCACTTTTCCTGACTGTGTCAGGAGGCGTGAGACAGGCAGCTTGCCAGTGTGCCCTGGTCATGAAATTGCTAGGGGAAGGTGGCAGAATAGATGATGGGCTGAGTTGGGGATAAAGGAGTGCAGGTTTCACTAATTTAATAGGAAGTGGTATATATAATTACATAATAGAGATATTATTTGACAGTGTTATACATATACATACATATATATGATATATCATGAGCAGCTACTCTCTCTGAGCTTCCTCAACAAGTCCACCTTCATATCTCCATATTTATTTTTATTTATTTATTTATTAATGCATTCATTTACTTTTTGAGACTAGGTGGCCTGGAACTCACTGTGTAGACTATGCTGGCCTCAGACTCACAGAGCTCCATCTGTCTCTGCCTCCCATTCCTGAGATTAGAGTCACTTGCCATCACAGCTAGCTTTATTCTTTTTTGGTATGACTCACTGAGTCTAGTTAGTGCTGCCAGCATGCACATGGGTGTGGGGATGTATGTCCACTAGAGTGTATCACCCTACCAATGGCCATATCCCTGAAGAAGACCGAGTCTCCCTTCCCCTGCAGCCATCCACTGCCGAAAGCCCCTCAGCCAGTGGCTGAGCCTCCTGAGCTCCTGCAGGGGTGGTACATATTTTATGTAATACTTACCAGTGGCATATGTAGGTGCTGGCTTTTATGACTTCATCACTCAGGGCACGTAATGATGCATGGGGGATATATATTGTTCGTTTACAGGAAAGGATGCTATCTATTTAGCTGGGGAGCTCGATGAATTGGACGTGTCCCTGAAAGTAACTGCTCTAGAAACTTAATTCCCAACACAACAATGCTGAGCAGCTAGACACGTAAGAGGTGATCGCTCGCAGGGACTCTGTCCTCGGAAATGGATGCCATTCTGCTGGGAATAGAGTTATCAAGAAAGTACAGTCCTTATAATGCAGAGCAAGAAGCTCTTCTCTGTTGCCTGTGCCATGTCTCTGTCATGTAATGACACAGAAAGGAGGGCCCCCAGAGTGGCCGGACATGGCCCCTCCATAACGGACTTAAAAGGGAACCATGAGTCAAACACTAATTTTTTGTTTTTATTTTTTTCTTTTTGGTTTTCTTTTTTTTTATTTATTTTTATTCTTTTTTAATTAAAATTTCCACCTGCTCCCCATTTCCCATTTCCGAGACAAGGATTCCTTAGTCCCTCCTGGACTCAAACTAGCCATGTCACGGAAGATGATTTTGACCTTCTGATTTTTTTCTTGCCTCCCCACATCCTGAGTGCTAAGATTGTAGGTCCTGAAGAAAGGTGAGGCCTGATTGGTCACAGTTGCTCAATCAAGGCAAATGCTTTAACCAAAATTTTATTACATTTATGTAGTATGAGAGTGTTTGTACATTCTCTCTCTCTCTACATATATATATGTGTGTGTGTGTGTGTGTGTGTGTGTGCATGCGTGCATGTAAAGTCAGAGATCAGTTTATGGGAGGTAGTAACCCCTTCTACCATATGCATCCCAGACAGCCAACTTAGGTTGTCAAGCTTAGCACCAAGAGCCTTTACTCACTGAGCCATCTTGCTGACCCATTGGCTAACACATTTCTAATTATTATGAACTGCTCACTGTGGACCAAGAAGGGGGTGTTCGTTAGACATGAGGGTGACTGACAATGCTAGCCAACACGGCAGGGGATAGACTGAGTTGTAGTAGTTAGACTTGTTGCATTCTTCCCATGAGTGACAATAGAAATTGTCTTATAATATTTCATTTATGTCCTCAGTGGGTAGACACCTAGCATGTGTCACATGGCCAGACAAGCCTACAGGACGCTCCTTTTTTGGTTTGAATATAAGCATGAGTAAGCTCTGAAGAGTCCCTATTTGTTCCTATCATTTTATTTATTTGTTTTGTTTTGTTTTTGAGACAGGGTTTCTCTGTGGTTTTGGAGCCTGTCCTGGAACTAGCTCTTGTAGTCCAGGCTGGCCTCAAACTCACAGAGATCCGCTTGCCTCTGCCTCCCGAGTGCTGGGATTAAAGGTGTGCACCACCCTAGGCTGTTCCTATCTCCTTATCATGACCTCTTTAGTTCCAAACAGCTGTGCTGGGTCTTCCATACACCACTGTAGTAATTTCGTCTCCCTGAAATATGTGATATAGAATGAATTTAGCCTTGAGTGACAGCTCTGTGTCAGTAAGTGATGGAACTCAGGCAGTCAGAATGGATAGTACTGATTTCCCAGAATATTGCTTTCTGTCACCCAGTCCTGTCCACTCAAGGAGGGGGTCTGTGGGCACAGGTGGCTCCAGGTGCTGGTCTTGGGCTCTGCTGGTGGCCCTCCTTGCTGGGCTATTACTTCCTCCCTGCTGTGTGACCACAGCCTCTGGCTGTCTGGGGTTGATAACAGAACCATAAATCTCCCTTCTGGCTGCCCTGAGGCACCTGAAACCTCAGCCCAGGCTTGAAGTGAGAAAACAAGATAAGACTTTGTGGCTGGTATTTTGAAGCTATCCAAAGAGATGCTGGGAAGTCTCAGTGGGTGGGTCACAGGCTGCTGGAGGTCTAGGCAGCAGCAGGGGCAGCCTGCCTCCAGGCACTGTCTATCCTGCCAAGTGAGATGAATGGTATCACCTGTAGATAGCATCTACAGGGCTCTGCACTGGCTTCCAAACTTGTCAACAGCACAGAGGCTGTGAATCCCTGAAATAAAATGGTATTAGGCAGAAACTGAGAGCGTGGTTGGGTTGCAGCTAACCCGAAGGTGGGTGGTGAGGGACTAGGAGTTAGGCGGATCTTCAATAGGCAGACAGAAAGAGGGGACACGGACAGATTATAAAACTGGGAAACTCTGCCTTCTTCTATATATCCTTGACCCAAGACAAAGGCTTAATGGCTTGCTGGTCTTTCTGTCCCAACAGTAGCATCCATATTCCCACCCTACGGTGGATTGCTCTGATAAACAAAAGGCTAGGACCAGGACGTGTTTCCCCCCAAGTTGTGGGCCTCCTAGCCTCCCCATCTTTGTTCAAACTGACCAGCCCTAAATTATGGAGGGTGACACTTCAAAGTCTGTTGGAAGCCCCAACCCTCAAGGAGAGAATGGGTTTGGGACTCTGAAGCCTTCTCCTGCTTTGCAGGCAGTGTTTCTCTGTGTGCCTTGTGTGTGTGTGGGTATCCACTTCCTCATTTTTAATAAAAGCCTTTCTCCACTGGCTGATTCTGTTTGCTGTGTCTGAGTTTTTCCCTGCAGCTATGTGATACACTTGAGATTTGTTTTTCTGCTTTTTAATTCTTTAACATGTCTAGAAAATCGATTCAGTCAAGACTCCCAGATGCTAACAGTGGGACTCAATGGGTTCCGAGTCTCTAGATGATGAAAGCAAACATCTCAATACACACTTTAGAATCCCACACCCCAGTCCTTTCCTACCATTTTCAGAGCAAGAACTTGTAACATCAAGGGCTTATTGAATGGCATTTGCTGCTTTGACAGCCGAGTTATTCAAGTGTGCACTGGTTAGCTGCCTTCCAGAGCATCTCTGGGAGTTCACACTTAGGAAGGTGATGTGGAACTGAATAGACTGCAAGGGATTTTGTGTTGTGAGATGTTAGACTTAATTTTATATCTATATCTATATGCCTTAACGAGCCCTTCTCACACAGCTGCAGGGACAATGAGACCCTCATGTGAAAGACACCAGTTGCCTGGAACAGCAGAACTTCTTGTCTATGTATCCGCCTCAGTACTTGTTATGCTCCATCTTTGGGAGAGAGAAAGAGCCTCTCAAAACATTTTCTGTGTCCTATGATCTGGTAGAGGGGCATAATTGGAAATGCCATGCATTAAGGGAAAAGCACCTTTCTTTCAGAGGAGGAGATGCTACCAGGGCTGAGCTGCTATAAATCACCTATAGATAGCATCTGTAGCTGAGGTCCTGGCTGCTCAGTGTGGAGGAACGCCCTCTGAAATACAAACACGTACATGTAGTTGTGGGTACGGTAGAATTTGGTGATCTTGTTCAGAAACAAAGTGGGGCTCCCTGTGGCTGCTGCTGAAGTTGGTGAATTCAGATGTGACCCAGATGTGACCCGCACAACAGGCTCATGAGGCCTTCTCATGTTAATACTATGGATTCCTTCTTTCCCGTGACAGATCTAGCTCACCACCGCAGATGGTATAGTGACCTTGAGAGAATCAAGTAAGCTGCACCTTGAGATTTTGATGTCTTCGTCTTAACCAAGTTAAACCTACAAGCGCTGTCAGGGAGAGCATACCCAGCATGCTTTGGGAAGTCATGATAACCAATCCTGACGCTTTGCTCACTTTATCTCATGCAGGACATCAATGCCTAGTAAAGAATTCTCATCGTGGTTGTCTTACGTTTTTGCAGTGGGACAGTGTGTGATGGCCTCATCATTCTATGCTGACACTGCCATATAAAGGGACCATCGTCTGTGTATTTCACAATAAAATTTTATGATGCTTGCGTTCCTGACACAGCATCTCCTTTGCTGCACCGGTTAGATGCTGACCCACCTGGGTCTCATTTTGTTTCCCCACCAGCTTTCTATAAATGACAATGAGAATTCATTGTCCCACAGCTCCCAGGAGAGAAATGGAGGGATGTCATAGCTAGGAAAGTATTCTCGAGGGATAATTTAATTTTCTTAGACATGGAGAGGCTGTCCCATGGCACCCGGTAGACATCAGGGCTAATTGCAACATCCAGAAGTGTTTTGTAAAGAGACACCAACCCCTTTGGTGAGCATGAAACACCCAATCCATTTCCAGGGGACAGAGTCCCCTTAAGTTTCTCTTACAGCACAGCATTGTGGGTAAGAGAGTAACTTTGACAGGAGCCAGGCAGAGCTTCGTGTTTCAGCTCACTATTAATTCTGAGCTTGTTTTTTCCCCCTAGAATAGAAGTAACTCTAGAGTCTTCAGGTTCATCATTGGTGGAGGAGGCTGCATATTATCCATTAAGAACAACTCTGGGTACATGATAAAAGGTTGGCAGATTGTGACCATCACTGCTACAAATTTGGCTGATTAAACCATATTTTAGAATTGCACACTTGTGACTGGAGATGTGGTTCTGTGGTTCAGAGAACTGGTTGTTCTCCCAGAGGACCCAAGGTTTAATTCCAGCTCCCACATGGCAGCTCACAGCCACGTGTAACTCCTGTTCCATGGCATTTGTTGCCTTCTTCTGGTCCCCACTGCTACCAGGCATGCAAGTGGTACACAGATGTACATGCAGGCAAAATACCCATCCACATGTATAAAATGTAATTGCACACTAAGATTATAGACCCCCACTTTATCTCATGCAGGACATCAATGCCTAGTGAAGAATTCTCACAGTGGCAGTCTTATGCTTTTGCAAAGGACAATGTGTAGTGGCCTTATCAATCCAATCTAACAGTGCCCTACCCCTCAGATCATTCCCCCTTTCACCAATTCCAACATCTAGTAGCTTATCTTCCCCTGAGGAAGCACAAGCTGGTCTAGACCTCTCTATCTTCCTGCATCAACATCCAGACTTCTCAGACTACAAGTGTATACCAACACCAGACCCAGCTAATTATTTAATTATTTCGCCTTTTTAAAAAACTGTAATGATATAAAATCCACATTGTTGCATATTTAGTATGTGCTTGGTGATGTTCTGTATATAAGCTAATTTTACCTTAGCAACTACCGTGCAAGAAGGAACTATTGTTTAACACATTTGTGGATGCAGAAACCGAGAGTCAGAGGCTTAGTGCCTGTGCTGTGACCCTAAGAGTTCAGTGAGGGGATGAATATGAAGGGCTCGTGCACTGTGGGTACCCCAGAGATGTGAGATGTGTGTTTCATCTGTGAACACCATGCTGGGGAGCCAGGGACAGGAAAAGAGAGTTCTGACCACAGGCACACTTGCTTTCTCAACAGACTTGTAAACCAGGAGGAAGGCCCAGTTCCGCGCTCTATTTTTCCTTGTATATTTTTCCCATAGGAGTAAAAAAGTTATTCCGTATTTTATGTGTGTGTTCCTGAGGATTTGTACACCACCCATGTGCTTGATATCTGGAGATCAGAAGAGGTCTTCAAATCCCCATGTGGGTGCTGGGAATCAAGCTCAGATCCTCTGCATGAGCAGTTGGTTCTCGTCCGAACCATCTCTCCAGCCCCTGTTCTTACATTTTAATTGTCTAAGAGTACACAAGCTTTCTGATTTTGTTGCTTCATTCCCTATTTGGCCCAGTGCAGGACGATTCTTATGATGCTCACCCTGTTCTCTAGATAAGCCTGAGTTTTGGTTTCCAGTAAGAAATAATAGCAAATAAGCCCATGCAAGACAGATTTGTTCTCCCTTGAGATATCTGAAAAAGTGTCCTTGAGATGGGGGATGGAGGTAGGGAAAGTGGGAGCCATCATCACTAGAAAGAGTATATAGCTTCATTAAGAAAAAAACCCACAATAGTGTTGGAGAATTTGCTCAATGGTTAGTGGTGCTTGCTGCTCTCCCAGAAGACCAGAGTTCAGTTCCCAGTACCCTTATCAAGTGGCTCACAACTGTCTGTAGCTCTAGCTCAAGGCATTCAATGGCACCTTCATTCATGCATACACAGACATGCAAATGCATAAAAATAAAATAAAAGTTCAAGTTTGTGCACACATACATCTACATATGTGGTGTATGAAGAAATCACACTAAAGGAATGGGGCTCATTTTTGTGCCTGGGTTTTTCAAGTATGTTAGAAAGATGTTCAAATTGCGTTATTTCACAACTAATACTTGGTAGTTTATATTTAGTTATTGACAGTCTGCTTTTCTGTGTTTGGGGATTCCATGTTAAGAAGCGATACCTTTGGGTTCCTCACTGGTAATTTGAATTCCTTGGTCTACATGCTGAACCCTCCAATCCGAGGATTGGGAATCTGAGCTATGAGGTGACTGCAGGAACCCCTTCCCCATTTTCTCCCACCTCTCAAGGGGTCCCTGAGCTGCTCTTCCCCTCCACAAGCCCTCTCAGTGGTACTGAGAGTCAGGGCTGTACTCTCCTCATCTCTCAAGTGGCCTCACTACTTCAGTCTCTGACAATGAAAACGCTCTTCCCTGTTCAGCCAGGACGAGTTTTGCAAAGAATAAAAGCTAGGAAGTTGCTTTCTTGCGTAAAGACTCTTTATAAACCCCAGAGTTGGCTGACTCCAAAGCTCAGTCCCTGTTTACCCATGCTAGCAGCTGCTGATCTTGTTTAGGGTTGAGGTGGAATCATTTAGGGAAATGAGCCTCTGCTCAAGACCCTGATGCTCTGAACCATGGAAATCCCCTTAGCCATGCCAGTGCTCCACACAGAGGTGGTCAAAGCAAGCAGTGTGATGAGGGAGGGAGGGTTAAGGGGGAGGGTAACGGAGGCAGGGTAGTGGCAAAATACAACGACACACATGTGTGCAAAAGGTACGTTGCACTAACAAAAATTTAATAAAACATAAAACGCGTCCTCTGTTGTGACTGTGGTAATGTTGCTCTCTGGGGACACTTGTTGCCTTGACGTTGAATAATACTCCAGGCTGTTGGAATCCTTACCATCCGAATCCCTTAAGAGTGGTCTTTATTTTTACTTATAGTCAATTGGGAATTTTCTACAGCCTTTAGGAAAAATAGTAAATTTATTTGCAAGAAAATATAAGGCCCTTCAAATATCTGCCCACTTTTTTTCTGTCTGCAGTCTCTTATCGGTTACTCCCATACACTCTGTATTCTGGTAGTACTGAGTTATTGGTAATTGTTCTTTTATGCTCCCATAGCTGTGCCTGCATCAGACCCTGGGTACTGAATGCCATTTCGCCCTTGTTTGCATGCATAATTCCTTTTTAGGTTTTAGAACTAACGTGTGTCACCTCCTTGGATCAGGTTGTTCTTTCTAGGTAGATGCCTTTCCCAGAGCTCATGCATCTAGTCAAACGCACAGCTGGTCAAGGACCTGTCTAGTCAGATGCACAGCTGGTCGAGGATTGTCTAGTCAGATGCACAGCTGGTTGAGGATTGTCTAGTCAGATGCACAGCTGGTCGAGGATTGTCTAGTCTCACCTTTGTTGATTGGAGGAGTCACTCCCGACTTCCTTCCTTCTGTCTTTGTATGGCGATTAGATAAATCTTGCCTATGTCAACAGGGACCAGAGGCTCCTGGAACATTGATGCTTTTGGGAACAATTCAGTGTGGCTCCTTCTGTGCTGTCTGACTTTTTGTAGCTGTAGAAGGGACTGACAAAAGATGCCACGAGGAAACTGAGTTCAGTGACGAAAATCTCTGTACTCCGGGTTGTGACCTAGGCTGAACAGAAGACTTCTAGACTCTAGGAAGTAGATAGTTCTGAAAGGACCCTGGCCAGTTCCTGTCACAGGCCCCCTGGCCTGGTGAATCGGCCTCCTTAGTCATTCTCTGTTGATCAGACCACTGAGTCCTGAGGCCTCAAATCACATCCCTGTGCAGAAACACAATCAGCCCCACCCCTTGGGCTCTGATAGTTTCTCTTAAGATTAAAACAGATTCTTAGACACACAGTCTGGTTTCTCCTTTTTTGTTTCATTACATTTAGAGAGTGATTGCTTGGGGCCATGAGGATGCTGCTTTTCCACATCTGTTTGCTTCACTTAATTTCTTGCCAAACATGTGTTTACTAACGTGGTCCTAATGGGCAGAACCGAAGCCGTGGTAACTTCTCATTAAAGGTGGCTCAACATGACATTCACTTTCCACTTCCCCCTCTGCATGCCCCTGCCATTCAGATCTCACCTAAGACCTCATTCTTGCAGTATGCAGATAAAACCATTTTCAAACTTTTTTTTTTTTTTTTTAAACTAGAAAGCTGGGGCTAAAGGAAAACCAACAGACTCGAGGAGTCCAGACTTGATTTTCTTGAACTTGCTTACTTTGAAGACTTTTTTTTCAAGAATCAGTTTCAAAATTCTGGGCATCCCAAACTATCTTTAAGCATCTCTCTTCTTTACACGACCCGAAATTGCCAGGCTGTTAAGAGGATAGAGGGGCCATCTATCAGGTTGCTCATATCAGAGCACAAAGAGCTTTATCATCCTCATCTGGTCCCCGCCAAACTCTCAAGGTTTCATCTTCTGCAGCAGCCCCTCCGGGGTCTGTCAAGTACCAACAGATACTGGGAAACCCTGGTGGTTATCAGTATCTGTAGTGAAACAGAATCTAATGCAAAGGCCAGTCCCCTTAGCCAGGCATTCTTTGAAAAATACTTCCATAAACAGTTGCTAGCTGTCAGCCATGTTTCGAGGGATGGGGAAGCCATGCCTCTTTGAGGATGCTATCCCTGGGGACCCTTCACCTTACTTAGTCCCCTGCAGCCTGGCTGAGTGGGTACAGACTCAGGTATGCTAAGTTCTTAACTTGAAGAGCTGGCATGAAGACAGGAGCCTTGGACCGGAGAACTGGTCTATCTGAAGACCTGGAGTTCAGCAAGAGCAAGAAGAGGTCTAAATCCAACATACAATACAATGTCAGGTACAGGGTGTTTTTTGTCCATAGTTGGTTGCGTGGGTGACCCAATTCCAGGCATGTTAGTGCCGTGGTCCTGCCTGGAAAAGGATGCTGGAGAGGATGGAGAGATGGCTCAGTGTTTGCCACACAAGCATGAAGACCTAATTTCAGCTCACAACACCCAAAGAAAAGCTGATGTTGGAGGCACTGTAACCCTAGCAGTTGGAGGGTGAAAACCACATGAATTGGTGAGCTCCAGGTTCAAGGAGAGCGCCTGTCTCAAAAGATAATGTGGAGAGTGATTGAAGAAGACATCCAGCTTTGATCTCTAGCCTGTACACTTTACCCGCACAAGTGTGAACACACATGCACAAGCACACTCACAGGATGCTGGGGATCTGAGGACTGAATCATGGGTCTTCTAAGTATTGGCCCTTCACTTCAGGAATTCAGCCAGCATGTCTGTGTACACACATGTTGGAAGAGATGTAAGAGGGACGATTTCCTTCCAGGGGCAGGGAATTGGTGTGGGGCAGGAATTGGAAGTCGGGAGTGGTGCATGGGAGGTGGGGTGGGTTCATTTACTTCAGGAAGTGCAAATTCTTCAAAGTGGTTGTTCCAAAAGCAGAAATGAAGAAACACCGAAGAATACTTGGTGTACTTTACATACTCATTTTCCTGATTGCAAAACTAAAATCAGAATGCAAGTGGCAGATGATACTGGCAAAAGAGCTTACAGGCCCATGCACCAAGGCTAAACACCTCCCACAGAACTAAGCACCGCCCACAGAGCTAAGCACCGCCCACAGAGCTAAGCACCATCTATACATGAAGCATGTCTGCAGAGCATCGCTGTCTCTATGCTATTGTGTAAGCATACCTATAATTTTGAAGTCTCTTTTTACTTCGCAATATTTCATATCCAACTATCTTCATTGATATTTAGGTTTTTTTGAGACAAGGATTCTCTGGCTGTCCTGAAACTAGCTATGTAGACCAGGCTTGGCTCAAACTCATTGATCTGCCTGCTTCTGCCTGAAATTAAAGGCATGTGCCACCGCTGCCTAGCATATAATCATTTATTTTTATATAAATTATTTGTAGATTTAATTATTTTTCTTTTTACATATTTAATTATTCATCTATTAATTAATTAATTAAATGTTATTTTTTTGAGACAAGTCTCACACTGCACTCCAGGCTGGCCTGTCATTTGCTGTGGAACCCAGCTGGCTTCAAACTCCTGCCTCAGTCTCCTGAGTGTGGGGACCACAGGGCAGAGCCACCATGCTTCACAAGAGAAAGGAAACAGATACAGAAGCCAAATAGCCAGTTTTAACTTGGTGCATTTTATCTTTTAAAAGAACTCTGGCCTCAGAGATAGAGGAAAGATAGCCATTGTGGCCTAGAAAACACACCCCACGTTGCCTGCCTCTGCCCTTGGATACCAAGAAAGGGTCCCACCAGGGCCTACACTTCCAAGGACAGATTACAGTAAGGCCACTTTCTTTTTGCCCATACTACAGATGAGGCAGCGACTATTTACTTAATGGAGCTAATTCATACGGTCTTATGTTTTCCTCTTATGTGACTCTCCCTTATAAACAGATGGGGTGAACACAAACGCAGTTGTCAGAGAGTAAAGGAAGATTCATCAATGTGAAAATCTGAAAGTGGCATTTCACAGATAAATCCAGGTAGCCAGAGGATGGGCTGCGCATGACTGTGGGGAAGTACTCTGGAGCGCTGGAGATGGCCTTGTGTCTGAGTCTTTTCAGGGCCGGCCCTGGCTCTCATTCTGATGCTAACATTGTCACTTGGTGTGTTAGCCTGCTTCCTGCAGCAAAGGGCTCACTATGCAGTGTGGTGGTTGGACCAGTTTCTCCTCCCTGATGGAGCCAGCAGATGAACACTGACCGGCTGGTTTTCTCCCGGCGCAATTGAGTTGTTGCTCAAATCTGCACAGAAACACAGCTAACAAAGCGGAATGCTTTAAAAACCAGCGGGAGCCCGGTGGGAAGGCGTTCATACACATGGCTCATTTATTTCAAATCACACCCAGGAAATCCAGTTCATCTAAACAAATAGCCTAACCCGGGAGGGAGGGCTGAGGAAGAGCAACTGGGGGTAGCCATAAAATGTTAAGTATTGCATAGCTGGATAAAGGGGGATCAGGAGATCTGATGACTGTTTAAATTATGAGAGAATGTAAACTCACGGGTGACATCTAATCCGGCCATATTTCCCGCAATTATTCCACCCCAGCAGGGTTTACTTTCCCATCAGTGCTGGCTCACAGAGCTGTCAGCTGGCGTTTTTGAAGGGTGATTTGTTGCCCTAATGATGATACTGAAATCTGTTTATGGTTGTTTATCTAAGGGTCATCTTTCTTCCAAAGCAGCCTTCTTCTCTGGGGATTCTATTTGGGCAGCTTTCGTCAATTCCCCAAACAGAACAACTGTCAGTATTATACGAAGGGCAAGGATCTTGTCCATGTTAATTTTATGACTGATGACTGCATCATCGTCACCAAGCCAACTATGCTAAGAATCATGCCTTATGCATTCAAGATGCTTTAACTGTCCCGAGACAATAAGCCAACATCCTTTCCTACGCTAACTCTGGATAGCAGAATGATTGCACATATCGGTTATGCAAATGCCCCCAGCAGTAATTATATTTGTTGAGCACTTTACAGTATGCCAGCCACTGTTGTCGGGGACAGTCCCAGGATGTGGGTGCTGTGCGGTTCTATTTATGAGTGAGAAAATCGAGGCCTAGGAAGATTAAGCAACTTGTCCAAAGTCAATTAGTTGGCACTCTTTGTACTTCTTACTGAGGGTAGGAAGGGAGCAACGTGATGTGGTGCCATGCTTCCCAGTACCACCAAAGTCTCCATCCGGGCGGATGGGAATGGTGCAAACCGCTTGAACTATGGTCAGAACTGCCTCTGCATTTCCTTGAAGTTATGTAAGCTTTTGGAAATAGTTTTGTGCAAAGCCTGCATTCTGTTCTGCAGCAGAGTTGGTTTTATTCCAAATCCAGACCAATTTTCTAGAACTAACGACAGCCCCCCCCCCCCATGTGCCTTGTTTATCTTGGAATCTCTGGTGGTCCTCACGGCCTTTGTCACTCCTGCTGTTAGCATGCTGTCTTCCTGTTGGAGAATTCCAGGTGTCCCAGGGAGATGATTGGGCTTAGCAAGCACTACAGGAAGAAGCCTCCAGTGTTGCTGCTGGGTAGCTCAGGGACATGGAAGAATCATCTGCAGTGTAGGGCTTGGAATTTATGGTATGCAAAATAGGGGTTGAGTCACTTGGACCTCAGGGCTCTAGAAGGCTGGGGGAAAGGCAGAAGTGGAGATTGCCCAGCTACCTCAGTTGCACGCTTAACATTTTGGATTATAGGACACATGAGTTCCAGTTATTTCTTTTTTCTTTTCTTTCTTTTTTTAATTTTCAAGACAGGGTTTCTCTGTAGCTTTGCAGCTTTTCCTGGAACTGGCTCTTGTAGACCAGGCTGGCCTCGAACTCACAGAGATCCGCCTGCCTCTGCCTCCCTAGTGCTGGGATTAAAGGAGTGCGCCACCATTGCCAGGTGAGTTCTACTTACTTCTAACATATAATGTTTGAAGAAAAGCTAGCGATGGAGGGAGATGTCCTCCAAAGGCAGTCCAGGCTATGAGCTGAAATAGAGTTCCTTAAAACTCTACCTATCGCTGCCTGGTGTTGTCTCTTTTCAGAAATGGCTTCAGTGCGTAGTTTCTTACTTTATCATTTTGTTACATCTAGTTTTAAGAAATTTCTCCTGGAATTGTCTTAGTATAGGCATCAGAAGGCTATGTATTTCTGCTTTTTGAATTGGAACAGGGGTTTAGTCAGAAGCATCAAGAGACTGTTATTGCCTAGGAAACCTGTTCTAGTTATCACCTATTATCTATCTATCTATCTATCTATCTATCTATCTATCTATCTATCTATCCATCTATCTATCTATCTATCATCTATTGTCTGTCTTCTATTTACGTATTTATCATTCATTATCTAATCTATCATCTATCAACATTATCTACCTACCACTCTATCATCTATTTTATATTATCTCCATCATTCATTTGAAATAGCCCCATCCAGTAAAAAAATGTTATTGGGAAGTGGAGTGAGTTTACTTGAGGAGCTGTGGGTGCCAGGATTAAGTTGTTTGCCCTCTACGGGCATCTACCCTTCTTCGAAGGACTGTGTAAAGGATTATAACATTCAGTGCTTTAAATGCCCAGACCCAGGAAAATCAGAAGAGGGCGAGTTCAGACTTTAGACTGACTTCTTCCAATAGCCTTTGTGGAGAGACTTTTTGGTGTTTGCTGTGTGACAACTTCTCCTAAGTAGGGAATCCATCTGTTCTCCCAGGGACAGTCCCGGCTAATCCTAATTATTCAGAATGGCTGTTAGCATTGTCATCTTTCTTTCGATATGACTGCCTGAACAAGATCAGAGCAAGAACAACACCAATAAACACATGTGGAAGGAGAAAATCTCATGGGGCCCCATGCCTAAACAAAACCGCAGAGAACTAAGGAAGGCTGAGATCAGGAAAAATAGTCTTCCCTAGGGCTGGGCTCTCTGGGTATCCAGTATCAATTGGTCAGCCCTGACATCATATACATAAAGTAACACTAAACGGACTGAGCGATTTCTGTTTATATGCTTATGCATGTGTATGTATGTAACAAAAACAAAGAGAGGCCATAGATTTGAGGGAGAGTGGGGGCGGGGAGTAGATGACACAAGAGGAGTTGAAGGGAGAAAACCAAAGGAGATAGTGATATAATTATGTTTTAATTTGCATGTTTTTAAAAATTGAAAGACATTATCATTGGAACACAAAGAGCAAATAGCAGGAAAAAACCAGAACTGCCCATTGCTGTCGAAGACTTCCAACTCTATAACTCTCTTACAGCTATCAGACAGTGTAAGCTATTCACCAGTGTCAAGCGAACTTTTCATGACATAAATCTTTTAATAGAGTACTAAAAACTATGGCTATCCCCAGAAACTTTGCAATACACCATAACATGTATGTGACAAAATTTTGTACAATTTCCATGAGTTGTATAAGCCCTGGCAGTCATGTGAAATACAGATATTTGGTCATGGTACAGAGACCTGCAGCCAACAGAAAACCAATGACACAACCAGGAGTCCATCCCCTTTTCTGCAAGGATCCCTGTGCCTTGGAAAAGCTGTTGCAGATGTTCTGTTTAGAGCCAAGCAAATAGCCGTTATATATGCTGAACTATCACCAGTTAGAAATGTCTGCATTAGCCATCACTCGCTTCAAGTAGAAGTCCTTTATGAAGGCTGAAAGGAGAACCAATCCCTGGGTATAAACAAATACTCAGAAGGCAGTTTGATATCGTGTCCACATATTAAAACTAGGGTTGTAGGTTTTCCTGTTGAGCCTATGATGTCCCCAACAATGGATTTTTGACTGGGTTTGTGATACTAGGCATGAATTCCCTCCTGTGGAGTGGGTCTCACATCCAATCAGAGAACAGTTAGTTAATTACCCTGCCAGTTGTGTCATTGGGCACACCTTGCCTGGCAGTTTGGTGTGGAGCTCATATGAGTTGCATCTGGGTAAGACTATTGATCTTAGGAATGGCGGTACCATTTTTCATTGCTGGATGTGTGCTCATGCTGACAGAAGCGATCCTCATAGTTCTGTGAACCTACTGCATGAATTACTCTTGCATGGCTGTGTCTAGTGTACTTGACAAAACCAACTTAAGGGAGAAATGGCCTCTATGGGCTCCCATTTCAGCCAGTCATGGTGGGAAAGGCAAGGCAGAGCAGCTTAGCTCACAGAGGTGAGCGTATGGTTAGCAGAAAGCACATGAGGAACCAAGGGCTAGCCATAACCTTTACAGCCCTACTCCTAGTGACCTACTTCCACCTTTCAAAGGTTTCACAGCCTCTCAAAATAGCATAACCAGCTGAGAAACAAGTCCCCCAAACTAGCATCTTTGGAGGTTATTCTACCCTTTTGTTATGAGATTTGCCAATTATCCTGTCAGAAGGATTTCTTGTTTCTCTACTCCTTGAATCTGGGCTTGGGAATGGAAATTGCTTTGGTCAATGGGTCTTTAGTAAATGTGATGCAGGCTGAGTATTGATGGCTGGCATGTTGGGATTTGCGTCACCTGTTGCTAGAACCAGCCTGCAGCCATCTGAGCAAGTCAGAGCTTGCCTGCTTCTGGATGAGGAACTAGTGCTATGGAAGTCTCAAATGTCCTAGGGAAATCCACAGATATGCAGATAAAGCTAGCTTAGATTTTTCAGTCTTAAACCGAAAGAGTTTTCAATATATCTGGAGAATCATAGAAATAACTTGCTTGAGTCCTTTGCTTTTGAGAGAGGAGTTGGACAGCAGAATGTAGAGTGTTGTCTGAACTCAACTCTGTCCCTTAGAGAATGAACTGAGATTCCAGAACTTCTTTATCCATTTCTTCTTCTGGTCTTTATGAAGTGTCCAAGTGACACACTTTTTAGCAATGCAGAGAGCATATACATAAATCTTAAACCAAAAGTAGCCACAAAATATTGGTAAGGAATATATTACTATTCTTTGAAAGCTCTGTGGTGAGCTGGCTAGAAAGGATAAGGAGGTGCTGTGTTGACAGGTACAGCCCCAACAGAGGCCCAAGTAGGCAACGACAAGAGCAACGTAACAGGTTGCTAAGATGGCGGTGATGTTAAGTAAGTAGAGTAGAGTTGATGGTTTTACCTGCGGAAGTCTTTGATGTTACTGACTTGCTCATGGTGCCTTAGGAGTCAGCAAATGGGATTCCAGGAAAGTCTCACTGAAGACATGCATAAAAATACCCAGGCTCTTGATTGTGGGTCATCACAATAGCAAGTTATAGTCTGTGATTCAATTGTCATTCTTGGATGTGTTTATTGCCCCACATGGAGTTCCTGGGCCTAAGTGGAAGGGAGGGGTCCCTGGGAGGACCCACAAGTCTTGTCAAGAAGTTTGTGTTGTAGATATTTTCTTAGTCTTCTTCATTTTAACCATTTAACAGATGACTCCAAGGAAGGAGGAAGAGCCTGATTCTTGGACATTGTTGAACTCCTGATTTTGAGCTGAGCTGACAGTTGCTGGATAACTTGTATACTACTATTGTTGTGTATAAATGGAGACTTGGCTAAGTCTGCTTCTCAATGGCGTCAGCATCATTTCTTCAGTTCTTTTTAAAAATTATGAATGTTCTATTGAGTGAGGTAACCAAGACCAAGAAAGACAAATATCAGATGTAGTCACTCTTAAGTGGCTTTTAGACATAAAGGAAAAACGCCTACAATTCACAATCCCAGAGAACTTAGACAACAAAGAGGACCTTAAGAGAGACATGTGATGAGGGATTCCCCTCTGTATGCTGTGATTACCATTGATTAATAAAGAAACTGATTTGGGCCTGTAGCAAGACAGAATAGAGATAAGCTAGGAAAACAAAACTGAATGCTGGGAGAAAGAAAGTAGAGTCAGAGAGAAGCCATGTAGGCCCTCTGGAGACAGACACTGGACAGAACCTTGCCAGTAAGCCACAGCCATGTGGCAATACATAGATTAATAGAAATGGGTTAAATTAAGGTGTAAGAGCTAGCAAATAAGAAGCTAGAGCTAATAGACCAAGCAATAACTTAATTAATACAGTTTCTGTCTGGTTATTTCTGGAGTCTGGGTAACTGGGAAACGAACAAGCAGCCTGATCCAACATACATGGATCTAATGTACATGGGAAGTAGAAAAAAACAAGATCTCCTGAGTAAATTGGGAGTATGAAGACCATGGGGGAGTGTAGGAGGGGAGGGGATCAGAGAAAAATATATATCTCAATAAAAACAATTAAAAAATTATGAATGTTCATACCTGTGTGTACACACATATGTAATCTTTCCTTGTTTGGAACTGACCTTTGTCTCCCTTGACCCCTTTGCCCTCTCACTGGTTCCTTTTATCCTTCAAATAGTCCTCTTTTTGCTTTCATCACACACACACACACACACACACACACACACATACATACACACACACACACTTAAATTTAGATCCTGAATATGAAGGAAAACATGTGCTATTGGATATTCTGAGTTTGACTTGTTTTGCTTAACATGATATTCTTCAGTTCTTGAAACCATAATTAGAAGAGATGTCATTGGTGTAAGCCCCATACTGGCTCTTTGACTAATGCAGTCAGGGCTGAAACATTAGAAAAGGACTAAACGGGAGCCTGATGTCATAGCTGGCACACAGCAGGATGACTAGTGTTGCCACCCTAGAAGAGTAGATATTGGTGCCATCTTCAGATATTTCAGTGATTCCAAGTGGTTGTGTCTATGGCATTCTTTTAACTCTTCTCTTTAGTCTACATAGACGATAAATAGATTTTAAAAAGAAGGAGTGGGTAACTGAGTTTGATAATGTGATGATCAATTTTCAAGTGTTATTACAGATTTTTTCTCAATAGTAGATCTTTTTTTTTTTGCATCACACTGGGTGCCACACATGTTTACTGTGTGGGTGTGTTTGGTGTATAAGTGTATATGCCATGTGTACATGCATACATCTCTTTGGTTGGATATAAATCAGTGACCATCCTGGAGCTTGATGCTTGGTAAAGCTTCCAGTTCCACTAATCTGAGAAGTCTGAAGGAATCCCTTGAGGAATTAAGAAAGAAAAAAACTATCCAAATATATTTCTTCTTGCAAAAAAAAAAAAAAAAAAACAAACCATAATTTCTCGTGTCTTTTAGTGGACTTGGGAGATAACACATGCCATGTTTGGATGCACTCCTGTGACTCAGTGAGTAACAGCAACGCTATCCATTTGCAGCAGGTTGAGGAAGTGAAAGACTTGCAATTGAGTCTGGGATAAAGCATAAGCTGATTCAGCAAGTTGAGTGATGGTTGAAGTGTCGGTGGGTAGTCTCTAGGAAGCCACGATAGAAGCAACTACAGTAAAAAATATGGCAGGAAAGATCTCTACAGTTTTGGAGTGGCCATGGGTCTTTAAGCATTTTCAGTTCTCCTGACAAATATGTATTTCTTGCTACTGGGTCATGACAGGGATTTAAGACCTGAACATGACTGTAAATAGCTATGTAACCTGAACCTCTATGTGACTTTGAAATTATCTGATTCCCAAAGTCATATGTAGTAGGATTCATGTCAACTTAAGGCATTTGGGAAGGTTTAAGAAGTATGTGTTCTAAGGCAGGGTCTCATCAGGTAACCTTGGGTAACTTGGAACTTGCTGTATAGACCAGTTTGGCCTCAGACTCACAGAGATCCACCTGCCTCTTGCCTTCAATGTCTTGGGATTAGGGGGGTGTGCTGCTACTCTTGACTGGTTTAAGAAGTCAATGAGTGCATTGCAATTGGCATTGCTGTATTGGATCCTTCTGTTGCCTTGGCTCCTCCTGCTGCAGTGGCAGCTCCTGCTGCGGTGGCTCCTCCTGCAGCAGCAGTTCCTCTTGCTGCAGGGGGCTACTCCTGCTGCAGTGACTTTTCCTGCTGCAGAGACTCCTGATGCACCAGGAGGAGTCTATTCCTCATGAGGCACCAGCCCTTCTCTTTTAGTTCCGATGGAAGTTCATACAGATGTTCATGAGCAATTATTTGGTATTCATTGAGAAAGCAGGATCCATCTTGCCTGATATGTACTTTCCCATGAGGTAGGTACTATCTGGAAGTGGATTTTTGTAGTGTGCTTGTACTATGTTGGCAATGACGGAGTAAGTACATAAGGATAGGTTCAGTGAGTGTAACTATACCTAGGTTCTCCTTCAGCCACGGAAAAGGACGGTTACAGGTATGAATAGGTCATTCACGGATAGACACTATTGCTTCTCTCAGGGACTCAGTAGCACTTGTGACAGACATGTAGAGAGAAGATAAAAGAATGAATCCTCAAAATGAGACTCTAAGGGGAAAACATTTGTCCCACCTGTCAAGGCTTATAGAAGGCTATATTTTATACTGCAGTTTAGGAGGGCAAGATGGCCCTCTCTGTGGGCAGCATTTAGCCTTTTCCCAGATACTCCAGTGTTTGCAAATGAGCCATAAATCAAGTTGCCACGATGGCCATGATGGAGGTTAAACGTGGGCTCAACAGTGGTAAGGAACTTGCCCTTACTGTTAATCTAACTTGTGCTGCTGATAGATCCTCAGCCTGTTGTGTCAGGAGCCATGTCCAAGTCTTTAGAGATAAACTCCTGCTGGCAGGTTGATGACCTCCCAGACCACTTACATCAAGAGGAGCACAGACTTCTGCCTTTCCTGGAGGAGACACGATTCTAGACATACATTTGCTGTCCCTGCCTATAGAATTTGCCAGGCTCAGCATCTGTGGACTTAACTAATGCCTTATTTGCCACATGGCATTCCACATGATATTGTTTCTAATGGAGGAACTAATTTTACAATGGCAAAGTATGGTAATACTTTCATGCTTATGAGATCCGCTGGCCTTCTGTGCTGCAGCTCACAGAAGCATCTGTTTTATAGAATGGTACCAGGCTCAGCATGGGCAAGCGTGTCTGCAGGAAGAGCGAATCTGCATGAAGAACTGTCTTATGAAGTGCATCGTGTCCTTTGACCCCATAGCCAATCCACAAGGCGTGTTCTCCTCTAGCTGGAATGCACTTGTGCAGGAACCAAGAGGGCACAAGGAATGGTAGTGTCTTGCAACATTTGTCCCGATCACCATATTCCTCATAGACAGCTGTGAACACTTGCTTTCCACGTCTGAAGCTTTGACTTGTTGCTTTGCTCATCCATTTTCTAGTGAAAAGAGTTTGTTTTAATGGACACTACAATGTGTGGATGTTCTTATGCTCTCCTGATGTCACTAAACCAAGGGGTGAAGGGAAGTTGTGTGCTGTCTAGAGCAGCCGCTCTTCTAGTAGGTTTATTGCTTTAAAATAGGGTCAGTAAAGTGTACGTGGGACCCAGGTGAAATCTCCAGGGATTCTGGTGGAATTTTCACGCTAGTAAAACCCTAGGTAGAAAATGTTAGTATTTCTAACAGTCAGGAATGCTAAGGATTCAGAGCTCTCCTAAATAAAGTTTTGGGTTATTGCCTAAGGACAAAATGATGACCAACTGCAAAGATGGTGGAGGACAAAGGGCATGCAGACCAAAGGGCATGGGATCAGTTATACATCGATAGTCGTAGTAACCACTTCCTTACGGCTATGCATATATGTCTTCATTCATCTATATGACACTATGAGCAACTCCCACTCCCACTTCTAAGGTACGCTGATGGTGGTGGTATTAACCAGGGTTATATCAATATAATGAAACACCTGAAGTGGTTAATCCATAGAAAGTTAACGTTTGTTTGGTTGATGTTTCTGGAGCTTCCAGTCCATAACTGAGCAGCCCCAATGCTTTGAGCCAGTGGTCAGGGAAGCCCACCATGGTATGAGTGCAGGGGAAGGCAAACCATTTATATCATGAGTAAGTAAAGAGAGAGGCAAGAGAACAATATAGTTGCCTTAAAGGTACAACCCCAGTGACATGACCTAAGAACTTGATAGTAGGTTTTATGTCCCAACAGAGTCAACATGGACACTATTATTCAGACTTCTCTAAAGGAACAGAACACACATATGTGCACACACACAGAACTGTTCTACATCTGTGTACTAAAGAAAAAAGAACAGGCATTAAGAACTCGCTTTGAAGATCAGGCTGACCTTGAACTCACTGAGATTCACCTGTCTCTGCCTCCTTAGTGCTGGGATTAAAGATGTGTGCCATCATTGCCCGGCCTAGTTTTATCATTTTTAAATGAAGGCCAAGAGAATTTCAATATTTTCCTTAAGTTTATTATCAAAGAATCTGCCCAGGACTCCAGGACTCCAGTGCTTTCTGGCACACCTGTGGCTTCTGAGTTGGTCACTGTCAGAAGATTAGAAAGGGGATGCAAGATCTGAGGGCATGGATAGGGGAGAAGAGGGGCCTACAAGGCCCAGTAGGGAGGCACTGGGGTGGGGGGAGCGCCTCTAAATAGAAACCTTGCCTTGCTCGCAGATTCCCCCAGTAGTTCTTCATTTTCAGCTCCATGTTGTTACTTTTTGTGTGTGATCTCACTTAGCATCTCCATATTCCGGAGGGATTAAAGAAAGCACCCAAAGTCAGAAAAAGACGAAGTCCCAAGTGATCACAGGACTGGGACTTGAGCTTGATTACAACCCATGCTTCCAATCACTGTTGCATATAATCGGTGGCTTTCTTCTGCTTTTTAGGCCTCTGCTCCCTAGCAGGAAGGCCCTGCTTTCCATTATAAAGCTCAGAGAAAGACCATCTTGGAGGTGCTTTCTGTTAGCCCATGATGGGGTGTTTCCTCTCTGGTCTACTAAGGTGTGTTTCACTTGTTTGATGCACTCAGTTAAAAAAAGAAAAAGAAATAAAAGAAAAGAAGGGAGAAGTAAAAGAAAAAGAATGGAGAGAGAAAAGAGAGAGGCTGTCTCTGGGTGATCATGTGACTCACTTTCTCTTGGCCTCTAAGCTTTGAAGGCTTAACTTATCTTTGTCTATGTTCCCCTCCTGCCTGACAGTAGAGAGATAGAATACATTAATATAGTTTTTGAAATATTAACGGAAAGGCAGTGTCAAGTTGAGGAGAGATCAAGTGACCTAGGATATGAATTTGGCTCCCAGTTTACTCACCTACTGTGATTAAGGACTCAGACCTCTGTCACCTCATATGTGAATCAGATGTGTTGGTAAGACCTCACCAGTAAGACCCTCTCCAGTAAGACCCTCTTGGTCAATGGAAAACAAGTGAGGAAATTGCCATGAACTTACTAAGAACGGAAAGCTAGGTGAGTGATCAGCTAGGTGTAACGGTGCATACCTGTAACCCCAATACACTGGAGGCTGAGGCAGGAAGATCTTGAGTTTGAGGATAGCTTGGGCTACCTAGACGAGCTAAAGGCCACACCATAATCAAAGAAAGAAAGAGGAACAATATCCCTATAGAACGGCAGTGAACATTGTGTAGAGTTATGTTGGTGAAGTTAAGATGATGTAGATTGTAAACCAAGTTGAGTTCTTAGTGTGGCCTAGCTCTCTTACTGGACCAACCTTCAGGCTAGAGAGGAGCAGGTCACTGTTCAAGCTCCATTTCTGTCCTGGAGTTTTACGATACTCACCAAGTGTGTTGAGTAGAAAAGAAACTTAAAATGTAAGTAGTTTAACTAAAGCTATAAAACACGCCCTTTTTGGTTTTAGCAAAGCTGGAAGTATTTCTCCCTAGTCACTCATGTTTTATGCATTTTAAAAGATAAAACAGAGACGAAGACGAGTAGTGGCGTCTGTCCTGCACATTTTCCTCCTGCTGACGTCCTCAGGATATTCTCTTTTCGTTATTATTTTTTTCAGATCACATACATCTGAGAATTAAAGGATAAATGTTTCATTAACTGCTACACAGCTTTCTGGATGCCTGGGAGCAAAGAAAGGTGGGAAGAATCGGGAGCACGGGTCCCCAGCTTATAGCTTTTCTGTTTCTAGTAGAGAGTGTTGTTGACAAGGGGCCCCAGCTCTCACCAAGCTAAAGACTTGTTGCGTCATGAGGGCCCAGTTAGCCATAGTGAGCCCCCAGCCTCCAACTCACCCGATTTACTCATTTGTTCATTTTGTGCATAGACAGGAAACTTATTTTTGAACATTTCAAGGGAACCTGGACTGTCGGGCAAGACAGGGTCACTTGCCTTAAAGAAGCGAGACACGAGAGTGTTGAACAGGCTTTCAGAAGCAGGCAGATTTGTAGCAGAAGCTGCCTTTGATGGAGCGCACTGCAGCAGCATTGTGGGTGTTGAGGAGGGAGCTAGTCCAGCTCTGGATTACAACCAGACATTATCTGTGGTTTTCTGTGATAAAGACAACGCACAGTTTCTTCTGTTCTGCTAGTCAGCACTTGTTAAGATTTCCTTGCAGGGTCCCCGGAAAGCAGATAGGATGGTGCTCAGGGGCCCTTTGGGCAGAGAGCAAGGAAAATGGCTCCGTAGTATGTGCCTGTGGATTTCACGGCTACCCAGCACATGCCACTTGCTTTCCATTCTGAAACAGTTGTGTTTTTCTGTGATCCTACTGGAATGCTCCTCATGCTGTCTCTGTTTGTTTCAATTTTATTTATTGTCGCTATGCAGCTTGAATACTCGCTGCCCTGGTCTAGACCATATAACAAAATATTGGGTGACTTTTAAATACTAGAACGTCATTGCTGTTCATTCCAGAGGATGGGAAAGTTGTTAGCGTGGTAAGGTGTTATGAGAGCCTCTGGGTGGCAGATGGTGAGCTTCTTGTTTTATTCAGTGTGTCAGGAAGATGGGAGAGGCATCTTTGGAGACCCCTGTTATGAGGATGCTTATGCCAGTGGTGTGGACTCCATCTTCAATTCCAAAGGTCCCACTTTTTAGTCCCATCACTTTAGAAGTAAGGATTTCTCTGGGCAGTGGTGGTGCACAACTTTAATCCCAGCACTCGGGAGGCAGAGGCAGGTGGATCTCTGTGAGTTCAAGGCCAGCCTGGTCTACAAGAACTAGTTTCAGGACAGGTACCAAAATTAAATAGAGAAACCCTGCCTCAAAAACAAAAGCAAAAACAAACGAAACAAAAAGAAGTAAGAATTTTAACACTTGGATTTTAGGAGTATGCAGACATTCAGTTCATTTTATACCCCTTGTAAAAGCCCCTCTTTGTGGAAGCTTTCTTTCCTGTGAACTTGCCCATCAACAAATGTGTTGCATACTGGGCTCCCCACCTCTATGTCTGGTGATGTTGGATTCATTTGCTTTCCTTTCCTTTCCTTGTTGATTCTAAGTGCTGGAGGGATGGGTCTGCATCTTCTGCTTACCTCACTGCTCGACGACAACGGCATCCTGTCTCTGTCTCAGCTATCAGGACTCGGCCCCATTCTTCATCATTTCTTGTGTGGACGCTGTTGGTGCCTTCTTGGTTGACCATGATTATTTTGAGTCATCTGTTCCATCAGTTCACACTTCAATTATGTTCCAAAACATCCTCATAAGATGAGGATCTGTTCTTGCTGAATTTTGGCAAAATGTATGAATACAAACATGCTCCCATCTGGTATCTTCCATTTTATATTGCACCCTTCCTAGAAGGACCCTGATAATCTCACCTTGTTGAACCATTTACTTTTCCAGGGATATTCCAGGATTGTTCCTATCTCTTTGATGTTAATCCCACTGCCGGGAAGATCTTTTCCAGACTTAATTGCCTAGAAAATGATCATATTTGGAAATTGAACACAAACATTACTTGCTTGGATCGTTGTGGAAATCTTAATAAAACTAATGACAAGTGTTACAGAGGTTTCTTTTATAATATATGTTGGTTTGAATGAGAGTGGCTTTCACAGATGCATATTTGAATATTTGGGGGGGTGGCCTTGTTGGAATACGCATGGTCTTGGAGGAAGTATGTTGTTGGGGGTGGGCTTTGAGGTTTCAAATGCTTGAGTCAGGCCCAGTGTCTCTCTCTCTTCTGGCTGCCTGCTGATCCAAATATAGAACTCTTGGTTTCTTCTCCAGCACCATGTCTGTGCACTGCCATGCTTCCCACCAGGAAGACAATGGAGTAAACCTCTAATCTTGTAAACCAACCCCACTTAAATATTTTCCTTTATAAGAGTTGCTGTGGTTATGGTGTCTCTTCACAGTGATAGAAATCCTAACTAAGGGGGCTGGAGAGATGGCTCAGCGGTTAAGAGCATTGCCTGCTCTTCCAAAGGTCCTGAGTTCAATTCCCAGCAACCACATGGTGGTTCACAACCATCTGTAATGAGGTCTGGTGCCCTCTTCTGGCCTGCAGGTATACACAGAACATTATATACATAATAAATAAATATTAAAAAAAAAGAAATACTAACTAAGACACAATATATACCTTATACAAAAATTACATGAGACAACGCATATAAAGAGCTTAATATAGTACTTGGCTCTAAGACTATCTCTACATGTCTATTATTCTTAAAAACTATAATAGTAGGCATTTTATATTTTAAAAAAAGTCACCATAGGAATTGTCTATTATTGCCTCATAGTTCAATGTTTGATCCTTTCTTGACTTATTTTATAAAGTATCTCCCAGTTACTTCAGCCCATTGTGTTATTATTTTTGACTGTTGCTCTGTTCTACTTCATAAGAAGAGAGAAGGAAAGAAGAAATGGGGAGCCATTACATTAATTTTTGAGCTGGCCACACCTGGGTAGCAAACAGACATATCCAGCAGATCTTGATTTCCCCCCTAAATAGGGTAATCATTCTCAGTGCCCCTGTTCTGGTTAATTAGAACATTATTGGTCACTGATCCTGGGGTCAAGTCAAAGGAAGTCAGAGAACTTGGTGGCAGCCTAGCTGGAGGATTGTTACCTCAACATGGATCCTGGCAGTAGAAAAGACCCATGAAATTCTCCCTTTTGAGAATCTGTTGAGATAGGCAGAGACAAGTGGTTAATGTGATGACAGATAGCGATAAAAATGTGACTGATAGTTTCTAAGTCACAGAGCACCATGTCCCAGTGCCGAGGGATGTATGACAGTCTTGTTCTCAGAACTCCTGTTATTTAGTCCAGGTTAGCTGTGAACTTAGCAGTCTTCCCGGTCCAGTTTCTTCAGTGCTTGGACTCGTGCGCACCACTGTGCCTGGCTCATCTATGCTATTAGTGATGCCCAGCTCCTCATTTTCAATAAGATTCTCATGTTCTTAACTAAACCCCTATGTTCCTGGATTATTTTAAGGTAATGGGATAATTAAGATACTTCCTGTATAGCAAGAATAATAATTAAGATGCAATAATTAAGATACTGCCTGTATAGCAAGAATTCCCTATATAGCAAGCATGCCTGTCTTATTGCATTCTGGTAAAGGTGATCATGTAGTATGTTCCAACAAAGTTTTGTTTATTGATCAATTGGTAATGAGATAATTAGAACGAGCTTCATAAGAGCAAAGGCCTTTACTTTTGGAGCTCGCTCTTCTTAACCACTGAGCCATCTCTCCAGCCCCCGGAGCTCGCTCTTCTTGAAATATTTCCTAAGGACTTTAACTTAGATCTGGTTGTATCGTAGGCACTGCTCTTACGACGCTTGTGGACAAAGGGACTTGTTCTCTTCATACGGATCCACCTCTCAACAGGCACCGTCATGCATTGGCTGCAGGAAAACAGGGATATCTATGTATTCTTCTGCTCTTATTTTTTTCTCTTAAAAACAACATTGTTAATATTCATTCTTTGCTGCTTTGACAGAAATGTAAGAATCAAGTTTTCTAAGGCTCCCTTCCCTCCTGAAAACAGATCTGATAAGCTTTTAAAAAAATTTAGTTTTATTTGAGAAAGGGTCTCCCTATGTAACCCAGGCTACCGCTGTGTAGGTGAACCTCCTGAGTAGTGAGATTATACCCAGAAAGTTGTCCTGACTTGTCAGGCACGAGAAAAGTTCCTATCAAGCCACGCATTTAAGTCTCACAAGCACTTTCCTAGCAGTTCTATTCATTTCTGTTTAGAGGTGAGAACCTGAGACTCCAAGGAGCAAAGGCTCACAGCTAATGACTCGCTCATACACAGTTAATGACAAAGGTTGAATCCATTATTATTTTTTATTTTTAGCAAATACCAATCAGAGGAGAAAAGTAATCACCAGTATCACCCAACTACAAACCCCGTGACCCTAAAACAGTTGCTTGCCTATAAGATATATTGGTATAATAGTGGCAGAAATGTTATGGGAATAACCAACAATTGTAGTAGGAGGCTGCTTGTTTGTTCCTGGCTGCTCAGCCCCCAAATAATCATCCAGACATAACAGGACTGGTGCATACATGGAATCCCAGAGACTGGCAGCATGGCCAAGACCTGCATAGGTTCAAGCCAGGTGTGGTCCCAGCACTGAGTGGGGGAGTCATTTTCCCCCATCAAGGAGGTTATTTCCTGGGGGAAAGGAAGATCAGTGGTGTTAAGAGTACTAATGGATGTTTATACGTGCTGGAAGGCCAGATACTGAGCTGTGATAAAATGCAGAGGCATCACAAGGTGAGCATCTTCCACTGGCAGGGATTCAGCTAAGAATAAGAGCCCAAAGAATAAGAAATAGGATAGGACAGAGCTCACAGGAAATGTCTCAGAAACTTTAGCAAATAAAAGCAAAAGCTAATCAACCAACAAACCAACCAACGGACCCCCAGACAATCCACCCGGCACTGAAACTGGAAGAGAGCTCCAGGGCTGTTGCTTTCTTGGAATACAGGAACAAGTTTGCCAGGACCACAAGGTAATTCGCAGCAGATCACAGGATGATCTCCACCCACTGCAGTTCTGGAAAGAGCAAGGCCTGGAGGTGCTTGGTAGCAGTGGAGGCACTACCCAAAGCACTTGAGGGTAGCTCTTTTGTTGAAGAGGTTAACAAGATGGGCACTCGAAATGGCTGCCCCTCTCTCCACCTTTCTTGTGTCAACGGGAAGCAGGCTCACAGTGGGATGGTTTGAGATAACCTAGGCCAGACCGCAGAGCTGGAGAAAGGGAGAAATGAAGGAACCATCTGCCCCAGCCTAGGTTTACTCTTGATAAAGCATCTGCCCATTTACAGGAGCAGGACGTTGTGGACTTCTCTCCTCTCGTCCCAAACAGGGTGAACTTTGACTCAGTAAGCAGTGGCTGGCAAGACGTGTGATGCTTTCATGAAGATGTCTGACTTAGCTAAAATTAGTGCAGTGTAATCATGACTTCATGTTGCCCAATATAATCCGCCTTGTAAAGAGGGGTTGAGGGCTTTTCAGGCAGATTTTAGCAGCATCATCAAGAAGGGTTTGCAATCAGCACTCAATCATGCCTCCTCGGGGAGAGGAGCTGAGTGTGGTTCACGCAGATGACATACAACTCCCCAATCCTCTCCGTTTGATTTTGATTAATGTCTGCATCTTGCTGCAAGGCAGGTGTTCCTAGTGCTCTGGGAATTCAGATCATTTCAGCCTCAGCACTGAAGGCCCAAACAAGGCTGGGACCATCTCTAGAGGCCTGGGAAGGCAAGCCGTTTCCTCCAGAGGGAGTGGGAAGGAATCCTTCCCAGCTGTCCTTGCGGTGACAGAGAGAGTGCGTTAATTGTCATGATCACATAAAACATCACTGCACCACCAGAGTGGAGTGGCTTGCCTCTTTCTTCTTCAGAGAGGGCTAAGCATCCTGCTTAGATGAACACATTCCCCAGAGGGCATGAGATTTGAGGATGCAGAGGTCTTTTCTTTGTGGTGACATTGAATAGATTTAAGTTTAAAAATAACGAATATACTTATTTTTCAACAGTTTCATGCATGTAAACATTTTGATGCATTTTGATCATATGCACCGCAAAGCTCCCCTCTCAGCCTCCCCGGGTACCCCTTTTGTGCTCTTCCCTTCTTTTGTTGATAACCCACTGTGTTCAATTAGTGCTGCCTGGAATGTGACTGATCTTGCTGATGCCACCAAATGCAGCTGATCATAGCTGTAGTGAGATTACGGGCGCAATGCCCACGTCGTGCCCTGAAGACAGGGTTTCACAGAACCCCTCTCCGTCCCCGGGCTCTTACACCCTCTATATCTCTCCTGAAAAAGTCCCTGAGCCACTGAAACCGAGCAGCTTTTGAGTCAGATAACTGGTTTCGAATGTCACCCCACATGCCTGGGAGGGTACTGACAGTCTTCAAGTCAAGTGTCTGCGTGGAATGGCGGGGCATGTAGCTCAGTGAAGAACACTCTCCTACCATACACCAGGCCCTGAGCTAGATTCCCAGCATCACAGGAAGAAATGGAACCCAATTGTCACGTGATTAAATAAAGTGAAGCGATGCTTTCCTTATTTATTCTGGATCACCATGAAGGAATAGGGTGGGCGGTCTACAATGCTATCACGCTGATATGAAGAACTATTGACGGCGCTGCGGAGGTGCTCAGTTGGTAAAGTGTCTGGTAGACACGCATGAGAACCTGAGTTCACGTCCTCATTACCTACATCAAAGCCAGGTGTGCTGGGTAGAGGGCAACACAGGCTGGATCCTCTGAGGTCTATGGTCAGATATTCTAACCAATTAATGAATTTAAGATTTTGTGAAGGATTATATCTCATAAAACAAGTAGGGAGTGATAGAGGAAGACACTCAGTGCCAATCTTGAATTTTCACGTTTGTACACAATCATGTTTACATGCACACACACATACACACACATACACAGAGAAAGAGAGAGAGAGAGAGAGAGAGAGAGAGACCAAGAGAGAGAGAGAGATAACTACTTGACCTTTGCTTGGTTTATCAATAAACAAAAATCTAGAACTAATATGGACTGCAAGTTAGTACATAACTAACTGGACATAAACCCAAATCACCATCCTGGAAAAAGATAAAAGTTCACGAAGGAGGTCTATGAAGAAAACACACCGCAGATACTTATGAGTTGAGTGAACATTCGTATCTGAAATTGTCACCTATCAAAAGTGAAAGACACCGAGTGGCTCGCCAATAGACTGATGATGTCAGAACACTTACCTGGCAAGTGCAGGCGTGGCACTGGGTGTCCTTTACCATAACTTTCCAGTCTGGGGAGATGGCTTAGCTGGTCAAGTGCTTGCTCTGAATGTAGAAGAGGCTGAGCTTAATCCCTTACAACCCACTTAAATGCAACCCATATAAAAGCTTTTGGGATCTTAAAGCTAATTAATTTACTTAATTAAGCAAATTAATCTTGAAGTTTACTATGTCCGTGCATCGAATTTCCTGCCCACATGAGCTCACCCAACTCCACTCTTGGTTCATGGAGACTCACACATCTCCACAGCACTGCAAAGAGCAAGTCAAAGCAAAACTGGGTACAGTATACTCAACTCCCGTTTGGTGACTTTCGGCCAATGACAATTTCAGATATAAATGTTCATTCAAGTCATAAGTATATATGCAGCATTTTCTTCATAGACCTCTCTCATAGAATTTTATCTATTTTTCCAGGATGATGATGTATGCTTATACCCAGCTAGTTACAGACCAGATTGCATTCTAGTTAGTCCCATCCAGCTTTTTTTTGATAAAATAGATAAGAGCACAATGCATCAAATGACCAACACTAGCAACAGCAACTGGTCCATAATACCTGAAGTTGGTTTCTCTGCAAGGATGCCTGCGTCTATTCAAGTTTTCACTGTACGAGTCCTTGAGAGCTCTGGCTCTCCAAGATGCTCCTTGTACCGAGGAAGCTTTTGGGTTCTTGTCAATGGCTCCTTTCCCTCTCCACGCACCTCTGGGTTGTCAAGCAGCTTATCTCTGTCAGGAGTGGCAGCCCCAGTGGCAAGCTTCAGGTTACCCTTCTAATCACGATTCTACATGGCTTCTCCAAGCAAACAGTGAGCCCTACTTGACTCGGGCCAAGAGCTCTATTGATTACTAACTTCAGACAAACATCTGGTTTTCATTACCCGTGGTAGCAGACCAGAGCGGGTTGCTGTTCTGGCTGGTGTGGTCACTCAACATGCATCAGGACTAGCTATAAAGAAAATTTAACATATCCTGTAATTACAGTCTGCCCAGCATAGAGGGGCCGAGGAATCTGCAGATCTGATTTCAGGGTGGGGAAAAATGTTTATTGTATCTGTCCTACACATTTATTTACTCAGAGGTCAGAGGCCTGCTGAAATATGGCCACCCCTAGCCCTGATGCTCCTGCAAGGGCAGAGCAGCTTCTTGTTTAGGTCAGGAAGCTCCGGCGAGGCTCCAGGCAGATGGGCCCTAATGCTTTTACAGACTTCGGAATTTGGCCTGATGGAAATGGACGAGTGGATCTTGTCTGGAGTAAACAAATCCCTTACCCTCCACAGCGCCACAGGCCCTTTCCTGGCCCTCTCCTCACCCTTCTGTGATAGTGCCTTTGGGGACTGTTAACTGTCCCCTCCTGGCTTCAGGGTGACTGAAGCAGCAGATAGCACATTTCTCCTGCACTCTTCCAGCTCCCGTGGGTTAGTGCAACAAAGGAGCCGGGGTTGTGTTGTTAAGGCTGGGGAAGCATTTGTGTCCTCAGCCAGTTAGATGAGGAAGAACGTCCTCCCCACTGTTTCTCTGATCAGGAAAATCCTAATGCAGTCTTTCCTGCCAATCTTTAGGGTGTTTTTTTCCCTCAGTGTTTTAGGCAGTCTGGCCTCAGAATTGTAGTGACGGTTGCTACAAGAACCCTAAAATAGTGTACTATTGATGATGCGTTTTCATGTTGCTTTGACAAAATCAGCTCAAGGAAGGGTTTCTTTAGGTTTCCAGTTTGGTGGCACAGTCTGTTGGGGCAGGGAAGTGTGGAGTGTAAGGCAGTTGGTGGCATTGTGTCTGTAGTCGGGGAGCAGGGAGAGACCTGAATGTTGGAGCTCAGCACACTCCCCAGCTCATGGGATGGGGCCACATACTTTAGGTGGCTTTAGCTCCTCAGTTAGGACTGCCTGGAAGTGCTCTTGCGTGTGTTCCTAAGGTTATGTGTTTCCTGGCAATCCTAAACCTAGTCAAGTTGATAACGAAGATTAACCAGCACCAAGAGGAACCATAAAAAGTCAAGAACACTGGCTACTCTCACAAAGGACATCGTTTCAGATCCTGACACCCACACGGTGGCTCACAACCATTTGTATTTCCAAACCAACACCCTCTTCTGACCACCATGGGTACTAGGCATACATACAGTGCACATACATACATGCAGGTAAAACACTCATACATGTAAAATAAATACATCTTATAAAGGGCAGGTAAACTATACACTCTAGTGTTCAAATGCACTAAAGTCTATGGCTGAGACATTTGTGGAGAAAGGAGAGGAAACCAATCTAAAGGTTTGTAAGGTAGACTGGAAACTGGAAATCAAAACAACTCAGTATGGGAGAATCACACATGTGCAGGGGAGGTGCAGGGGAGGATCACATGTGTGCATGGGAAGTATATGGGAGGATCACATATGTTCAGGGGAAGTGCATGGGAGGATCCAATATGTACATGGGAGGTGCATGGGAGGATCACACATGTGCAGGGGAGGAGCTGACAGGGCCGAACTTATATACAACTATAAAGCAGAGATGGGGGGGTCTTTTGACCTCTCCTTTTTTTATCCCTTAGTTTCTTTGACTGTCTCTTAAAAATTGGATGAGTATAATCAAATAAAATAAAATCAAATAAAATCAAATAAAAGTTTAAAGGTTTTATTTTTTATTTTTAACTGTATGCACACATGTGTGCCTATGAGGAACCATGTGTACAAGAGTGCAGGTGCCAACAGAGGTCAGATGCATCAAATTCTCCCTCCCCTACCCCCAGGCCTGTAGTTACAGGTGGCGTGAGCTGCCTGGCATGGCTCCTGGGAACCAAACTTGGGTCCCTCTACAAGAGCAATATGTGTTTTTAATCACTGAGCCACCTCTCTAGCCCCTCAAAGAGAAATTTAAATGTCATATTTCTGAAGAGGAAATTTCATGTATTACTAAGCTGGTTAGGGAAGTTTGGGAGCAGACAGCGTTCTCACGTAGAGAGAGGTTAACCACCAAGGAGCGACAGCCATGGAGGAAGTAAGATCTGGAAGCTGGCCAATCAGTCATTGGCAAACATGAGGGAAAAGCTTTACCCTTATCTCTGGGAAACATCTATTGTTGTTGTTGTTGTTGTTGTTATTATTAATTATTATTACAGATAATGCAGGCTGCCACGGGGAGGAGACTGGGACTCAGTTATCAGGTCTTATATGAAAGATAGCCAGTTGAGCATGATGGCGCACCATTGTAGTCCCAGCTCTCAGTATGCTGAGGCAGGAGGATCATGAGTTTAAGGTCAACCTGAGCTACAGAGTAAGACCTCAGTCTAAAGCTTGCCCTCACCACTGAAAAACACTTTAAACAAGCACAACAACAACAATAAAAGATACTATTACCGTCTGGATTCAAGGATGGTGTTTGACAAAATGCTGGAAGATTGGACTGATGCTGAGACCAACCAGAGGAAGGAGGCCAAATAGCTGCAGTTGGAGGAGGAGGGGGAGAGGAAGAGGAGAGGGAGTGCTTGGAGATAGTCATCTCTGACACCTCCAATACCTCTGAAACTATCCCTGTAGGCAATTGCCTTCCTTGTCTATCAACATTTGAAAGAGAAAGCTATGAGGCACAAGGTAGCCATAGAAGTGCCAGTCCATCCCCTGGTGTTGGCACACGAGAGAACAGGTGTTGGAGCCATTCTAGTTTGGGAAAAAAGAGGTCTTCTAATTTCGTCTCTTCCATAGCAGTAATTGTGAATATTCCAGAACCTTTGGAATTCCTCTATCATTAAACAAAGAAAGCATGTTTCCCCTGGAGATACATCAAGGAAACATTGTTCATGAACATAAGTATGATCATGGTGCACTAAATTGTTCCCTTGTGAAAAGTATTCAAGTATTTATAATATTATAAACACTCTCGATAAAGTGAGAAATTACAGCATAGCTAGTATATTAGTTCCCTGATGCTGTGTAACAAATATCCCTAGATTTAGTCATCTGAAACAATGCCCTTTGTTAACTTATATTTCTGTCAGAATTCAGAGACAGAGTAACTCACCTCTCTCTTCACGGTCTCACAAGGCGTAAGCCAGAAAATCCTCTGGCCTGACTGCTCTCTCAAAAATTCCTTCCCAAGCACATTAGGATTGTTTCTAGGGTTGGGTTTATAGGAGTTGCGGGGATAGTGGCTTTGTTTTCTTGCTGGCTTTGGGCTGAGGACCACTTCCTTCTCCCAGAGCCTTAGCTGGAGGAAGTGGATCACTGGAAACATGTTTCCTCCCCATCCGCCTTCCTTTCCCCTGTGAAATTACTGACTCTCTTCCTTCCTGTCCTTCTCCACCGTGATGACCATACATTATTAAATGGAAATCCCAGTGCCGGGATGGACTACTTCCCTATGAGCTGTTGGTCAGGGAGGTCCCAGTGATCTCCCAAACAATACAGGCTATTTCCACATGTTGCTGGCTGCCCTATAGAACTAGATTATAAAATCCTATTACTGGGGCTCAGTGGGTAAGATTGGTTACTGGTCTTGCAAATGGCGTAGGTTCAGTAAGCTTATGGAGGGCATTTCAAATCCCAAACATAACTACCCTGGTTTGCTTCTCTCTTGTGATAAAATACTGATCAAAACCAACCTGGGGAGTAAAGGGTGGATTTAGTTTGCATGTTACAATACATCATGAAGGGAAGCCAAGGTAGGAGCTCACACAGGAACCCAGAGGCAGAAACTGAAAGCAGAGACAACTGGGGAACACTGCTCATTCCCAGGCTCATGTTCAGGTAACTTTCTTCCGTAGCCCAGGCCCGCCTTTCTAAGAGTGGTGCCGCCTACAGTGAACTGGGCCCTTCTGTGTCAATTGCCAATCAAGACTATCCCCCACAGACATGCCCACAGGCCAATTGGATGGAGGCAATCCCTCAACGGAGGTTCTTCTCCCCAGGAATGTCAAACTGATAACGGACACTAACCATGACAGTGACATTCAGCTCCTGGCCATCAGTGACCCATATCCATTTAGAAATGGGAGGTTCATTCAGTCTCCCTCTAAGCGTCTCCATAGTCTTAACCATCCAGCATGAGTGGAAAGGCCGGCTTCAAAATCTCCTCGGAAACTCAAAGCAAACTCTTAGCTGCGAGCCCTTGGAAATAGAGAAAAAAGTTCCACACTCTCAGGATAAAATAGCTGGTTACAGAAGAGTTATTTCTATTGCAAAAGGGAAGAGAGGGGCCATAGCAAGAAAGGGTGGAACCAAAGCAAGAACGAAACTCAGCAGAACAAACATTCAACCCATAGTTCCACTGGCAGCATCTGGGGACACACAGGCGGTGACGTGCTATGCATGTTCACGGATTGGTGCTGTGGCTGCTTACTCCCTAACACTTTCCTTAGCTGTTAAGAGGACGCTGTGGCAGGACAGGTATAAAAGAACCTGAGCTAGCCATGCATTTTAGATGGCTTCCCACTCCGCAAGCGTGTTTGTATTTGGTGACTAAGAGAATGGATTTATTGGTCTGCTCTGTTACTAACCTTGGTGATTTCCTGCAGATCTCAATTTTCTTGCTTTATTTTCCCCAAATTTACCATGTTAGTCATGCTCTTAGTCTTAAAACCCAGTTTTGCAATTCCACTCATCTGACTTGTTAAGCTTTCTTTTGGGGTTGGAAAAGCGGTTCAGAGGTTAAGAGCACTTGATGTTTTTGCAGAGGACCGGGGTTTGGTTCTCAGCCCTGACATGGCTCCTCTCCTCTCCTCTCCTCTCCTCTCCTCTCCTCTCCTCTCCTCTCCTCTCCTCTCCTCTCCTCTCCTCTCCTCCCCTCCCCCTGCCCTCTCCTTTTCTCTTCCCTTCCCTCCTCTTCCCTTCCCCTCCCCTCCCCTGCCCACACTCTGTTTCCCTTGTGCCTGGAAGAATTTTCTCCATTATGCTTTCAGGCATCTTCCCCAGTACCCATCTCTCCCAGGCAGGTACGAGCACCCCTCCAGTGCAGTACTCGGTGCCCACCTGCAGGAGTGCCATGCCCACCCACATTGTTATCACTTGGCACTCTTTCCAGGTCACTGTGAGTATTAACAGGGGGAGACGACTATCCTCCTTTCCATTGTTGCCACCTCGAGCCTGCACCTACCAGGGATTCAGATCTGCTTCTAATGAATGGGAGGTTAGCGCCATGAAAGGCAGAGGGTAGAGACTTCTCTTCCTTACTTGGCAGATTACATCATGAGCAAATTTCAAACTTAGCTACTTCTGGTGAGGAGCAGAGCTAAAGCGGAAGCCACTTCCCTCTTTTTTTTTGGTTCTGAGATTGGAACAGGAGCAGGGACCGCTTCCTCTCACCAATCCTGAGAACTTCCTTCCAGCCCTGACCATCCTGTCTCTGCTCCGCGTCTTGGTTAACTTTTGTTTTTGAGAAGATGACGGAAGTTGGAGAAGGGATGCAAAAGATGTGTGTGTGCTTGCATGTAAATGCATGTGGGTGTGCGTGTGTATGCATGTACCTGCATGTGTGTGTGTGTGTGTGTGTGTGCAGAACATTTGTGTATGGCCAAGGAACAAAAGCTACAGCTTTTAAGGTGGTGAGATGTTCCGTCTGATTCCTTGGCTTGAATTCTTGTACATCTGATGTATACGAGGGCAGCCCTTCTCTTGAGAAAGTGCTGCTTGAGACCAGAGACAAAGGGATGCACCAACTTCAGACACGGTGTCCTATTTCATCTACAAACATGCTGAGCTCTGAGCTGCATTCATAGCTGCGCTGGGGAGGCTTCTGAGTGTGGGGCTTGCTGTGAAGTGTGAAGCTGGCTCTGCTGCTCCTGGCTGGAGAATGTGAGAACCCAGCTTTGGAAATCATCATCTTTTTTTCCTTTCCTCTTCTATTTTTTCTTATTTGTTTATTTAGAAGTTCTCGCAACTACTTTTGGATATTCAAAAAAGGATAAGGATGGTCACTGAGATAGCTCAGCAGGTAAAGGTGCTTGCTGCTAAGCCTAATGACCTAAGTTCAAACCCTGGAACCCGCAGGGTAGAAGGAGTAGGCTGGCTGTTGCTAGCTGTCCTCTAACCGCCAAAATACGCCATGCCATGTCATTTCATGTCACACACACATGTCATGTCATTTCATGTCGCACAGAGACACACGTACACACAGAGACACACACACATAAGTAAATGTAATAATTTCAAAATGATGAAGAAAAATAAAAGTATTGACATGCTCATTATTGCTGTATGCATTCCTTTGACCCTAGAACTAACTTAATATTATGATAATCCCCAAAGCTGTGTCTAATTTTACTGTCTATTCATATTAAATGCAAGTGGCACTGGGTATTTTGCTAAAAGTGAAGCCTACAACCTGGTGAGATTCAGGATGCTGCTGCTGCAGTGGTCTGACAAGGGAGTCCAGCGGTAGCCCTTGGTGTTTGATGCATTGTTTATGTTTTTCTCTTCACAAGTGCTACCCTTTGAGGACCCTGTACACAACACTGCTCCTCCTGCAGTGTGTCTTCCCCTCTTTTGATTTATTCCTTGCTTCTCCTATAATACAAAGTACTGGATCTCTGCTGCAGGCCCAGTTCCCTTTCTCACAGAGAAGCTGCACCGAAGGGCTGGGGATTTCATGGGCCAATGCCGTTGTAACTTTTAATGCTTTAGGTTCAGTAGGACCTGGAGACCCTGGAAAGCAGGGCTCTGGGGAGACAGAGCGCTTGTCGGAATAACAATGATCTATATTTAAAAACTCAGAGAGTAAAACACTGCAAACTTTACACTTGAGAGCTACGAAGAGAGACCGTGGGGAGAGAGTTGTGTTTGTCCGGAGAAGCTGTGCAGCTATGGGAAGGGCTAATAAAACAAGAGAATATAGTGAACATTTGCCAAAAACCAGGGTGTGGTCCACAGAGTGGGAATCTGGGATTGTCCCGCGTGATTATTATAATAATTAAAATATTAACACGTTGCGTGCTGCCTTTACTCTCATGAAAGTTAAAATCTACCTAATGTTGCATCAGCTTCAGGTGATGAAGACATGAGACACCATGGGGGGCGTGGCTAAGGGTGAGTGACAGGTGGTAACTCAGTGATAAGGATCATGCCTGACACACAGAAGAGTCTGGGTCCTATCCCCAGCATGGCCAAAATCAACACAAAGTCGAACATAAACACCATGTAGAATTAAATACCGTGTAGAATTTGCAAGAGTCAAGGATGGCTGCTGTGCAGGGTTAGCCTGTCTGCAATAATGTAACCACCTAACAACAGTCATAGGAAGAGCAGCTCTGGGGCAGCTTTCCACAGGTCTTTGAGCAGAGCAGACTTGTTGGGGCCCGTGTGGGTCCAACACAGATTCCCTAACTGGACTGGAACTGAGTCGCGAGGAATAAACTGATGCAGCTTACACGGTCATCATGGAAGGGCAAGATCTCTCCAAAAGATCTCTCGTTTATTCTTCAAGCACCTTATATATCATCACATCAATTGAGCAGGAAAACACATTAGGCTGTCTCCTAGGTAACCAGGTGAGTGGGCTTTTAGTCATGTTGGCATCTACCTGTATGCTAGCAGTCAGCTAGGCCATGAATTAGCATCTCTATAAGACATCCTCCAAATTACAAAGGAAGGAAGCACCAAACATCCTGACCAGTTTCAGTCAGCACCTCTCCTCAGGAGATCTACAGTTCTAACAAGTACATCCTTGCTATTGTTAGGCAGAGACAGCTTGTCAGCAGAGTTACGTGATCAGCTCAGACCGGGCTAATGGCTCTTGTGCCATACTGAAATATGGGCCTACACAGACTGAAATAAAAGAAGCCCACACCTCCGTAATTGCCTGACCAGACAGGTGCAGCAGGCTTCTCTCAGCTCATGTGGATAACAGGGCTGAAAAATGCCTAGAAGAGCTGCCAGGGTCCCCAGCACAGGGCATTCACTGCAGATTTGGCTCATATAAGATGCCCCAAATCACGCTACCCTAACTACTGTGGATGATAAAAGTGAACTCAGCCCGATCCAGCCATTGTATCAGGACTCATGTTAGAGAAATGTCCCTTTGGGGGTGAGAACGGAGGAAAGGTCCAGGGGACACCAATGACTACAGAGGACAGCCTAGACAGCCAGTCTGGTTCTCAGGAGCTTGGCGCAGGATAACTTTAGTGGTCATACTGGCTTTTCCTTTCCTCCATTTATTCCATTATTAAACACATGCAGCCTCCATATCAAAGTATGAGCTGCAGGTCTAGTCTTCCCAAAATAGAACATTCCTAATCGCTGTTATTTAACTCCCTTCAGAAACACTCTTGCTAATTAGTCAGGTTAGTTGAGAATGGAAGGGGGGGTGGAGGGTGGGGAGGGAGGAAGGAGGAGGGAGGAGCTAAGCAGGCAGTGGGAAGGCTGTCTCTGAGATCAGTCATGTCGTTTCTCCAGGTTGATATAGTGGCCTCCTTATAGAATGAACTTTGGAGTTATAAAGGGTCCTGGAGTGTTGAAGGAGGCCTCTTGTTCATCTGGGCTGCCCAGAATCAAAACAACAACAGAAACTGTATTAATTAAATCACTGCTTGGCCCATTAGCTCTAGCTTCTTATTGACTGACTCTTACATATTAATTTAACCCATTTCTATTAATCTGTGTATGACCCCATGGATGAAGCTTACCAGCTAAAGTTCTGCCTGGCTCTGGCAGGGCTACATAGTTTCTCTCTGACTCCGTCCTTCTTTCTCCCAGCATTCAGTTTAGTTTTCCCTGCCTAGTTCTGTTCTACCCTATCAGGCCAAGTCTATTGTCTTTATTCATTAACCAATCGTATTCGCAGCTTACAAAGGGGAATCCCACAACACTGGTACCCACAGTCCTGTGGTCAAGCAACATATTCAACATGACTGCATGTGGGGCTGAAGAGATGACTCAGCAGTTAAGAGTACATACTGCCTGCTCTTGCCAAAGAACTGACAGACTTTGGTTCTTAGCACCCACGTCAGGCGACTCAACAACCACCTGTAATCCCAGCTCCAGGGTATTGGATACATAGATGTGGCCTCCTCAGGCACCTTTGTTCATGCACACATACATACATGCACATACTTACAAATACAACACATCTTTTCTAAAGGGGACTGCTCGACTTACTTCCCCTATTGCTGTGACCATATTCCTGAGAAGAGGCAATTTAAGGGAAGAAAGTTTATTTCTCTCTTGGTAGGGAAGGCATGGCAGTAGGAACGTGCAACAATAAACAAACCAGAATGGCCACATTGTATCTACAGTCAGGAAGTAGAGATAGACCAGAAGTGGGGCCTGATTCATTTCTTCCAGCAAGGCTCCACCTTCTAAAGGTTCCACAGTGTAGCAGAAGGAATGTTCAAATACATGCACCTGTGGGGCATTCATGTTCAACAACATTAGTAAAGGCATGGTGTTGGAACAGGAGGTCTGGGTTAGAGGGTGTCCTCCAACACTCTTCTATGTGACTCTGGCAAGCTGTTTAACCTTTACAGGCCTCAACTTTCTCCCTGATAACTCAGAGGTGAAGATAAATAACTCCATAGCAATGCTTCCGGTTGTTTGAGGACCGGAGATGGTTCTCAGTGAGACATCTGTTTTACAGAAAAGGGCTGGAAGATGCCTGTGGGTCCCAGATGGTCTAGAATTAGAGTCTGGGTGCACGAAGGACCCTGAGTCTGCTGCTCACCATGACAGCTATGCCTGTTTCTTTATGTCCATACAGATGTGTTCTGGGAAGGTGTTTTGGTTGGTTTATTGTATATTTGACACAAGCTAGGGTCCTCTGGGAAGAGGGAACATTAATTGAGAAAATGTTCCCGCCAGATCGACTTCTAGGTAACTCTATTAAGGGCTTTTTCATGTTAATAATAGATGCTGGAAGGCCTAGCCCACTGTGGGCAGGTGTTCCTGGGTTGTATAATAATAGAATTGGGCAAGTCAGGGGGAGAAAGTCAGTGAGCGGCAGCCCACCCTAGCCTCTGCTTCGGGTCCTGCTCTATGTTCTTGTCTTCAGTTCTTGCCCTGACTTCCTTTATGATGAAAGGTGTGCTGTAAGATGAGACCCCCCCCCCCCACACACACACCTTCCCGAGTTGCTTTTTGGTCATTGTCTTTATCAAGCAACAGAAGAGGGCACTGGGAACAGCGGTGAGACTCAATGCTAAGCTCATTGCTGCTCTCCTTTAAAGGCTAACTTAGCCTCTGTTGACCCCTCTCCAGCTTAGCTTCATGTTCGCATTTGAAATCAAATGTTAAAAGAACACACCTCTTCCTCGTCTTCCCCATCCTCCTCCTGATCCTGCTGTCTCCCTCTTCCCTGTCTTCTTCATGAATCCCTTTTCTTTTTTCCTCCTGTCTTCCTCTATTTCCCTCCTCCTCTTTTTCCTCCTCCCTTCCTCTTCTTCCTCTTTCTCCTCCTCGCTCCTCCTCCTCGTCTTCCTTGTCCTCCACCCTCCTTGTCATTCTCCTTCTCTCTCCTCATCCTGTCCCCCCCTTTTCCTTCATGGTGCTGGGGATTAAACCCTTTTCTTGGCACATTTCAGGCAAATGAACTATACCCACCCTCCAAAGTCTAAAATATCACCGAAAATTCAACTGCTAAAAGCACACTTAAATATATAAGCACAAAATAAACATACAACATGAGATTTAAAAATAATGTGAAAGTGGAATTTATTATGGTTTATTTATAGAAACACCAATAATAACTGACTGTCCAATAAAACGCGATCACCTCAATAATAGAGCACTGTGCAGCCACTAACATATGACTACAGAAAAATATTTATTATCATGAGAAATGTTAGTGATATATGACCGAGAAAAGTAAATTTTAAACTGAAATATCAAAATACCAACTGATTTATATACTTAAGTAACTTACAGCCTTTTTTTTCCTTTTGTTAAAATTGTGGTATAAATATTTAACATAAACGTTCCTACCTTAGCTATTTGTAACATACAGTATAGGAGTGGTGAGTAGAATTGGCCTGTTCAGTATCATATCTTCAGAATGCTTTCATCTTGCAAAATGGAAACCTTACACCCTATTAAAAGTACTTTTCAGACAGGCCTGGGGACATAGGCCTTTAATTCCTGCTACTTAGGTAGGAGGATTTGAGGTTCAAGACTTTCCTGGGAGCTCCAAACATGTTCAAGGCCATGGACAATCTAGTGAGGCCCGGTCTCAAAGGAAAACATGGTAAGAGGGCTGGGCATGAAACTCCTTAGTTAGTAGTGCGCTTGCTTAGCCTATTTGAAGCTGTAGATTTACTCCTTAGTAACACACATGTGTACACACACACACACACTAGCTGGGCATGGGAATGGTGGACACACCTGTAATCACAATAACTGGGAGTCTGAAGCAGGAAGGTCACAAGTTCTAAGTCATTTGGGGCTACACAGTGAGATCCTGTCTCTTGAACTTTGCAGAAGAAAAAGCATGTTCTATTCTCCTTCCTCCAGCCTCTGACACATGCCTTTCTATTGCCTGCTCTAGGAATTTGACTACTACAGCTACCCCAGTGTGCTAGTTTGAAAGGAAATAGCCCCCAAAGGGAGTGGCCCAATTGGGAGGTGTGGCTTGTTGGAGTAGGTGTGGCCTTGTTGGCTGAAGTGTGTCACTCTGGGGATGGACTTTGGTGTCTCTTTTGCTCAAGCTTCTCTCAGTATTACAGAAAGATCATTTTCCTGTTGCCTGCAAGATAGCGGACTCTGGGCTACTTCTCCAGAACCATGTCTGCCTGCATGCCACCACTGTCCCAACCATGATGATAATAGATTGAACCTCTGAATTGTAAGTGAGCCACCTCAATTAAATGTCCTTTATAAGAATTGCCATGGTCATGGTGTCTCTTCTCAGCAATAGAAACCCTAATTTAGACACCCAGGTAAGGGAACCCATGTACCACTGGACTTTCCTTGACTGGTTAGTAACCACAACACAGGCTCAAGCTTCTTCTATTTATTTATTTATTTATTTATTTATTTATTTATTTATTTATTCATTCATTCATTTATTTATTTATTTATTTATTTATTTATTTATTTATTTATTCCAAGACAGGGTTTCTCTATGAAACAGTAGACCAGGCTGGCATCGAACTCACAGAGCTCTGCCTGACTCTGCCTCTTTAAGGCTCAGTAATATTGCATTGTATGTTCTGATGGCCGGTCTTGATTATCAGCTTCATAGGATCTAGAATCACATATTGAGAGAGAATTGCTTCAAATGTATTGATTGGTTTAATCTTGTTTATAAAGCAGATTATTTTATTGGTGAAGGGGGATAGGCAGAGATTTTTGTTGGGAACACCAGCTAGCTCCAAAATAACCACACAGAGACCTTAATGTTAATTATTAATGATTGGTCAATAGCTTAGGCTTGTGACTAACTAGCTCTTACATCTTAAACTAACCTATATTTCGTATCTAAGTTCTACAGTGTGGCTTATGGCCTGTTACCTCATGTTTTACGTGTCCTGCTGTCTCTGCTCCTGGCTTGCCACTCCTGAGACTTTGTTTTTCTTCCCAGTCTGGGTCTCTTGCCTAACCTCTTCTTGCCCAGCTATAGGCTAGTCAGCTCTTTATTAACCAATGAGAGTAATACATATTTACGGAGTACAAAGGTTGTTCCATAACCAGGGGCTCAGAAATAACACTAAATTCAGCTATTCACAGAAACACTGAGCATAGACAAGGCCCATATTTTCCCAAACTATCTTGTGCAGAGGTCAATTAGAGGACATTCTGTTTGTTTGTACTTGTTTTTTCAAGACAGGGTCTCACTATGTAGCTCTGTCTGTTCTGGAACCTACTGTGTAGACCAGGTTGGCCTCAAACTCATAGAAATCTACCTGGCTCTCCCTCCTAAGTGCTAGGATTAAAAGTGTGAGCGACTATGCCTGGAAACTAGAGGACTTTTTAACTTACAAGTATGTACACACACAGGCACACATACAGAAAAAGACAGACAGACACACATACACATACACAGCTTTAATGATGGCCTTAATGGAGAAAGCACCCCTGGATTCTTCTATATTTAGGATTATAATTTTAAGTCTTCTGCACTGTGCATTTACTCAGTTTTAAATTTGGACACTCCAAATTTCTAAAAATAACAGTTGGGGAGCACTGACATAACATCGGTTTATACATAGACTCTGGGGAGGCTGATTTGATTTGCATAGATTTGTTTCACATCGTGTCGTCAACAGCACGTAAAATCTTACTGCCAACCCACTGCATACCCAAAGGCATTTCATGAATGTTTTCAGGGTTTCCCCCAATCCTACAGACTGAATCTAGACCTTACACACACGAGGCAAGTCCGTCCTCTGACTTGGAGCCGCACCTTCAGCCCAATTCTAGACTATTGAAAGAGGAAGTTATGACCCATAAAAGTCTCCATGGCTTCCCTCTGTCCTCTGAAAGTGAATGTCCTTCAGCTAGGAAATAAGGAGATGAATATGGTGATTTTTTTTCTTCCCATCTTTTGGTCAGCACTGGGGATTAAATCGGGGGTTTTTCACATGGCTAGGCAAGTGTTTTCTCATGGAGTTCCATCTTTAGTATCTTTTGATATCTTTTAATAACAACATTTTCAATTAGTGCATCTGTCAAAGGACATTGCCACTGTGGAATCTAAACTGTACAGGGTTCTGCTGAACATACACACAAGCTTAGATGTATCTCCAATCATACTGAAATGACATGCACAGTAAATTATTGGGAAGGTCTATTTTTACAACTGAATTGCTTAGGGTTTTTTTTTTGTTTGTTTGTTTTTGTTTTTTGTTTTTTTTCTTTCCAGAAGGAGAGCACAGCAGCATCGCTGGCTTCCTTTGTCGGTTCCCACTCTCATCCTCCCCAGGGTCCCACTGCTGTCTTTTTTCCACCTTTGAGAAAACTCAGGCTGAGAGTTTTAGAAATTAAGGGGCTCAGTTAAGGTCACCCTGCTGAGACGTGCCAGAGCCAGGGAACCTAAAACTGCAAACACCTAGAACTTGTGTTTTTAAGCAGGACATTTTTGTTGTTGTTTGTTTGTTTCAGATGCCTTAGTCCTGGCGAGATGCATGTAGGTCCACACGGATGGTGGCCTGAGTAGAGGACACTGGCCTTGAAGGAGATGGCTGTGGGCTCTTCTGGGCTGCAGTAGGCATTTGTTCAGGGTTGTGATCTTGCAGTCACCCCTTTGCATGGACTGCCACAGATCTAGAGGATCACACTAGGAATGAAGTGTGACTTTAAGGCACAGATGACCAGCAAGGCAGCCTCAGGGTGAGAAAGCAGAGGCCAGGAAAGACTAGGGAAGGCTGTAATGCTTTATGGCTTACTAATGAATTCCATTTTATAGCCCAACTCCCTTAAGTTGTCTCTTCCTGTGATTAATTCCTGTCCCCCAGTTCCCTTTAAGGGTTGTTGATAGGGAGTGTGCAGTGTTGACTGAGGAAAACGTACTAATGCATGTTCTCCTCAGCCAGAGATAACCCCGCGTTAACCATGACGAATGCATCTTTTACAAGAGGAGATACCATCGGGAAAAGGGCTCAGGGTGTGCGCATCAGACCCCAGGTAAACGTCCATGGCACTTCAATCTCTCTCTCTCTCTCTCTCTCTCTCTCTCTCTCTCTCTCTCTCCCTCTCCTGGTCATTTTGAACAGTGGAACCAGCCTGTCAGTGCTTTTACCAAAAAGTGATTCAGCTCAGCGCTGTAAACAATAGGAATGAGTGTTGCATTCTGGATTTAATCACTCCATTCCCACCAAACTATTTCGCACCTATTTCTTCCCTGCTTAACAATGAGACAAAGAAGCCAGATTCCCACGAAACTGCACAGCCCTGGTCATTAAGTTACACAGGATTAGAAGCGACTTCCTTGGAGGACTAAAGAACTTTAGTTCTCCTCATGTATGCTTGCGCGTAGACTTGCACGGACTTGGAAGGAGAACAGAGATGTTTTTCTGGGGAGGATTATGCACTTAGTAATGCTACTCTGGTTGCCTCCACCCCAGACTTCTTCATTTGGGCCCCGGCCACCACAATACACAGACTGAAAACACCAGTCACTCTGGCTGTTATTTATAGGGTTGTGCTTGTTTAGCACTGAGAAAGCCCTAGATCAGGAGGGGACATGTGTGCTGGCATCTTGGTTCAGGCTCACCAGGGATGCCCACCCCCCATCTCTGTGCCCATTTGAAAATAGAAACAAAGAGAGAACTGCTGACGTTGCCAATCTAGCTTCTTCCAGCTTTTAAAAAAGAGCTTGGCTACGCTGGCAGGAGAACAGTGTAACGAGGGGGAAAAAATAAAACAACCCCTCTCTCCCAGAGCTGATAACCAAATAAAATACTGTTATATTTTCTGTCTAATAAGCACAAGGAGTTCCATAACTCCCTTGATTAAGCATATTATCCTTCTTCAGGAAGTCAGTTTGATTTATGCGAAAAGTGATTTGGACATACTTTCTCCGGCCGTGGAGATTTCATAATTCCTGGTGTATGTCTGGAAAATCTCCCCTCGTCATGAGTCCAAACCAAATTAATGTCTTCCAGAATGACCTGAGGAATTAATGAGGTTCCCGCTGTCAGTTCTGCCCATCCAGGGTCAAGTAAATCATTTGCTGGCTCTCGGGCCCCTGTTGCTTTGCTGCCTCTCTGACTCCACATTCAATGATAAGGGCTTTGCCCAAGCCTTTGAAATACAGCATCACCGACACTCTCCGTTCATCTGCTGGGACATATTTTAAGTTCTGCTTCTCTGTCTGCTGTAAACTCAGCCTTTAATGGAGCCAGTAATTGCTGATAAATGGGGTATCAATGAAGCCAGCACACCAGAAATTTCCCCATTCTTTTCTGCTGATGCATGCTGTTTAGATCTACTCTGACATTACCTCAAATTATTGTGTGCCTAGCTCTTTCATTCTCCAACTTGTGTTTTTTTGGGTGAAGTCTTTACTTATTTTTTTTTTACTTCTCATTTCCCACCATCCCTCTCCCCCTCCCTCCTTTTTTTCCTCTTTCTTCCTCCTCCTCCTGGATAAACTGAAGCTGGACACTAAGAGGCTTTTCTAGGGTGTGTTTTGTTCTTCTTACCAGAAACTGTAGTTTTGTATGTGTGCATAAACACACACACATACATATATATGTGCACATGTGTATGTGTGAATACGTGGATTTTCATGCATATGGAAGCTAGAGATCAACACTGGATATCTTACTCGATTATTTTCCACTTTTATTATTATTATTATTATTATTATTATTATTATTTTATTGAGGCAGAGCCTTCAGCAAGAGTAGCTGACCAGCAAACCCCAGGCATCCTCCTGTCCTGATCTCCCTAGAACTGGGATTGCAGGTATCTGCTGATATACCAGCTTTTGACATGGGTGCTGAGGACCCAAATTTAGGTGGTGGGAGGCAAGCCTCTTACCAACCAAGCAATCCCCCCACGCACTCCTCTGTTCTTCTTCAACTGTCGCCCTGACTGGCTCCCTTGGTGACCTCAACCGTGCGATCACTGGGAGGTTTCAAGCATTCTCAAGGTGACTCACCTGCCACCCCTGGGATGACACTGCACCATTAGCATCTGCTGCTCACCTCCATCGCTCTCCCTTCACGAGTCACCTTCTCCAGCCTCCCTTCTCTCCTCTTCAGCTTTGTGCTCCATGTGAGCCTGTGAGAGCACTGCAGCTGCTGCGGAGACAGGGAATGCCTCCCTTACATCAGGCTGTGTATCCAGAGGACCTTGAGCCTGATGCTCTCTAACTCTCCTTCCAAACCAGAAAAAGTGCAAAAAGCACTTGGACCAGCCAGAGGGACATAGACATATCCAAAACATAGTCAGATGTCCCCCTATTGTCAGTGGTAGACCAGATGCCCGGAGGAAGTGGTCTCCTAGATCTTCTGGTAGTGACTGGCATTCAGGTCCTGAGTCCAGAAGTTGTCAGAAAGAAGGGAAAAGTCCCTTCTTTAAATGAGAATAAGGAACCCATACACTACAAGTGAGTGTTTTACATTTCAAGAGGTGAGGTCCCAGAGGTTTACCAGTGGGGCCCTGTCAGTTGTCTGAGAAGCCCTCTCCTGCTGTGTGACAGTCACTCCTACTCCTGGAAGCAATGATGTTTCTCACTGTGATGCTGTCGTGTGACTGTATTGTTATAGTTGGAAAGGAAAACCCACATCCATGAATGTGAGCCCAGGAGGGTCACTGTGCCTGGTGAGGCTCAGCTTTGACGTCAATGGTGTGTCATGGGTGTGTGGGTGAGCTAGTGAACAACCATCAGGGCCTAGATGAATGGGTGAATGAATGAGCAGATACATCAGGAATCTGGTGAGAAGCATGCTTTTGGATTGTGAGTGGTGTCTCTGAAAGGTCCCAGTGGTGGGGAGTGGACCCTTACCAGCCTGACTCTCGTGGAGAAGGTGGTATGTTCTGACTGGAAAGACACTCTATGAGGAGAGTAGATGCTGTGTGTGTTCCCCATGGGGGTTAGAGGTAGGGTCAGCTAAGGCAGACAGTCTGCATAGGACCTTGGTGCTGTACTCAGGCTTGTAGCCTCCACATAGAAGGCAAGAAGATGGCAAACATCCTTTCCCTCAAATGTTAGTGCAAGCTCTCTGTGGACCCATATTTTGATTTGGCACAGAAGCCATTATTAGCCCGGTCTGAACTGGTCACATAGCTCTGCAGACAAGCTGTCTCTGCCTTAACAAAAGCCAGGATGTGTTGCTCCTAGTTTTCTTTTGTTAAAATGTAGATTACCTGAGAAGAGATGTTGACCAAAGCTGATGACTTAATAGTCTAGAGGTTTGGTGCTTCCCTTCCTTTGTAATTTGGAGGATGTCTTATAGAGATACTAATTCATGGCGTACCTGACTGCTAGATGCGGATATGACCTAAGCCCAGGCACCTGGTTGCCTAGGAGACAGCCTAATGTGTTTTCCCCCAATCAATTCAGGGGTTTATAAGATGTTTAGAGAATAAAGAGTGATTCTGGCCTTTTCCAGGATGACGGTGTAATCTGTGTCAGTTTTATTCCTCACGACTCCGTTCCAGCTGGGTTAGGGAATCTGTGTTGGACCCACATGGGCTCCGACAGCTCTCTCACTTTCTCTCCTCTTTCTTCTTTCCGTTTTCTGCCATGGACTGAGCTGGACACTGCCAGATTCATATGGTGAAGGCTTAAATGCCAGGGCAACTCTATGTGGAGACTTGGATATTGGAACATCATTAAGATAAAATAATTTTTTGTAAAAATTGTATCCTTAATGGGATAGGATTGATAGTTTAAGATAAGAAATCTCTGTTGGCCAGGAGGTGGTGGCGCACGCCTCTAATCCCAGCACTTGAGAGGCAGAGGTAGGCAGATTTCTGTGAGTTTGAGGTCAGCCTGGCTTACAAAGAAAGTTTCAGGATATCCAGATCTGTTACACAGAGAAACCTTGTCTCGAAAACAAAACAAAACAACAATAAAAATCTGTGTGTCTCCGTGTACTCACTGAGACAAGAATACAATGAAGCAGCTCGGTGTCACACCGGCTAACACCTTAATTTTAGATTTTCCAGCCTCCAAAACCATGAGAAATGGATTTCTACTGCTCGGGCCACACAGTCTAAGTCAGCTGTGGTATGGCGTGTGCTGTCGGTTTGGATGGTCAACTTGAAATAGCTTGGAGTCACCTGGAAAGATCAACTTAATGAGGAGTTATCTATATCAGGTTGGTTCATGGGAATGTCTGTGAAGGATTCTCCTGATTGTGAACTGATATTGGAAGGCCCAGGCCACAATGGGCAGAATATTCCCTAGGTAGGACCATGAACTGTATAAAACAGGAGACAGCTCAAGAGGAAGCAAGCAGGCAGCATGGTGGCATTGGTTTTGTTCTTGACTGTGGATGAGACGTGATTGTCCGCTTGAGTTTCTGCCTTGACTTCCCCTTTATCATGGACCATATCTGGAACTGTCATCCAAACAAATTCTTCCTTAACTTACTTTTGTCCAGAGTGTTTAATCACAGCAGCAGACATGAAGCTAGAGCACAGACCAAACTGGCTATGACATGGGAACAAAGCGGTAGTGGCCTTTGTCTCTCTCAGATCAGGAAAAGGGATTTGGCAGGGTGGGAGAGGGTCCTATGTTAGGTATGGGCAGAGAGAGACAAGCGCCCCACTGAGAGTTCAGGTGTCTCCTACTTGGAAGCCTGGATCAGCAACGTGATTTGGGAGTTCACTGCATCTTCAAGGGTTGCTGGAAAGGAGACTGAACCTCTTGGAAAGGGTAATCTCCAGCCTGTTGAGCTCCCTGCAGGCTATGCGGTGTGCTAAGGGTTCCCAGATTTTGGCTGTCACCCATGCTGGGGTGGGCTTTGGTGACACAGTTGTCTTTGAATCGTTTCTCCTCCTGTAAGTGATGCCTCACCCGTATTTCTGTAAGTAACCCCAATAAAACTCATTGGGTCACCAAGCTGGACATGGGTGGCATCTGCGCCTTGGTTTGTCATGGTTTCCCTATTTAGAATGAGTAGACCTGCGTGTGGCATCTCCTGTGGAGAAGTCTTGTCACACAGCAGTCATTGTTAGCAGGTAGTTCCCAGGAGTGCTCCCTAACACAGGACAGGTGTAGTTGCAGTCAGATGGGTGACGAACAAGGCTGTGATTATCCAGTGTGGGTCCTGGTACAGAGACTGGTTGAGTCTTTCCCTGGGTACAGATGCCCAAATCACAATGCAATGGGATTTTCTTTGCACCTGACCAGAAATTCTAACACCAGTGAAGTGGCAAATACAGAGCAGGCTTGCAAGTTGTGGACACAACGTTGGGCAATGCCCTGTTGTGACAATGCTATGTGTGTACACTTTTCCACACGCTGTGTAATCTGTTGCTACACCAACCCACCTGCTCAAGGAATGGCAGTCAGGGACCAGAGATTCCTGTGAGGGAAAGAACTGGTTTCCCAGAGGCCTCGGTTCAGGGCAAATTTAAGCAATTAAAAGCATCATGATTCATGGATCGGTGTTTGAAGTATCCCTCCCCAGCCCTGGGCTCACTCAGCACCTTCCTTTCTTTGTCTCCAAAAATGATATCATTTCCTTACTGATCGTCAGTTCTACATGATCCCCTGTGACTGGACAAATTAAAAATGTATGCCTCATCATAATGTCCAATCATACCGAATCTCTTCCAGGAAAGTTTCAAAAGAAGACAACTGGATGGAAAAAAACAAGCAAAATCAATTGCCACATTTTTTTATGGCTTTGAAGGTGTCTGTCACCATGCCACGTCCTGTTGCACATTTCCCTCAGTTTTCCTAACCATCACTGTTACTCCATTTATTGAATCATTTTGAGGAACAAATGGCTTTATCAGGAAACAGGATTGGGTCACCCAGGAGAGGCCAGGGTGTGGGATGACCTTTGATTGGTGGTCCATGAAAGAGAAGTTTGAGAGATTAGGTCCGGTAGACAGATTGAGTGGTAAGTGAACAGGTACCAGTCAGCAAGGGGACATATCAGCTAGCTGTGGGGGTCAGTCCAGAGTGGCAAAGGTAGCTGGTATCTACTGATGCTCCTCGTATCTCAAGCTCTGTTTTGTGTTTTCCACAGTCTGTCTCATACTCTGACATGGAACTGATGCTAATGGGTTGAACACCTGCAATCTAATGCTCACTCCAACTACTCAGGTTCAAAGTTGTTAATAGAATTTCACAGGTGAAGAAGCTAAAGGCTTGAGAGGTGAAGTCTTAGATCCCATGGTTAAGGAAGTGTCAGGGCGTAGGTTAAATACATGGCTGACTCTAAAGTCTTCTTCTTCTTCACCTCTCACCCACACAGACCTCAATGCACAGAAGGCTCACAATGGTTAAAAGCACTTTTTCATGTTGCAGAGGACCAGGGTTCAATTCCCAGCACCCACATGGTGGTTCACAATTCTTACTTCAGTTTCTGGGGCATATGACGCCCTCTTCTGGTCTCCAATGGCACTGCATGCACATGGCACACATACATGTAACTAGATAAACACCCATACACATCAAATAACATTATTGAATTAAATGAACAAACAAACAAAGCACCCCAAACTCAGTGTACCTAGAGAGCCTGACCAGAGAGAAGAAATATACCAAAGTGAAGATCAAACCAGCTTCACTGACAGTATTCCTCCCTCTCTGGAGACCTGCCAAATACCAGCCAGGCTTTGAGATTGTTGAAGCTTGGGCCACTATGTAGTGTGCCAGTCATAGATCTGGTTGGTTGGACACCTTACACCCAAACAATAAGGAATGTATAGTGTGGTAAGGAAGGGAGAGGGGCTACAGTGGTTTTCAGGTGTGAGGATAATGATTTAATGAAATAGAGGAGAAAGAAGAGAAATAAGGAAAAAAGAGGAGACACGACTTGGGCACACAAAGCCATGAGGCTCATGAGCAGGAGGAAGGAAATACAGGCCAGTTTAATCAGCCTGTGATCCCACAGAGGACCGGAGAGCCTTATGCTTTACTCCCCAGATAAAATCCCAGGGCCGCGGGACTTTTAGCCTCATGCTTGAAATGGGTGTCTATGGAATTCTGCCTGAAAGGGCTCCAGCGGTGTCGTGGGCGGGTGCTTAACCAAAAAGAGGAAGTGACTCTCGTTCTGTTGATGGGAAGTTCAGTATTAGTTGTTTCTATTTGTGTGTTCATTACCTAAATGGTGTTTCAACTGTGACTTCCAGTGTTTTAAAGCGCTGCCAGTGTCTCGGGTCACACTTGCTTGAAGATTGCCTTCTGTGTCCTGAAACCTCTCCTGTGGTCTCTGTGACTTTTGCAGCTTCGGCCTCTCTTTCAACATCAAACTCCCTTTCACTATGTCCCTTACCATGTGACATGAGGATGGGAAATACTGGAAGTGGAAGGGGGAAGGCTGGGAGAGGGAGGTGGGTGATGGGGAGAGAAATGTGGCGGTTCTAACACAAAGGATAGATGAAAATGTGTTACTTTGTATACCAATTAAAAAGAAATAAAACCATAAATTACATACATTATCTATAAGTGGCATTTATGTACTAAGAATATAATCATGGGGTATTTTAAAAAAGATTTATTTGTATTTTTACTTATGTGTATGTCTGTGTGAGTGTGAGCCACGTGAGTACAGGGACTGGGGGAGGGTAGAATAGGGCATTAAATTTTCTGGAGCTGGAGTTATAGGTAACTGTGAGCCACCTCCTCTGGAATTGCTGCAAGAGCTCTTACCCGCTGAGTCATCTTTCCAGCTCCACAAGCACTGATATTGATTTAACCAAACATGATTCATTATAAATATATTAGAAGTAGACTCAGGGGAGGTGTGTATAGGTCAGGGGTGAATTACAGTATAACTAATGTTTTGTCTTCCATTGTAGTAAATGATTTTTAAGTTGAAATATGAAAAAATATAAAATATGAAAAATGAAAACAGAGTATGAAACAGATAAAAGAACCAAGAACTCTCAGTTTTAGTAGGTAGGTATTGCTGAGTAACAAGGAAGCCCGAGATGCAGTACTTTCAAGTATCATTCAGATGCATAAATAACAGCTATTTCCTTAGCATAAGTGTCTGTGGTCAGCTGAATAGTTCTGCTGATCTGAGTCAAACTCAGCTGTTCCTAGCTAGGCTCACTCCTGCCTTACTTGTCCCTAGTAGCTGGCTGGTTCAGGATGGCTTGCCTTAGCTCAATGGGATCTGTCCCCTGTAGAGTCGAGCCAGAGCAGAGGACTTCAGAAGGCTTTCTGGAGTTGAGCCTTGGCCTTGTGCGGTATCAGTCCTGCTGCATTTTATTAAGCAAAGCCACCTACAAGGAACTCCACGTATAAAGAATGGGGAAACAATGTTCCTCTTTCTCCCTTTCTCACGTTGCAATGGGATAGGTACAGGCATGGGAAGCAGCGAACTGTGATCATTTCCTCAAACATTTCCACTCCATTAAGACCTGCCTTTCATGGTCGCGCAGCCTCTTTGGATAAGCCTATGGTGTTTCTTCCACTCTGGGTCCCGTGGCATCATATGTTGTCTTCCATGAAACTGAATTTTCTTTTGTGAGATTGAAGCCTGACTGGACTTTTGACATCACCCCAAACAGGAAGAAATTTACCAGTGGCTCATGATACAGTTTGATGAAGGGGTTCTGTACTGGGTTTCGTTTTGAGACAACAACTCATGAAGTTGCCCAAGCTGGTCTCAAACTCATGCTACTCTTGCCTTGGGAAGAGCTGCGATCACAGGTGCACACCACCATGTCAGGCTGTGGCTTTCTATTTTCTTCCTTCTATCTGTGTTTATGAGTTAGACCTCATCTGTCAGGAACACTTAGTCACCTCTCCATTCATTTATTTCTTAATCAATCACATATTTATGCCCATATCGACTTTTGGCTATTTATTTTATTCTTGAGGTTAGAACCCAACACTATTTTTTTTAATGGCTCATGTTAAGAAATTACATTCATTGAGAGATTTGTTTTTCAGTACTAGAGTTTGCATGTGCCAGGAAAGTGTTGCACAATTCTCCCCCAGTCTATCTGGGGTGGACGGCAGGATCATATTGATAGGTTTCTACCTTTTAATTTTATCCTTTATTATGTTTTTCAGCACACTTTTAGTTTTAGATACTCTAAGCTACTCCAGACTTGTCTTACATTTTCCCTACTGTGGCCCTAGAATCAGACATTGCGCCAAGAGGCCCTGACTCCTTCCACTGGGGAGAAGCGTTTAGAAATATGAATGTGGACATGATGCGTGCTCCTGATCCCGAACTGTCATCAGCTCTATGTGCTATTGATCCTGGACTGTCACCAGTCCCAGCATCTCAGAGCAGGCAGTGTTAGGAGATGTTTGTATCTCACTTGTTTTTATTCTGCAGTGATGAAAGTTCCCAATACTTCAGTTGGTTTTTGGGAAGCTAGTCCCCATGCTGGGTTGCCTTGCCCAGCCTTGATGCAGGGGAAGTAGCTTGGCCCTGCAGCAACTTGATGTACCATGCTTCGCTGATGCCCATGGGAAGGGGAGGAGACGTGGATGTGGGGCTAAAGAGGAGGCGATGGGGGAAAGGAACAACATGAGAGAAGAGAGGGGAAACTGATCAGGATGTAAAAGAAATGAAAAATTTTAAATAAATAGATTCTACAAAAAATAAAAAGTTCCCGACAAAAGTCATTCAGGGAAGGGAGGGCTTATTTTGTCTCACAGTTTCAGGAACAGTCCTTCATGGTAGAGAATTCACGACAACAGGAACTTGAAACAGCTGGTCACTTTGTGTCCGCAGTCAGGAACAGGGGGATGAAGGCCAGTTCTCCACTGGACACATTGTGTCTGCACTCAGGAAGCTCAGGTAGCCTTTTCCCTTTTAGGCAGGCCAGGACAAAGCTGTAGAATGGAGCCACCCATCTTCAGGATGGATCTTCCCATGTCAGTTCAGCTAAACAACGTAAGCCCTCACTGAAATGCCAGAGGCTAGCCTAATCTAGATAATTTCTCTCCAGCATGTCTGGAGGCGTCTCTCCTGGGTTATTCTAGGTCCTGGCAAGTTGACAATCAGTATAAACCATCACAATGTGAATGTATCCTAGCCAGTGTCAGCAGACACACAACTCTGAATTGTTTCTATGCTGATCTGCAAACACAGTAATGTAAATATTGAGTCATACCACTATCTCAGATTCTAATTTTAGCAGAGGTCTGCTCTTATCATTCTTCTCTTGATTATCTGCAGTTTCTCTCTTTAATAGTAAGAAGTCTGACCTCATTATCTATGTAGAATTTGTAGAATTTTCTCTGACATTTTTTTAGTTCTACTGTACCATAGAGCAGATTAGAGTACCGCTACACTTGTAAAAAACAGCTAGAATACTTTAGCTCATCAGTTGGCCCCAGAGATGCCCTGTCTCTACCTCCTGAGTTCTGGGATTCCAGGCTGGCCACCATGCCCACTTAACTTTAATGTGGTTGCTGGGGATTTGAACTCTGGTCCTTGTGCTTGTATCACAAATACTTTATGCATTGAGCCATCTCCCCAGCACCAAAGTTCAGTCTTTTATATAAACATAAATTTCCAGTTCACTTTAGTAAAAGACCTAAGTAAGGATTAATGGGATGCATGGTTAAGTGTATGTTTTATTGTATAAGAAACTACAGAAGGTCAAAGTCATTCTATCCAGTCATCCAGACAGCAAAGATCAGCAGTGCCCCTGTTTCTCAGGCTCTGAAGTGTTCTCAGGGTCTGGCTGGCTGTGCAGTGAAATCCTATTTGACTTGAGTTTGCATTTCTCTAATCACAGCTAGGCTGTTTATTTTCAGGAGTCTACCACCCTAAAAAATAGATATTTAAATTATGAGTCTTTTGTCAGATACATGGTCCATTCATCTTTTCTCCAATCTATGATTTTTCCTTTTCTTTGTTTTAGAACTTTGAGCGCGCGCACGCGCGCGTGTGTGTGTGTGTATTTAGGTACTTGTGCTTATATGTGGGGGGTGCAGGTATACATGTGCACAGAGTGGGTATGGAGGCCCAAGGACAGCTCTGGGTATCAGTCCCCAAGTGCCTTATACCTTTCATTTGAGAAGGGCTTCCTCCCTGGTTTGCAACTTGGTTTGGCATGTAGCCAGACCAGCTGGCTCATAAGCATTCCCACATCATAAGCATCCAGGGATTCACTTGGTTTCTGCTTCCTTTATAGCCATACATAGTCGTGTTTATCCTGTCTCCCCATCTTCTGTGGTATAAGCATGTGTGGGTGTGCTGAGTACACGTGGAGGCTGGAGGTTGGAATCTGGGGTCATCAGTGATTTTTCCACCTTAGTCTCTGGGATAGGATCTCTCACTGAACCTTCAGTTTGGGTAGACTGGATAACCAACAAGCTCTGGGGACACACCCGTCTCTGTTGTGGCCCTCAGTGCTGGGATACAGTCACGTGCTGCTATGCCCAGATTTTTGCTATGAGTTTGTGGATTCCTATTCAATTTCTTATACCTGTGTAGCAGGCACTTTGCTCATGGGACTGCCTTTCCAGTCTCCTTCCCAACTCCGCACCCAGATTTTTACATGGTCTCTGGAATCCAAGCTCAGGTCCTCACATGCGAAAGGCAAATGTCTAACTGAGTTCCTTCATTTCTCTTTAGCAAGTCTCCAGTCAGTTCAGTGGTGGCTTCAAGGGCAGCAGCTTGAATGGGTCTTGGAGCAGAAGAATAATCATCTCTGATGGGCACGGGCTCCTCCCTGGCTTACGTTGAGCATGGAAGCAGCCAGTCCCCCCTCTGTAGGTCTCAAGATGTTCATTTGTGATGCTCATTCTTCCCAGCACTGTCATGAAGATCAAACCAAACCAATATAATATAAGTTATAAGAGTTAATAAGAAGTCTGAGCTACTAGGCCAATCAGTTTATAACTAATGTAGACCTCTGTGTGATTTCTTTGGGACTTAATTGTGGGAACCGGGCAGGACAGGAAACTCAGACAATACAAACCAGAGATGTTCACATACCATTAGCCATGTTCCTGTTCTTCTGTTTATTTCTGTGCTCAGATTTTTGGATGATATCTGAGGGAAGAGAGAACATGGAGGAAATAGAGAGGGAAGGAAACTTCTGGAGCATGTGGAAAGTAAGGGCACCCCAACGGAAAAGAACCTGTGTCTATGGCATCCTGATATTTGTGAGCCGCGTGGCCCCTGCCCTTCTCCTGGGGAAGGGTTTCTGGTCGTCTCTGGTCATACGATGGACAGGGGACTGGGGTCATCCACCACCAAGAGCATGTCTTCTCACACAAAAACAAAGCATTGATACCCTCAAGTTTGCTTTGTTTATTGGATTGGTCAATTTTTTCCTTAGAATTATAAAAATCATAGAATGTTATTTCTGGAAGAGACTTTGAAGTTTTATGGCAATATTTTTTTAATTCTTCCTTTAGAACATGGAGAGTCACATGGTCTCCCTGAGGAGTATGTGTGATTTCTACAAAGCAACTGCAGACATTTACCACTTGTCTTAGTTAAGATTTTTATTGCTGTGAAGAGACACCATGACCACGACAAGTCTTATAAAGAAAACATTTAATTGGGGTGATTCACTTACAGTTTCAGAGGTTCTGTCCATTATCATCAGGACAGGGAACATGACGGCCTACAGGCAGACGCAGTGCTGGAGCTGAGAGTGCTACATTGTGCAGGCAACAGGAAATCAACTGACTGTCACACTGAGGGAAGCTTGAGTAAAAGAGACCTCAAAGCCATCCCTGCAGTGACACACTTCCTCCAACAAGGCCACACCTCCTAATAGTGCCACTCCCTTTTGGGGCCATTTTCTTTCAAACCATTATTCCACTTGATCTCTTCCCCTCGGGCTTCTAAGTGCCCAGCTCTGATTCCTCCAAGTCTTCTACCCAGGGTGCCCTTATTTCATCTGCCTCTTCCTCCCACACCTGTTGAACTTGTTTTCCCGTCCTTCCCTGCCAAGTCTGATGCTCTACTAAAGGTGACTTTCCATGCATACCCCGCTTTTCAGTGTACCGTTGCCCAGCAGAGTCTGATGCACACGCCATCCCAGGGCCTGAGCCCATGATTTGCAAGAACATTTGCTGCTTTGGACTTGGCTTCACTCCTTCCCTTTTGAGGCAAGGAAGCCTGAGTGACAGGCATTACTTCTTGAGAAATTCCTTTTCCTAAAGAATGATCGATCTATGCTCGGCACACTTGCGGGTTGACATTCTGGGCTAAGTTATTTCTGAAAGTTCCTTTTAGCACAAGAACTCATGGTTCCTCTCAAGTTAGACTGTGCGAGGACCTAAGTGAATAACCTTAGGGGTAATCATTTTGGAGTCTTCAAGATGGTATTAACGGTTTTGCTTCCAGGAAACCAAGCTAACGGAGAAAGCGAAAGGAGACTGCTTCTGTGTGCATTGTCTGGAGTTTCCTTGTGGGGGGCATTTCCATATCAGGGGGACACGATTTGGTTTGTGGAATAGCTGATCCCTGGAAGAGCTCCACTTCGATCAGTGATCCCACGGACAGATACATTTGCTCACTCATTGTGCCCATAAATCCAAAATGTATAGCGCTCTTCCTTTTACAAAAAACTCCTAAACCAGGTTTATTTCCATGGACTTGACCTCTGGTGTTTAGACTTTCTGCCCCTGGCAAACCCAGCGTCCATTTGTTCCTACGCATGGCCATTTTGGCAGTCTCCTTAACAGCCTGAGGAAAGAACCAGGAGTCTACATATGGAGACCTCATCCCCAGTTGCCTAATGGATTCAAAAGACATCCTGAATATTCATCATTTCTCCTTTTATGAGCACCTTGGCAATTCTCTCCAAAGGCAAAGGCTGCAGTAAATTCAGAAGTGCCATTTAGTGAATACCAATTTATCCTCAATTCAGTTGAGCTTTTTCCTGTTCCCCAGCATAATATCGGAGCTCCCGAGAGCCGTGTGAATGCAGGGTATTGTCTCCGCTTGGGGGAGGCGTGACTGCTTGTGCAAAGCCCCAGCCTGCACCCCCAAGCTCTGTGCTTTGGCCTGTGCAGGCCACAGTTCCCTGCCTAGAAGCTGGAAACTACCTTTGGAGGACATGCGAAAACCAAATGGAAGTATTTGGCTTAGGGACATAGCTTTTAATGAACAGTTGTAAATTAGTAAACAGTAACTTTTAGCTCTGTGAGCATGCATGCCCTTTGTATACTAGATATAGCATCCCCAAACGTATATCTTCCAGGAGACAGTCTGGACGGTTTCTCAGTGGAGACAGTTACAGAGAGAAACTCAGGATCTGCTGCTGTTGTTATTCTCTTGAACAATGTAGGCTGATTGGCTCTCTCTCTCTCTCTCTCTCTCTCTCTCTCTCTCTCTCTCTCTCTCTCTCTCTCTCTCTCTCTCTCCACACACCCTGGGTCCATTCTGTCTCCGCCAGTCACTTGACTGGTAATTTAGTCTTTTCTCTCACCCTGTTTCGGTATCAGCCCAATGACTGTCTAGCATTCCTAATTTCCTGTGTTTCCCCCCTCTTCTTTCCTGGGAAAAGCAGCATCTAAAACCTCCGTCTTCTCTGTGTTCGCACCTTCTCACACTGGAGCAGAAGCCCATGCATTTGTTATCGATCTGCTCGTCCTGGGAGGTTATGAAATTGAATTTCCAGTTGCATTTCCTAACTTGCTGTAAGGAGACTACATCTTGCAAAAAGCCAAGCAATGGTCAAACCAGTAGGTTTGGATCAATCCAGGCTGGCTGTTTGCCTGAAACCGTTTCCCTGGTGACTGACTGACCTTCCATGCAGGTTGTTAAATTTCCATCTGAGGATAGGAGGCTACTTTTTCCTTCTTTATGTACCCCAACTGTCTCAGTGAATTTAAATAGCTCTTGAGGCGATCACAGAGTTCACGAACCATGGCTCAGAGGCCGCATCTGGCCCGTGGACATGCTTTCTTTGGCTTTCACAGTGTTTTGGAATGTTTTTAATTAGTTACCAACATTTACAAATTGGGAAATTTCACATTAAAGTATCCAGATTTGGAGATCCTCATGAAAAACCTAAAGGCCTAGAAAGCTGGGACCTATTTTTCGAGCAGTCGCCTGGGGATGAAGATATAGGTATATTGTAGGGCTTATGCCCACACTCACTCATTGGCCAGCGTCCCCAGCACCGTTGTTTTTCCCTACCTGGCCTGTTCACTCACTCACTCACCTGCCTGGCCTCTGTGGGCGTTGGGGTTTGTGAGGTCTGGTCTAATCAAAGACAGAAAGTCTAGAGAAAGATCATGTTTCCTGATTAGTTTTCAGCCTCCTCCAATAGTTCTGATTAGAAGGAAAGGAGCCAATGGATCTGAGGAAGGTTTGTGATTTTCACAGATTTGGGAACCTTTTGGATTTTCACCAACATGAGAGGGAGAGGTGGAAGTCTCACTCTGCTGATTTTGATGATGATGATGATCTGTGTCTCTGTGTGTAGTCAATTCTTAGATTTGGTCTTCGATTTTAGCACCCACAATTCTCTAGGAGAAATAGAAGCCAATTGTAGAAATCAGGATTAGGCTCTCAGCACAGTACTGAGGGAATGTGAGAGCGACACTATACCTCAGAGAATAGCAGACCGTGGCCTTAGGCAGAGCTGGTTGTGAATGGATTCTGAACCCCACAGCCTGTCATTAGGAACGGCTGAGAGCTGAGAGGTGCCAGTTATCTCGGCAGACAGGATCACACCGTTAAAGTGCTTTCTAAACTCAGGGTGCTTTCCAGAACTAAAGGGCAAGTAATTTCACTCCTTGTGTTGACTAAGAAGCCCTCTGGTGAACAGTGAGTGCTAGAGTCATATTCTCATCTACATCCCTCAAGAGATGAGCTGGCAGCACACGCCTTTAACCACAGCACTTGGGAGTCAGAGGCAGGTATATTTCTGCGAGTTCGAGGCCAGCCTGGTCTACAGTGTGAGTTCCTGGATAGAGAGGGTTACACAAAGATACCGTGTCTTGAAAAACCAAAGGAGTTGAGTTGGTCCAGCGATCGGACATGATTTTGAGAATGACATATAAGATGGAGAAGTAGGTGGGTGCTTTGGGTAGCCCTACTCAAAAGCTTAACTTAGTCTCAGAGCTTGAAGTGGGCAGAGAGCAAATTGGGTCTTCTTAATATGCACCAGCAGGGAAATGCAGAGCTAATGGCTGGTGGCAGTGAAAATCCAGCGTCTGCAATGAGGGGATTATACATCTCTTTATGATCTGGGCTCCATGCGATCTGTTGGTGGGTTGAGAGAAAGATTTTCATCTCTCTAGGTGATATTTGACACAGTCATAGCGAAATCCCAATAGCCCCTGTCTAGCAATTTTCCCCATGTATCATGGAATCATACAGGTGACCAAGTCATGCTTTGAACACAGGCCATTCTATTCTTTGTATGTGAGAGCATGCTGATCACGGAGCCACATTCTGTCTAGAGCACTCAGACTTTGGACTTGTTCATTCCCATTTTTGGAAGTGGTTCTTGGCTTCTGCTTCCCCTTCTCTTCTGGCTTCATGGTCTGCTCCCTCTTGGCTTTTGATTTTAAGTGCCCTACTTGTAATCCATTCAGGCTGAGGGGGAACAGAGAAATCGGAAGTATTTTATGTTTCAGGCTGTAGGCCTTACGAGGTGATGACAGTGTTCTGTAGGGATATCCGCTCTGTTTTTCCTATTGAAACCGGTGGCATATCTGGAGCAGAGAGCTTAACGGGGGCAGTGAGTGAATGAAGCTGCCTTGGAGATAAAGCTGGGGAAGTGATGATGGTGGTGGTGTCAACACAGCTCAAGGAGGTGGGAGCAAAAGAGCAGACAGAACAGGGAGAGTGAGCAGGCTTCTATACATAGCCACGTAAAGGGGAAAGTCGACAGTACCATGAAATTAAAGAAGCATTCTAATATGTATACGATTACTTTGAATAACAAGGTACCTTGTTGGATAGGAGAGAGAAATTTTTTGAATTTGAGTGAGTTTATCTATGAGGGCTAAGTACCAGTCACTGAGCTATGGTCTAGGTTTGTATTGTATTATATCTTTTTATGAGCAGTCTTCTTCTATACTTAATTTTGTTTGTTTTTTTCTTTGAAGAGAAGTTTCTAGTTCATGCAATGAATCTCATTAATGTCTTTGGTTCCTTTGTTTTTCTGCTTTTCTGTTTTTTTTGTTTTGTTTTTTTTTGTTTTAATGTACTCAGAGTCAGCTGGGTCACATGGTAGTTTGGCTGACTCTCCCACCTTGCTGTCATTTGGGGGGAGCTTTGACCATGCCCTTGGTTCATACGCTGTATTTCCTGTCTAAGTCTGTGATCCTGACAACCGCACTCCAATGATCAATACACGTACTGTAGCTTGTCTGAAAGCTACGCTCTCATGGTCACTAAGCACTCATTGTTCTTGGCTCAGACTCCAAATAAAACTGTTCCAAAGTTTCTGTGAATGGACCTTAAACTCTTTGGGGGGATGGTATAGTACTTAGCACATCTCAATAAATACTTATCTGTCAGGGTGATCATTCAGAGAGGAATAAATCTGCTTTTTCGTAGGAAGTAAGCTGGGCCATGGAGACACAGCAGAGAGTCCCTGACTTCCAGAAGTTAATGCTTCATCATGAGATCATACTGTGTCTTCGTTTGGGATTGGCAATAATTAAGCCTTCCCTGTCAAGAATTAGCACAGCATGAAGACCCAAGAGACATTTCTGGACATGTGTGGATAGATGGATTGAATGCCGCCCAACCTCAGATCTATGTTGGTTTATACGTGGTGTTCACAACCGTCAGCAATCACATCTCAGGATCTGTGGGTCATGACTCTCTTTGTTACTTGACAGTCTTGGGGTGGAGAAGAGTCTGTGAGTTTCTACCTTAAGCCTTTTCTCTCTGAGGATGCATAGAAACCTGGGTTATCTAATCATTTTTGTGTGTTGTGCAAAGGCTGTAGTTCAGATTAACGTATATTTCACAGAAAACAGGTTCTAGACCAGTGTTTTTGAGATATGCTGGATGAAACCATATGACTTAGATTTCCCTTTGACATGTATTTATGTATTTGTGTGTAATTTGGGGAAGTCAGTTCTCTCTGTCTACTATGTCAGTTCTGGGGACCAAACTCAGGTTGTCAGGCTTAGTGGTAGGCACCTTTACCTGCTTGTTGTCTCGTCTTCCCTGCTCTAGGGTTCTTTAGAATTAGACTTGCCATGTGCTAATTTTTTTCACTGTGATTTTTTTTCAGAAGAGGTTTGAATGTGCCACATTTCTCCAATGCTTGTACCACACAACGCTCGTGAAAAAGGCTTCTTGAAGTAGCTGGAACGGGGCGGGGGTAGTGTCTTACAAAACCCATGTTGGAAAGCATCATAATGGGACTATGCTCCCATGACATGGACCAGGAAATTCACAGTGATAAGGATTCAAGGATTTGTGTGGTTATCTTAGAGATATGGGGACAAGATACATCTTTTTGATGTACCAGACTAATGCTCTTTCGCCATCCTTGACATTCATTTCTTTTCCTTTCCTTCAACTTTGTGTGCATGGGTGTGTACGTACACAAATTACATACAGGTGTTCTGTACACATATGTGTATGCAGGTGACATGCAGGGGCCAGAGGAGGACATTGGGTGTCTGCTTTGTCCCCCTCTACCTTATTCCCATTAGATAGGTTCTCTCACTGAACCTGGTGCTAGACCAGCAGCTAGCCCGAGCAACCCTGTGACTCCATCTCCTAGTAGTGCTGGGATTACAGAAGGGCACAACCATTCTCAAGTTTGTTTTAAAAACATGGATGTTGCAGATTTGAACTCGGGCTCTCTGGCTTCCACATGAAAGTCCAGTTGCCCACTGAAGCCATCTCCTCAGACCTCATTCCTCTCTTATCTGAGTTTCTGTTCTCACCTCACGAGCTTAGACTTACTAGGAGTCCTTCCGGATTTCTGTGGTATGCAGGTTCTTTTGGAATAGTAAGGTCTGGCCCTCCCAGTCCCCGGGGTTCTGATTGAAGCTCTCTTTCCAAGGCTGATAAGCTGTGCTTAAAGCTAATTTCAGACAATGCCTGTCTTAGAAGGGACTCTGGCATCTTCTCTCTGCTGTAGCATCATGAGCAAGGGCTTCTTGGGATCTCCAGCCTCACTTTGTTCTTGTTATTTTACCCAGATCCACGGGCCACTCTTCACTAACTTGTGACCCCACATTACATATTTGGTCTGTGCTTTTGGGCAATCTATATTAGCGTTTATTCTGAATTCTTTTTTTCTATCACTATTTTCAGTTTGCTGTAGGCAGGAGCTTCCTCTCCCCAATCCCAGTGGGATTTCTGCTCTAATCCCAAGGGGTCTGCTTTAGTGTTTTGAATTTTTCTGGGTTTCATATTAGGTTATTAACTTATATTCATTATTATACCATTATGAACAGGTAATAAGAGAAAAAAGGAAAGTTGGTGTTAAAAATTTTTGTGACTAATATAGTTTTGATCACTTATTTTACCCAGAATTTGAGTAATTAGAGATGCTATAAGAGACTGACTGAGACATCAAACTGCAGACTAGGCAGTATGCTATAGCAGTCCCTTCTTCCTTCTTATCTTGTGATTTATCCAGCTCACTAAACTGTTGGTGACGCGTCCTAAAAATATCTCGACGAACCTCTTTATTAATTTACATTCTCCAGGCTCCCATTTCTCCCCTCTATAGTTACAAAGGTTCTACCCTCTTCCATTCCAAGTTTTAATAAGATCAGGATAAAAAAAAAAAGCTATCGTACAAATGGGGCTGGGGAGATGGACGTATTTTCTCTACAAGCATGAAACCCTGGATCTGGTTCTCTAGCACCATGTCAAAATCTAGGAATGATGGCGCACACCTGTAACCCCAGAGGTTGGAAGGCAGAGACAGGCAGATTCCAGAGGCTCACCAGCCAAACAGTCCAGCCTCAATAGGACACCCCAGCTTCAGTGAGAGACCCTGTCTCAAAAAAAAAAATACTGTGGAGAATGGTAGGAGGAGACACTTGATGTCAACCTCTGTCTTCCACATGGGCATGTATAGGCAAGCATGTCCATCCATCCATGTACACACACACACATGTACACGCACACACAGTACACTATATTCCCATAAAGACTATCATATATGTAGAATTATAGATTATTACAATCAAGTCAGTGACTTAAGAAAATAAAACTTAAGTTGGCATTCAGACTGGGGTGGGATTTCTCCTTCATGTATTTGCTGCAGACAAATTTTTTTCTGGTGAAAGAAAGCAATCCTGTCTTTATCAGGTGTGACCTTTGCACCTCCAAGCAAGAATGAAAACGAGGCCTTCACTCCATACAAATGGAGAAAGAAATGAGAAAGATGGATACGGATTTCCACCGAGCCTGGCTTTCCATGTAATCCTTTACTTCCCTTTGGAGGAAGGCTCTGCTCATTGGCTAGTCCCAACCAGAGACATATTTAATTTCTAATTCTTTGTCTTTGCATTTTTCCATGTTATATTTATGATTGTGAAAGCTTGTTTAAAGCATTACAGCTAGAAAAAAAAGTGCAGTCGAATGTATGGAAGCTCTCAAGGAACTAATAGCCTATCAAAAACGAGCGAAGATTTATTTAATGTCTCCTTTCCAGGAGGATGTATTGTTGGTTCAGCTGCAACTCCTTAACTTCATCATATTTTATATACTTTGGCCATCACAGAGTGCCACAAGGGCTGTTGCATGGGTGTGATTTAAAACGTGTTCTGATTAAGTATACAGGAGCGCTCCTGTTCTCCAACGCAGGAAGGAGAGGGACACCATAAATATACATTGTTCAAGTGTAAATTCTACTTCACACTCATAAGCTATATTGTGCTTGTATGTTTTATGCTCTGTTGGTACTTAAAAAATCATTTAATTTAGAGGGCATTTCCAGAATCTAACTGAGAACCAGGCAGCAAGGACCTACTTAGAATTCTTTCCCTAGGTTTGGGGTGGGCAGTGTGAGACGAGGAGAGAAAGTAGGTCCATGGGGTAAGGCCTTCCCGTTGGGTCAAGCACAACGTGGACTGTCTCAGTCCACTGACATGGATGAGCAAGAGCAGTCACTGTTCAAATTTCTTTAATTATGTCTCCCAGTTTACCCAATGGGTGGAAATTCTTTCTTTTTCTCTTGCTGGATTGCTTCTTTTCTCAAAGAATCTGGGAGTTTCCATGAAGGTGAAGAGAAGGTCAAGACCTGACCTATCATTTCTGGGCTCATATCTACACCCTTGAGATCATGTCATCTTGACACCTGTTGCTTTCTGAAGTTTGCTAGGCCTGGGGCTTGGGCTTTCTGTGAGCTTGGGATCCTTCAAGTTCAAAGGTCTTTCCCTTAGGGTTTCTATTCATCTAAGCTCTAGAGAAGTGTGTGTGGCTATGCCCTAGAATATTGCTTCAGAGTGTAGACGAGCTCACGTGACTCTCAGACCCTACAGGCCTCTTTCCTTCCTTGCCAGGCCTGAGAAGTTGACTTTGCTCAGATTTACCTGTAATGAATACTAATATGTGACCATGTAATAAGATTTGAAATAGAATGGCTAGTCCAGTGGTTCTCAGCCTTCTTAAAGCTACATCCCTTTAATACAGTTCCTAGCATTGTGGTGACCTCCAACCATGAAATTATTTTGCCGCTACTTCATAACTGACTTTGCTACTGTTATGAATTGTAAAGTAAATGTTGACTATGCAGGATATCTGATATGTGACCCCCAAAGGGGTTGCAATGCACACTGGGTTAGTGGATTAGCACAGAAGGTGGAGCCTGAGTTTAATCTTTAGGGCCTGAATGGTGGAGAGAGGGAAATGACTCTTATTTGTTGTTTTCTGATCTCCACAGATATGCCATGGTGTATATGCATGGACACACACACACACACACACTACAATAAATAAGCAAAAACAGAACAAAAATGAGTCATTTTGTGAATAACAAAAAGCAGGTGGATCACTTATTTTTACCACATGTTGATCTAATTAAAAACATTATGGCATGCTGACCAAGACACAAAACAACCAATTAGACAATATGGTTTAGTGATCTCATTTTATTTTGGTTGTCTGTTTAGCAGATGGCACAAAGGCTGTCCATACCTTGAACTGCTCTGGGCATATAGAATGCCTCCCTCGTCAGTCTCCTTCAGCTCTTCGTTCTGATGTCTGTCCTGCCAAATTGCTGAAGCAGGAGGCCTGAGGTGTTGCACCCACCTGCTTGTGATGGACAGAGGGCGGTGGAGGAAGCAAGATTAAAGATATGGAGAAATTACAGCTCATTCATAGTTCAGGCTTTGTCCTTCATAAGTTTTATCACGGGTGCAGAAGGACGCTAAGGCTGTGGGAAAATAGCAGAAAAATCGACCTGAACTGGAAAGACTGAAGTAAGTCTTACTTCACTCCATGGACTAGCGCCACGTCACCAGCAAGACAATCGCTGTGGCACAAGCAATATGAAACATGTTGGCCCAATAAGAAACAGAAACATGTCCTTGCCTCTCCAGCGTAAGAGGCCGTGTAACAAAGACCCATTTGTTTCTTGTGAGCCACGGTTGTTTAGTATGTGCCATTGTCTGATTGGTCCCATCATTGGAGACTCTAAAATTCCACTGTCTTCTTGGTGATCTTCAAGCTCCATTCATAGTTCTGAGCCTAAACACTGGGGGTAAAGGTTTGGTTGGGCTTTTCTGCTATTGCTACCGAAAAGGTAGTATTGCCCACAAACCTTATTCATGGAAACCAGCGCATGGTGTCAGCTCTCCTGGGCCTGGAGTTACAAGAGGTTGTGAACCACTGGGGGAGGGTGGTGGGAACCAAACCTTGGCTTTCTGGAATAGTAGCAAATGCTTTTAATCACAGAGTCATTTTTCTAGCCTCTATATTGTATTTCTTTGACAATGATTTTACTAAATCCTAAATAGAGGGTCACCTTTCTTGTTAGCCTTTGGTAGCTTATAAACCAAAGCCAGGCCACAGCTCACTGTAGTTGGGAAAACATTCAGGGATCAGGGACTTTTCATTTTGTAGTTACAGATGACAAGGTGCAGACCAACCCCTTTCTCTCTTTCATGTAGTGTCATTTTGAGACAGAGTTTCAAGGATCACAGGCTTGCCTCTACCTGAATGGGTAGCTGACCGTAACCTCTCAGGTACTGGGATCACAGGTGTGTTCTACTATGCCCAACTTATGTAGCGCTGGAGACAGAACATGGATGTAGCACGAATTCTAATTGGTCTTAATAATAAAAGCCCAGAATCTGATATTGGGCTGAAAACTGAAAGACCAAAGAAGTAAAGGAGTCAGGTACTAAAGAGACCTTTTACCTCTACTGAATCCTTAAACCAAAGTGGGCAAGACCCTATCTCCATCAATCCGCAGAATGAAAGTTCTGAGCTCCTGTCTCCTCCCACCTTATATTCCTCTCTTCACCCAGCCATATCCCTTCTTGTCTCTACCTCCCTAGTGATGGGATTAAAAGCATCTGACTCCCACGTACTGGGTGGGATTAAAGGTGTGAGCCACCACTGCCTGACTTTGTTTCTTTTTTAGACTGGATCAATTTTAAGTAGCCCAGGGTGACCTTGAACTCACAGAGATGTGGTGTCTGTTTCTGCTTCCCGAGTGCTGGGATTAAAGGTGTGTGTCACTGCTCCCTGGCCTCTATGGCTAACTAGTGGCTAGCTCCATACTCTGATCTTCAGGCAAACTTTGTTTGTTAGATCGCACACAGGATATCACCACACACTGGGCTTTGTGCCTTCTTGGCCAGCGCTGTATTAATGAAGTCACAACTTCTGTCAAGGTGGCAGATCTTTTTTTTTTTCACTTTTTTTTTATTTTAATTTTTTTCCTTTTTATTCTTTTTTAATTAAAATTTCCACCTGCTCCCCGTTTCCCATTTCCCTCCCCTCCTCCCAAATATTGCCCCTCCCCCCACTCCCCTCCCCCTACCCCCACTCCTCTTCTCCTCCCCCCACACCATTCCCCCTCCCTCTCGATACTGAAGAGCAGTCCAAATTCTCTGCCCTGCGGGAAGACGAAGGTCTTCTATCTACGTCCAGGAAGGTGAGCATCTAAACAGGCTAAGCTCCCACAAAGCCAGTTCATGTATTAGGATCGAAACCTAGTGCCATTGTCCTTGGCTTCTCATCAGCCTTCATTGTCCGCCATGCTCAGAGAGTCCAGAATCAACCCATGCTTATTCAGTCCCAGACCAGCTGGCCTTGGTGGGCTCCCAATAAATCAGTTCCACTGTCACAGTGGGTGGGTGCATCCCTCATGGTCCTGATTTCCTTGCTCATGTTCTCCCTCCTTCTGCTCCTCATTTGGACCTTAAGAGCTCAGACCGTTGCTCCAAATTGAGTCTCTGTCTCTACCTCGATCCATCGCCAGATGAAGGTTCTAAGGTGATAGGTAAGACATTCATCAGTATAGGACAGGGTCATTTCAGGTTCCCTCTCCTCAGTTGCCCAAGGTACCAGCTGGGGACATCTCCCTGGACACCTGTGAACCCCTCTAGAGTCAAGTCTCTTGCCAACCCTAAGATGGCTCCCTTAGATAGGATATATACTTCGCTGCTCCCGTATCCTCCCTTCCTATATCCCAACCATCCCAATCCCCCGAGCTCCTCCCATCCTCCCCTTCTCATGTTTCTCATCCCATTTCCCCTTTGCCCCATGCCACCTCACCCGCAAGTTCCCAGTTTTTGCCCTGCAATCTTGTCTACTTCCCCTCTCCATGCGGATGGAAATCAGTGTGGCGATTTCTCAGGAAATTTGGGATCAACCTACCCCAAGATCCAGTAATACCACTATTGGGAATATACCCAAGAGATACCCCATCAAACGACAAAAGTATCTGTTCAACTATGTTCATAGCAGCATTGTTTGTAATAGCCAAAACCTGGAAACAACCTAGATGCCCTTCAATGGAGGAATGGATGAAGAAAATGTGGAATATATACATATTAGAGTACTACTCAGCAGTAAAAAACAATGACTTCTCGAATTTTGCGTGCAAATGGATGGAAATAGAAAACACTATCCTGAGTGAGGTATCCCAGACCCAAAAAGAGGAACATGGGATGTACTCACTCATAATCGGTTTCTAGCCATAAATAAAAGACATTAAGCATATATTTTGTGATCCTAGAGAAGCTAAATAAGAAAGTGAACCCAAAGGTGGCAGATCTTAAGTAAAAGTCCAAAGAGAAGGAATCGGCTATTTTCTGTGCATAGCCTGCCCACACATTTTTGATTATATGGTAATATGATTTCTGTTATGGCTTGAATATGAAATGTCCCTTGAGAATTCAAATGTTTTAATACTTGGTTCCCCCCCCACCCCCCATATAGTGACACTGATTTGGGAAGTGGCAAAAGCGTGAGATTTGGTGTATATTTGGTGCATGTCAGGATGTATATGTGGAGGTAGGCTCTGAGAGCTAGAGTTTGGCCTTGCCCTGAGTCTGACCACTCTGCTTCCTGGCCCACTCACAGGCAACTCTGGGTCTCTGGACCTGCTCTTGCTCACCCCCTCCAGCTGCCCTCCCTGGCTGAGGCACCCGTTTCTGGTGGCGCAGCTCCTGGTGGCACAGAGGGCATGGCCAAGGCAGCAAGGAAAGCGGGAGCAGAGGAGATGTGAGGAGCCAAGTTTTGCAGCCTGCTTGGTGGTGGGCATCACTGGGAGGAGAAGGCAAGGAGAAGCCCAGGAGTAACGACATCCACAGAACCACGAGTCATAAAGGATCTCGTGGAGAATGACAAGAAAGAAAAAGAAGGAGGGAAGGCCTCCAAGCATAGTGAAGAAGAGTCCCACCACGTGGAAGAGTTGAAGACAAGAAGTCTAGGGGAAAGGTCAGAAGGGGACGAATCAGGCAACGTATGCCTGATTTTCGATGGGCCATACCTAATAGACATCACAATGAAGGGAGGATGATGCTCGGAGATTTGTAGGGCAGGGGACAGAACTCAAGAGAAGGAGCACATATGGGGCCTTCCAGGCATTTCCAAACAACAGAATGGATTGGCCTATGACTTTTGCCTCATACCTTGAAACCTAAGGTTTTCTCTGAGCTTATAAAGTGGCTACTGTTTTACAAGATTGTAGTTAGTGAGGTATGCTTTTCTGTAAGCTTCTGGTGTTTTCACTTAACAGTTTCTGTGTAAACATGGTTTTACTCTTGAGTTTAATTCTCAACATTCCAATAAGCATGGCAATTAACCTGTTTTAGATTTTTTTTCATAATTTGGCATTAATAAAGAAATTTAAAAATAAAAAAAAAGATAGCAACAGGCCACCTTTCAGGCCTGGACTGTGCTGATCCAAGCTACTATGTCTGCCCTGTTGTTTGGAACTGTATCCCTCTAAACTGTAAGCCCAAGTAAGGTTTTCTTCTGTTGTTACTCCCTGTCAGGTATTTGGTCAGAGAGGGAAAAGCATTTAATTCTATGCAGTATCAAATTAGAAGCTTCACTGAGTATCTGTGCACATCAAGAACTTTCCTGAAGTGGGCCACAGAGTGAAGGAAGGCAGCCTGTCCCTTCAAAGTGCCTCTCATGTGGCAGGGGAGTTGGGAAGCAGCGGACAATGACAGACAGCGTGGAAAGTCTGCAATGGAGAAGTCACAAGGAGCTTTGGGAACCTGGAAAGAATGCTTAATCTAGAGGGAGAAGGAAGGCTGGTTTGTGTGAATGAAAGAGGAGATGGCCCCTAGTTTGTCTTGAGTGATGCCAAGCATGCTATGTGAGTGGGGGAAGAAGGCTGGGGCAGAAGCTGGGAGGACGTCCCTGACAGATGGATGCATGTGAGCCATATGTGCAAAGATACCACTAGAGACCACAGGCCTGTGAGAGATAGCATGGAGAATGTCAGCTTCCAGTGATGACGGAAGACAGGGGCCGGATGCCAGATTGTGAAGGATGGCTTGTCTAATGACGGGAACTATCTGCATCGGCGGGTCATAAGTGGAACGCGCTCTGCAGCCCTAACGGGCCGATGGAGCCTCTGTTCATGAGCTACTGCTGGGTACTCATCTGGTTTGATTAAAGATCCTTTATTCATGCCAGAAAAAAGAGATTAGGCACCGCTTTCTTGTAAGCATGGAGGATCCCGAACCTGGAACACACATGGGAAGATGTTTGAGGACCACACTTGGAGAATTAGCTGCTGGCAACAGCCCAGCAACTGCCACAATGCCTTCTCCAAGGGAGAAGGGGAAGGCATTAGGAACACAGCCTCAGACACAGATCTTGCTGGGCCACAGGGTTCTGAGGTTGGGGGCAGGAAAGTTGATGTGCCACAAAGGCGTTGGCTGCCAGTTTAAGGGTGCAGATGTGTGGAAGGCGCTCGGGGAGGCAAGGGCGGCTGCAAGGCAAAGTCCGCTCTGAGCCGGTTCAGACTTTACATCCATATCCTGCTTCCCTCTCGTTAGGTCGTGTTACTTCCAGCCCTTAGAGCGGATGAGTTATGGCTACTGGCTATTTCCAAGCCCAAGGCATTCTTCTTTAATTAGAAGGTTCTTAACACGGGCTTGGTGTGGGGGGCGGGGAGGATGCAGACCTTTTCACAGGACTTTTGGCACCGCGGCACATATAAATCCCTCAGCGAACTCCCCACTCTCCATTCCTAGGATGTAACACATACTTTGCCACCACCCAGACACTGTCCCCTGGCTCTCAGCACCACCCTCTCTTCTCCCTTGCACACACCCTGAGAACACAAACTTCTGTGATGTGCTTTTTGTGACAGCCTCAGTGACAGTTTTATGGTCTAGAAGAAAGTGAAAACTACCGTTGTCATCTTCTTACTCCAGGGTGCTGGGTTGTTGAGAAGACTCTATTCCATCATTCTGTGTGTTCATATATTATTGAGCAGTCTCTGGTGACAGGGATCTTAGCTGATATTTCAAGCTGCCATTTGAGCGGGTAAATGCAACAAAACTGTTTTCCCTAAGCCAAAAACAAAACCAAACAAATAAAATTAGGCTTAAGTTTGGAGAAATGGAGGCCACTGAAGCCATTATTTCCTGTAAATACCCAGAGATCCCTGTGTGGTCCTATGATAAATAGCAGCTGTTGAAATGACTTCTGTCCACCTTCTCTCGTGGACCCCTTTCCCACTCGAAAGGCTCCCCTTGCATTTTCTGCCCAGTTGTACTGTGGAACTACTTTCCAGAGCTCTTCGTGATCTTCATGTTCATCCTGAACTCTTGGTTCCCATTCCCACTCAGGGTTCTGGTAAACAGAGACACTGTAAACCATCTGTTAAAGGTAGTATTGAGGTTATGACTGAGATAGGTAAATATTGACAAAGGGTTTCAGGGCCCAGGGCAGCTGAGCAAGAGAACTAACCAGCAATTGACACTCGGGAGATTCTCATTGGGAAGGAAGCTCACTGCCATGCTCTTGCCTCTGCCTTCCATGAACTGGCTGCTCCTGTCCAAGCTGGCATCTTGCCTGCATCCTGGATCTCAGTCAGTCATGCTTAATAAGGATGAATAAGGGTGCTTTTTGTTTGTTTTGTTTTGTTTTTGAGACAAGGTTTCTCTCTAACTTTGGTGCCTAGCTTTTTTAGACCAGGCTGGCCTTGAACTCACAGAGATCACCTGCCTCTGTCTCCCAAGTGCTGGGATTAAAGGCATGTGCCACCACCACCCAGCGAGGGGATGTTTTTTTTAAAACCAAAATTCTCCCTTTCTTCTATATCCTCTCCTCACATTTCTTATATGATCGCTTTCATTAATCAGATCGACCTGTCGCTATTTCATTTATTAAAATATCAGCTTGACATGCCCATGATTTCCCAACTAGCTTGCCATTTCTTTGTCATTCCAAGGTAGAATTTCCAGATCCACATCATGTTAGGTGTTAGTGATGCCGGTCTTTAGGTCCAGGCTCTAGTATCTCTCCTCTTGGTGATCCCCCTAGATTCTCAACTGGTCTCCATGTTTCCCTCTTTGTCTCTTTGTTATCCCATCATTTTAACTCAACATAGCAGGAAGAATGATCATTTCAAAATACAAAATTAGCTTATGTTAGTATGTTTTTCTTTTTTCTTTTCTTCTTCTTCTTCTTCTTTTTTTTTTTGGTTTTCCGAGACAGGTTTTCTCACTGCAGCCTGACTGTCCTGGAACTAGCTCTGTAGACCAGGCTGGCCTCGAACTCACAGAGATCCACCTACCTCTGTCTCCCAAGTGCTAGGATTAAAGGTGTGCACCACCACCACCACCCAGCCTGCTTATATCAGTGATGTCTGCAAATACCTTTGATACTTTCCACCTGTCTTGGTCTCCTGGGACCATGAGAACAAAATACCCTAGCCTGGCTGACTTAAAAAATGCAAACTTTCTTTATCACAGTTTTCTTGGGAGGGAAGTCATAGACGAAGATGTTGGTGGATTCAGTGTCTGAGGAGGGTCTATCCCACACAGGTGACATCCTTTCTTTGTGTCCTCATGTAGTAAAAAAGGACAAATGAGTACCTGGAGCTGCTTTTATAAGGGTACATGTCCTCTGCCTTCACGATTTCATCACTCCTCATGGGTCCCATCTCTTAATGTCATAAACTCGAGGGATAGGATTCTGGAGGCATGCAATCACTCATGCCCCAGCACCATCTGATTCACACGTCCAGCCAAGGCTCTTCCATCTTAAGGGATCACAGTCTATACCCTCCTCCTTGTGCTTCCCTGGCTGCTCTTCCAACTCTATCCAGTGCCACTGGGCCCTTCCTGACTCCAAGCATGTCAGACAGGTCCTGCCATTCCCCCGACTCTCAACTCTGTCTGAAATCACCCTTGAGTTATCTTTTGGATTCCTCGTCTTCTTCATAGCTTGTTCAAATGTCACCTTTGGGTGACTCCTTCCTTGATTATCCTATTTGACACCATAACCCACCCAAAGGCACCCCTAATCATTTTAATTTCATTGTGTTGATTTCTAACAGAACAAACACCTTGATATTGTTTAATTAGCATAATGATCATATTTAAAGAAATCATCTGTTCAATCTGCTCCCCAAGAGTAGAAGCCCTCTTTGGGAAACTAAATATTTATTTTATGTTTTTAACTTTAATTTAATATGATTTTGCTTAATGTTTTGTATATTTTATGGTAGACTTCAAGCACCTACATCAGCATTGGGAACTGAGCCGTGAGTTCTAAGTAAATATCAGTAGAATGAATGAATGAAAGAAAGAAAATAGCACACAAGTCTAATATTGTACAAAATGTGATCTTGGGCATACAAAAGCATAGGGAGTTAATGTTTTATTATTGTTTCTTTGAGTGGTTGCTTGAGTTGTTAAAGACTGAGCAAGCAGTGGGTGACTGACATACTTGTGTGTGGAACTGGCTTCATCAGAGTAAACACGAACTGAGAACAGCATAGGTTTAATAGTAGGACTGTCAGTAAGGGTCAGCCTGGGCTACATACTGAGTCTCTGTGTCCAATAACTCAAGAAAATAAGCAAAACCCCAACCAACCTGTTCCAGCTGTTTGGCAGATGTTCTCTAGACAGCTCTTCTATAAAGCCAGTATTCTTGCCTCTACATGGCTGTATATGTCTGCAATTACCCCAACCTATGCCCTTGGAAACTTGCACTGTGGTGAGAGGCTTTAAGGCCCAGAGGCCCATTAAAGGTTGACCTAGATGGTCGGACACACAATTGGGAAATGACCCATGGTTCCATTCACTTCTCGTGGAAAATATTTCTTGAAATCGTTAGCAAACTTTCCTGTGATGAAATTCCCAAGAAAGCTCGTAGAGACTTTTCATTTCCTCCAGGCTACGCAGGCCTTCCCTGAGAAGTCAGGAGTGGGGGAGGCTGAGCTTCTCTGGGGACCCTGCAAGATGACTTCCTCTAACGCTGCTTCTCATTGCTCTGTAGATGAGTCTCGTGGGCATGCCTAGGCTTCCCGTGGAAGCAGGAAATGCTCATTTCTTGGAGCAATAAATCTGTGGATGATATTAAAATGAGCTCCTCTGAGACTGGCCGGGGGTGCTGAGTCAAGGCACCTTGTAGTTGAATCCTGGGTTGTTTGGAGCCGTCTCTGGGATGAGGTGGCTGCAGTGAGGTCAAAGGCTCTATGCTGACGGAGGAATGATGTCTTTGGGGAACTCACTAAGATGTGAGACCAGGTCAAGAAAAAGCATGTCACCTCTGCCTCCTGAGCCTCAGTTTCAGGCACTTGTGGCACTGAACGGCACATGTAGGTACTAAAAATTACCTTCTGCTATCATTGAGTTTGCCTGGGTTTTATATGTAGAAAACTCAGCAGCTAGTTTTTCAGTCTTTTTGAAGAGATTTTTTTTCCTTTGAAATATATCCGTTCAGGGCACCTCACAGGATGTGTGCCCTTTCAGAGTGTCCTTGTCAACCAAGCTCCCTTTGTTCAAAGCTCATTTCCGTCTTTGCTTTTTCTCCCTGGACCCAAATGCTTCCCCATAAACCTAACAAGCCACACCCTCCTGCGGCCTTCGTCTTAGTCTTATGGCCATTATCGTCCCTGGATCCCCTTCCTTGATGTGAACTAGCCTTTGAGTCTCCCACACCTTCCTTACTTGACGAGTCTCCAAAGGGACTCATCACCACTTGATATCTTTCTTCTTTGTCTGCAGGTTTGTTTCCTGCATCTTCCCACGAGGATGTGGTGCAGGGACTCTATGTATCTGTAGTGCCTGGCAAAGAGTATGTGCCCAGAAGTCGTTTGTTGGATGAAGGAATGCAAGATGGACCAGTAGAGCTACAGGCTTTGGGTTCATTCTCCCATTTAGTTACTGGGAAATCCAGCAGTGATTTACCTGGCCCTCTTGGATCGTGACTCTCTCCTATGTAAAATGAGAGCACAGAAAGTCATATTCTATATATTTTCTCTGAAGATGGAAGTAGGTGAGCTGGTTTATAAAAAGCATTGTTTTTTTTTTAGAATCTAAAAGTGTCTTTTCTGAAATTTCATACACACACATGCATATACATGTATATTGGTAGTGGTTGTGAGTGACTGTTCTCCAACACAAGGAGCAACCACCTGTATATAACCCCTCATTTAGAGTCTATAAGGTGACCTAATAAATTCACTGGTTCCTCAAAGTGAACTTTGGTGGAACTGTGCCCTGGTTTGTCACTGGGACCTTGGGAGGAAGTATAGACATGGCTTTATGTCTCTCCCAGGGAAGGAATTTTAGCAACAACCATGTGCAATCCCAATCCTCCTTCTCTCTCCCCCAGAGCTCCCATAATATTTTCCATGCTGATATTTATGTTCTCCTTCTCTTTTTCATAACCACTGACTTCAGTCAGTGCCACATGCATACGTACAGGGCCATCTACCAGAGCATGGGCCATTTTTCAGCAGTCACATCCTTAATGGAAAATGACACCTCCTAAAAGCCCCTCTCAAGGGCTAATACTGCCTCAGCTAGGGTGGGACTTGTTAAGCCCCTCCCATACCCAGGCTGAGACATTGACTGGCTTTATCTTGTACTGGTCTTGTACAGGTGGACCACAGTTGCTGTGAGTGGATGTGTGTGGTGGCCATATCTCTTCCAGAAGATGCATTTCCCTGCGCTCCTCCTCATCCTCCTGGCTCTTACATTCTTTCCGCTCTATCTTCCATGATGTTCTCTGAACTTTGGTGTGTGTGTGTGTGGGGGATAAAGATGTCTTCTTAGGGTGGATCACTCAACCACCACTCAGTCTCAGCACTTTGTCTATTTATGAGTCTCTGCACTGACTGCTACTCACTGTAAAAGGAAGCCTCTCTGATCAAGTTGGGAGCAACACTAATCTATGGGCATAAATATAAATATGTAGAAGGCAGTTTGACAGGATATCCATCCAGCAAAATATCTGCGTGTGCATGAGCATACATACAAAGGCCAGAAGTTGATATCAGGTACCTTCCTCAATCAGCCTCTACCTTAGATTTGAGACAGGCTCCCTCACTGAATCTAGACCCTACCAATTTGGCCAAATGGATTGACCAGCAAGCTTTAGAGGTTCTCCTGTCTCTCCTTCCCAACTCTGGGTTACAGGTCCTACTGTGCCTGGCTTTTGTCTGTGGGTGTTGGAGAGTGGAGCTCAGGACTTCACACTTACGAAGCAAGCGTGTCATCCACCTCTCCCAATCCTGCATTCATCCTTTGTTTATGGTGCAAACATTCAAACTCTTTCCTTTCAGCTTTTTGATGCACTGAGACCACTCGTGCTATCTGCAGTCACGTTTCTGGTGGGGTCTGAAGGAAGGAAAGGTGTAAGAACTTTGACCTGCCTTTTCTGTTCTTTTCAAAACTTCAGTTTGGTGGTGTCAGAGGATGAAAGAAACCTGTTCTCCTCTGAGCAGCAGAGCCCATCCCAAACATGGAGACCCTGAGGAGGCTATTTTGGTTTGCTGAAGTGAGGCACAGGGTGAAAGATGATCACTGTGTAGGACATCTAATCGATCTTGAGACACAAAGCCACGAGGAAGAACAGCTCTTTACCTTGGATGCTTACCATCTAATACCCTGAAACAGGGAGTCTCTGAGGCCCTGCAACCCAGTCAGTCTGCTATGGAGGGACTTCGGCTGCATGCATGGGTGAAGGCACTTGTGGGCTTTTTCAGATTTTTCTGTTTTACATACTGTGGATGTGTTTGTTGGCCTGACACCAACTTTACCACTTAACCTTTCCTTGACCCCACAACTGAGGCCATTTTTGCAAGGAACACTCACCTCTGTGTCTGCAGAATATTGGATTCTTTTGGGGAAAACCATGCTCTGGGCCAGTGGGGAAGGCGAGGGAGCTATGTAGACACAGCTGAAGATGACTTTAACACAGAGTTTATTTAATACATCCTCCAAATTGTATTTTGAAGCATCTGCTAATAAGAAAGCACTCTCTTTTTGAGCAGTGCAAGTGTTTTATAAATGGAATTTGCAGACCAGCAACACTCCCATTAATTTTCCCTGTCTACAATTACTATCATTACATTCTTAAAGCACTTTTAAAATAAACTAACCCATGATGTCATGTGCACAATCTGAACTCCAGCGAGAGGGACAGCAGGGTAGCAGCATCTGGACCTTGGCCCACTATCTTTTAGGGAACATCTTGATGGTTGTAATTACTGTCATGTTATGGGAACTTAAAAAAAAAAAGGCGCCAGAGTTCCAAATAAAACATAAAATGGTTTTGATATAATAAATGTTACTATCATTGTTTAAAAATGTTGTGACCTGTCTGCTGTAGTTTCTGAGAAAGATATTTTCCAGCACTTGATATTTCCAGTCCCCCACCCCCTTTCATAGTCTATTACAGCAGATAAGGACGAAGAAAATCCTCAGGACAGACTTGTTTTAAATCAACGTAACACAATGCCAGCATTGTCTTTCTTCACGATGAACCTTCAAATTAAATTTGGTATGAGCTTTACCAGATCTCTTCACGGCTTTGTGCCAGAGACACCGAATGCACCCTATTAGAGAAAATTAATAATTCAAATGCTCTAGTTGTGGATAACTGCATTCATTAGGACAAGATGGGAGCCGAGGCAATTTCCTGCAGGGTGCGCATGTATACATCCCACCCCTAACCAAGGCAGTTAGAAAAGTTTGGATCACTCCAGAGGGAAAGGAGGTATCCTAAATGAACATGTGGTCTAGATGTTGCCTTCCCAAGAGATCTAGTTTTAGAGGAGCCTGTGACAAATTTGGCTCAAGGCATTGGACCAATTTCTGTATAAAGTGATGAAGAAGAACCATTCATGTAGGAAAGAAGTCACCCACTGTGTGTGCTGACCCATGGTGGGAGTCACTTGGCCTCCCAAAGAAGTTTCCTCATGCAAAATTCATTCAACCTTGTGAAATCTATGTCCGCATTTCCTGAGGGGTATTAGCAACTTTAAGGAAGGTAATGTATCTTGCCCAGGCAGCTAGTTGACTTTGACAATAGCTTGTACGCAGAACCCCAGTGGAATAATCTGTTTTGTGGATACTTTTTCCCCTTTGCTGGTTTGCTGATAACATCGTTCAGTTTGAAGATGGACCTTCTGATGTAAGAGTTGGGATTTAATCAGGAGAAACTGATCTGACCTGATCTGGATTTCATCATGTTCAGTAAGTTTGTGATCTTTTCACATATCACACCAACTGACAGTTTTTCCATGTTCTCCTACATATCAGCTACTTATTTGGTATCAGGTTTCCTGTCTCATCTACATTTTAGCCACAAGCCTTTCTTGTGGATAATTAGCAGACCTGAGGATTGGGGGAACAATGGTTCGATCGTCAGCAAGTTTCTTAAGCTTCACTCTTTGTAGTCAACACTGGCCAGCTTCCTGAATGAGGCAAGCAAGAAATCCCCAAACCCAATCAAGCAGAAATACTGCTACTGATGGACAGACATGTTGGACCTTCTCCGAGCATCAAGCAGAGTTCATGGCTAAGGGCTGTCTCGACGATTGCCTTCTTTCTTACAAGCTGGACTTAATCACTGTCCTTCAAAATGTCAGACTGGAGAAAAGGAGTTGTTTGAAGGGATGTGTGATCAGTTCATGGATGGCAGTTTTCACACTACTCAAAAGCCTTGGTCTGATTTTTAATTTTGCTCTGGTGGTTACAAATTGGAAGATGCCCACCATTATTCTGTCTCCTAACTACAGCCTGTGTGACTCCTTCCACCCTTTATTGCTTTCGCTGTGGCTCCTGAGGACTGGGTGTTTAATAAGGACCAGTGGATGAAAGGAAAATCCCAAAGTGTCTTTTTAGAAAACCAATCGACCCTTCCCGTGGAAACATTATTCCTCTTTTGCATTAAGCAGAGCTTCATGAAAGGATGTCAAAAACACCAACTGAGTGTCCAGTCCCTTCTCTGTTTGTTGAAGCATTTATGGCTCTTACTTAAAACAAGAGAAATAACAAGGGAAGAAATTACTACAGATACAGAACATTTTATTATACAAATAAAAAAGGAGAGCAGATCTGTTAGCTCCTGCCAACTTTTGAAATATGAATTCCATTTGTCTTTATTACAGTCTAGTCCCATAGTGCCTTTTCCATATTTATTAATTTTTGGATGTTACTATTAAGCAGAGATTTGTGCCTACTGGTAATAATTAAAGCTATGTTCAAGGAACTTAAGAATGAGAAAAACATATCAACCCATCTTTTCATTTTCACATCAATAAATTACGAGATGTGCAATTACCTAAACTTGTTATCTTTAAAAAATTTTTGAATGTATTATCATAAGAGAATGCTCTGCTCTGTCAGAACTACACAAATCGTGATGACTCAGAGGTACGTGATTCTTCTTATTAAGGAAAAAAATGAGACAGGAAATCCAATATAAATGAGCTGTTTTCCTCAGTAGTATAATAAAACTTGCGTACTGGTATATGAGTTTTTGATTATATCATTCACTGATAATCTGTAGGCTCATTTCCTTCCAGTGAAGAAGCTGTCTCCTTCCTCCTGGCACCAGTCCCCTTTGGCCACTAACCTTTTAGCGGTCCTACCCCCTTGCCTGGGGAAGAGGCCGCCCAGTCACAGCCACCACTGTGTAGTATATTTTAAGGGCTGTAAATTTTTACTGTCAGATTGAGCCAGGGTGTTAAGCTCCAAAGATACACATCTGCTTCCTACTCAAATGGTCTTTTGTTGTGCTTCTTGGTAGAGGGAGAGTTTTAAGGCATCAGAATAAATCCCAGTGTGGGCAGGGGTGAGTTATGGTACTTCAAGAAGGAAGGCTCACGGCTACAAATAGAACCTGTCTTGATTCTATTCTTAAGTTCTGTTTTCTTCTTTTCATTGTTCCATGATAGTATTTTATTACTATCTAATGATCAAAATGAGTCACTATTAAATTTAAAGTGAAAACTTATTTTGTAGCTTGACTCAGAACCTCTGAATGTATCTGGTTTCTAAGTTTGGATTTCCTAATGTCAGGTTTTCCTAAATATCATCATATGAATTCAGAGCCAGAAAACAAATGAAATGTTGAAGAAATCACTTGGGAGGAGTGTGTCTATAGCTCATGCAATATATCTGTCTACTCTGAGTGTTTATTAAATACCAACTCATCAAAGAACACTTGATATTAGATGCATGTTTATTCTAATGCTCACTAGCCAAAAGTAAAAATATAATAGGCCAGTTTTATAGCTAAGGACAAAGCAAAGAGATAATATCATCAACCCTCAATTTTCAAATGGATTTTGCTCTAAATTCTATTTGTAAGCCTTTCTTTTGGAACTGTCAATACATTTTTCTATAGAAACAAGGTTATGTTTCCTAACAGGTTCAGAATACATTTTACTTGTATTTAGCTGAAAACTAACATGGAAGAACTCAACTGACAATTTTTTTATTTTAATTTTTGTGGAACTATATACTCATTTTTACACCCAAATACATACTTGTTCGGAATACAAAGATGTCCCGTGTCTCAGATGGTAAGGGTACCAGAGCTTTTGTTGCTCAGTGGAAGATAGCACAGGTGCCACATGTGGAAGGTGTCAGCGTGGCTCTCGGAGGGTACCCGAGCTGCTTGTGTTTGCTAGCCGAGAAGAATGGAGTCAAGGAAGGAAGTGCAAGCGGAAGATTGGTTTGGGAACGAGGAGGGATGCACACACGACGTCTTAAGAGAGTTTAGCCTTTTAAGGATGAATGAGGGGAGTAGTTATCACACAAGTGAGGTCTAGACCAGAAGGTCTCCACAAATATGGCTTTGTATTTTTTACTGGAGAGAGTAATCATGTTTTCACCTTGGCCCTTCCTTCCACTAGTATGTTAAGGTGGACGGGCAAGGCCTCCAGAACAGGGCAGAGAGGAAGCCTGAAGCCTGCTGGAGTCTTTCAGAGAAACTGAAGAGGCACTGGGCCGTGCTGGTTGAAGTGAGAAGAAGAGATGGGTTAGGGGTATGAGAGGCTCTGAAGACAGATTGGGAAGGATGTCAGTGGTAAAGACCAGACGGCAATATCATCAAGAAAAAGAAGGATGTAGGGGACATAGACTTGTGGTGGGGGCTCTCAGTCACAAATGTGTGTTTGGGTCAGTACTCAGAAGGTTGGTGATGCGGGTTGATATACAAGGGTGGTCTGTGTGGGAGACTCAACTGCAGAACTGGACCATATCCAGAATAAAACCATTCTCAGAACAGAGAAAGACAAGAGACTGAATGGTTCCGATAGCAAGGCTACAAGGTAAACATTGAATTTCATGTTTAAGATGTTGGTGGCCCCGGATTCAGTTTGGGAGGCTAAGAACATGTCTTTGTTTGGCACTGGTCGTGTTCCCATAGAACAAATAAGCTGCACTCCAGTGACCCGTGGTGAGGGTGAGGCTATGTCAGGGCGGTAGTGACCACTGAACTGGAACAGTGATGGTGGACAGCTGCCGCTCTGAGTGGAGGGGAGTTTGAAGACATGCGTGTGTGTGTGTGTATGTTCCAGTGAGGGAGAAACCCAGTGTGAGTGTTCCTGTGTTGGACAGCTGTGTATGATGGAAGGGCTACAGACACAGTTTATGAACAAGTTGATTCTTACCACGTACTACGTAATTATTCCCCCGGAGGCCCACATACTAAGGAAGCACGAGAATACCGTACCAACAGCACAGGAGAGCGTGTGGAGTGGCCTTCACTGGTCCCATTATTTTCTCCTCCTCTTTGCATTCTTCTGATTTGATGTCAGCTTGACTATGCTCTTCACTTCTCCATGCCTCCCACATGCAACCATCTTTGCTCCATTGCAGCTCTCCAAGTCTTCCGATGGACTGCTCCCTCCTTAGCAAAGACTCCGAGATCTGCTCAGAGAACGTTTTCCCCCAGGTTGGCTCTCTCAGCACTCTGCTCAGACCCTTATGAAGGAGTCATGCAATCCAAGGTAGCATCTTTCCCTTTCCTGAACTGGGATACCCAAGGACTTGAAGATGATTTATTAATTTGGGCATTTTTCCCCAGCACAGGGCTCACCCATGTTATGTACTTGAGGCTTAAGGATGAACGTTTATCAAACTTGAAGGAAGGGCAGGTGTACAGTTGGATGGGTAGGACACATCTAAGTCAAGGCGGCAAAGACAAGCATGCCCATTCCTATTAATTAGCAGGTCTGTGCAGGGAAAGTGCCTAGGCGTTCTAGAAACTCATTCTAGATTGGGGGATACTTATGAAGGGTAGATAGAGATGATCAAAACATCTTGTATAAATGTATAAACATTTCAAAGAATAAATAAAAAACCCTGTCCCCATTGATATCTTTCATAGGTCAGGAAGGTCCTACATGGGCAGCTGGGGGAGAAGGAGTATCAATGGTTTTACCAGGTTCTGGATTCTGAATGCTACAGTAGTGACCTGGATGTACCCATTGCTGCAGTGGTGGTATGGAGGTTATGGGGGTAACCAACCATGCTCTTGATTAGATCTGAGACCTCTTCCACAGGAAGGAATGCATGTCTGATACCGTAAACCTGATTAAAAACTTTATCTATGGAGGTCCCAGGGGGAACTTTACTATAGGTGTTTTGCTAAATGGTCATGTCAAACTGCCTCCTAAATATTTATTCTTATACCCATAGATTACTGTTGCTGTCAATTTTGATCAGAGAAGCTTCGATGTTTTAGTATACAGTGGCTAATATATAGATTTGTAACTGGTCAAACTGTTGAGAATAAGAAATTGTTGAGTGTTCAGCTCTAGACAAGACACCTGAATCACCTTTGAATCAAGGTTCAAAGAGCACCATGGGATGTGGAGAGAAAGAATGTTGGAGCAGCAGCATGAGGAGGTGTGCAGTGAAAAGTCTTCTGGGCATGACATGGTTGCCACGCACATCAGCTCACACAGCTGTGGCACATGCACAAGCATAAGCCAGCCAGTATTCTGGCACGGATGGGTGAGGCCCCACTCCTTAGCGGAGGCATTATTGGCAGCTCTTGATTGCTAGAGGAGGGAGAGTCACTTTTCCATAGCCCAGTGGATGGTCCCATATCTATACGCATGCTGGTAACACTAATGGGATTCAGAAAAATTATATTTAAAAAGTGAAAGGACGTGAAATCAGGAAGAAGATGTGTTGAGGGGACTTGGAACAGGGAGTAAGGAGAGGCTATGGCCAAGGTAATATATATATATATATATATATATATACACACACACACAATATATGGATAATATATGAACATTTCAAAGATTAGATAAAAGGAAAAAAATCTCTGTATGCTGTAGCATCGTTTCCGGATGCTGTAGCTTTAGTGACAGTAGGAAGCAAGGGTGACTCATGCCTCTTGATCTAAGCATCTAGAAGAGTCAGATTTGTTTTGGGAGAAACCCAATGTCACCTTTTATGAAAAAGAAGTGCTAACAAGACCTTGCCAAGAGGATCTGTTTTATAAATCTCCAAAACCGATAAAGCTTGAAATGAACAGCCGTCTCTCCGCAATGTCCCCTGAGTTTGCAGAGCCTGCCTTACACGGTGGAGCCAGCCCTGGAGAAAAGCTGCAAGAATTTCTTTCGTGAGCTCAAGTGCAGTTACAGCTACCTAATGTATGGGATGACTCACTCAGTGGCAGGAAGCGACATGGACAGGTGTGGGTCCCAAACACTTAAGAAGGAAGGGGCTGAAATCTGATGTGGTTTTCTCAGTGTATTCACCAAGATGATCATCACTTTTCTGTCTGAGTCTACTCAAGACATTGCCAGTGAATTGAGAAATCTGTGCTACGGATCATTGGGGGTTCCGACACCAGAGAAGCCTCCCTCAACGTTGAAGTGCAGGTTAGAAGACTCCCACTTCCAGATACGTTTCTTACATCTATATGACTTTCAGTAAATGCCACTTGACATTGTTGAGCTCATTATGAACCTGGGACGGTGTAAGCTAATAACAATACCACTCTGGAGCTCATTGAGAGCTTCTGTGTGCCGAGAACTCTTTTATGTGACTTAGTTCTCCTTGGTCGCTTGGGTGCGGGTATCATTATATAGATGTGAAACTTGAGGTTTACAGAGATTATAGTCATACCCACAGACGGGAGTGATGAGTTGGGGGTTTCAGTCTGAGGCAATCTGAGGCTTCCTGAATCTGCCTCTGAGCTCTTAGGTACTACATCAAGTATTAGCCTTCATAAACGGAAGTCTTTATTTTGAAGATTAATCTTCATTTTTATTTGTGTGTGTTTGTGTGCGTATGCTACATGGGTGCAAGTGCCTGTGGAGGCCAGAAGAAGATGTTGGATTGCCTGGAGCTGGAATCACTGTCAGACGTGGGTGATGGGAACTGAACTTGAGTCCTTTGGAAGAGCAGTAAGTGATTTTAGCTACCAAGCCACCTCTCCAGACCTCATAACTAAAATTTTGATGTGACTGTCCAGTATTACGAAGTGCGAACTGTCCCCACAGCCGAGTCATTTCTGAAGCCGGCTTCTCTGCAGCATCTAGGTACCACCCAGTGTGAGACCAAACTCCCATTCAAGCTGTGTGATAACCTCGTGGCCACTACTTTTCTGAGCATCAACGGCTGCTGAGAATGACACCTTCAAAACATGACGTTTTTGTGGGAACCCAGAGGAAGAGGTCTTTGACACACCATTCCACACAAAAGTACCGCTTCAAAATAGCGTAAATAGGTGTGCTTGCCTGCAGCTATCCATCTCCCTTCTATGAAACATTTACCCAGAAATGGAACTTTGAGAAAGCCTAGAGTAAGCAAGGGAACAAAAGAGCAAACAACCCTCAAGCCTCCAAACAAAACCCGCTGGTACTACTGTACTTAGAAACCACCACTCAACACTCGTTAAGTATCAGTATTTCATGAACGATGGGATTGTGCCTACTAGTTGAACTGACATGATTTGTATATCCACAGCAAGTACTTTTCATGCTGAGCCATCTCCCCAGCCTTTTAAATTTTATTTGAATGGAAGGAATACGTTTCCACGTTAAAATTTCAAATGACTTAGGGAAGTACCAAGAATAAAGACCCTGATATTTGAATTTGTTAGGTCAACATCTCAGAGTTACTCCTCTGTCAACAAACAAGCAACAGTTTCTTATTTAGCAGTCTGGAGTTTTCTATGTATGAAAGCCTCCCTCTCTCTCTCTCCCTCTTGTCTCCTCCCTCTCCTGCCTCATCACTCACTGCTACTGTTTGCTGAGCACATAACGTTCTAGGAACCATTCTAGGCACTGGAGCATGGATGGGAATGGATCTTCTGCAAATACTGTTTGTTTTGGATGTTGAACATTCTGATTCTCATGAGATCTAAGATGTGGTTATTTTTCCTGCTTATTTCTCCTGTTCATGAACACAGATATTTAAGAGGTAACTATTTTCATCTGAAAACAAACAGCTTAAAAAATTCTTCTTTTCCCTTAGGCGCAAGCATTTTGAAAATTCATATTGAGAAACACAGGCGCTCCCAAGGAGACAAAGGAGATTGCCTTGCTAAGCGGGCACTTCTTTCTTGTGACTCAGAAAACTAAGCCTGATTTCTGGGAAACCAGGCGATGTGGAAATGAAAGAGATTCTATGTCTCTCATGCTGTACCGCCACTGGGCTGTCAATCAAGAGTTTTGCCAACTTGAAGGGGAAGTCTGAGACTGAAGTTAGCTGGCAGCTATCTGTGTGTTCCTGTTGTCACTCAGTTTCTGGTTAGCTTCATTGAGTCACCAAGAGGCGAATAGATGTTTGTGAGCAAACCACCCACCAAATGGGTTATGGAAGGCACACGTCAAACACTGTCCTGTAGCTCTCCTTTCCCAACTTTGAGAGGTCTGGGGATGCACATGCCTCAGTGCTAGGGCATCTGCCTGGTGCTCATAAAACCCCAAATACCATGCTTAGCACCACAAACTCTCTGCTTGAAGAAGGTTCAGTACATACAGCAAATTGGTGCACACAAGGTGGGGCAGGGCTGCTGGGGAGGTGGCTATGACCTAAGAAGGCCGTGGCTAGAAGATAAAGGATTGGGGAACCTAGATGGTCCCATGTGTGTTTGGGTAGCCAAGGTTCCAATGAACTTCTTTTATGGCTGAGATCAGGTGAGCAAAATGATGAATTTGCTTGGGGCGACAGAGGCTTCACCTCTCATCAACAGCACCCCCCCGCTAACAAAAATGTTTTGATGATAAGAAATCCTGATTCAGAAGAGTGTGCTGTGTATAGTCACCTTGGTGGGCAACACCTTCTAGGTCCTCCTTGGTGTCACCTCCCTCTGTGTGTACTGGGACAGGTGGAGCCAGTTAGGAGAGGAGGTTAGTGAAGTTTTTGCTACCTGCAGGTTTCTTCCGCAGGAAAGCTGGGCTGAGTTTATAGATAGACTTATTATGGGGCCAAACTGTGGAGCGATGGAGACAAGGCTTGAGAGCCATTTTTTTCTGTCTTAAAGAAAAATTGGACAATTAGAAAATAAATTCAAGATGCTGCATGTGTGTTGTATGTATGTGTGTGAATGTACCTGTACCATTGTTTCTCTCTCTCTCTCTCTCTCTCTCTCTCTCTCTCTCTCTCTCTCTCTGTGTGTGTGTGTGTGTGTGTGGTGTAGGCTAGACGTCAGATATTTTCCTCTCTTGCTCTCTTCATTACTTTTTAAGATCTCTCATTGAATTTGGAGCTCACCAATTTGGCAAAACTGGCTGGCCGCTGAGCCCCCAGGATCTGCTATCTCTGCCCCCAATTCTGGGATCGTGGATACTCATCATCACGTGCAGATTCTGAGTAGATGCTGGGGATTTAAACACAGGTCCTCAAGCTTGCAAGGCAAGCTCTTCACTGACTAAGCCATCTCCCCAATTTAAGGCACTTTGCAAGGAAACTGAGGTGGCAGTGTCTATAGTACATGCTATAGGCAACACACCTACAAAAGTGTTACAGGAGTATAATATATTTATACTGCAAAAACATCATATGTTTTTATATGGCTTTAAAATATAGAGATGCACAATTAAAGAAAATCCATTTACACTTTCAGCTATGATCATCTGTATGTCTGTCCATCCATTCACCTATTTACATTTGATTATTTCTGTGGGTTTTCATGTGTGATTATTACACGACAAAATCATAATGTACATTTCAGCTTATGATTTTTTTTATCTACACATGTGTATGTTATGAACATTTTTGTACTATTGAATGTGATTAGCAGAACTTTTGAAAGATTCCATTGCATGTTTTGGTAACTGTCCTGGCTAGTTTTATGTCAACTGGACACAAGTTAGAGTCATCTGAAAGGAGGGAAACTCAATTGAGAAAATGTGTCTATAAGATCCAGTTATAAGGCATTTTCTTGATTGGTGATTGATGGGAGAGGTCCCAGGCCATGCTGGGTAGTGCTATCCTTGTGCTGATAGCCCTGAGTTATAAGAAAGCAGGCTGAGCAAGCCATGAGAGTAACCCAGTAAAGCAGCACCCCTTCATGGCCACTGCATCAGCTCCTGACTCCATGATTCTGCCCTGTTTGAGTTGCTGTCCTGATTTCCTGCAATGATAAACAGTGCTGTGGAAATGTAGGCCAAATAACCCGTTCACGCCCAAGTTTCTTTGGTCTTGGTATTTCATCACAGCAATAAGAACCCTAAGACAGTAACATTCAGACATAGTTTAGGATAGTCAGAATTAAGGGGACTTACAATTGTGAAAAATATTACCCATTCAGTATTAATATATTAAGTTGATTGCTAATTAATTATTATATAATATGTACTTCATTTGGGAGAAATGTAGTAGATATACATACCTCTATTCACGTTAAGTGCAATTAAAAACTGTGCTGGCTAGTCTTTTTTAAAATCTACTTGACATAAAGTAGAGTCATTTGGGAAGAGGGAACCTCAATTAAGGAAATGCTCTCATTAGATTGGCCTGTGGGCAAGCCTGTGGTAAATTTCTTAAATCAGCGATTGATATAGGAGGGCCCAGTCCACTTTTCATGGTGCCATCCTTGGACTGGTAGTTCTGGGTTCTATAAGAAAGCAGGCTGAGCAAGACTTTAGGAGCAAGTCAGTAAGCAGCACCCCTCCATGGCCTCTGTATCAGCTTCTATCTCCAGGTCCTCTCCTGCTTGAGTTCCTGCTCTGGTTTCGCTCAGTGATGGGCTGTGTCTGTAAGTATAAGATAAAGTGAACCCTCTCCTCCCCAAGTTGCCTTTGGTCATGGTGTTTATCACAGTAATAGAGACCCCACAGACAAAAACTCTGAACAAAATATAAAACACAAACGAGGGCTTGGAATCTTAAGTGCAGAGAAGTCAGAGGAATCTGAGACCGAAGGAACTTGATGACGGCAAGTTCCCGGATCTTTTGCCTCACACACCCACTCCAGACCTAGAACTACCAACACTGGCCACGTGGACATGTCAGCAGAAGTGGACAGCAGTGCTTCCTCAAAGCTGAAGACTCAGAAAAGGCAAAGATCAGCAAGGTAGGAAGACTTGATCAATTACTTTATCCTAGCAACACCAAGAAAAAAACTTGACTCCAACAGCCCTCATACCAGCAAAGTCCAAGTGGGAGGCATGGATTTCTGCCCATCAGAAACTGGAATAAGGTATGTTACTCAGCTCCCCTGGGTTGATATGTGTGGCAACTGTTAGGAGATGGGACTTCCATTCCCCACTGAGTAATGGTGAGGGCTCTTTCCTTCCTCATCTTCCTCTTTGGTCTCAGTAGAGACTATGTGGGGAGCCTGGATTGACAGCCATAGCCACAGGTGGGTAGGATTAGAGGAGACTTAGTGAAAAGTGGGGACTGTTGCTACCTTATTTGGGCACCCTTCCTCCTACCTTGGTATTAGCTGTGGTCATTTGGAGAGAAGTAATTCCCTCTCTGCCCAGAAGTAATGGGGAGCTCTCTGCACTTCCCTAGTGTGTCAGTGGTGTCTAACTGGGAACCTGCACCTCCATCTTTACCTCAGGGGAGTAAGAGAAACTTTTCCTTCTGCTGTTAGACCAGTGTTAGAAGAAACCAGTTAAACAGATCCTGAGTTACATGGTATTGTACCCAAACTATCATTCTTTCTTCAGTGAAAACCACCCATTAAACCAATAACAGGAAGATCTCAGATTGAAAACAGAAAAACAGTTGATACAAACACGGTCACACATGGTAGAACTTGGGACTGTGCAGAAGGATTTCAATGAGTTAATTTGATACAAACATGGCCAGGCATGGTAGAACTTGGTACTGTGCAGAAAGATTTCGGTGTGGTATGGGAGGTCCTTCTGTCTATGTGCTGCTTTTCTTGGTTAATGAATAAAGAAACTGCCTTGACCTGTTGATAGGGCAGAACTTAGGTAGGCAGGGAAAACTAAACTGAATGCTGGGAGAAAGGAGGCAGAGTCAGAAAGAAGCCATGTATCCCTGCCAGAGCCTGATAGAACTTTACCCAGTAAGCCACAGTCACACAACAATACACAAATTACTAGAAATGGGTTAAATTAAGGTATAAGTGTTAGCTAATAAGAAGCTAGAGCTAAAGGGCCAAGCAGTGATTTAAATAATATAGTTTCTGTGTGATTATTTCGGTTCTGGGCAACCAGGACGAACAAACAACTTTCTCACAACATCAGGGAGTTCAGTTGATACAAACACAGCCACGCATGGTAGAACTTGGGACTCGTGCAGAAGGGCTTCAGTGAGTTCAAGGTGAGTTTGGAGTGTACATCACAGGACTCTATCTTAAGAATTAAAAACAAGATGCTAATGCCAAGCTGATGAGTTAGCAAAGGTTTTAAATCAGTGGTCATAAAAATAATTATTAAAATTATAAGCATTACTAAAACCACAAATCATAAAAATAACCCTAACCAGAAAATACAAAGTCTCAGAAAAAAAAGAAATGGAAATTTTCAAACTGAAAATATAATTAAAGTAAGATGCTTAATGGGTAGGTTAAAAAGCAGGATGGGAGAGGGACAGGGGCAAGAACCAGATAAATAGGAGACAGAAAAATAGAAATTACCTAATGTAAACAACACAGAGAAAAGAGTACTTGAAAAACAGTGACTACTGCCTCACGACCCTTGGAATATATAACAAAAAAGTTAATGAGTATTTCTCTAGAAATGCACACACACACAGAAGGAGAGAGAGAGAGAGAGAGAGAGAGAGAGAGAGAGAGAGAGAGAGAGAGAGAGAGAAGAAATTGAGGTCAGAAAAACACTCTAATAAAAAACAATCAGCAATGTCTCCAAATGGACAAAAAGAAAATTTTGACAAAAAGCTTACTAATTTAAGAAGCAGGTTAAATCCAGAAAAGAAAAATCCAGAGACACCCAGTCAAACAAATCATGATCCTAGTGGAAAACTGAAGACAGGAAGACAGTGTTGAAGAAGAGAGGTATCTTATTCACAAGAGATGAACACTTAAAATAACGGTGTATTTTTCATCAGAATGGGCTAGGATCCAGAGGAGACTGATGTGGCATTTTTTTTTTTTTTTAACAAAACATTCCCTTCAAAAATCAGTGGGCATGGGGCTGAGAAATGGTACAGTTGGTGAAGTTCTTGCTGTACAAACACAAGGACTTTAGTTCAGTCTCCAAAACTCATACACACAAGCCTGGTGCACTCTTGTAATTCCAGCCTTGGGGAGGTGGAGACATGTGAATCTGGTGCTGGCTAGCTAGTCAACCTAGATAGCTAGTCAGTGAGCTTCCAGCCAATGAGAGCTCCTGTCTCAAAATTCAAGATGGAAACCTCCCAAGAAAGACCTTAGAGGGTAGTTCTCTAGCCTCCATGTCCACACACACACACACACACACACAAACACACACACCCCCCCCCACACACAGAGTTAATGGGAAATCAAAACCATCTCTCCAGTCCTATAATACATTTCAGTCAAAGTTAACCACTCTCCTGCAATTCCTCTAATATCACGACCACTTTCCCCACTCAGCCTCACAGTCTCCCTGCATCCATCAGTGCTTCGAGTATGTTCATGGGTGTAAGGTTACTCATTAGAACACGGACAGCCAATCAGTCAGGACACGCATCAGAAGAAAGCCAACTCCCCAGCTCCCCGCCTGCAGTATCAGTTACCAATAATTCCTCACCTACTTTGTGATCTCTCCCCTGAAGTTTAATCTTAAAAAATACACTTGAAATTATATTTAGGAGCAAGTGTCACGCACAGGTAAACATGGAAAGCCTGTCTCCTAATTAAAAATCCACATTCAATACAAACTGTATTTACCATATAATTCAAAGTGGGGATTTGGCTGTCAGAATATTGAAATTTGAGGAGATTCTGCCCTGAAAGGAATTGTCATAAACCATGCTGAAATTTTGTTTAGTTTCTTCCTTTCCAGTCTCCCTCTTAAGGCCTATTTTGTTCACATTTGAGCTTTACCCACCTGTGTTTGCCAAGTTTCTGGGAGTAACCAGTTTCTGCACAGGGTGGCAATATTTGTTGAAAAGATTCCACAGAAACCCCAAGATCTTTGAAAATACTTTATTGTGCATAAAATAACAACTTTGATGAATGAGGTGGTTTTGTTTTATGAAAGAATTTTAAAGAGTTTAAGAAATAATTTTAAGGAATTCATACTTCTTTAAAAAAATAAATTTTAGAGAAAGTAGATGTATTATACCCTTATTTTTTCTTTCCAATGTCTCAGTAATTCTATTTATTGCATTTCATTTTTCCTTCCTTTCACTGATTTTTAAGTGTGTGTGCATGCGTGCGTGCGTGCGTGTGTGTGTGCACATGAATGCAGTGCCCATGGAGTGCAGAAGAGGGCATAACATCCTTTGGCACTGGAGTTACAGGTGATTATGAGCTGCCTGATGTGGCTGTTGAGAACAGAACCTGGATCCTCTATAAGAGTAGTAAGTACACTTAACCACTGAACCATGTCTCGAGTTCAGCTTTTCTTATATTTCATGGGTTGGCTTCTTCTTCCTTCTTTTTCTTTTCTTTTTAATTGATTTTATTGAGTTATAAATTTTTCTCTGCTCCCTTCCCTTCCTCATCCCTCCCCTTCAACCCTCTTCCATGGTTCCCATGCTCCCAATTTACTCAGGAGATCTTGTCTTTTTCTACTTCCCATGTAGATTAGATCCATGTATGTATCTTTTAGGGTCCTCATTGTTGCCTAGTTTCTCTGGGATTGTGATTTGTAGGCTGCTTTTCTTTGCTTTGTGTCTAAAAACCACGTATGAGTGAATACATATGGTATTTGTCTTTCTGGGTCTGGGTTACCTCTCTCAAAATGATGTTTTCTAGCTCCAATCCATTTGCCTGCAAATTTCAAGATGTCATTATTTTTTTCTGAGATAATCTTGTATCCTGCTACATTACTGAAAGTGTTTATGAGTTGTAGAAGTTCCTTGATAGAATTTTTGGGGTTGCTTATGTAAACTATTATATCATCAGCAAAGAGTGAGAGTTTGACTTCTTTTTTGATTTGTATCCCTTTGATCTCCTTTTGTTGTCTTATTGCTCTAGCTAGGACCTTAAGAACTATATTGAATAGATATAGACAGAGTGGACAACCTTGTCTTGTTCCTGATATCAGTGGGATCGCTGGGAGTTTCTCTCTATTTAGTTTGATGTTGGCTGTTGGCTTGTTGTATATTGCCTTTATTTTATTTAGTTATGTTTCTTGTATCCCTGCTCTCTCCAAGACCTTTATCATGAAGGGATGTTGTATTTTGTCAAAAGCTTTTTTGGCATCTAATGAGATGATCATGTGGTTTTTATTTTTCAGTTTGTTTATACAGTAGATTGTGTTGACAGATTTTCATATGTTGAACCATCTCTGTATCTCTGGGATGAATCCGACTTGATCATGGTGGATGATGTTTCTGATGTGTTCTTGGATTCGATTTGCCAGTATTTTATTGAGTATTTTTGCATCAATATTCATGTGTGAAATTGGTCTGTAATTTTCTTTCTTAGTAATGCTTTTATGTGGTTTGGGTATTAGGGTAATTGTAGTCTCATAAAAAGTGTTTGGCAATGTTTCTTCTGTTTCTATTGTGTAGAACAATTTGAGGAGTATTAATATTAGTTCTTCTTTGAAAATCTTGTAGAATTCTGAGCTGAAACCATATGTTCCTAGATTTTTTTTTGTTGTTTTGGAAGACTTTTGATGACTGTTTCTATTTCTTTAGCAGTTATAGGTCTATTTAATTTGCTTATCTGGTCTTGATTTAATTTTGGTAAGTGATATTTAGCCAGAAAGTTGCCCATTTCCTTTAAGTTTTTCAATTTTGTGGAGTACAGGTTTTTGAAATATGACCTGATGATTCTCTGGATTTCCTCCATGTCTGTTGTTATATCCCCATTTTCATTTCCGATTTTGTTAATTTGGATCTTCTCTCTCTGCTTTTTGGTTGGTTTGGAAAAAGGTCTGTCTATTTTGTTGATTTTCTCGAAGATTGCTGTAGGAAATCCTACAGCCAGCAGCCTTTAAGTTACCCCTCACTGGGCTGTGACCTCTTATACTATTTATGCCAATGTGTATGCATCAGGCCTCTTTTCCGGCTGTGGGATTCGGTTGTTGTTCTCCGGTCCAGCAGAGGATTCTGATTTATGAGTCTACTCCTAAATAAATAACCATCTCTTATTCTCAATTCTTGAGCTAGTGTGGGAGTTCTCTTTGTCACATTGTTTCTTTGTATTTTTTTTTGTTTCTATTTTGTTGATTTCAGCTCTCAATTTGATTATTTCCTGCCATCTAGTTCTCTTGGATGAGTTTGCTCCTTTTTCTTCTAAAATTTTCAAATGTTCTGTTAATTCACTAGTGTGGGATTTTCCAGCTTCTTTATGTAGGCATTATGTATGCTTTCATTGTGTCCCATAAATTTGGGTATGTTATGTGGTCATTTTCATTGAATTTTAGGAAGTTTTTAATTTCTCCCTTTATTTCTTCCTTGACCCATTGATGATTCACGTGATCATTGTTAAATTTCCATGTGTTTGTGGGCTTTCTGGAATTAGTGTAGCTGTTGAATTCTAATTTGAAGCCATGGTGATCCTACAAGATACATGAGTTATTCCTTTTTTTTTTTTTTTGTATCTGTGGAGGTTTATTTTGTTACCGAGTATGTGGTCAATTTTTGAGAAGGTTGCAGGTGCTGAGAAGAAGGTATATTCTTTTATGTTTGGATGGAATGTTCTATAGATGTCTGTTAAGTCCATTTGAGCCATAACATCTGTTAGTTCCCTTATTTCCCTGTTAATTTTTTGTCTGACAGACCTGTTCAGTGATGAGAGTGGAGTGTTGAAGTCTCCCACTACTAATGTATGGGGTTTAATGTGTGATTTAAGCTATAGAAGTGTTTCTTTTACATATGAGTGTGTTTTTGTATTCACGACATAGATGTTCAGTATCGAGATTTCCTCTTGATGGATTTTTTCCTGTGACTAATATGAAATGTCCTTCTTTGTCTGTTTTGATTGATTTTAATTTGAAGTCTATTTTATTAGATATTAGGATAGCTACACCAACTTATTTCTTAGGTCTAGTTGATTGGAAAATTTTTCTCAACCCTTTACTATGAGGCAATACTTGTCTTTGAGGTTGAGGTATATTTCTTCTATGCAGCAGAAGGATGGATTCCGCTTTTGTATCCAATCTGTTAGCTTGTGTCTTTTTATAGGTGAGTTGAGTCCATTTACATTAAGGTATATTAATGACCAGTGATTGCTATCTCCTGTTAACTTAGTTTTTGTTGTTGGCCATGCTATTTTGTGTATTTATTCTTTGTAGACACTCCCCTCAATAAATTTCTGTAACACAAATGCAGTTTGGCATTTTGAACGATTGAAAATAACATGAAAGAGGATAAAATATATACTAGTTTGGTGTGGGACAATTCTATATTCTGTCAATTATGTTTTAAATAAACACTGATTGGCCAGTAGCCAGGCAGGAAGTATAGGCGGGAAAACCAGGCAGGAAGTAGAGGTGGGGCAAAGCGAACAGGAGAATTCTGGGAAGCAGGAAGCTCCCCCCCCCAGTCCTGCCCAGACCATGGAAGAAGCAGGATATCACCTGCACTGCTAAAAAATGTACTGAGCTATATGGCTAACATAGATAAGGATAATGGGTTAATATAAGTTATAAGAGCTAATAAGAAGTCTGAGCTAATGGGCCAATCAGGTTATAACTTATGTAGAACTCTGTGTGATTATTCTTTGGGATTTACCAGCTGTGGGAACTGGGCAGGACATAAAACCCAACAAACAGGCCCTCATGTTACACTAGTTGTGTGTGCTGTGTGTGTGTGTATGTACTATTTACAATGTTCTCATGTACTAGAGAGCAGAAATGTCATTATCCAATGCAAATATTTTTCTTCCTAAAATATTTCTTTTGGCTCATATTTTACTTTTGTTTGGTAGCAATGGATTCTTTCAGCTTTTCTTTACCAGAAAATGTTTATTTCATTAATTCTTTAGCATTCCGAATAGTACATTCATTGTTTTCTGCCTTTCATTGCTTTACTGTTATTTTTAATATAATTTGTTACTGACTCTTTGGAAATTCCGTATCATGTACCTCAATCCCACTCATTTCCCAGTCCCTCTTTCACTTTTGTAACACTCTCCAAAGGAAAACTTAAAAGGAAATAATAAAAATAAGAAATAAAAATAAAAAGTACAAATAAAAATATTATTTAAATAAGCAAACAAACAAAATACAAAAACAAACAAGAAAAGCAAACAACAAAAGAACCCCAAGTTTCTCTTCCGACTTTCCCACCTCTCCATCACGTCTTCATTCATCTTTGTGGCTTTGGGGAATGCTGTGTACCATGCAGTAGACTCTTTTGTCCAAACAGTTTCACTTGCACATGCTCATTGGTAATGAATTGTTTGTCAGGTTCAAGGCCTCTGGCTTCTGGTACACCATCAATACTGAACTCCTCTCAGTTGTCCTCTGTTGTCCCCGAGTCATGGAGATCCTAAGGCTATGGTTCTTTAGGACCAGTCCCTTCACACCAACATGGCCTCAAGTGTTGGCCCAGATGCTGGGATCTGGATGGCTTTTGGTGGTAACAGAAACTATGGATGCCAATGCAGACCCTGGCTATGGTAGGGCCACAGACCCAGACATGGTCCCAGGCTTGGGCTTGAGACCTGATGTCTCTATGGTCCCAAGTGGCAGCAAAGGACAATTCTTATCACGGAAAACATTTAATTGAGGTAGTGGCTTACAGTTTCGGAGAGTCAGCCTAGTATCATCATGGTGGGACATGGCAGCATGCAGACAAATGGGGTGCTGGAGCAGTGGCTAAGAGTTCTATATCTTACAGGCAACAGGAAGTGAGCTGAGATACTGGGCGGTATCTTGAGCATATGAGACCTCAAAGGTCATCCCCACAGTGACACACTTCCTCCAACAAGATCATACCCACTCCAACAAGGCCACACCTCCTAATAGTGCCACTCCCTTTGGGGGCATTTTTCTTTCAATCCACTATTTTCTACTACCTGGCCCCCAAAGGCTTGTAGCCATATCATATTGCAAAAATGCCAGCTTCAAAAGTTTCTATAGTTTGTAATAGTCCCAAGCTTATTTAAAATTCTAACATTCAAAGTTTCTTTTGAGATTCATGCAATCTCTTAACTATAACGGCCTATAAAATCTAAATAAAAAACAGATCACATGCTTCCAATATATAATAACACAGGATATAAATATACAAAGCATAAGGAAGGGATTATAATGAGGAAATATTAGACCAAGGCAAGACCAAAAACCAGCTGGGCAAACTCCAAACTCTGTCTTAGGTTGAGGGACATCTATCTAGGTTGTTTCCAGGTTCTGGCTATCACTAATAATGATGCTATGAACTAGCTGAACAAGTGTCCTTGTAGTATGATTGCATATCCTTTACGTATATGGTATATGCATATCCTTTTGGTATAGCTAGGTCTTGAAGTAGATTGAGTCCCAATTTTCTGAGAAACCACCATATTGATTTCTAAAATGGCTATATAATTTTGTACTCCCACCAGCAGTGGGGGATGTTCCTCTTGCTCTACATCCTCTCTAGCATAAGTTGTCATTAGTGTTTTTGATTTTAGCCATTCTTAGAGGTGTAAAATGGAATCTCAGGGTTGTTTTCATTTGTATTTCTCTGATGGCTAAGGATGTTGAACAGTTAAGTATCTTTCAGCATTTGAGAATCTTCTATTGAGAATTCTCTGTTTAGTGTTGATGGAGGGTGGGGTGGCCCTTTGTTTGTCCTAGCTGCCCAGCTAACTTACATCCAAAATAACCACACAGAAATTGTATTAATTAAATCACTGCTTGGCCATTAGCTCTAGCCTCTTATTGACTAACTCTCACATCTTGATTTAACCCATATCTATTAATCTGTATGTCACCACGTGACAGTGGCTTACTGGGAAAGATTCAGCATGTCTGAGTCTGGCGGCTCTTTGTGTCCTGCTTTCTTTCTTCCAGAATTCAGTTCTGTCTTCTCTGCCTACCTAAGTTCTGCCCTATCAAAACGCCAAGGCAGTTTCTTTATTCAACCAATGAAAGCAACACATAGACATAAGGACCTCCTATACCAGTTTAGATTTGTACCCCATTTTTAAATTGGATTTTTTGATGTCTAGTTTCTTGAGTTCTTTTTTTCCTACTTTTTTTCCACTTTTTTATTACTTTATAAGTAATACCATTCAAAATCTCCACTTCCTTCCCTCCTCCCACTCCCTTCCTGCTCCCCCTCCCCCTCCAGTCCTAAGAGAGAGCAATGTATCCTGCCCTGTGGGAAGTCCAAGGTCTTCCCCCCTCCATCCAGAGCTAGGAAGGTATGCATCCAAATAGAATAGGATCCCAAAAAACCAGTACATACAGTAGAGACAAATCCCAGTGCCATTATCATTGGCGTCTCACTCTGCTTCAATTGTCAGCCATATTCAGAGGGTGCAGTTTGATCCCATGCTCGTTCAGTCCCAGTCCGGCTGGATTTGGTGATTTCCCATTATCTCAGGCACACTGTCCAGTGGGTGGACCAACCCCTTGTGGTCCTGACTTCCTTGCTCATATTCTCTCTCCTTCTGCTCTTCAACTGGACCTTGGGAGCTCAGTCCAGTGCTCTGATGTGGGTCTCTGTCTCTATCTCCATCTATCGCTGGATGAAGGTTTTATGGTGATATTCAAGACAGTCATCTGTCTGACTATGGGACAAGGCCAGTTCAGGCACCCTTGAGTTTTTTTTATATATTTTGGAGATAAGTTAGAGAACAGATGTGGGGTTGGTGAAGATCTTTTCCCATTTTGTAGGCTGCCTTTTGTCTTATTGATAGTGTTCTTTGCCTCAGAGAAGGTCCCAGTTATTAATTGTTGATCTCAGTGTCTGTGCTGCTGGTGTTCTGTTCAGGAAGTTGTCTCCTGTGCCAGTGCATTCAAGGCTACTTCCCTCTTTCTCTTCTATCAGTTCCAGTGCAATTGGATTTATGTTGTGGTCTTTGATACACTTGGACTTGAGTTTTGTGCATGGGGATAGATATAGATCTATTTGCATTCTTTTGCATGCTGACATCCAGTTATGTCAGCACATTTATTGAAATGCTCTCTGTTTTCCATTGTATGATTTTGGCTCCTTTGTGAAAAATCTGGTGTTCTTAGGTGCGTGGATTTATGTCAGGTCTTTGATTCGATTCTACTGATTCACCTGTTGGTTTTTATGTCAATGTCATGCTTTTATAAATCACTATAACTCTGTAATACAGCTTGAAATCAGGGATGGTGATACCTCTAGAAGTTCCTTTGCACAGGATTGTTTTAGCTATCCTCTTTTCTTTTTCCATATGAAATTGAGTATTGTTCTTTCAAGATCTGTAAAGATTGTTTTGGTATTTTGATGGGAATTACATTCAATCTGTAGATTGCTTTTGATAATATTTTTTTTACTATTAATCCTACTGATCCAGATCCATGAACGTGGGAGATCTTTTCATATTCTGATATCTTAAATTTTCTTCTTCAAAGATTTAAAGTTCTTGTTATACAGGTCTTTCACTTGCATGATCATAGTTACCCCAAGATATTTTATTTGTGCCTATTGTGAAGAGTGTTATTTCCTTGATTTCTTTCTTAGTCCATTTATAAGTTGTATTTAGGAGGGCTACTGAGTTTTTTGAGTTAATCTTGTATCCCGCCATATTAACTGAAGATGTTTATAAGCTGTAGGAATTCTCTGGTAGAATTCTTGGGGTCACTTGTATATACTATCATAACACCTGCAAATAGTGATGCCTTGACTTCTTCCTTTCCAATTTATATCCTCTTGATTTTTTTTTGTTGTCTTATCACTCTATCTAGAACTTCAAGTTCTATATTGACTATGTATAGAGAGAATGGACAGTCTTGTCTTGCTCCTGATTTTAGTGGAATCGTTTTGAGTTTCTCTCCATTTAATTTGATGTTGTCTGTTGCTGTATATTGCTTTTTATTATGTTTGTGTATGTTCCTTTTTATCCTTGATCTCTCTGAAACCTTTATCATGAAGGGATGTTGGTTTTTGTCAAAGAATTTTTTAGCATCTAATGAGATGATCATATATTTTTTCTTTTAGTTTGTTTAAATGGTGAATTACATTTACTGAATTTTATATGTTGAACCATCCCTGCATTTTAGGGATAAAGCCCACTTGATCATGGTGGATGATCTTTTTGATGTGTTCTTGGATTCAGTTTGCCAGTATTCTCTTGACTATTTTTACATCAATGTTCATGAGGGAAAGTTGGTCTGTAGTTCTTTTTCTTTGTTGAATCTTTGTGTGGTTTGGGTATCAGGGTAACTGTAACCTCATACAAATAATTTGGCAATGTTCCTTCTGTTTCTATTGTGTGGAACAATTTGAAGAGCATTGGTATTAGTTTTTTTTGAAAGCTTGGTAGAATTCTGCACTGAATTCATCTGGTGCTGGGCTCTTTTTTCTTCCTTGGGAGACTTTTAATGACTGCTTCTATTTCATTAGGGGTTATAATTTTATTTAAATTATGTATCTGATCTTGATTTAATTTTACTATGTGGTACCTAACAAGATAATTTTTCATTTCTTTTAGATTTTTCAATTTTATGGAATACAGATTTTTGAAATATGACTCAGTGATTCTCTGGATTTCCTCAGTGTCTATTGTTATGTCCCCTTTTCATTTCTGACTTTGTCAAGTTGGATATTTTCTCTCTGCCTTTTGATTAGTTTGGATAAGAGTTTGTCTATCTTGTTGATTTTCTATTTGTTTCTTTATTTCAGCCCTCAGTTTGATTATTTCCTGTCATCTATTCCTCTTAGGTGTGTTTGCTTCTTTATGTTCTAGAGCTTTCAGGCATGTTGTTAAGTTGCTAATATGAGATTTCTCCAAATTCTTTATGCAGGCAATTAAGTGCTATGACCTTCCTCTTAACACTGCTTTTATTGTGTCCCATAAATTTGGATATGCTGTGCTTTTATTTTCATTGAATTCTAGAAATCTTTCTTTCCTTATTTCTTCCTTGACCATTGGTAATTCAGTTGAGAGTTGTTCCGTTTCCATGAGTTTGCAGGCTTTCTGTAGTTTGTGTTGTTGTTGAACTCCAACTTTATCCAATGGTGATCTGATAAGATACAGGGGGTTATTGCAGGTTATTTTTTGTATCTGTTGAGATCTGCGTTGTGACCAAGTACGTAGTTAATTTTAGAGAAGGTTCCATGAGTGCTGAGATCTATTCTTTTATGTTTGGGTGAAATGTTCTGTAGCTGTCTGTTAGGTCATTTGAGTAGTAATATCTGTGCTCTTATTTCTATGTTTGGTTTCTCTCAGGAAGACTTGTTCATCGGTGAGAATTAAGTGTTGAAATCCCCTCTATTAATGTGTGGGTTTTGATATGTGATTTAAGCTTTAGTAATGTTTCTTTTACAAATGTGGGTGCCCTTGCATTTGGGAAATGGATGTTCAGAATTGAGACATCATCTTGATGGATCGTTTCTGTGATGAATATGAAATGTAGTTCTCCATCTCTTTTGATTAATTTTAGTTTCAAATCTATTTTGTTAGATATTAGGATAGCTACGCTAGCTTGCTTCTTAGGCTCATTTTATTGGGAAATCTTTTTTCCAACCCTTCACTCTGAGGTAATGTGTGTCTTTGAGTTGAGCTGTATTTCTTGTATGCAGCAGAAGGATGGATTGTTGTTTTTGTATTCATTCTGTTAGCTTGTGTCTTTTTACTGGTGAATTGAATCCATTGATATTAGGCATGAATTGGCCCTTTGGAACCTATTCCCTATGATGGGATGCCTTGCACAGCCTTGATGCAAGGGGAAGAAGCTTGGTCCCGCCTCAACTTGATATGTCATGCTTTGTTGACTCCCATGGGAGGCCTTGCCCCTCCTGAATAGAGATGGAGGAGGAGTGGATGAGTGAGGTGTAAAAGAGAGGTAGAAGGGAATGGAAGGAGAGGAGGGAGAGGAAACTGTTGGTGGTATGTAAAATAAAAAATAAAATAATTACTAATTAGGTCAACATTAAATAAAAATGATTGCAAGACTGAAACATTTGACAAAAAATCCTTTAAAGTATATTTTTTATCACTGAACTGAGACTAAATTATGCTGTCAAGTGCCATAATATTTCAAACTAGCCAAATTAATTAATATAATTCAGTCTTTGGCTATATTAATCTTCTGTTTTAGAATCTTATTAGAGAAAGGACATGACTTTCTCAGTTGAGTGCACATAGATGGGCTTCCGTGGCAGGTAGTGTCCCTTTTGTTTACAGCTGGTATTTTAAAACTAGGCAGTAATAGAATTTTGTCAAATATGCTTATATTGAAATTTTAGATTTTTGATTAGATTAATTGATTAAAGATATAATGTAAATCTCAAAAAAGAGATATTGATGATCCGTGATTGTTAATTACTGTTGTTTTGTTGTTTGTGTGGTGTATTGGTAATAGTAGTGTGTATGTGTGTGCATGTGTGTTTCCCTTCTTTGTGTTTTGTTGGTGTGAGATTATCTAGTGACATGACAGAAAAGAGCCTGGTGTCTCCTTGGAGCCGCCTGCCACCAGCTTAGCCAAGGCCTCGGATGGAAACTCTCAGCCACTAATATTCTCTTCACCTCACTAAACACCTTCAGCTTGGAAAGTCCTTGGGATTCTCACACGTTCTCAGATCCACCCCTTTGTGCCTGCCTGAGGTGAAAAGATACCGCGTGCAGTGGAAGGAATCTGTGCTACGGGGCTATTTGGAGCTCTGGAACTTTATAACTGGCAGCGAGTGGTAAATGTCCTCTTGGCATGGAAACTTCAGTCACCTTGCCCCTTAGAGAAGGTGGGCGCAGCACATTGCCCTTTCTCTCAACGTTCCGTGTTAACACCCATGCAACTGTGTCTGGAGCCTGGCGATTGCACTGTGAATATGACGGTCCACAAGGCGTAGTCCCAGCAACCACTGGCGTTGGCAAGGGTTGGCTTCATAGATACAGTCTGGAGAGCCAAATGCCTCAACTCTAACCCTCCGCCGCCATCGCCTGTTACAAAGATCCCAAAATAACCCTATCTGCCATTCCTTTTGTATTCTTATTTCCGACAAGGTCAAACACTGGAGGAGAGTGGACGATGATGGGAGTGGGAGGACAGTGCTTGGTGATGTTTTGGTTAGATATCAAAGGAGTTTGTAGGCACTCGCAATGACTTCACTTCCTGTACTTGGAACACATTTTATAGGCCGCGTGGCACTTTATGGGATGTGGGTTTTAACACAGCACACACACCATAGGCCGATGGGAAATACTGAGTTGAGTGCTACCTAATTAAAGGGCCCCATACCTGTTTATAGTGTTAACATCAGGAACAGAGCTAGCACTGTCTCTTTGGCTTTGCCAAGAGGACTTGGACGCTTCCTGTTTGTAGCTGCTACATTTCAAGGGACGTGATTTCATGAGTAGCTTTGCCAAGCGATTTCAATAACACCATTCCATTGTATTTCTATCATAGGCCTACAGTCTCAGAAATTGGGAATGTGGTTAAAAAAAAGAGAATAAAATTCTATTAAGTCCAAGTTACAAGGGGATTAAGCTATCATCAGTCACGAAGGCCAACTCCCCACGTGTGCTTCTCTTTTTCTTCTTAAATGTTTTCATCTCAGGCAGGTTTTCTTGCGTGGTGTCACGTCCTCCAACGAGGACCAATGGCATGAGATTTAGTTAATTTCCTGTGGGAAGCGCTGCCTAGATGCATGAGTGTGTGGGTGTGTTTGTGCATGTCTCTCTCTGTTTGTGTGTGTGCCTGAGTGCATGTTTGGAAATGGTTTCTCCTGTGCCAGGAGCATGCTGTGGGCACTGCTACAGAAGGAGCTGTGCGGACAAAGCCGCACCCCAACTTCCCACTACGACCCTCTGATGCCTGTTAATTGAATTACTCAAGCTTCTCACACACTCCTCTTTCTTACTGCTGTGGAGACCATCCTTGGGTGACCACCACACTTTACCCATAAGGCACTTTTCGATGATCAAAGTTCAAGTACTGAGAGTGAAATCCCCTGCCCCTACGCTTGTATGGCACCGTTTGCCCATTGTGGAGGACATGTGCAAATTCTGAGATGGCCATAGGTAAAAGGCTGTGAACAGGGTTATCCCAGTCCTTAGAAAGACACAAGCCTACTGGAAAGGTGAACAAAAGGGGAGTCCTACTTTGAATCAAGGACATATTAGCTTTTGAGAGTGAGACGAGGTCTGGAAGTATTTATAGCTTCCTGACTTTCTCTTCGATGATGCTATGATTCCCGTTAAAATGTAAGTCAAAGAGCAAAGTTTTCGGTCAAGTCTTTGTTTGCACTTTTGTTTATCAGCCAACCTGCATGAATTCTCTGTCCATCTTTAGCCCATCTTCTAGTGGAGAAATCTAACTTTAATTGGAAGAGATGAAAACCATGGGTTTTGTTGTAAAAATCCCAGCGTCGGACCAGTTGAACATTTGTCTTCATTTCATCAGTAATTTTGGTTTCTTCTTGTGAAGTCAAGTTTTGGCTGGGTGTTGAAGCTATGTGATCTGTCTTTTTGGTGCCATGAAGTGGCATGTGAACCAATAGCCCTCCGAATCTGGCCCTCATGGCTTCCACACAGCCTGTCTTGCCTAATGCAATGACTGTGGGGAAAGCGTCCCCTCCCCCCATCTGTGGTAGGGGAGGCTGTCTGGTCAGCAGTGGTTCTTACCTTCCACTGGGCTCCCCTGTGCTGCACCTAGCCCCCCCCCCCCCAGCTGGCTGCAGTGCTGGCAAGGTGCAGCCTTCTAGCTCCTCACTCTTTACCCCTTTGCCCAGCCCTTGGCTTTGTCTCCTTGGAAAGACTTCTTGTAACTGACCAGGCAGGGGATGGCGTAGCTACTTGAAGCACAAGGGTGCATTTTAATGGAAAAATGAGGTATTTTCCACTGTGGTAAGAGTCTCTTTTTTTTTCAGTCATAAAGTTGCTCAAAAGAAGAAGTAAAAAGGGGAACATCTATTCATTTGTTTTGACTTGAGTTCATAAACCGAATTCTTCAGAAAGCTGTCAGGCACCTATTTCGAAGAATGATGACTTTTGTTTCTACATCCAAACATCGCAACACTTTCAGATTGTAATAATCTCTCATAATGACCTGGGTTTACAAATATGACTATAGATTACAAGTAGTTGTGTAAGGGATTTTGGTATGAAACCACCACAATTGAGAGAGAGAGAGGATAAATATTTATATTAGTGCCTATTCAAATGACTAGAAGAAACTGTGACCAATTAATTAACTGATGTCAGGAAGGTATAGTCCAGCAGGTATGTGGCATGAAAATATCATTAAACATGGCCCTTAATACCGCCCTCATCCAGCCTGAGGTGTAGCTGCCCACATGGGAGCACACTCACACAGGAATGCAGAAGACAGACCCTCACTCAGAGTTCCCAACAGTCCCTAACTATGGAACAGTTTCACTTGCAGGCTGCAGATTGCTGTTCTTTCTTACAGAGTGGGAGGCCAAGTCTGGGCGCACAGTGTTGAAAACCACTACACGATGCCACCTCCAACCTCCGACCACCAGGCTTCCACCAGCAAGGGCTGAGAAAGCAGAAGGGAGGCAGCCGTGGCTGCTACCCAGCTGGAAACTATGGTACTAACAAGACTTAAAGTGAAGTAAGTGGTCGGCACGTGGTGTGCAGGCTATGATCTTGCTGAGGTTCCCTTCTGGCTGTCCCAGACCTGGTGGGAGACTGCTTTTGTGTTTTGCTAACACTCCATGCCTGGCAACAATAAATAGCAATACTGAGGCAGACATGTGGAGCCTTGTCAGCAGCTTCTTTACCCCATCTTTTGTGCCTGAGAGATTTCACCCTATTTCTCCTAGCTGACTCTTCTCTAAATGGGAACTAAGGAATGCGGGGGTGAGGCCATGTAGGGTGTCTGGGGTGAGGGGCATGGAGGGGGACACCACTTCCCAAAGCTAGAAGTGACGCCAAAATGAATTTTAGGACCGCTCATGAGTTGTTGTCCCTGAGGGTACCTGCGTCCGGGTCATGCAAAGGGAACGTCAAGGGAAGTTCATCTCATTGGCTTGACTGAAAGCAGGCTTGGCTTGAAGGCAAACTGGTTATGAGCCTGCGTATGGAGGAGGTGAAGCATACGGGGTCTCTTCCGCTTTCTTATTTACAGCATTTTAAAGAAAATGGAGCCGACAAGCAGGCCAGTGGGATCCTGAGTGCTCTCCGTCTGAGGAGTCCGCAGCACCTTGGCTTCCTGGAAGATTTAGTAAAGATGGATGGCATTTGTCTGTCAAGTTCATTGGGCAGCATCTTGAGGGATGAGATCTGAGATTGTCTTGTGGATTTCACATGTCCACACACATACATACACCTGCACATAGGTACATAGGTGTGTACCTGTACACACACACACACACACACACACACACACACAGAGAGAGAGAGAGAGAGAGAGAGAGAGAGAGAGAGAGATTACAAACTCAGTTATTTATTTTATAGATGTGTTTAAGATGGGCCAAAACTATGTTGTTAAAAGAAGATTTTGGTAATCATTGGTGGACAACTTAAAAATGTCCTCTTTCTGGTCATGTCTCTCAACGGCTGTCGGAGCCTGCCTTGGCTTGCTGAACGTGTGTAGGACAGTCAAAGTCTGCTCTCTGCTGCCTGAGAGGGACATTTGGGGAAGGATGGGCAGGTTTTTTTTTCTACTTTTTATTCATCTGATGTCACTTGGAACCAGCTATCAACACGTATCTCTTTTTCATTAAGTTTTTTTTTTTTTTAACTTTTGCGTATTAGTTTATCTTTTCAGTGCCCCTTTTCTGGAAAACAATTTTGCAAGGTGCAAGCCGTTCAGATGAAGTGCTGAAATCCCTGCTGTAGGAAAAGCCCTGTGTAACAGACCAACACTTACTTCAACTCCAGCAGCAACACTTGGAGGTTTACCCTTTGCCATTTAGCACGTCCCTTGGCTGTGTGTGCATGCACACTATGTCCTGGAAACTTCCTGAGTCTCCCCACTTCATGCTTTTAGGGCGATATTAGTTTGACCAATATTAAACTCTAAAGAACAATATTAGACCTAGTTTTCTAATAAGAGAGCAGTGAACTTTCTGTAGCTCATTGTTTTACTTTGTTTTGTTTTTTTTATTTTTGTTTTTCTCTCTTTTGAGATAGGGTTTCTCTGTAGCTTTGGAGTCTGTCTTTGGAAATAGCTTTTGTAGACCAGGCTGGCCTTGAACTCACATAGATCCGCCGCCTGCCTCTGCCTCCCGAGTGCTGGGATTAAAGGTGTGTGCTACCATTGCCCTGCTCACTTTACTTTCTAAGGGCATCCCCTAGCTCCATGAAGCTCTGTCCCTAGCTCCGTAAAGACTCTGTCCTTAGCCCCAGGCTTCCCAAACCTCTACCTATCCCCGCCCCCCATCAGTCTGTGCATTGTCTGACTTGCATGTGATAATATGAAGATATGTTTGTTAATGCAGGTTGATCCTACCTTGTTTTCTGAGGATTAGGGTTGTGTGCATAGAACAAAAAATCTCTGTCTCTGTCTTTCTGTCTCTATGTGTGTGTGTGTGTGTGTGTGCACGCACGTGTGCGCGTGCTCATGTATGTGTGTTAAACCACATCACATGTATTATTTGGACCATACCGACGCTACTAAAACTGTTGTTTACTTGATATTCAAATTTACTTGGGCAATGAGTATTTTATTTTTGAAGGTTAACAACCTTAGGGTAGATACTTCCTGTACCCCAAGTCCCTCAAATCTTCCACTTTCCAACTCCTGCATATCAACAGGACTTTTCAGCAGCAAACTAACCTCAGGGCAGCTTACCATTTTAGCCTTGATCACGTTTACCTTCTAGCGAGGAGTCATAGGAGGACTTTTGTAAGCTCCTCTGCACTGACTTCAAGACCCAGCTTGTGTGAGGTATGAGATGGGGACCTTGCTCCCCCATTGCTTTGGCTACAGAGCATGAGGATTAGAAGTGGCCAGATGGCAGCATCCCCGTGCTGAAGCAGAGGGCTTGCTGTCATATTTTACAGAAGGGCTTGGGTGGCTCTTGAGTTACCTAGTCATCTGCCATTTCCTCCCTCTTTTCTCATAAAAGAAATGGCCCTGCCGGGCGGTGGTGGCACACACCTTTAGTCTCAGCACTTGGGAGGCAGAGGCAGGCAGATCTCTGTGAGTTCAAGACCAGCCTGGTCTACAAGAGCTAGTTCCAGGACAGGGTCCAAAACCACAGAGAAACCCTGTCTTGAAAAACCAAAAAAATAAAAATAAAAATAAAAATAAAAAGAAAAGGCCCTGATCTCTTTGAAGATTACCTGTGACTAGCATTCGTGCACCCAGAATCTGGGTCTCAGAAATAGTTATCTGACCTGATTTGTCAATGAAGACATTCCGAGGGGACATTGTGTGTGTGTGTGTGTGTGTGTGTGTGTGTGTGTAGATGTTTGTGTGTTTGCATATGTGTATGTGTGAAGGGCAGAGGTTAATGTTGCATGTCTTTCTCAACATTCTCCACTTTATTTTTATTTTTGAGACAAGATCAGTTACGGAACCTGGAGCTCACTGATTGGACTAGAAGGGCTGGCCGGCAAGCCCCTGGGATTCCCGTCTTCCCTTTTTTGCTTGGTTACTGGGGAAAACTGGTCTTTAGGGGAGTGCTTTTCCAGCGAGCTGTCTCTCTAGCTCCTCTGTGTCTGCTCCAGGCCCAGCTCAACAGTGCTGACAAGGCCTTCTGAGTAACTTGCAAAACAATGATACAGAGGAGGATGCATATTAATTAAGGTTTATAAATGCATCTTGAAATTAACTTGAAAATAGTCTTTATACAAAATCTGCCATATTCTAAAACTAATACATATTCACTGTAGATAAAAATATAACACATCTAAAAGCAGGAAGCATACAAGCCACGTACAAAGCTGATACCAAGAGAAAACCACTGTTAATATTTTTGGTGTATATTCCCATAACTATCCAACACATAAATGTACTATTTTAATAAAGGCAGCACGCAGCACACAATACTGTTTTATTAAAAACAACTTGTTTTTAATAATCATTTAATAATTGAGTATGTAATTTATCCCAGTGTGATATTGCTTATCCATATACTTATGCATAATTAGTTCTCTGTTGGGTGTTTGTTGGTGTCACTTTAGCAAAGTAATGTTAATTATGTTGCCTTCTTCCAAGAAAGCTTTTTATACAGTTACACAGGGAATTTGGGTATAAGTGTCAGAACTCTGAAGACAAATGCAGTCCCTACAGATAGATAGAGCCCACCGTAAAACATCACAATTGATTTTATTTGAAAAACATTTTTTAATTTAGTGTATATGTGAGTGTGTGTGTGTGTGCACATGTGTGCACATATGCCACAGTACATTAGTGGAGGTCAGAGGACAGTTGGTTCTCTCCTTCCACCATGTGGGTTTCAGGAATTGAACTCAGGTGCTTAGACTTGGAAGCAAGTTCCTTTCTCCACTGAGACATCTCACCGGTCCCGTGATCTCTCTTAATTTCTCTATGTACAGAGGACATTTGGGGGCTTCTAATCCTAATTTCTTGTATTTGAGCTCATGGGCAATTAGTCATCTGCTGCCTCGCATCCTCAAGTACCAAGACTTTTGTCGTCTTTGTTTCCTTAGAATCTGGCTCGGAGCCGGCGAAGAAGGGCTCACCAAGGGCTGGCAGGTTGTCATCTGCTTTCTCCGCAGCTCTGGAGACTCCTGAGCTGCTGGGGCTTCCCTTGGCCACAAGCCGGCTGCAGTCATGGGTGAGAAAGCTAGTGTGGATTTCACAAGGCCTTTGTCACAAGTGCCACATTTCCTGCAGGAAGGCTGCCTTTGCCAGCACACTCCCCGTGAGCAGCCCTACTCTCAGCTCAAGGCTTGCACTGAAGAGAAAAATGCATTCTCGGGATGCAAAGCTAATCCATGAATTCCTGAACGCTAAAGACGATGGCTCTTTTTCTCCCATATCTGAGGTATAAACCTCCTTTCCAATGGAGCATTCTGTTTATTTGCATCATCAGAGAAAGAAAACGAGGCAGCTCAGGAAAGCACAGGGAATGGGAGAACTCTCTAGGGACAGCTGGGTCTTGAAGGTCCCTGTGCTGGTCTAGCTGGAACAGGGATACTTGACCTCTGCAGTCTGGGGACTCAGCAATAGGGCTGTGTTATTAATTTGGTAACTCTAGGTGCTATTTATTGGGTGCTTTAGTCAGACGGCCCTAGGTTGGTTGCTTTACCAAAACTGCTTTACATTTTCATCACTTTGAAAGCAGATGGCATTTCTTCTTAGTTGCGCTGAGAGGTGGAGAGAATGGAATCCGTCATCCTGCTATCAGGATTCATTCTTGCTGGCTTTAAGACCTGGGGAAAGTTGCTTGCTCATCCTTGGCTTCCTTTCTCTCCTCTGCAGAATAGGGCTGTGATACAGGGTTGGAGCCAGGCTAGCCAGATTTCCAATAGGCTTGCCGCTGAGTCAGAAAGGCCATCTCTGATTGCCTCGATTCACCTGCCTTTTCTCTGTAGCCCTCTTGCCCGACCTCCTCCCTTCCCACGCCTTGCACTGGCTGCATCCAGCTACAGAGTGGTCTCTCAAGAGATGTTCTATAGAACAGAAACACATGGTGGGATGGGAGCAAGGAGAGAATTTGGACCACGGGCTCTGGGAGAACAAGGGTGTTTTCTAATGGGCGAATGGCTGGCACTATACCACTTGGAAGGACATGTTTGCTGGCAAGGTCCTCTTGAATATTTCCCAGAACATACTTAAGGAAATGGCTACCTACTTTGCCCAAATTATTTGGGCTTTGGTGTGGGTCTGGAAGAAAATCACATGTCTCCCTTCCAGTTCAGGGTCTCAATAATCTTGGCCATCCTCAGGCGGACTTTTCATTTTTGGGCCCAGGCAACAGGTAATCCAAGACTCATCTTTTCCTACATAAGCCTACAGCTACCTTTGCTTACAGGTAGCTGTCTATTTTCTTTCCTGGAATGAGAGACTGGGGGAGAAAAGGGACAGAAAGTCATTTCAAATACCTGCAAGTTGTTTTATGATCTGGTCACGAGAAAGGTTTTGGGACACCATCAGCCTCAGTCGACATCTTTCCAGCTACGTTTGTTTTGACATTTGTTCTCAGCCCTCTGGCTTCTCACAACGCTTCTGGAGCCATCCCATATCCTTGGGGCTTGGTGAGGAGTTCATCAGGGTTTCTGTCACCACCAGCATCTCTGAAGGGCCAGAAGCAAGCTGTCAAGATAGGGAAAAGAACTGGGGCTTTCTTCATTTATTTACGTGTTTGTTGTATGAGCATGTACGCATGAGAGGATGTGCATGTGTGTACTGGTGTATATGCACATGTGTATACATGTATGTGTATACTTCCTAAATTGCTCTTCAGCTCATATTTAGAGTGCTTGCTCATTGGCAAGATTGGCTGACTGGTGAGACTCAGGGATCCCTCTATCTTTGCTCCCTGAGTGCTGGGATTACAGGTGTATGTCATCACATCTGGCTTTTTACATGGCTGCAGGGGGTCTAGTCTTAGCTCATGGGGCAAACACTGACTAAACCAGGTCTGCAGTTGCTCCAGACCATTACTTTAATGTGTATTTGCCCTTAATTTTCTTGGGGAAGTCTATGACTGATGCCCAGAAGAGATCCTTCCGCCACCAAGTGATTCTGTCTGTTGTAACCTGTCCTTGAACTTCAGTCCAGACATTGCCGTCTAGACCTGAAATGGAGGACAAATGTGCTGACAATGTACACATTGTTTTTACCATTGTTTGACGGGGTCTTTACATGTGTAAGTCCAACTCAAATGATGCTGGAATATAAGCAAAGATAAGTGGCGTACAAGACAGTGTGTTCACTCAGGTTTTCAGAAGAAGCCTGTATCTGGGTTTTAGTCTATCTTTTTTTATTAAATTTTTTTAATTAAAAATTTCCTCCTCCTCCCTGCCTCCCTTTTCCCTCCCCCTCCCTCTTTTTTTTTTGCATCTTTTCAAAGTGTAAAGCTTGGACCAAATTTCTTTATATACATATATTCTAGTGAAATAGTACAGAAAATAAGTGCCTAGCACATTGGTTCAGTTTTGCTGTAGGTAGGTAGAGATGCCATTGTTATCCAATAACTAAATAGCTCTTCAGACGGGTTAGCAGAATAGGAGCCATGGACCTGTGGGGCCAGGAAACCTTTATGGTAATTTGAGATGGTTCTTCAGGGAGGGGTCAGCTAGCATCCCTGTGGGGAAAGCAGGGTGGCAGGAGACGTTAGTGGGTGAGGGAGGAGAGGTAAACTGCTCAGAGTGATTGTCATTGTGGTCTTCTTTTCCACATATTTATGGTTGTTCTCAGAGAGACAGAGAGAGAAAGAGAGAGAGACAGAGAGAGAAAGAGAGAGAGACAGAGAGAGGAAGAGAGACAGAGAGAGAAAGAAGAAAGGAAGGAAGAAAGAAATAAAATCTTGAGATTAGAGGGCAAAGAAACCCACATTTTTTTTTTTTTTTTTAGAAATGAATAGAATTTTTTAAAAATTCATTTTCCTTGAAGGGACATTAAGAATTAACTCTTGGACTCACTGAGGTCAGTCTTGTAAAAGTAGACCTGCTTGTGTGGTCAGAACTGACCTCTGAAAACACTGAGAGCTACTATTAAGTTGGTCCTGGGCTCTTCCCCTCCACCCCTTCTAAATGCAGCATTTATAGTTTGCTGATAAACAGCAGTGCTTGTTTTGGTTTACGCAACATGTTTTCCCATTAAGAACTAGCTGAGTAATACCCCTAATAGACACAAATCAGAATCTGATGTTACTACAATACAATTTTAATAAAATAGAATATAGATGAATGTATCAGTGTTCTTCTGAGGGATAAAATTTCTATTTTAAACAGAGATTTCATATACATTTACATATTACCATTTACATATATTAAGTGCATGTAAATCAAATCATATATGCACACATTAGGACCTGTATGTGGCCATATAAATACATGCAAATGTATGTAACATTCAAACACCACACTATATTAATATATGTGGATGTATCACATAATTTGCACATGAAGAGAGATTTGTTTGAACATTCTTGAGAATTCTTGTTTATTTGTTGCTTTATGTGAGTGTATGTGTCTGAGCACGTGTGTGCACGTGTGTGTATATGTTGTGTGAGTGCCTGTGTGTGTGAAGCTGGATCTCAGAAGAGAGTGTTGGGGTCTCTTGAAATCACTCGCTGCCTAATGCTTTTAGCAAAGGTTTCTTCTGGAGCCTAGGACTTCTGTCCAGGCTCGGCTGGAATAGGGCAAGCTTCAGCCATTCTGTGTCCACCTCCCCTTGGAGCTGGGGTTATAGCTTTTGCTGGGATGCCAGGCATCTTAGGGAACTGGAGTCTGAACTCCAGCCTGGTTGTAGAGCAAGGTCTCTCAACAGATGAGCCATCTCTTTAGTCTGTTATTTAAACATTTTTAAGGAAGCAGCTCATGACATCTCAGTTGTTGGATTTGGCAGGCCTGATACTCAAGAAGTATGAGCTTGAAGACTTGAGTCCAAGGATGAGCTGGGTACAGACTTTCTTCCTTCTCCAGGGACTTCATGGCATCTTCTTATGCTTGCTGCTGATTGAGGGACTCCAACCACACTACAGAGAGCAATCGACTCCAATGCTACTTACTTAAATGTTAATAATATTTAAATTTTATTTTTACTGCTGTCTAGACTGGCATTTGACCAAGTCACTGGACACTACACCCTAGCCATGCGACATATAACATCAACCATCATCCTGAACAAGGGTAGATCAGTGCCTCCTTTTACATAAGAACTTGAGAGTTCAGGACCCCTTACAGTCTCTAGGCTTCAAGTGAGAGTAGGAGGGGAGAAGGTTTCCTAACTTCTCATCCACAGCCTCCTCTGTGGTTGTGAGAGAAGAGTTCTGCTCTGCTCTCCTTTCTCTCTCTTCCTCTTTCCTCCAGTAGAGAAGTTAGTTTTCTCCACTTTCTTGGAAGAGTGTGCATAGGGTTGTGGGAAAGTCTATAGGCTAATGACCTGGTGTCCGTAGGTTCCATCCTCTATGGATCCTTTAGCTTTGTTCTCTTCTATGGCTACCGCTATAAGCAGGATGCAGTGTAGCTTTGGCAAAGCAAGCAGCTCGCACCCTCCTCTCCTCTGTGAGACTGATTGAAATCAATGGTTCACAGCACCAAAGGATGCAAACAGGAACCACACATCCTTGTCATTATGCTGTCCGCTGCCCAGTCCAGCCTTGCTTGCTTACTCCATCAGAGCATAGTTTTCTTCCTTCCTGTCTCTACTGAAGAAGAGGCCATGACAGATTTTGTCCCCTTTCTCCTGGCCTCCATCTTGCACTTTTCTATATCCTTCCTTGCTGAGATTTCAGGGATAGTTCTGTGTGTAGGGGGAAAGGCACACAGGTTCACTCAGGGGTTGACTGCTTATTTTAGAGCAGCGCCGTTGAGAGTCTAGAACTCCTGGATTACAGCTAACTTTTCCTGTCATACCCCGTTACTTTCAGTTTATGGTTCATGCAATTGTTCCATTTATGTAACTGTTCATTGCAGGATCAAGAGGTTTACTATAATTTTTCTGTACTTTTTAAAAAAATCATTGCCCTAAGCTACCATTTTAGGGTTGAAAAATACTGGTTTTAAAATTTTATATTGTCTATTTATATCTATGTTTCATTATGTATATATAATATCTATATGTTATCTACCTGCTTATCTATCTATCTATCTATCTATCTATCTATCTATCTATCTATCTATCTATCATCTATCTATCTATCTTTCATCTATCTATCTATTATCTATCTATCTATCTATCTATCTATCTATCTATCTATCTATCTATCTATATCTATCTATCATCTATCTATCATCTATCTATCTATCTATCTATCTATCTATCTATCTATCTATCTATCTATCATCTATCTATATCTATCTATCTATCTATCTATCTATCTATCTATCTATCTATCTATCTATCTATCTCTATCTATCTATCTATCTATCTATCATCTATCTATCATCTATCTATCTATCTATCTATCTATCTATCTATCTATCTATCTATCTATCATCTATCTATCTATCTATCTATCTATCTATCTATCTATCTATCTATCTATGTTTCAGCTCTCTACCTGATATCTATCTACTTACTTACCATCTATTTACATGTATATTTTCATCAATTGTCATATATGTATATCCATCTGTCTATTATCTATGATAAATAACTCTCCTCTTTCATATTCCAACAAATCTAATAAACTTCTATCAACAATTTCTACAAATGCTTTGGCTTATCAAAGAATTAATGTATCAGACTTTAATAACGCCTAAAACTTCTCTCTTACAAGTCCTCCCTCTTCACCCAAATGGGCTTCTTTCCAGGCTGCTACCCTGATGATGCTACCCAGCACTTCTCAGATAGCAGGTGTGTATGTGTGTGTGTGTGTGTGTTTGTGTGTTATTGTTTGTTGGTGCCATAGTTTGGCTGCATCCCCACCTCTCCTCGAATACAGGACATAACCTCCTTTTTTCTTTTGCTTTATTGAAAAAAAAAACTGCCCCCAGCAGAGTGCCTCTGTGTTGTAATATATAAAATCAATCCTACATTTACATTTTTATTGCTTGCCTGGAAATTGCATTTTATGCTAAAAATTTTTCAAATTGTGGATATGTGTTTTTATCTTTCTATTGTCATTTAGAAGTCAAATACCAGTCTAATTTCCAGTGTATCTATTCTTAACAAGCATTGTCTGGAAACTCCAAGGATAATTTTTGCCTGATGTTTTATAATTCCATAGTGGTAATCGTGCATCGTCTTTTCTCCCCATTCATTTCTTGTGCTCTTGGCGAATTCTCCAATCTGGCTCTAAGTATTGCAGCTGACAATGTTTTCTCCACATTATTTTTGGGCATTTCAGCCGTTCCACTCTCCGTGTTCTCTTTGAAAGTGTCTGTTCCACACTAACCCTCCCAAATTCATGTTCTGCTTGTCTTATCTTAGGCCTGGTTTTTCTCTATCTTTTGATATAATGTTGCTTCTGGAAGGATGTCTTATTATCTCTTTCTTTCTTTGAATATTCTCTTCCCATTGTGATAAGCATTTTTCACATATCCAAGGGCTGTTTCTTGCTTTTGGAATGCTTCTTTTATACAATATCTTATTTTCTATAAGCACAACTTTGCTCCCTTGTCTCACTGAGATAGTGGTAATAGTGTCGGGGCTCTTGCTCAAGGTTGAGTTTGAATGTTTTCCACGAGCCTTTGGCCTGGGTCTGGGTTAAAAGTGTGATGAACATCAGAAACATTCTCTTCTCATGGAGGACCACTAGCCAAAATGATCTGAAGACCAAGGCTCATGAGCTCATTGAAGACACTGGCACATTCTGCATCTGCTCAGGTTCTGTTGCTGGGGAACGATGTGGCTAAGCTCAAGTCAGGTGTAGGATTCTCTCCATCCTGTTTGCTTCTCTGTTGCTGTGTTAAACACCAGACCAAAAGTAATTTAGGGGAGGAAAGGGTTTATTAGGTTTCTACTTCCAGGTCACAGTCCAGTACTGAGGAAAGTCGGGGTAAGAATTCAAGCCGGGGCTGACGCAGACTCATGGAGAATGCCGCGCAGTGGCTTGCCTCCAAATTTATGCTCAGCTCTCTTCCTTAGCTTGGCTAATGCTCAGCACAGACTGCCTTGCCCAGGGAATGGTACTACCCACAGTGGGATGAACCCTTCTGTCTTAATCAACAAGTAGGATGGTTCCTCTCATATATGGCCACAGGTCAATCTAACCTGGGCAGTCCCCAAATTGAGACTCCCTTAGATGATTCTAGGATGCATCAAATTGGTAACTGAAGCTAATTAGGACACACACCAAGGTGGCTAGTGTGCTGGTCAGTGAAAACATAGCTACATACACATGCACATACAAACATGCACTACACACACACACACACACACACACATTGTCACATAAGCAGAGCCACACACACAAACATACACATACACACACATATATATACACACTGTCAGATGCACACTCTGTCAAACATAGATAAACACGCATATTGTCATACACACTGTCACATACACACACTAATGTCACACACATGCCATTGCATACACATGCTATTGCACATAAATGTGGTTCACAAAACATACATATCTATACATGATGTAGGAAGTCCTTCTGTATATGTGTTGCTTTTATTGGTTAATGAATAAAGAAACTGCCTTGGCCTATTGATAGGACAGAGCTTACATGGAAAAACTAAACTGAATTCTGGGAGAAAGAAGGCAGAGTCAGGAGAAACCATATAGCCCTGCCCTGCTGGAGACATGCTGGGGACGGAACTTTACCTGGTAAACCACAGCCTTGTGGCGATACACAGGTTAATGGAGATGGGTTAGTTTAGGATATAAGAGTTAGCCAGAAATATGCTTAAGCTATTGGCCAAAGTGTTGCAAATAATATAGTTTCTGTGTGATTATTTGGGAGTCTGGGAAGCTGGGAAATAAACAAGCAGCCTCCCACAACATACACACATACATACCTGTAAGTCTTTAATTTTAATGGTTAAATAAGTATATATCTGGCAGAGTTGGGCCATGAGTAATGACTTGCTTATATTGTTTGTGAAAGGACCAAAGAGAATAATGTTTGCATTTTAAATACATGGTATATATAGTGGTGAGTTTTATTCTTATTTTATAAGAGATTTATTTTGTGTGTATGTCTGTATGTGTGCATGTATGTGCATATGAGTGTGGGTGCCCATGGAGGCATAAAGAGGGTATTGGGTCCCTGGAACTGGAGTTATAGGTAGTTGTGAGTTGCTTGATGTTGGTGCTGGGCAATGAACTCAGGTCCTCTGCAAGAGCAGCGTATGCTCTTAAGTGCTAAGCCGTTCCTGCAGTCACCAGATCTTATTCTTCGTTAAGAGTTCAGGCAATGGAGCAGTTGGCTGGCATCCCTTCTTATTGCTGATCAAACATGCCATGATTCCCTTCCCCTTTGGAATTCAGCTCTGTTCACAAGGCTCCTGACCTGTTGTTCTATAGCTCCGTTCACAGAACTTACTGCAGAGTCACCTTCATTGCTGGGTTTGCTATTTTCCTTCGCTAAACATGAGCAGAAGCCAGTGGAGAGAAGTCCTACTGGGGCTGTTATCGGTGGCATGGCCGGGAGATACCAAGCCAGTTGTTTGCCTCTAGAGGTCTCATAGGAAAGCCTGGCCCAGATCACATGTGGAAACAAGTCTGGTGGTCTCATCCTCTCCTCAGCTACCTATACACTGCGTGTTTTGGCACCATGTACTAGCTTCCAGGCAGAGGCCTATGGGACAGCATGGCTGGGTTTTGTAGGTTAGGAATGGCATGTGTGGTGGGAAGCTATTGCACTCTCCAAAAACCTACATGGGCAGTTCCACTGTTTTTAATTTTATGAACTCTCAGAGGAAACAAGGTACCCTGTGTCTCATTTTGGAATAGAGATTCTAGAGTTACAAGGCTTATACTTTGGATTCTACCTAAAAAAGTGAAAAACTTAAAAAGTACATCTTCAAAACTTCTCTGTTAGTAGAAATGTAGAAATGGTTCTGTGTATATGTGGCATAAAACTGTTGGTACCATTCTATGGCTTTGGTCTCTTGGGGAGAAAAAAGTACCACACACACACACACGCACACCATGCATGCACACAACACACACACGTACCATGCACATAGAGATGTGTATGTGTACACACACAGGGAAGAAAGGAGAGAGAGAGAGAGAGAGAGAGAGAGAGAGAGAGAGAGGGAGAGAGAGAGAGAGAGATTGATTTCTGCTTTGTGGGCTAAGGGAACATACCAGAGTTTATGAGTGTTGGGATTCAATTCTAGGAAACCTTGTCTTCTGGCATCTACCAATATAGCCTCTGGAATTTATTATGCGCCCTCAATGTCTTTCTGACCAGCCCTTCTCCCTGTTTCCACAGTTACCAGATTAATATTAGCCCCTATCCTCTCACACCTGTATTATAGGCACAGTCGTTCCCTTGTCTCTCTGGCTCCAATCACCCCCAGTTTCAGTATCCATCCTGGCTGACAGCAGAAGATGAAGTCATCACTCTGCCCATGTCACTTCTCCACCTGTTAAAGAACTCAACTGCATTATTGACTCAGAAGACATTAGCTACATACCATTGCTCTCCTTTGAAGGGGAAAGGCAGGCTAAGTCTGTTTATCAGAATCATTTGGAGAGACGGCAAGACAAGCAGACCCCTCACACTTTTTGGCTGAGGAAGCCATATCATTTATTTGTATATAATGTTTATTGTTACCATATTCTGAAAATAGCTTTAAGGCTGTAAATTAATCCCTAAATAAGTTGGACAACTTTAAAACAATTACAGATTCTTATTAGAAGTCAGGAATGCCCACCCATCTTTCCTTCCTTCTATCCTTCCTTCCTTCCCTTCTTTTTCTTTTCTGTCTGTCTGTTTTTATTTATTTTTTGATGCTATTTTTCTATTTCTTGAGCTGGATGCTGCATAACTTGAAATATTAATGGCAAATAATCCACATGATATGTACTGTTACCCTCTTTTATTTTTCAATTTTTCATTCATTATGCCATTTTTCATGGTACACATGACTTCAAAATATTTTATTGACATACTTCAGCCATGCCTATGGTGACCATTGTTATTGAACATGCAGCATTTATATAACTGCATTTAAGGATACTGGACTCTTGTTAAATATTTAGCAAGTTGAATTCCTCCACTTGTTATATATTATTTGTGACAGGGTCTCACTGTGTAGCTTATGATGGTATCAAATTCATAATCCTCCTGCTTCAAGGCCCTGAGTACTGGGCTTTCAGTTATGCATAAATAGCCCAACTCCCCATCTCTCAAACCTTAATAAACAGACAAGGAAAGAAGTCATTGGAAAGGTGTTGACATAGCTGGAGTTAGAAGTCATCAGAGCCTACTTCAGAGAACTTTGGTCAGTAGGGTTTACTTCCCACTTTCTGAGGCCACATCAATACTAACGAAGTGAAAGAAGAAAAGGACTCTGAACACAGGGCTCGGCTCATAGCACGTGACCAACACACACCAGATGGAGAAATGAGTTCAGAGGACACACTTGAACGATACTGTTACATGAGCTCTATTTCTTATGAACCCTGAATATGATTTCTTCAATAGTATTTTATTATATAAAACCATGCTTTAGGTAATAGTCAATAACTTTAATCATCGAATAAATTGTTCTAGCAGGTTTTCTATGACTGTGCTTTTGAGCAAGGAACTGGTATCGTTAGAGGTGTGTGGTCTCTCTGTAATCTTGGGAAAGCACAGTTTCTCTGAGTTCTTCTCATCTTGAAAACAGGACTCAGGTGTGAAATGGACAGGCGTGAAGGAAACAAAAGCCACAGTTTTATCCATCTCTGGCTTGCAGACACAAATAAGAAGTACTTTTTCCCCAAGCCCATGACATGTGTCTTTCCACTCGGGCCAGGTGTTTGCCCAGCTGAGCTCCAGGGCCATACCATGGTGGTCCATGTTGCAGGAGAACCCAAGAAGGTTCAGAGAGGGAATGACGTATGACCTTTTGGTCCAAGGAAGCCAGAGACTAGAAACATCATCCTGGCTGGAAAGGGCAGCTTCTGGGAAAAAGATGATTCTTGTGGATTGTGAAGGAAGATGGTGCATCTGAGAAGGTATGATGGCAGACGAGAAAGGCGTGAGTGTAGGGCAAACACAGAGCAATTGCAGAGGAGACGCTGCCTGAAACGAAGCTCGGAAATGGGGTCTTCAAGGTGGATCCATCTGGCCTGGTAGCTGGATGGCAGGTTATCAATAGTGTGGATTGCAACGGGCCTAGAATGTTAGGAAGCTCTTGAAGTCCTAGGCAGGAAACAATCATTAAATTGAGATGCAGCAGGGACAATAGGAAGAAGCCTGTTTATCGAAGAGATATTGATTTGAAAAAAAATTCAATGAGTTAATGATTGCAACAGAGGAGCCTAGAGAGATAAGGTCTTAAAGATGATGAGGTTTTATTATGAACAGAATAACACAGAACACCAGCTGCTTTCAAAGCAGTTGTTTGGGCAACAGTAATTAGAGGTCTCATTTTCATCTTTAATTTGTTTTACATGTGTCTGTCTGTGTGAGGAAATGCTCTGTGTGTGTGTGTGCACGCGTGTGTGCATGTGTGTGTGTGCGCGCGCGTGTGTGTGCACCTAGAGGCTAGAACAGGGTGTTGGATCCCAGGCAGTTGTGAGTCACATGATGTGGATGCTGAGATCCAAAATCAGGTCCTCTGAAAAAAGTACTCTTAGCCAGAACCATCTCTCAGCCTCATCTTTTTGTCTTTCTGTTTTCACCAGCAGCAGCTATTTTACTCTATTCATAAAGGATGGCAGTAAGGGGATCTTGCTATTTGTATGTCTAGTATATAGCAATGCAGTATTTTTGTATATATGAAGGTTTTAAATAAAAAAAATTATTGGCATGTGACTGTGAACTATGCTTGGGAACTATGTAATCTTATTTTATCTTACTTTGTTGTTGGGTATTCCTCCATTTGTTTAGACACATTCTGCATTGAGCACTCGGCATCCCACTGGGCTGAATCTGAGGCTAGCAGGTTATGCCACAGGCTAGCCCACATCACCTCTGTGTGTTCAGGAAGATGCTGCCATATAATATGGTTCTTCAGGGAACCAGTCAGCAGCACATTAGCAGGATGGTTTTGTGGAGGAGATCGTGTCCTGTGATGTAAAAATTACCACCTTAGAAGCGATGAACAAGACGTCCCCGAGAGCAAAGTGCTGACTACACAAGTGTAAGGACAGGCCAGGTTCAGATCGCCAGCATCCAGGTACAGCTGACATGGTAGTGCACATCTGGAATCCCATCACTGCCCAGCAAGATGGGAGGTGGAGACAGGGAAAGTCCCTGAAGCTCCCAGGAAGGGTGACCTGGAGAATGCAACAGCAGACACTAAAAGACCCTGTGTCATTCAAAGTGAAAGGTGAAGCCCAGTGCTTGACGTGGTCCTTTGACCTTCACAGATGTGTCCACACTCAAGTGAGCAAGAACACACATGTGTGTGTGCACATACACACGCACGCACACACACATGCACACACACAAACACACACACACAGAATAAAAATAAATAAAGACACGGTGTTGTGCAAAAGGGCAAAATTTTAAATAAGAATTTAAAAGACACTGAGAGTTTGAGTCTGTGGAACGCCTGTTAAGGCGCCCTGAGCGAGTCCTGTGTCTCCTCTCACAACTGCACTCAGAAGAGCGATCTGCGTCTCTTCACTGGCTTCAGTGACTGCTCAGTGTCCTGTCCAACAGCACGGTCTCTTATCAAAGTCATTGGGGCCTGCTGCGTCTAGCCAGTGTCTCAGTTCTGGAGTGTCTGCTTCTCCGTAGTGGCTGCTGACCTATTCATGTTCTCTGCACCAAGTCCTCCGCCCATCACGGTCCTTGTCGTCCCTATATTATTATTTTTATAGCATGAAAAACATGTAGACAATATTTTTTAGGACAGAAACAGAGCTGAGCACTAAGCCTAAGACACACAGATACGAACACATTTCTGCCAAGACGCCTTTGCCGTTTTCTTTCTTCATGTGAAAAATGAGGATCGTAGTGTAAGCCTGACTTAGCAGATGGGACGATGTCTAATGAATGGATTGCTCTAAAGAGGGACCAGAACGTATGAGGTGCTAAATAATATTGTGCAAGTGGAGATTAAGCCTGACCAAGTGATTTATGAGACCGGTCTAGCAAGTGATATCATTGGCTCCAGGGAGTAGAGCTGCGTTGGTTTATAAGATCACTTGAACTTGAGACAATTGAGTTGTGGATGTTTGTTGTTTTTTTAATGACAGAGGCCCAGTGTAGCTTTTCAGCTTCCAAACTTTGCAACATGGTATCCATTAGGCCTACAATTCCATCAAAAGCAAAGGCGGCTGTAAAAATATGGTGGTTAGAGGGAGGAAAGTAAGGAGACACTACCATAGGCTTTTTACTGCATAGCAGGTCTCCGTACATCCTCGATGCTAAGCATCACCCCAGCTGAGCTTCCCTTCATGACATCTATATCATACATCCTCAGCTTGTGAGTTTTTTCTCTCTGCAGCCACATTAAACTCCACATGGGACCTCCAACCCTGCTGAAGTCTCTCTGTTTCTATTGCCATCAAAAACCTTAAAGATTCCGCAGTCAAGGCAGGGCTGTCTTCAACATTTCACAGAACAGAATGTCAAATATACAGACTTTTAGTAGCTATGGTATCAATATGTCATGATTTAAAAGTTAGATGTTGGGGCTGGTGTAGTAATACGAGCGGCGGGGCTGTGTCCCGCTTTACCCGAAATAATTACACGGAAACTGTATTCTTTTAAACACTGCTTGACCCATTAGCTCCAGCCTCTTGTTGGCTAGCTCTTACATATTGATCTAACCCATTTCTGATATTCTGTGTAGCACCACGAGCTGGCTTACCAGGAAAGATCTTAACCTGCGTCTGTCTGGAGTGGGAGAATCATGGTGACTACCTGACTCGGCTTCTTTCTCTCAGCATTCTGTTCTGTTTACTCCGCCTACCTAATTTTCTGTCCTATTAAAGGGACAAGGCAGTTTCTTTATTTAACCAATGAAATCAACAAAAACAGAAGACTTCCACATCAGGCTGGAGAGAAGGCTCAGCAGTTAGGAAGACTTTTTGTCCTTCTAGAGGAGCCGGGTTCGGTTCCCAACATCTGCATAGAGGCTCAGAGCCAGCTGGTAACTCCAGATCCAGGAGACCTGGCACTCTTGTCTGGCATCCATGGATACCAGGCACACTTGACACACACTTCCGTATGAGTGGGCAATACATTCATACAGGAAAAAAGAAAAATAACTCAAAACTTTTTATTTTTTAGAAAATTAGATGTTACTTGTTCATTGCACAAGCCAGATAGGTACAGGTCATCAGTCCAGCTTGTGAGTTCATTTTGTTGGGGCTGAGTTCTCTCATGGAAAGTCAGTTCAGCTCAGCAGTCAGTCTCAGGATACACTCTGATTGTTTCTCTCTCACAGAGCACCCGGGGGCACTGGGGCTGCTGATCCATTTTAGCATTTGGATCAAATCAGAAAAAGCTAAGGTCCTGCAACTTGAAAATTCAAATAATGGAGTATAACACAATAAATACTAACTCAAATAATAACATGCCCAGAAGTGATTGAGTAGAACTGAGAACTTGGCTGGTTGCTGATTGACGTTAATTACATAGTGAGTAATTTGTTTTATTTTGTTTTCTTACAGAATTCACAAGCTTTGTTTTATGGTTGAAATAGCTAAGGAGTAATTCAGAATTTACAGCGATGCAGAAGCTCTTTGCCATTCTACCCTCTGAGATTATTCACAGGGAGCTATAAAGTGTGGTTTTATTGTCACATGACCTCCAGAGCCACACAGCACTAGGGAAGGATGGTAGCTGCAGTCTTTGTTGGTTACGTCATCTAGCACAGATACTTAAGTTCAATGAACTTCAATTTTTTCAATATATAAGTTAGCAGGGGCCAGGACCTGATTCAGCGGGTTAAATGCTTGTATTGCAAGCATGAGGACCTGAGTCTAGATCCCTGGGGACTATGTGAAGAGGGATGTGACAGAACATGCCCAGCACCCCAGTGTCCCAATGCAAGATAGGAGGCAGAGGCAGAAAGATCCATGGCCAACTAGCATGGTGCACACATCATGACGTGAGCATCCCTACCTCAAACAAGGTGGAAGGGGAGGGCTGGTATCTAGGGCAGAACTCATATACTCATGCATGCTGAGATCAAGTGATTACACACACTTGCAGACACAGATGCACACACACACACTTGCGTGCACTTGTGCACACACACAAAATTAGAAGGCAAACAAAAGACATCTGCCACATATGACCGCTATAGAAATTAGTTGACAGTAAACATCTGGCAAGACACGAAGCCACTCCATCCACGGAGAACGATTATTATTGCTGCTGTTATTGTTCTTGATATAAGCTGGAGGGGACTCTGAATATAAAACACAGATTGAGGGGCCGGGGTTGCAACTCAGTGTTAGAATCTTAGACTAGCATGCTTGAAGCCCTGGGTTTGACCTCCCATTCACCCCCAAACAAGGAATAATTTAAGTGACTTACCTATGGTCTGCTCTGGGCTCCAGAGTCAGAACCAGAGCTCTGAGATCCTCACTGACTACTCTGCCCGAGGTACACATGACCTACCATGCGCTCTTGGAGGTACCAGCTGGAGTGAGAAAGCCTTCCTCAGTCAACCTCATTGGCCATGTGCACTGTTAATTTATTATAGACACAGCACCTCACTGTTGCCTTAGAACTTTAATAGAGCTTTGGACTTTAATTTAATTTTCACGTTGCTACAAAATATTATAGAAGCTGACTTGGACTCAGTGCTGTAGCAGCAACATTGAACGTGTGAGTGTCAGATTATTAGATGGTGACTGATTATGCCTGGTGCGTAATTGCCTGTGTTAAACGATAGCCTGCTGCACAGCCATGGCCGCCAAAGCCTTCTCACACTGCCGAGCTCCAACTAGCTGGCCATTACCCTGGGACTAGCTGTCATATCATCTGGAGATTGAGTAACATCATGTGGCAGTAATTTATTTTATTTTAGCTTTTTACACAAAAAGTTTATGTTACCCTAACATTCTCTGAGATCAAGTTTTAGAACTCTTAAGAACCTAGAAAAGGTGATAAATACCTGTGGTTATTGTCTTGTTCCCAGAGGGGAGAACACATTACACAGTTGTAGACACACATGGGGAGAAGGGGTGGATCTTTTTCCATTAGGAAAGCTATTGGTTCGGATCCATAAACGTTTAGACTTGCTTCCCTGGACAGCCAGACTCAAACTGAGCATGACTTTATCTATCCATTTAGGTGAAAACATTGAGAAGTTAGATTCTATTCTTTCCAGAGACTTGCTTCATAGGATTTATATTTTTGGTATAAAGCAGCTTGTTTTTAAGCCTTTTTGGATATTTTCTTTTGTATTTAAGATGGGTTTTACTGGGTTGCTCAGACTGACCCTGAACTCCTGAACTCAAGCCATCCTCCTGCCTCAGCGTGCTGAGTAGCTCAGACTCAGGTGTATTTCATCATAGCTAATTGACTTAGTTACTTGTGTGGTTGTAATAAAATGCTCTGACAAGTACCCTTTAGAGGAAGGAAGGGTTTATTTTGGCTCACAGCTTGAAGGCTCACTCTGTCACGGTGGGGATGTCACCGTGGCAGGGGTGTGAGATCACACTGCACCCACAGTCTGAGAGCAATGAACCCTGCTGCTCAGTTCACTTTTTCCCTTTTTGCTCAGCCTAGGATCCCAGCCCATGGAATGTTGTAGCCCAGTTCAAGACAATCAAGATACTTCACGCCGCACCCACAAGCTCCTCTTTGGTGAGTCTGGTTACCATCAAGCTGCCAATCAATATTAACCAACTTTTACTGTTGTAGTAAATGTTGTTTTTATCCTCTGATATTTTTCTGTTTTCTCTTAAGAGGCTATTCTCTCGTGAAATATATTTAATTAAGTCATTTGTTCATGTGATGGTATTCAAAAATAGCCACCAGGCTGTGGTACACTGGCAAGGTTGTGAAGGGTGATTTCTGGGTACGTACATTACTACCCAGTGGGGTGTCACTGGGCAGACCGAGGAACAGTAAGTGGGACTGTCTCTGCAGATTCCTTTGTGCCAGCTCCAACGTGCCACAACCCTGGATGTCATGCTCCTTAGAAAAACACATGTGTATATCTTAGCACCAAATGAAGACGGGAAACATTCAGCTAAGCTGCCTAAAAAGCTAAAGCGATTTTATTTATTTATTTATTTATTTATTTATTTATTTATTTTAGTTCACATAAGAAATTGGAGCTCTAATCGACTAACGTAGTGAGAAAAACCTTGATGTTGTAGCTGGTTGAAATTTGAGCAATGGAAGCATAATTTTTATGTTGTGTTGGCTCAGCCTTTTCAAGCATGTGACTGAGCGTTTGGAAGCATATAGAAACGACACCATACATTTTCATCCTTATATGTAAACTGCTGGCCAGTGAGCACTTAGGGTCTTGATACCTAATAGGTTTAGAGCTGTCGTGTGGGAACCAGAGCCATTCCGCTCACCTAAGCACTGGAAAGAGCAGTCTACTAAAGTTTAAGGGCTAAACTTTAGACTCCTACATCCTGCTGTGTAGCTAGAGTTTGCATCTATAGGCCAAAGGTCAAGTATGTCCCCAGGGAAATAGCTAACGGAGAGTTGATGGATTAGCATAATCCAGTCCCACTCCTGGAAAAAAATTCAAGGCTAGACCCTGTGGATGAGAGTTCAACAGGATTTTCATTGTCACGTGTATGCATGCATAGATTTTAATTTTGCCGTTTCTTCCAAAACCTGGTACTGAAAATTCATTTTAGGAAATATGTTTAGAACATAAAAATTTAAAGACACAGGAAAAAAAAAGAATCAATCATAATCTCACCATGAAGAAGTTGTTCCCTTTCTTTTGGCATTGTTCCCTTGTATATTTTTAAAGGTATTTGAACAAGTTGTTGAACTCATATGTGGATTTTTATTTTTGAATTTTATTTGCAGTGAACATCATCCCCAAACTATTTCCCTGAGTAATAAAAATTCATTCTCACCCTATCCATCAGACTCATCTTCACTATGGGCCCTCATTTTCCTAAACCACCTCTAATTTAGGCATCTGAGTGTCTTTTTATTCTTTTGTAATGAACAGCGCAAAGAGGTCATGCTGGCGACTTCTTAGGCGGCAGTTCCACCTCCCCCTCAGCAGAGGAGGCTCCACCTCTCAGCAACACTGTGTCTCGAGATGGACTTTGCTCATTTCGCAGGCTAAAATGTATCCTTTTAACTTACCTTCAGAATACTAGTGATGCTGCATTTTTTTTTAAATTTAATTAATTTATTTATTTATTTTTCTGTTAGCTATCTTCATTCTTTGGCTATGAGTCATCTGTCCATCCTTTTGCCTGTTGAGTAGTG